>NC_090922.1:605373137-606053346 GCF_040938575.1 Ambystoma mexicanum
CTAGAACCTCGTAATGACCCCCATTGTGTTTGAAAATTGTGTTACTTTACTCATTTTCCCTTTCCTATCAAATCATTCCTAACACTTTTTTCTTATACTCAACTAAACAAAACATTATATTGGAGTGTTGTTGTTAATACAGGAGCCTGATGATGCATACACATAGGCAATGGCTGCAGCATGCAATACACAAGTTCAATATTTTTTATCTTCTTAATCTCACACATTTATTACATGACAAAAATCTTTTGGGCATGCAGAGGATTGGGGGTGGAGGAATGCTTGCTGTCTGAGAGAAATTATTTTGCTTTATCTTATCTCAACACTAAAACGTAGTGTTATGTCATATTAGCATATGGCTATCGTATTTGACCTCCTCTTAGCCAATCAGAATGTTTAAATTGTAGTCAATAACTACTTGTATTGACTCTGCTCTAAAAAATTCAAAAGCAGATAGGGAAACAACAATCCAATTTCCAGGCAAGATTTTTTTGGCTGCAACATCCCATGTAACACACGACAGAGGAAGCTTTAACATGGGCAAAAGCTTTCACTTTCTTATAGTGAAACCGTTTACTTTTACATGATAACAAACACAGTTTCATGTTAAGCCAGTTTCGGTTGAACCAAGTTTGCAATTTAAATGCTTAATTTATGAGAACTGTTATTTTAATATTACAAAAAAGCACATTTAATTTACTAACTCAGTTGCCTATTTACCGAACCCATTATTAAAGTAACATTTCTTACTTCACCACCAACACTCCAAAACATGTATTGCTACCACCATGTGCTAATAGCCTTATAGACCTCAAGAGAGAGGTCATTCTATATTATGTTATTTTACACATCATACGTGTCAATGGGACATCAATGTATTGATAAGCCGACTCATGAGGCTAACCCATCCAACTGGATTACTTAGGGTATAGCTCAGTCTTTAATTGTCAACGAATTTGAGATGGTTGCCAATATTTCATGTTAAGTTATGTTAGCCTGATTTTGTTCTGTACGAAATCCCCAACATATTACTTTCAAAGTGCCAAAGCCTGCCGGTGGCATCGTGTGTCCCTGCCCATGGTTATCAAACCTTAGTCTGCTGGCAAGAATAGCAAGAGCAAGACTAACCATCCTATTTGAATGTATGTCCTTTGTTTGTGGTAATCAGCCGGCGGGAGGCTGGACCTAGTTGGCACGAAGGAGCCTAATGAGAAAACAAGGGCCTCGATGATGAAAGGTTCGATGGGTGAGGCAAAGGGCCTTCAAATTAATATGTGAGGAAAATGGAAGCCAATGAAGTGGCTTCAGTGCTGGTGGGAGAGGCAACATCAAATGCAATATGCAATCAAAAAGCAATATCCGCAAGAGCACTGGTGCAAGAACAACTGGGCGAAAACACCGTAGTCAGCCTTCCCGTGAACACTAAATAAACATCTTTATTCCATGTATGTTCCCATAGCTCTAGTTGTAAAAATAAAATTAGGTCCTGATGAAACCCTATAAAAATACTCCGTTTGTAAAGTCATGATGGGTAAAAATCAACAACAAGGCATACAGGTATTCTTTCAGAAGTATAGTCTTTATCTGGGCTTTCACATAAAAGGGGTCAGGCAGGGTCAGGATCTTCCCTTTATGGAATAAAAATGAAGAGTGACTAATAATAGTCACAGGGATGCAATTCTCATGTCCTGCCCTGCACAGGAAGATACTCTGGTTCAATTTTCAAAAAAAGTTTCTCCAAGGTACAGGAGTGTGTGTTTGTCCTGAATTCCCATAAGGAATCATTGTAGCCTCCGCCGACTCCAGCACTTAAGTGACTTTAGTCTCAGTATTAAGTGCTGCAAGGTTTCCCAGTTCCTACTTACCTCTGTCAAAGAGAGGTCCACAGGTTGTACTCCGTGTCTCTACTGCTATCCAGATATGGCGACGGAGAGTACTTTCAGAGGTGGAACTGGGGTTCCACAACAACAAGGAAAACAAAGTATTTGAAAAGAAATGGTGTCTCTTTCCAGGTCCCTCTCCGGTGTCACTCGCAGTACTTCTTGGTGGCACACCTCTGCTCCCTTAGTAGTTCTCTGGGTTTCAGGAAGGGGTGTTCCCTCTTCTCTGGCCTCAGGTTGGACAAAAAGCCTCTCAGGCTTTGTAAGCCCTCTTGCAGAAGCTCCAAACTTTGTTTGAGCTGGGTCTGTAGCATTGCCCAGAGGAGAGGTGGCCAGGGATGATTTGGAGGAGCTGACCAGGTTCACCTTCAGTTGCTTGTGTCAGGGGCCTGTCCCTACTCCCCAAGTGAGTCTTACGGCCCTCATTGCTGATCCATCTCTCACTTGTGCTGGGGGTACTAAGGCGCAGGTCTGGCCTTTGAGGTAACTTCTGGCTGACCTCTTTTCCGTATAACCATGTGCTCGTTCCTCCTCCTACTTCCCTCACAGGGGGCACATATAAAAGCAATGTGTTGAAGAAACCTGTTTGAGTAAGCTGATGAAAAAAGACATTGAAATAGCATCAATTTGGGGCACCTTCAACAGATTTTTGACAATTTGCATACTAACATAACAAGCACTTTCTAAGGGAGTATGTAGACATCTCCTACCATCCAGCCCATTTTAAGTTATTCGCAGCCCTTTTTTTTCCTGTAAAGATGACCAGGTCTTGTCACCATTCAACTTTAGATAGTTCCCCAGCATCTATTTGTGAATGAGAGTAACAACAGGACAGATGTTCAAAGCATCAGCTTTTTGACTATCATCAAGTTGGAGCATTACTAGTGTATTAACCGGGTAGATAAACAACTGAAGAACTAAGTGGGTGATGCGCTCAGGTAAGGGCGAATATAGATAAAAAAGATCTGCGAACTGAGGTCAGAACCTTGTGTAATGACCCAATGTATCCTTTGAAAGGATGAAAAGAAGACACACAAGGAGACATGTGAGAACGCTGTAAACCATTCAACTTCTATTAGACTGAGAAGCTGTATGTAGTAGTCAGCAGTATCAAATGCTGCTGAAATATCCAATTAAGTTAGGACACTGGTTCTGCGGATGTCACCGTCCAAATGACACAGATATATTAGAAAAACTGGGCTAGTTCTGCTCTTTTCCTTGGGGTGAGGTTTTTTGTGAGTTATGGAGGGGAGTGTTGGTTCATATGGAGTTCTGCAGCTGGTCGGCCACCATTGCTTCCTGAAGTTTGGCTGAACATGGCCGATTAAATAGGGAATTACGTTTTGGGCATCACACATTCCAATAACTAGCATTTATATTAATGGGCTTTTCAGGTCAGTGGGGACAATGCAAGCAATTTAATGATGCAGGTGGATCAGCCTTTTTCCTTCGGTAGGAAATCTTGCCTCAGTTCCCACAATGAAAGCAGTTGCCGCAAGGAGTTGAATGTCCACATCCTACACAATCCACAGTTTGCCATACTTTTTAAAAACACATTACAAATCCATTGCACCACAACGACTGCACTTTCCATATTAAAAGCACCAGCACAAACATTGCCCTACTGCAAAAGATACATTTTCATGCTTTTTTTGTATCAAGGCAAACTTTCCTGTACAGTTAATACCATTCTATATTTGTACTACTGCAAACTTTCCTGAGATGCAAAAATCCACTACATATCCATCCCTTTTACACTATACAATGTTGCTTAAAAAATATGTCAAACTGCACTTGTCGTAGTGCAATCGTTCTAACAACCTAGCTAAAATACTTTTGCACTCTACAACTTTTGTTAGTTAAACTACTTCACCATTACTGCATATACCAACAAATGTTCATGTACAATACAGGAAGAAGAAGATTGACAAAGCCAGCTACCGAACAAACAGGTTTCTTCACGTACTACAAAGCAAGTATATTAATAAAGTATGTATACGTCTCTAATTGTAATAAAGTACTTTCACTATATATTAGCCTAACATATTCTTTTCTACTCAACAATATTGTATTTCACGCTTACTCGTTTTATTGCAGCATTCACACTCTTTCTAATCCCATCTCAACATTGCTCTTTATTCAATAAACCACCAATTCCTTACTGCCTACCAACACAACTGTCTCTCATGAACTTCTATACCACAATTTCCTTTCTTTATTCTTCCATACCCCTATACACCCCAAGTCCTCTATTCCAACCCAACAACTCTTTCACACTCATTGCATTCCAAATTACTAACACCCATTAGCACACATACATACTCTTCCTCGCCCCTTTTCAATTATACCCACAGAACCCTCATACCTATACATTAAATAACACCATTTCAGCAACCACTGATTTCCTCAACACATAATAATATTCCTATTTATTAAATCAAAGCACCACTCCCTTATTCACTTGCTCAACACATTCTATCAATAATTTATTTTCTCATCACATAAATATACTTAATTTATACAGCACCACCAAATTGCAATGTCATATTTACCCAAGCCCATAACACCTATACAGCCTCTTACTCTTACAACCTTCCCAACCGCACCTATCATCCCACTACACAATCACACAGCACTCTTTACATCTCTACAATAACACTCCCAACCCCATCATTTTCATACAATAATACATGCACAAATATTCCAAAACTTTGAAACAAACACTTTCTTTTCATCCCAACAGACAGAACAGAATGCCTATGAAAAATCAACTCTGTAGAAAACAAAGCACATATAGAGTAGATACAAATAAGAACAAGCCATGTAGTCATCCGCCTCTCAAAAACAATGTATAGAAAACATTAAAACAGAACAGCTAGTAACCTCACTCAACAAAAATAAACCAGCCAGCACTAAATAAAGCAAGCCCCCCTCGGAAAAAAATACAAGTTTCAAAGATGTAGAAATGAAAGCAGACCTGGAAATTAACCTAACACTATATCCGCCATTGTTAACGTAGCCACAGTTAAACTTTACAGAAAATACATTTTACAAAAGGAATTCCACTGTAGAGTTCTTAACAATCTCATAAAGAAATCTAAAAAGTCAAGTTCTACGCTTAAAAACTACTACAGAAAACGAATCGTTGAAACTCTGATTGACAGGGCATTTTTACTGAAGAAAAGGTTGTTTATATTAATGATAAACAGAATAAAACCACTAACTAAATTAATAAATAAATTACAAAAGGTACCTTTAAACGTGCGCAATTTCAATATAGGTACCTTTTCAAACTTCTGTGAAGATGCATGGTTGCACACAAGCAGCACAGAACCATATTTCAATGACAAGGCTTATAAACAACAACAAATAAATCCAATTGCCATAGACAATAATGGACGAGGCTTTAAAGTGGTAGGATACACCATTATGGCAAAAGAAACTCTTATAGAAAAGACTTCCCAACAAACTTTCAACTAAATGTTCATTTTTTGTCCAAACAAACCGTCCAGTGTACAAATTGATGCGCAGCTCAACAAATCTTTACAACAATTCCACAATCACTATGTAAACCTAAAAGACAAAAGTAGAATCTAAACTTTACAAACCACAGACTCCTGCCCAGTACACATCCACACTGGACTGTAAGGACATTCAGTAGCCTGCATTTCACAAACTGCTTGCAAAAGCAGCTTCCATCGCATCAAAATGTTATCAGCACACCATTCCGCTATACAAAACCTTGTCCATAGATTGTACTATGCAAAAGGTCCTGCTCTAGAAATGCAAACATTTAATAACATTCTCCTACATGACAGATCCAAATAACTCCTTCAAGAAATAGAACACATCCAAAGTAAATATTTTGGAACTGAAGTTGACTTAGTAAATTCAGTAACTTTAGAAAACATTAGCGGAAAGCCTCCCAAACCCAACCTCCTTACAAATACACACACAAAAGAAACAGCACAGTTTCAAAACACATCTGCTGAAATACCAGACAAAGGGCCTCATCACGACTTGGGCGGTAACGGTAACGCTATTAGCGTGGGCGGTATTAGCCCTACCGCCGAACTACCCGGCGCTAATAGCGCCGGATCACGAGTTCGGCGGTAATGTCAGTCCCGATTCCCCACTGAGCCCATTCGGGAATGCCCTATTCCCCATTGGGCTCAATGGGGAATCTTCACGCTAATACCGCCGACGGATTTCCCGCCGGCGGTAATAGTGCACATTTTCGGCGGACCCTTAAATCCGGCGGTAATAGCGCTACCGCCGGATTTAAGGGTTACCGCCGAAGTCGTGATGAGGCCCAAAGTATGTAATAGACATGTGCCGAACCTTTTATAAAAAAAAAAGAATACACAAATAGTAGCCTACAAAATGGAGGACAATGAAAAATCCCAATGGTTTCAATTAGCTTGATATCTAACAACAAAACATAAATTAAATACAAAATAACTGACCCCTCAATATTTTCCACGTATTGCAATACACAGGCTAGCCCTAATAACTGAGAAGTCTTCCCACTTCCAAAAGCTCTCAAACAACTACAATTGCATGAAAGCATTAGAATCCAATCAGTACAGCAATTTCAAGCTATAATAAGCCTTCAACCCAAAACTGCCAAACTGCCTCCATCGTAGTTACTGAAAGGTATTTGTGGCAAAGTAGTATATTTGCCATTCATTCTTAAAGAAAATGTAGTAATTCTGTGAGTACAACAGCCAACAGAACAATCTTTGATTATACTAGTTAATGGTGTACCAACAAAAGACAAAATAATTTGCCAACAACTATTTGACTTAAACAAAGTTAGACAAGCCCTCCAATATCTTAAAGAAAGCAATGAAAACTACAGAGATATAAACATAGAGGAAAACGTTTGAGAAACCACCGAAATAATTGAAGATTCACCCACTGCATTCTAAAGACACCAGAGATGATGCCTTCGAAATATATCAAATATGTCAAGCCAAAAGATACCCAATGAGCATATGGGAAAAAGTATAGAAGCTTGTTCTTTTCCTCTACTCTTTCTACAGGAAAAGGAGGAAGATATGATGAAAGATCCACACAAATTAGTTCATAAGAATATTGCTGCTTACAAATGTATTTCTGAAGACTCAAGATTCAGACAAAATGTAGAATACATTTTCCAGCTGCTGTTTGAAAGCGAGTTGTGTGTGAGTTGCACACACATTAAAAACAGGCTCTCATTTCTTAAACATGTCAGCTACCCAAATGCTTCAAAAGATAAAAGACAAAGATGAAGTTTTGCAGTAAAGTATCACACATCTCTTGGCAAACATGCATGGAACAAATGAATATTGGTTACAATGTCACGCTGATGTACGTTGTGTGCTAAGGAGCCCACCCACATTTTTAGTTACTTTAAGTTGTGCAGAATACATATGGGGTGACTTGCATGATGTCTTAGGCAATACAAACCAAAATAAAGAGGGAATAGACGTAAAAACAGCAGGAGAACTCTGTTATCTTGACCCTGTCAATGTTTGAAGATACTTTCACCATCGCTTCATTGCCATGCTGCACTTCACCTGCAATAAAACTACCCCTCCACTCGGAGCATTAGAGCACTTCTTTTGGAGAAAGGAATATCAATCCCGAGGCGCACCACACAGCCACATGCTTTTGTGGAAAAAAGATGCACCCAAATTTGGCCATGAAAGTGATGTCACTGTTTTACAATTTAGTCAAAAATACATTACCTGTGACATCCCGTCAGAAACCACACATAGTGACCTATGTACACAAATCTTACACTTCCAAAAACCTAAGTGTGACAAATACTGCAGACGTAGATATAAAAACAAAGGTAAACACTTTACCAAATGCCACTTCTGCTTCCTTAGACCAGTTTCCAATAAAGGACAAATAGATAGCTTGATGTCTTCTGATAGACACAGTGCAAAAGGTAAGTCCCCTAAAAACACATACAACATTAAAAGAGACAAGGCATCCAAGTACATCAATGATTACAATGCAATCATTGCCCTAATGTGGAATGCAAATATAGGCATACAATACATTGCAGACAATTCCATTGCAGTTGAAAGATAGATTACAGCCTATCTCACCAAAGGTGACAAGATAGGGCTAAAAGACCTTTAGGATGACATATCATCTGACAAAACCCTGTCACAAAAATTGCACAGCTTTGGTATAAAAATGTTGTCACATAGAGTATGCAGGGGTGACAAAGTCGCAGACCGTTTAACAGATACACCCTTATATGGGAAATCTGGAAACATTATTTTTATTGTATTTATTTATTTTTGTATTTGTATAGTGCACTAAGCCTAGGGGCATCAAGGCATTATTCCATGACCTGTTACTCAAATCAGTAATATACACATCTTACACAAAGCTCATGTGAGCCAGCTGTTTCAACAAAGGTGAACCACTATCCATGATTATTGAGTCTCCAGAAGTACATATCAGAGTAGATTTAAATGAACAGCAGTGTTTTTAGCACTTTTCAAAATATCCAGTAAGAGTGCTCTGCTCGCAAGGTAGGTGGGAGAAGGTTCCAGTATTTGGCTGCAAAGGTTGGGAAGCTAGTGCCTTAAGCTTTGGTCTATTTAAATTTGGGCTGGACAATGCAGTGGGCAGAGGCTGCTCTGGTAGGTCTGGAAGAGGAGGCTCTTAAGAATGTTTGTGCTAGGTAGGAAGTGGCATCCTTGGACAGGCACCTATGCGTGATGGACATTGATTTGAAGAGGATCCATTCACGAACAGGGAGCCAGTGTGCTTTTTTTTCGAGCTGCAGTGACGTGGTCAACTTTGGGCATGTTTATGGATGCTCTGAGGGTGTTATTTTGAATGATTTGCATCTTTCGAATGTTGTAGCCTGTGGTACCTGCAAAGAGGGCATTGCAATAGTCATGCCTGGATCCTATGGTTGCTCCTACTATTGCGAGGCAGCTGTCGAGGGAGAAGAAGAGTCTGGAGCTGTTAATTAGTTTGGTTGTGTAGGCGGCAGAGGAGGTAATGGTGCTGACATGCCGTTTGAGAGATAGAGTAGCATCCAGGTATACTCCAAGCGTTTTCACAAAAGGAGAGACTGGGATCGGTTTCCCATCAATCTTAAATGAGAAATATTGTGAGATGAGTTTTTTGGTCATTGATGCAGATCCCATCAAAAGTATCTCTGTCTTCTCGTTGTTCAGGTATAAATGGCGTGTGGCCTTCCAGGTTCCTTTTTTTATTGAAATTTTAGCTGAAATAAATCAACTTTTTTTTCAATTTATAAGTATACACTTTTTAACATAATTAAATACAATTGATATAATTGTGTGGCCTTCCAGACCTGCATGGTCGTGTTGACAGAGGTTAAGGTGCGGCGTAATTTGTATAGGATATGCTGATAGAGTGCAGGAGTACAAATAGTGGGATTGTACAAATGTTGTACAGTGTTGTACAGTGTTGGTATACACAGGATCCTTGGAGTACACCGTAGGTGATAGGTGTGGGGGTGGGCGCTTGCATTTTCTGAAAATACTCTCATGGATTTATTCCCTAGGAAGGAGGTGGTCCAAGTTGTGACCTCAGGGGAAAAGCTGACGGAAGTCGATAGATGGCGAACAATGATTTTGTGATCCACGAGGTCAAAAGCTGCTGATAGATCGAGGAGTAGCAGCAGGGCTGGTGAACTTTTATCTCTGATTTCATCAATCTGAATCTTTAAGTCAAGTAGCACTGATTCTGTTCCATGGCCTGGTCAGAAACCTGACTGATGCATACCTAGAATATGGTTAGCTTCTAGGTGTCGCTGGATTTGCAGGTAGGCTGCTCTGTCCAGGATATTTAGCAAGGATGGGACTGTTGTGATTTGGTGATAGTTGGTTGGGATAGTGGGGTCTAAGGTTGGTGATTCTTTTAGGCTAGTGGGGACTAAACCAGTGGAGAATGAGACGTTGATGATGGCGGCGATGAGAGGTGCAAGGATGTTAGAGCAGTCTTTAATGAGGTTTGTTGGGCCGGTGTCACCTTTGCAACCGGGAGGTTTAAGACCATTTATGATAGTTTTAGGTTCATATTCAGAGACATAGGTAAAGTAGAACATGGGTGGATCTTGAGGATTCCTAGTGGATGGCGGGGAGAATGTGGTGGTTGCTAGAGTGGGTTTTAACAAGGATCGTTTG
Source organism: Ambystoma mexicanum (assembly GCF_040938575.1). Taxonomy (NCBI): domain Eukaryota; kingdom Metazoa; phylum Chordata; class Amphibia; order Caudata; family Ambystomatidae; genus Ambystoma; species Ambystoma mexicanum. The sequence continues at coordinate 605,383,186 of NC_090922.1, forward strand.
GAGTCAATTTTCTTGTTCAGGGAGTATTGTGGTGAGCATGGTGTTTTGAATGTTGGTGCACCATAAGACATCTTTGGGTATGGTGTCAGGAGGTTTGGCAGGGTTCTCTAGTTCCCTAAGAATAGTGAAGATTTCTCTGGTAGATTTGGCATTGTCAATGCAGGCATTGTAGGTGGTGGATTTGGCGGAGAGGATGGCCTTTTTGTAGTGTTTGGAGGCTATCGCGAACAGCAGCTTTTTTGCTTCTGAGGGCAACTTCTTCCAATTGTCTTCTGCTAACCATTTAGTGGAGTGGAGTGTTTGAAGCTCTGGAGTGAACCCTGAGTGTATATGTGCAGAAGGATGGACTTTAATTGGCTTAAGTCCGGCAATGGTATCAACCGCATTGCTAAGGATTTTGGTGTACAAGTCCATAAGTATGTTAGGGTCTTTGTTAAAGGGATGCTTGGATAAGAGCGAGCTGAGCAAGGGAGCAAGGCAATCCTTGGTGATGATTCTGGTAGTACGTGCAAGTGTAGGAGGCAGCGAGATGGTAGTTGGTGAAGCGTGCCTAGTGGGTGAAATAGAGAATTGTACTATGCTGTGGTCAGACCATATGCAGGGGGAATGGGTGTGGATAGTTACTGGACAATTGAGATCCACAATCCAGTCTAAGATGGACCTTTGTTATGTCTAGGGGTGTTGATGCATTGTTGAAAACCAAAAGAGCTAAGCAAGTTGGAGAGAGGTGTGACTGCTGGGTCGTTAGGGTTGTTTAATCCTAGGTTTACGTCTCCCAAGAGAATAGTTTTTGAGGAGGGTTTAATGTGGGTTCCCAGAATGTGAAGGAGGCTCTCCTCAAAGGACAGGGCTGGGCCTGGAGGCCAGTAAATAGTGTGAAGTGTGATGTGTCAGAGACTGAGAGGGTCAGTTTAGCTGACAGTATGTCGCAGTTGTCGGACCAGGAGGTGTTCAGCTCTCTGATGGTGAGCACGTTTTTTGCAATCAGTGCTACCCCACCACCTTTGGCAGTGGCTCTGTCAGAGTTGAAAATGGTGTATCCCTGAGGCAAGGCAACAGAGAGGGCAGGGCCAGAGGCAGCATGTAGCCAGATTTCTGAAGTTGCTAGAATGTTGTGGTCTAAGGTAGTGATTAGATTGTGTATGTCCAACGTGTGTGCAGGGATGGATCTGGCATTTATTAAAGCGCATTATAGTGGTAGGGTGGATGCATTCCTGATATAAAGGTTAGGTGGAGTCTTGGAGGCCACCTTCTGCTGGGTTGTAGGCTTTATTGATTTGTGCAAGCTGCAAGAGGCTTTCTGCTTGGATATGGGTTTGGGTTTGTCAGGGTAAACCTTGGTCTACCTTCATCATGAAAAAGGGTACAAAAATCCTACCAAGAAATAGAAAAAATAGCCACAAATTATCCCAACAGCCAGGACATTTGAAAAAAAAAAACAATGTGTTGGACACATACTATCCAAACAGAAGTACTGCTTTGGAAAACATGTACCTGTACGACATAGCCCAAAACTACTCCTACAACAACGTTATGCCAGATGAGACAACTGGCAAATATTTAGTCTCAACTCGTGAAGGAAACCTGGTAAAACGTATCAATCCCAGCCTAATTAATCATATAAAGTTATCATTTAAATATCCACAACATGTGTTTTGTGTTTGTTTGTTTATTTATTTATTTATATTGCGCCCCCCCCCCGCCCCCAACCCAAAGGTATCTGGGCGCATTACAAGGATATGCATTTTCTTAGATAGACACAGGGAAATGTACAGTAAGGGAGTAGGGGAGAATACTAGGTGCATGAAAATACACTTATTGTTATTAACACACTAGGCAATGTACAGAACATACAGTTATCGTTATTAACACACTAGGCAATGTGCAGATGGACAGGTAATGCAAGAAAATATAGTAGAACATATTCAGAGCACATTGAGTAGCACAAATTGACTCTAGATTGTTGAGGTTTCGGAGGGCTAACTGGGTCTAGTGCATCATTAGCAATGAGCCAGCTTTTCGTGTCTTTCTTGAATTTATAGAAGGACTGGGCGGCTCTTAGTGTGGAGGGTAGGGAGTTCCACAGTTGAGCGGCCATAACCGGGAAGCTGCTGTTTCCAGCTTTTTTGAGTGTATACCTCAGTACTTTAAGGCACCGAGAGTTAGAAGATCTAGTATGTCGGGCATGGTTATATCTGGTGAATTTTTCAATAAGGTATTGAGGGGCTACATTGTTGAGACATTTGTGCGTTAAGGACGCTGTTTTGAGTTGTATTCTCTCCTTGATGGAGTGCAAATTGATGTTGCGTCTCGTTGTAGAGTCTGCGAGGTATAACCAAGGCAGTTCTGAGTGCATTATTCTGCCAGATATTGAGTTTCTTGAGGGCGTGTTTACTGGCCCCTATATAGAGTTTGTTACAGTAATTCATTTTAGATAATACTACAGCTATGACTAAGGTGGTGCCGCTTTTTGTGAAGAGAAAGGGTTTGCAGGCATGGATGAGCTTGCAGGTGTATGCTGTAGCCGAGGCTGTTGCATTGAGCTGTTTGCGCATGTTCAAGGAGGAGTCAAGGTAAAAACCCAATGTGTTTAACTCTTTAGCCACCTTGATAACATTGCCATTGATGTCAAAGGAGCGGTATTGATAGCTCCGTTTTTTCATGTTGAGAGGAGTGGCTAAGAGGAGTAGTTCGGTCTTGTCATCATTCAGGCACAGGCCATGATTGGCCATCCAGGCCTGAATGATGAGGTACATTCTGTTTATGAGGGCTAGGTCTTTGTCATAATCACCTGTTAGGGCTATGAGGATCTGGGTGTCATCTGCATGATTCGTGTAGGTGACACCCAGATGATCCAGATCGTTAAACAATGGTTTAGTGAATGCATTGTACATGGTGGGCGATACACACAATCCTTGTGGGACTCTGCAGGATATGGGGATTGGGTCGGCTGCTGCTGACATGGAAAAGACCCTCATAGATCTATTGTTAAGGAAGGATTGATTCCATGTAGTTGCTTCTGTTGAGAAGTGTGCCGCTGTGAGAGGTGTTTACACAGAACCTTATGATCCACCAGATCAAAGGCGGCTGACAGATCGAACAGAAGCAAGAGGGCTGATTTCCCTTTATCTTTTAGATCAACAATCTGTATCTTAAGGTCAATTAGGGCAGTTTCAGTGCCGTGTTGTGGCCTGAAGCCAGATTGACGGAGTCCAAGTAGCTTGTTAGTTTCCAGTTATGTTTGTATCTGATTGTAAACTGCTTTGTCGATAATCTTTAATAAAAAAAGGGACAGTTGTAATGGGTCTAAAGTTGGTAGGTATGCTGGGGGTCCAATGACGTTTTTTTTTAGAAGTGGGAGTACCCATGAGTTCTTCAAGTTAGTGGGTATGGTGCAGGTGCGGAAGGAGGCATTGATTAACGAGGTGATGAAGTGAGAAAGTACACTCGCAGCTTCCTTTATGACGGTGGCTAGACAGGAATCACCTTGGCAATTAGATGGTTTGAGGGAGGCTATGATTTTTTGCATTTCTTGCAGCGTCATGAGGTAAATTTGAAGCGTTGAGTCGATTTGGGCGGAGTGGGGCTCTGTATCTGATCATTTGTTTGAGGAGGCATGATACGTTTTTTGACGGCTATTTTGTTCTGGAGTAGATTGATTTTATTGACTAAGGCCTCTTGTATTTTGGTGCACCAGATTTTGTCCTTGATGCAGTTGTCTGTAGGGGGAGATTTGAGTTCTCTTGGAATGGTAAAGAGTTCTCTGGTGCTGAAACTAGCTTTGTAAATTCTATCATTATAGGTATCTCATTTTGCTAAAATGATTTCTTTTTTATATACAGCTGGGAATTTTAGGAGGATATCTTTGTTGGCTGTAGAAGGGTTATTTTTCCATGTGGTTTCACATTTCCTTTTTTGTTTCCTATGTCTTTGAGTTTGGGGGGGAACCAAGTGTTCAGGTGTGCTATGAGTTTACTTTTTTGCATTTTTAGAGGTGCAGTGGCGTATATGGGCTGAGGTGATGGTTTTGTTGTAGAGATCCACTAAATCAGCTGAATCGGATGAAGCAGGTGGAGGTAAAATCAGAGGTTGGATATATTGCATAGGTTTATCCATTGTAATATTTTTCTTATTCCTGGTGGGAATGGGTGGAGCAATCCGATTCTCTCAAATAGGGAGTATACAATCTTGCAGTTTAAATGTCTGTAAGAAGTGGTCAGTCCAAGATTGAGGTTCAGTTGAGGTTATATTAGTTGCAAAGTTGAGGTCTGCTACCCAATCTAGGATTCTTCCTTTTACATGTGTAGGAAGGAGGGCTCTCTGAGTGAGGCCTAGTTCAGCCAGGCAGGTAGCCAGAGTCAATGCGGATTGGTCAGTGGGGTCATTGAGACCTAAGTTAAAGCCGCCAAGTAAGAGGATTTGCGATGTGGGTTTCGTGTTGGTGGAGAGTAAGGTGTTAATTTCTTCTTCAAAGGAACCTGTCGGTCCAAGGGGTCTATAGATTAGATGCATTGTAATGGTGTGCAAATTGGTAAGGGTAAGTTTCACCGTCAATAGTTCACATGACGTAATAGAATGCAGTTAGCGATAATTCAAGCTAATCTACAGTTGAGGGACAATTCTAAGTCACAATGTGGCTTTGGCGATAAAGGCAATACCACCGGCTCTGGATGGACTACCAGGGATCTGGCATTGATCAAGGCCCCATGGATGGGAGTGGGGCTGCTGCTGTGGGTAGGTGCGTCAGTTGTAGTAGCTGTCGATCTGGTTCTATTGAAGACTTTGTGATTTTCGTAAGGGACTTTTTTTTAGGTCTTGTGGGTGTCTATTTATGGGTGGGATGGCACAAGGTACTTTATATGATTTACCTAGTCTAATGCCAAACCAGGCATTTCTTGTTGGAATTGAGCATGGGCTATGCAAGGTAGGAATGGTGGGGAAGGCTATTGGCAGTGTATCGGCATTACAAAACCTAGTAACTTATCTGACACTCAATGGCAAGCTGTGGTTATTGAAGGTATATCTTATGATTGTAGAGGGGCTCTGAAAGGTAAGATGTCTGCACTGGCTCTAAAGGAGGTAGAAATGGTGTGGGTTTGATTCTGTTGGTAAGAATCAGAGAGGGAAGAAAGTTGGTAGGCTTGATGTGGCCGTCAGTGTAGGGGTGCTTCACCATAATAAGAGAGCTGTTGGGCTTATGAGTATGTGACCAGGCGCTTGCAAGACTACACTTAGGCTGGCTGGTGAGGACGCTTGCGAGGACCACAAAGGTATGAAGGCTAATCAGGAGTAAGGCCCTGCTGTATCTGGTGAAAGCATACTAATAGCACGGTCACCGTCAATGAAAGCAAATTACAGTCAATTGTTGCTATTGGCTACCCAGCAATTATTATAAATGGAGATGAACAGGCATAGTATATAGAGGCATAAGTAACATGGATGCAACAGGTCATTGAGAGTACAGTAGGGCACGCATTTAGGGTAAAGTACAGCCAGGTATAAAATAAAATTGTGCAGCTCACGGTGAGGACGTGTGTTAGGTATAATTAGCAGCAGGTCTAGACGATTTGCAGTTACACGTTACTGGTGACTATGAGACAAATAATCCCTTCCGGACAGTTAATAGTACAACAGGCTACATATTAGGGCTAGGAAGCAGCCATGGATATGAACACGATAACCTGGGGAGGGCGCCCAAGGCTAGGAATGCAGTTAGCGATAATTCAAGCTAATCTACAGTTGGTAATATACATCTACAGTAACAAAGTGGTTGGGGACACATCAGGCCTGTTACAAGCAATAGGGGTGCCCGTATGAGCTAGGGCGTAGACCGTAAGAGAAGATAAAACATGCTAGTCACAGTGGGCACATGGAATGGGAGGACGTAGGCGGCGAATTGAAACAGTTAAGGGTTGTGCTGCGTTATACTTCAGAAGCAAGGATGGAAGCAACCATGCGTTATACAAGGCTAGGGAAATAGATCCCGAGAGACAGTGACATAATGATTTCTGTCAATTGTGTGCATATCAGTTCACGTGCAGACATATGCGATTAAGGAGTGGTATTGGATGGGTGACATGCACGTTTGGACAGGGTAGTCTGCTGCAGGTGAATGGTAAGTGTACTTAGCTGGCCATGTAATACGCTCGGTCAGAAACTCGAGGGGGGTCGCAGCCAGCGTGTTATAGTCAGAGTCTGCAGTTGCAGTCAGGACTCTGCAGAGTTGTAGCTCTTACCCTTTGATGGAGTAGGTGGCGCAGGTCGGATCTGAGGGTAGATGCAGGGATCCACGTCCTGCAGCCTCGGAATGCCTGGACAGCACAGACATGCCAGTGCCTTAAATAGTGTGCCTTGATGTAGGGTGCTGGCTCGCGCCTTCCGGCAGCGCTAGGCCCCGGAAATAGTGGTCGAGACCCAATCAGGAGCAGAGCTAGCAGTTGCTAGGTAACATATCAACAAAGCCAGAAGCAGCCATTTTCAGCCACGCCTCATGTTGCTGCACAGATTTCTGGTGCAAAGCGGCACCCGTAATGCAGGTATTCGGCTCGGTGGAGCAGGAGGGATGATCCTGCAAGTAGGGGTAGGCTCATAGTGGTGGGACATTGCTCAGAGGCCTGCTTACCCCAAATGGCAGCGGTCTTGCGGTCTTGCTGCTGCTGATGTGTCAAAGGATTGTCCTGCTGCTTGAGCTGTGTGAAGTTCGTGCAGGCTGGGCTCCTGCCCACCCGTGATGAAAGGGACGGTCGGTGTAAGCAACAGGCACAGACAGGCCGGTGCCTTAAATTGTGTGCCTTGATGTGGGGTACTGGCTCGCGCCTTCCAGCGGTGCTAGGCCCCGGAAATTGGGGTTGAGGCCCAATCAGGTGCGGGGCTAGCAGTTGCTAGGCAACATATCAAGAAAGCCAGAAGCAGCCATTTTCCTCCGAGCCTCATGTTGCTGCACAGATTTCTGGTGCAAAGCAGCACCTGTAATGCAGGTATTCAGCTCAGGGAAGCAGGAGGGATGATCCTGCAAGTAGGGGTAGGCTCGTAGTGGTGGGATGGTGCTCAGGGACCTGCTTAAATGGTAGCATTCTTTCAGTCTTGCTGCTGCTGATGTGTCAAAGGATTGCCTTGCTGCTTGAGCTGTGTGAAGCTGGTGCGGGATGGGCTCCTGCCCACCTATGATGAAATGGACGGTCGGTGTAAGTAGTGGGAAAAGCCCCTAGATTCAAAATTCGCTCTAGTGAATGAATGCACCTAGATCCAGAATATCCAGTAGTGAGGGATTCACACAGATTCCAAATTACAGAAGCGGGAACACACACCTGGATCCAAAATAGCAAGTAGTGGGAAAATACACCCAGATTCAAAATCACAGTAGTGGGAAAATGCACCTTGCATTTTCTGGGGAATATCCTTATAATGAAGACCTATAGCTTCTCGGGCATATCAAGGTGTTGCGATTCAGCAAGGAGTGTTTCTGCTGTGCTTTCCGGGGCTTTTCTAAGAGGTGAGTCAGCTCAGCCGGCTGCGTGTGCTGCGTGATGGTCTCCGCGGAACATAGAGAACTTTATTACATGGACCTGCTACAACTTTTCAAACCTTGGAGAAAATAAGAAGAATTAATAGGTGACCATGACTCATTTGAAGCTGCTTTCAATGCACATGCAAGCAGTATAACAAATGTAAATTTTAAACACTACAAACAAATGTTGGACAATGAACGCAAACAAAAGGAAGAAATTGAAGCGCTACTAGATAAAGACACTCCTGAAGGCAGTCCACCTTTTCTTACAGAAAGCCAAGAACTCCTTGGAGAACCACTCATTCTAAAAGAAGCTGTTATAGCAATGACTGAGGTAGAAAACACCATGGGGGTAATTCATGGATTATTTGCGTCGAAAAAAACGGGATTTGTGCGCCATTCTGCCCGCAAATCCCTGTTTAACAAATGGGGATTTGCGGGCAGAATGGCGCACAAATCACGTTTTTTCGGCACAAATAATCCAGGAATTACCCCCCATATATCAGTCTAAACAATCTGAAGAATTCTTGTCAGTGCCCAAATCACAGCTAAATGATGACCAGCACACCATTTATCTAGAAGTCACTGAAGAAATTGAACATGGACTTAAACATGAAACTAAAACTTTTAGCTGTAACCATTATAAACCTCTGCTCCTGTATGTGAGTGGTGAAGCTGGTTCTGGCATAACGTTCCTAATTAAAATAATCAGCACATTTCTACAATACTTAACAAACAACAACCTTTCAGGTCTAGGTGCTTACAATATAGGAGGTAAATCTTTACACTGACTTCTTCTACTCCCAGTAGAACTCCAAAACAAATTAGAATACTACAAAATATCACGGTTGATGGGGGTGGAGGGGTACATTGTGGTGTGGGCTGCGTGCTGGCATGTGCACGGGTGATGGGGAGTCGGTTGTGGTGTGGGCTGCCTGCTGGCATGTGCACGGGTGATGGGGGGTCTGTTGTGGTGTGGGCTGCCTACTGCCATGTGAACTGTTGTTGGGGGGGTCAGTTGTGGTGTGGGCTGCCAGCTGGCATGTGCAGGAGTGATGGGGGGTTGGCTGTGGTGTGGGCTGCCTGCTGGCATGTGCACAGGTGATGGGGGGTCAGCTGTGGCGTGGGCTGCATGCTGGCATGTGCACGGGTGATGTGGGGGCCGGCTGTGGCATGGGCTGCCTGCTGGCATGTGTACAGGTGATGGGGGGTCCATTGTGGTGTGGGCTGCATGCTCGTGCCAGGCAAATCACGTGTAAAACTCCACGCACACCACCGGAATACACATACTCCACTTGCGCCTGCCAAATCACGTGTAAATCTTCTTGCGCACCCCTCGGAATACGCGTACCCGTATTCCGAGGGGTGCGCAAGGAGTTTAACATACGATTTGGCTGGCGTGAGCAGGATATGCGACCATTTTTAGTGCAATTTTGTTGTTGGGGGTGTAACAATCTGTGTTTTGGTTCTATGTAGCCGCGTTCCAGTTTCACGAGCTACGTGGCTCGTTCTACACGGCTCATGGAACTGGAATGCGGAGTTCAAGAGAAAAGGGTTGGAGGAGCTGTGAGAAGGTGGGCCTGCTTGATTAAAGCTTAATTACCTTAATTACCGGAGTCCGTATTTCTTTTCATTGGCAACTAGGTTACCGGTCGTCCAGCGGGCCCGCCATAAGCTCCTTGCTGCTAGTGTCCTGAGTGGGCAGTTCGAGCGATGGACTGGCAGCTATGCGGAGAAACACTTCTGCACATTGAGCCTGGGGCTCGCCCAGAGGTCCAGGCGGGGAACAGCTGGTGATTGCTGTTCCCACGCAAGCCGCTCTGCCCTTCCCTGGGCGTTGAAGCACCCAACGTACTACGGTAACGCTCTGTATCTCTCCTGCCTTGCCCCGCTCACTAGTTTGATTCAAGTACTGCCAAGTCTGGTGGAGAGGAGAAGAAAGTGGGTACTCCCCAATTACCGTATTAACAGTTATAGAGCTGCAAGCACATTCTGCTGGATCAGCTTACTAGCTGATTGGGAGGCAGCAAACTTTCTTAAGGCACATTTGGCAAAGGAGCCACTGAACATTGTTGGGACACATTGTTGTTCTGCTATCACACACACCTTTAATTTGTTTAATTGCCTCTTCGCACTTGGAACATCTACCTGCACTGCGCATACCATCAGGGCTAACTGGGTGCATGAGCACAGCATCAACTTTAAGCACAGCATCAACTTAATTTGACATTAAAGGATAAAGGCTTGAAACCCGCATTTGTGTCCTGAAAGCAAACATGGCAGCCGCCAGCATGTTTCCTCCACCACCTTTCCTGTCAGAACCAGCCACACCACCCATCAGATGGGACGGATGGAAGAAGTTGTTTGACACTTACTTAATTGCCATGGGGTGGGGAATACATTTGCTCCAGCCAGGAAGGAGGCTGTATTATTACACAATTTGGGAACTGAAGGACGCAGTGTCTTTGAGGGTCTGTCAGAACCTACGGAGAGAGGTCAGGGGGATGAGGATCAGTTCTCTGTGGCAATCAGAAAACTATAACTTCATTTTGAGCCAAGGAACAACGCTACCTTTGAGAGACACAAGTTCTTTTCAAGGAGCTAAGAACTCTAGGAACCCATTGAAACCTTTATTACTGCACTTCAAACCCTCAGCCATTCGTGTGAATTTGGATCTTTGGCAGAATTGCTCATCCGTGACCAGTTGGTGTGCTGCACTAACAATAGCAGGGTGCAAGAAAAGCTACTGTCAAAGGACCTACCCCTCGATCAAGCAGTGGAAGTGGCAAGGTGTATGGAGGAGACGTCCAAATACATGGCGAGCATGAGGATGGACAAACAAATCAATGAGGTGGCAGCAATCAGAAATAGCAAGAAGCCCAACAATGCAAGAAATGTAAAGTGTTTTAAGTGTGGCAGTAATAGACATGTTTCGTCAAATCCATTCTGTCTTGCACGGAATGCAAATTGCCTCAAGTGCAAAAAGAAAGGGCATTTTGCCAGAGTCTGCAGGGAGAATTCTCCAGTGGAGAACATAGAGGCCAATGCTAGATGTCCGGAACAGGAGGAATATGTTGCAGAGTATCAACAAGCATGTTTTGGAAACCGGAGATGTGTCCAGTGGTAAAAAATGGCCAATTCATGTGTTCATGGTCAATGGCAGAGTAGTCACCATGAAAGTGGATAGTTGTTCTCCATGGACAATAATGTCTAGGCAAACCTTTGAGAATTGTGTAAAGGGTGACATTGAACAATGAAAGCATCTGGGCATAAAACCCTACGTATATGGAAAGGCCAAAATAGACTTACTGAGAAAATATTCAACTTCCATCAAATTTAAGGGAAGGAGTTGTGAAGCTGATGTATTTGTCACCAAAGAAGGGTCGTCATTGTTAGGCTGGAGCAAGCAGAAGAAGCTTGGGGTAAGGATTCAAGCCAATGCTGAGAGTCCAGTCACAATTGCAGAAGTGAGAGATCAGTAGGAAAAGGAGTTCCCGAATGTCTTCACAGAGGACCTAGGAAGATTAGAAGGTTATGAACATCAAATAAGGCTAAAGAAGGGAGCTGTTCCAAAAATACACAAAGTTAGACTGGTTCCACAGAATCTCAAACACAAAGTGAAAGAGGCGATTGAAGCATTACTTCAAAGGGGCATTATAGAGAGAGTCGAAGGATCTGAGTGGTTGTCCCCAGTTTTGGTAGCTACAAAGGCCAGTGGGGACATAGGACTTTGTGTAGACCTGAGAGACCTTAATAAGAACATTTTGGTCGATCGTCACCCTCTACCCATCATCAGCGAGAAGTTGGCCACATTGAGCAAGGCCAATAACTTTTCAGTAATTGATTTATCACAAGCATATCATCAAATTCCACTCTCAGAGGACTGTCAACACCTACCTACTTTCATCACATCCACTGGATATGGATGGGGAAATCCATGAATACGTGGTGCATGGAAATGGGATTTAGTGCACGCGGTTGGCACACGCTGCACTGGATTCTATGGATTACCCCCTCAATGCCTCCATCAAAACAGCAGAGAGTGACAGTTAAGAGAAATACGGCAAATAATCTGAGAGAAAAGGAGATTGGCCAAGGAATCTCTGGACACTAGAGCCAAGAGGAACCAAATCCAATAATTTTGACAGAAATACTAGGCTCACCCAGATTTGAGCCCTCTAAAGTCTACCCCAGACCCAGTCAACCCACTTCTGCCAATGTACCCCATTTGGCTCCTGAGATTTCTTCTCTATGCCATTGCAAAATGTGGAGGCCCCCCTGCAAGGTCTGTTGAGCGCTGCTAGGGCCCCACCCCAAGCACTTTGCAAATACGCAAGCCATGCCATAGACTCCTGGGACGGTTTGAGTGACCACACATTTACAGTGTACACAATGATCATGCTGTCAAGGATGAGACGTGCACAGCATGCTGTACCGGGTGAAAGATATATATTTTTAATCAAACCTGACTTCTTTCATCGAGTGTAGAAACATGTGGGAGGGGCAGCATATGGCACCTGGCGATCAAATATACAGGCCGTCACTGTACATAGCCAGTAACATTATCATGCGAAAGTCATTGACGGATGCAGCTTTAGGTGCCGAGTGGGGTGGCCAACTCCAAAGGGGGCACTAGTGATTTAAACAATTTAAGGTCAGTGTTGGCAGTTGAATATTTTTAGTGGATGGGAATTAACATCTCCCAAGAATTAGCACCAACAACCAAGCATACGGGGGGACCCCTAAGTAATTCAAGAAGCTTGGTGGGGACAGGGGGGTGTTCTCCCACCAATAACATATCTTAAAAAGAATGTGTTGAAATTGTGAATTTTACAAGACACTATTTGAGAAAAACTGGGTACAAATCCATACCATTTACAATAGGTTATCTATGAAGACATATGAACAAATCCAGTACATGCCCTATCGCCAACAGTACACAGTAGCTTTTTACAACATTTTCACATTGCTTGCCACTGGGAGATACCTTCATGTAGCTTCACCCATAATGTTCCCATTGTAAATCACTTCGATGTTGTGGCCACAATATTTGTCTGTATGAAGCTGCTGCCACATGTTGTGCCAGTACAGTAAATTACTTTCTGAAGCTGCTGCCACAATCTATAACAGTGTTGTGATCTCAAGTTTCTCAGGGCCATGTATGAGAATGCCACCCATTCCTGTGTTTGCCTGTAATTCTGTGACTTGTAGTTTTCCTACATTTTAAATGAGAAAGACAATGCTACAAATCCCAGAATCCAAAGGGAAAAAAACAGGACTGAATGGCCTTCTTAAACCAGTTCATGGGAAACTGGAGAGCTCTGCCAATACATACATACCAACTCTCCTGTTTTAAGGGGGGAGACTCCTGACTTTTTGTGGGAAAATATTGCTATTTTTCACAATCTCCCGCCTGAAATACATCATCCCTTGCATCGCTATGGGAAAATGTGCAACTCCCGATTTCTCTGATGAAATCTCCCGCCCAGGTGAGTTGGAATGTTGGCATGTCTGCCAATATGGTAACTGTAAATCAATTTTATGAAGCTGAAACTACAATCAGTGTTAATCCTTTTCACAAATGATGGTCGCTGCAAATAACTTCCGTGAAGTTTCAGCTACAATCAATACTGGTTAAACAACTTTCAAGATGCAGCCCGTAAGCACCCCCACCATTCCCACACTCTGCACCAAAAAACATGCGCACATCGCTCTTGTACCCACACATACACACACACACACACACACACATTCAAAATCTTGTATTCACGTTGTAATCCAAACAAACATGCAAGCATGCAAACATGTGTGTTCTACCACCTTCAAATTCACACACTGCTGCATTTGGAGCCTTCTCTCTGTCCTTTGCTATTGATGTGCACGTGCTCCAGTTCTTTTTCTATGGGAATTTGGGCTTGCTTCCTCCTTTTCATTGAAGCACGATGTAGATGGTCTGTCTGAAAACATCATTGGGCTGTAGCAGTGACCTTTGTAGACCATATGGTGTGATGACCAGCATCATGGGCCCCCATTCTTCAGGGCCCCCACACTGTGGGTGCTGTGGGGGAACCTGCTATGCCAGATTCTCTGTGAGCCGTATCCAATTCCCCCTCTTAGTAATCTTCTCATCGTCTCTTCTTTATCTCCTTACTGCTTTCTTTTAGCAAGCTCTTTATTTTCGGTATGAATATTGTATTGTATTTGTATTTGTGTTTTAAATAGAACAAGCAAACCTTGAGAGCAACATAGTGCCGTAAAAGAGTTTAAGGAACAGAAGGGACATTTACATGAAGTGGACATGAAGTGGTGGTAGACCGTCAACAGAATGACCTAAGTGACGCCTGCGGGTTCCCTAAAGAGACAGGTTTTCATTTGTTTCCTGAACTGCAAAAGCATTGGAGCTTTCCTGATTGCTACCAGGAGAGTGTACCGGTAAGGCACAAATGGAGCAGGACTGCTTCCTTGTCTTTGCCCTGCAGTTCAGTTTAGTTCCAGACTAGCAACGGCTTCACACCCAGAGGAACGCTTACCATGCTCAGTGTTAACTTTATCCACAAATTAGGGCGGGCATCCGGCCAGTGGTTGCCTTGTAGATAATTTTGAAGGGATCCTGGCAGGGATAGTGAGCCAGGATAGGGGGGATGTTGTTGAATGTTTTAGAATCAGTGATAAAGCAGGCTAAGATGTGATGCACTGATTTGAGGTGAACTAGGTGTACTGCAGGGAGTATGATGAGGAGGTTGTTACCCATATCAACGTCTGCAATCGTGAGAGCCTGTGCCATGGTCTGGAGGTCCTATGCGCTGGAGAGAGAGCAGCGTAATCTGGCACCACACAGTCTGGGCTTTCTTGTTAATGTGCTTCTGAAAGGAGATGTTGCTGTCCATGATGAACCCAAGGGATTTGGTGGATGGGGCAAGTAGGAGGGCGAATCCGTCCAAGTGCATCTTTTTCACCTATCATTGGATGGTTTTCTGATTGGAGAGGTCCCGGAGGAGCATAAATTCCATTTTGGTTGGTTGGGTTGAGTTTTGGGTATACGCTTTGTCACCCACATTTGAATGGCGGCAAGGCATTTCTGGAGGTGAGTGATGTCAATGGAAAAGTTTACTTTATGGTACAGCCGGGTGTCATCCACTTACAGGTATAGCGAGATGTCTGGTTCGATATAAGGTCATTCCAGTAGTCTATGTATAGATTAAATATCACTGGGTAGAGGAGTGAGCCCTGTGGCACTCTACAGGTAACCGAGCAGCAATCATATCTGAAGGTACTTATCTGGACAGTTTGGTATCTGTCAAAGAGGTAGGAGGAGAACCGGTGAAGCACTGTTAACATGGGTCCCATTCTTTGTGCTAGGAGGCTGATCATAGTCTTGGAGCCCACTGTATCAGAGGTAAATGGATAGGCCCAGGAGAACTTGCAAGCAGGAATCTCTTCTTTCCATGGTCTGGAGAGCATCATTGATGACCTGGATGGTGGCTATTTTGCTGCCATTTAGGATGGAACCCGGATGGGTAGCCCTGGAGCAATGCCAACTAGTTGATTTGCTCATGGAGTTGATTTACCACTACCGTCTCAAAGAATGGGAGGATGGTTATTGGTCAGTAGTTGGAAAGGTCTTCTGGTCCATTGTGGGTTTCTTAAAGAGTGGACAAATCTGCCTGGAACAATGCTTCTGTTGAGAGAGGCATTAACAATCTGAAGGAGTGTGATGAGAGGATGACCCAAGATCATTTTTAGGATGGTAGGAGATGAGATTTCATCAGCATAGGAGGTTGGATGTAGTGATGCAAGCATGTTGGTGAGATTTTTCGGAATGAGGGGGGTGAAGTCAGTTCAGGATAGGGGGACCAGGGTGGGATAGATTAAGCTGACACAGATCATTTGGAGGCACCAATTTGATGTCTAATTGTATTCTTATGCGATAGTGGGAATTGAAATGTAAGGAGCTCCCTAGATTTTAATATTGTTAGGCAGTACACTGTGCAGGCCCAACTGATCTTATGGATGACCACCACACCTCCAATGACCTTGCCTGACCAGACTGCATGTTAAATGCTGGATCTGGGTGGGGGGAGGTGGGAGAGAGATAGATTTCGGTGTTAAAGAAGACATCTATTTTATGAGCGGTGATGGGATTGTGGATGTCGGATGCATGCAACACAGCTAGTTGAGCGTTAATATACATCGGGGTATGCAAGCAGAGTGTTGGTGATGAGTCGAACTTGGATAAGGTTTGTGAGGTTGCATTTGCGGTGCTGGCAAGCCTATTTGCAGGAATGAACCAGAGCAAACGTATGGATGCTCTGTGGGATAAGAGGTCTGGCCCTTTGGTTCTGCCAGACCCAACCGGGCAAGAACAAGGGAATTCCTTGTCTTTGCCCGTCCTTGGCTGAGGATGCTGGAGATGGGATACCTACGCAGGCCCAATAAAATATTTTGCTTGTGGCAGAAAGGGGAGCAGCAGTGATCACGTGACCAAAACAGTCCTACTTCAAACATGACCTGGTGGAGCTGGTCTTTGAACGCCGTTGGTGGGGGAAACACTGGAGCCCTAAGGAGCCAATCGGCAGGGTGGTGGAGTTGGAGTAGTGATCATGTGTCCAAAGAAGTCTGGACTCAACTACGGCCTGATGGAGCTGGCTTTTGAACAACTGAGCTGGGCATGAAAAGAAGCTGAATCCCAAGCGACCTAATAGGCTAACAACTTAGACCAACCTGCACTTTGGGATGCCAGGAGCAGCAGTTCCAGCCCTGCCCAGCCCCTAACAGGACCAAACAAGAATTGCCCTTTTCTGCATCTGGCCTTCACTTCAGATGCTCATGCGAGAGATGCCTGCAATGTAAAAGTTAAGAAAGGAATGAAAGGGACAGCGCAAAGCAGATTTGGGAGGGCAAATTTGATGTGATCTAGATCCATTTGCACCAGCTGCCCAACTGCAAAAGAAAAGATGCTGCAAGGCAGCTTAATAATGGAAAAAAAGGATGTTGCTAAAAAAAAGAGCACCAAAAGAAAGCACAAAAAGATTAGCAGTAATTAGCAGGTGGGAGAAGACGAATCTAAGTGATTTGGCCGCGGCAGAAACTACAGCGGCCGAAACGTTCTCATGAGAAAGGTTCGAACTACCAAATGTTCGCACCTTCTCATGTGAACACACATACATACTCACACCCACACACACAACACACCCATAACACCCCCGCACCCACACCCCTATCATAAA
Source organism: Ambystoma mexicanum (assembly GCF_040938575.1). Lineage (NCBI taxonomy): Eukaryota > Metazoa > Chordata > Amphibia > Caudata > Ambystomatidae > Ambystoma > Ambystoma mexicanum. The sequence continues at coordinate 605,399,920 of NC_090922.1, forward strand.
CAAACCCCATGTGACCTAGATCCACTTGCTCCAGAGATAGCAATATAGCTGTAAATCGGCATAATAGCTCCAGAATGCAGAACATATCTAGAATTCAGGAAAGGGCAAGGGATGAAAAATTAAAGGAATGGTCCAAGAGTCAAAATACACAAAGCCCTAATCCGAACTAATTGATCAACCGCTCAAACATAAATACTGAAATGTAATGTTTTTTTGAGAGGCATTGACAGGAATTTTATGACAGAGGACTCAAATGTTGCATCATTAAAAATAGTATTGTTTTATGAGCAGCCTGGTGAGAGTACTCAAACATTCAGGTTGTTAGGTACCTGGGAGATCTTCATCTCTACAAGGCCAGGGTGGGCGCTGGCCGGGGTATTCACCTCCCTTACCACTGAAGGAAATACCCCTCCCACATTGCTAGTTCAACCCACTTCATCCACAACCTTCCATCTTGTCTATCTATTAAAACAAGAGCCTTATTTATCTACAATTCCTCCCATCTGCTGGCTTGCTCTGTCTTGTCCTACTACCATGGAATGGGAAAGGGCCTTGATTTCAAGCATAATTTGTTAAGTTTCCTTGGTGGTCTTGTTTCGTTCGGATTGAGTTACTAATGGAGATAGGAATCCATCTGGTGGCCTAGTTAAGTGCCCTTGCTTCACAAATGCCTTTTACGTCGGCTGTGGGCCATTAACGGCATGGTTGGCCCACCAGCCGGTTCTTTTATCAACTAAATGACATAGCTCTAAATATCACCCAACCAAATAATACATTATGATACATCAATATGACTATAAACAAACACATATTATGCATGTTATGACAATATGTCAATTGACATGAATACATGAACAGGAGGCTTGGGAACCTTAACTATCACAGCTAAATAAAACCTTTCAAACTTATAGGAGCATATATTACAGAGCCTGCGGCAGCGGCCGTGTAGTTATGGTTAAGTTGCTCAACCCACAGGAAGAGCACTTTTGGGCAGCTTATAACTTTGCCCCCCTGAACGAATCCTCATAAAACTTTGTGAAAAAAAGTATATGGCCCCATCAGATTGATTCTGCAATGTTTGATGAGGTTTGCTGAGGTTTTATGCAGGGGGGCAAGGTTATATGCAGGCCCCAAAATGTGTAGTTTTTCCCATAGATGCCATGGAAAAAAATGTTGCTCACGCATACAGCCCAAACTGCTGGACCGATTTTCACCAAATTGGTTGCAGGAGCGGCAGCTTCGTTGCGAACGCGCGCTTTTGTAAATTTGGTGTAAATCCGTCTGGTGTTATTTTTTTTTAAATGGCCAAAAAAAAGTTAAAAAAGAGTTTGTAATATCTGGGTTCAGTCTGCTGACTCACTTCCCTGTTCAGTACGCGGACGGGCCTCCAATTGGTCCAGAGGGTGGCGTGATGTCTGTGGGCATCGGACGCGCCCGCTGATTGGATGGTGAAAAGCGCAAGGTGCGTCAGATTTTTGGAAACGCCTGTCATGTTGGATTCATGGATAGCGCCCGTTGTCCGTGAACATCACAGTAAAACATATTTTCTTTTTAAAAACTGCACTTGTCAAACTAATGAAACAATATCTGGGGAGGTGAGGGGTGATGAGGATGGGACAGGATATGACTCTTAAAAGCCCCAAAAATTGGCATTTTTTCAACTCTGACATCCACAAACAGTCTGGTGTCTGGGGCAGTCCGGTGAGGCTTGCAAACATCTGAGATGTTAGCGGGCATCTGTGCCTATTACTGCATTACAGTGTTGGTGAAGAGCAGTTTTTGGATGGCTTATAACCTTGGTGCCCCTCAATGAAACAGGATGAAATTCTGGAATCTCATTCTAGACCCAACTCTGAATTGTTCTGCAGTGTGGTACTGCCTTGTCAAGAGAGAACAAAATTAGAAGGGGGTCCCAAAATATTGTAAAGCTTATAAAGGTGATGCCATTTGACGGATCTGCAAACATTTTTGCAAAAGGATTTTAGACCTGGATATGAACATTTTTGCAAAGTTTGGTGGTATTTTGTCAAGAGGGGGTAAAATTAGATGGCGGACCTCAACATTTTTAGATGGCTTATAACTTTGTTGCCATTTGACGATTGCGGACAAACGTTTTCAGAAAGATTTTAGACCCAACCTTGAATGTTTGTGCAAAGTCGGAATGGATTTTGTCAAGTTGGGGCTAAGTTATATGACTAATTTATGTATGTACATTTTGACACTTTTTAATGTGTGGCTTTGCAGAAAACTTGTGTAAGGAGCATTGGCAAGGACCTGAAAGCATGGTTTTGTAATGTGTCCATGTTTTTTTTTTAAAGTGTCATAGTGTAGGTACAAAACATAGTGATATACCTGTGGTGACTGAGGTATAGCCTGTGGCCATGGGCAGTGGCTAGATTGTCCAAGTCAATCGGACAATCTGGCTACTGCCCATGACCACGGGGGACCAGCAATGGGGTTAAAGTAGGCATGGCCACCAGGGACCGGCTATGTGATAACGTTTTTCAAAATTGGGATATGTTTGAATGGGGGAAAGAAATCTGCTCGCAGGTTCATGTTGAGGTGCTGGATGGGATTGCAGCAAATTTGCACAAGGAGGGTAAGCAAATACTTGCATGGTTTTGCAAATTTGTTCTGTGTTTTATTTTTTTTTAAGTGTGGAAATGTGAGTACAGAACACAATGATACATCATTGGTGTCTGGGCAATGGCTCTGGCCATCAGCAAGGAGAAATGTGTACTGTAATTTGGCTGAAGCAGTAGGTTCGAATGGGAAAAAACATTCTGCTTGTGTTTACAGCCGGAAGTCGTAGATTAGATTAAAACGAACCTGCGCGGCAAGCATTAGCAAGAACCTGAAAGCATGTTTTTGGAAATATGTCTTGTGTTTTATTTTTCAAAATTGTAAGAATGGAAATAGGAAAACTAGTGATATACATTTGGTGTCTGTGTAGTGGGCCTGGCCCTCGGCAAACACGAATGTGTACTGTGATTTGCTTATTGGTGAATGCAGCATGGCCAAAGCCCATGCCCCATGAATTTGGAGACTGCAAACTATGAGCACTGGCTATTGGTTACATTATTAGGGTATAGTGGACACTGAGCTAGGCTGCGGGGAAGGTGCAGTGAATAATAGGGGTGGTTTGGATGGGCTGGGCTCATGGTTGGGCCTTATGCCATAGGCAATTGAATGATGATTTGCATCCCCAGCATGTGTTGCTGGTAACAGCAGACATAATTTAAAACTTTGTTAAAGGGATGTTACGGTTAAGATGCATCTCACCCTTAGGACTCCTCCTCTCCAGTAGTTAGTCAGTGGCATCCCACCTTGGCATCCCTTGGCATTTCCTTTCTGGGTTCCCATGAGCACTTTTCCATCAGTACTGCCCCATCTATTTATGCACTTCTTTCACTGCACAATGCATATGTGCATTTATAGGAGCACTGTGTACAATTTTTTTTTTATATGTAAAGGGAAATGCAGATGCAAAAGATTTTTAAAAGATTGTTAAGTGGCAGTTGGTGTGTGGAAGCTTAATATGGTCATGGGGTTATATGTACAGTTTTTGGAAGTGATTGATGGATGGAAGTGTGACTGTTTGAAAGCAGGCACTGAGGGAGTGTTACGAATATAAAATTAAAAAGGGTAGAGGTTCTGCCCTGTGCGATGGTGTTCACATGCCATCCGGGTCTTTTAATGATTCATGGCCCGGAAAGGGGACTGTGGAGACTGAGGATAGTTAAAAAGGTCCATCAATTTTGATACTTATTGTATGCTAGAGAAAAGTATTTGGGAAACAAAATTGTTTCCGTCCTTTTATATTTTTCTCTAGTATACAATTATCCATCATTTCCATTAGCATGACACAAAATGCTAATGGAAATGTTGGAGAATCTTATTGAGTCTAACTACTTTACTTCAAAATTGCTCCCCCCTGCAGAGTGGTGTGTTGCACACTCATGTTATGTTATGTTATTTTATATGAATATGCAGAGCGCAGCATTCAACCAAGGGCATCTTGGCGCTGACCAGAAAGGGAGGCCGAAAGAGCCAAAAGGGAAAGAGCAGCAGAAAGATTGGAAAAGATAGGTTTTTAACGCACCATGAAAAGAAAAATGATCCTCCCTTTCACATAAACGATAGTGTAGGCCCCTCCAAGCTTTTCATGCAGCCACAGAGAAGGCGCGTTCACCAACACAGGGGAGCTTCATCCAGGGAATTTGGATGGTCAGAGAGGTTTGTTTCGGAGTGCTCTTGATGGAGTATAGAGGAAAAATGTAGCCTGAAGATATTCAGTCCCCTGTTTGTAGAAGGCATTATGCACAATACAGAAAGACTTGAACAACACCCTCTTTTCAACCGGAAGCCAGTGCAGTTAACGGAGAATAGGCACTTGTGCGCAGCATAGGGAGGGTGGGTGACAGCTCTAGCAGCCATGTTTTGTAGTAACAGAAGTCAGCATAACAGATAGGCAGGTTGAGCCAAATGCAGCGCATTGCAGTAGTCAATGCCGCTAATTACCAAAGAAGAGACTACAGGAGCATGAAAATGTGGAGGGATATAAGGAAAAACCTTACGGAGGACCATCATCTTAAAATGACTGGATTTGCAGATTGCTGATATCTGGTCAGACATTGATAAGGTGTTAGAAATGTTAACACCTATATCCTTCACTGAGGAGGCAGGAGAAAGAAAAGGGCCCAAACTAGATGGCCAAAACTCAGAGGTCCAGCAGCGTGAGGGATCCATTGTACCCACAACCAGTACCTCAGTTTTATCAGCATTTAACTTCAGCCAATTCCTAAACATCCATTCACCCACATCCTCCAAGCAGCCCCTAAGCAGAGTGGCAGTATCGGAGCAGGAGAGATTGAGCCAAAGGAGAATCTCTGTGTTATCGTCGTAGGAGTAGCATAGAAAGCCATGAGACTAGATGATACCAAGAAGAGGCTGAGGAAAAGAATAGGGAAACATGTCGAAAAGAATAGGGGATACTGTGGAGCCTTGAGGGACTCTGCACAACAGAGGGGTAGGTTTCGGATTTGAAAGGGGGAAAGGAGACCAATTGGGATCGTCCTGAAAGGAAGGAGGTGAACCACTTGAGCACTGTGCCAGATAGGCCAGCAGAGGAGAAGCGGGCAACCAGGGTGGGGTGGTCAACTGTGTCAAAGGCAGCTGATAGATCTAAAAGAATCAGTGCTCCAACCCCACACTCGTCCACCAGCCGTGTAAGATCATCCACCACCGCCGCAAGCACCGACTCAGTTCCTCTACCAGGGCAAAACCCAGACTGAAAAGGATTGAAAAAGTGAGACAATTCTAGAAAATCACAAAGAAGTGGGGACATAAGAGATTCAAGCACCTTCATAGTGAACGGGAGAACAGAAACTGGACAGAAATTCAAGAGGACTGTGGGGTCCAGAGATGGCTTCTTCAGTAGGGAAATCCAGAGCACGTTTTAGATTGTTAGGGATAAGACCCGAGGCAAGGGAGTCATTAATTGCAAATGTGGTCCAGGGGCCAATGTTGGCAGAGATATCCTTCAGAATTGAAAGAGGAATAGGGGCCAAGGGGGAAACGGATTCTAACCTATTTATGGCAGATAAAGTAGGAAATGAAGCCCAGCCTACCAAAGACCCCGTGTAAACAGAAGACACCTTCGACCGGTTAACAGAAGAGCCAACACTGTTGAGAATTTTGAGATTTTTGCAAATAGAAAGACACTTTTCCTCAAAAAAATAAGACAGAGAGTTACAGAGGGCTTGCCAGGATACCACTTTGGAAGAGTTTTTAGCCAGTGAGGATAGCAAAGAGAGCTTTAGGTTGGTTTAGAACAGCTGAGACATTCTCGCTGAAGAAGGATTGTTTAGGCAGGAAAATAGCTTCCTGGTAATTACTGGAGGCATGACAGAACAAGTTATTATGGACTGCATTATAATGGAATCTCCGTCTTCTTTCCACCTGCCTTTAGGTCTTCAATGAACCAGGGTTCAGACGGACGAGCCCCAGCTGTATGTTTATGTTTATTGAATTTATATAGCGCTTTAAGCCAAAGCGCTTTACAATATAACAACAGGTACAAAAGTGAGAGAAGCATATTTACAAACATGAACAGGTTGTTAGAACAATAAGTACATCGCTTCAACGGGGGAATGGAGTCAGCCACATTGCCAAATGCCTGAGCTAAGGTGGTTAGCATGCAGGGAGATGACCTGGCACAATGTGGCTCAATTTAAGCACATAGTTGTTGATGAGAGGTAGAGCACCAAGCATGTTTCCAGAAGAACTGTGTTGGCCGAGTTTCAAGGCAGGGCATAGTAGGGATAGAGGCTGGAACTGCAAAGTGATCGGACCAAGTCAATGGGAACGCAGAAAAGATACTACAAACCTCTTTAGCAGCAAGCACGAGATCTAAAGTGTTGCCAAGACGGTGGGTTGGGAAGGTAACCTGTTGTGTGAGGCCTAAATCGGACATAGTGGTAAACAATTGAGATATCGTGTGCTCGCTGGATTTGGTGATCAGAAGGTTAACATCACCAACAATGAATAGGTTAGAATGTTTTAATAGGTGTTCAGAGACAAAGGCGGGAAAACCAGTCGGAAAAGAGCAGTCATAGCCAGGGGGGCTATAAACCAGCAGCACAGTCAGAGACATGGAGGCAGAAACTGGGTGGTGCAGCATTAAAGATTCCATTTTGAGGCTGTGGTCAGTTTGTATGGAGGACATATTAAATATAGACTTAGAAATTACTGCAATCCCTCCACCAGAGTGAGTCGACACTCGATCCAGACGGAGGAAGCTGTAATTGGGAGGTAATGCTAACAAGACAGAGGGGTCAGAGTGCTCACATAGCCATGTTTCCGTGACGAAAAGAAGATCCGGGTGATAGTCATCTATCAAGTCATAGCAGTCATGGGCATGTGCAACTAGTGAGCGAGCATTTAACAGGAAACAATGCAAGGAGGAGGTCCTAGTATTGGACTGCTCAGCATTAACTTGGCTAGCCTTAATAAGATTATGCAGGAGGATGGTATTAGAAGGGGCATGAGACAATAAAGCCTCACGCAATAGTTACCCAGCAGAGGAGGCGTTGGTAGCGAATGCAGGTGGCAAGCACCATGGCCTGGTTTGTGCATGGACGAGCACAGACAGACTTAACTTTGGTGCGACTTCGTCGTGTCAGGCTCTTGCCCGCTGCACTCGTCCACTGCGCTTCCGGAATACTCTGCAAATATGTAGGCACATTTCGCATTAGCTCTGACCCTCCCACTTATGGGAATGAGCAGTGAAGACAGAACACAACGCGTGTCTGCAAGGGAAGCCAGGGAACTTCCTGCCATGTCAGTATGGCACATACAAGGAAAAGATAAAGTACAATTTAAAAGCAATGTAATGCTAAAAGCATGCAGCGTCCAGTCACCCGCTTGCATGCAGCAGCGTGCTGAAAGGAAATAAAATTAATATATGAGGTAAGTGGCAAAAAGTCAGCCGAGCCGGCCGTACCTGCTGGGGTAGCCCAGTGGAGGAAGGGAGCTCTTAATGAGAGCAGGAAATGCTCCGTCCCTCCCACTCAGGGGAATGAGCAGAAAAGACAGACCACAACACGTGACTGCAAGGGAAGCCAGGCAACTTCCTGCGGTGTCAGTGTGGCAAATACAAGGAAAAGAAAAAGTACAATTTAAAAGCAATGTAATGCTAAAAGTATGCGGCGTCCAGTCACCCAGCCGCACACAGCGGCGTCCTGAAAGGAAATAAAATGAGTAAATGAGGTAAGTGGCTAAGAGTCAGCTGAGCCTGCTGTACCTGCTGGTGTAGCCCAGTGGAGGCATGGAGCTCTTAATGAGAGCAGGAAATGCTCTGTCCCTCCCACTAAGGGGAATTAGCAGCAAAGACAGACCACAACGCGTGTCTGCAAGGGAAGCCAGGCAACTTCCTGCCGTGTCAGTACAGCAAATACAAGAAAATCAAAAGTACAATTTAAAAGCAATGCAATGGTAAATGTATGCAGCGTCCAGTCACCCGCCTGCACGTAGCGGCGTGCTGAAAGGAAATAAAATTAATAAATGAGGTAAGTGGCTAAAAGTCAGCCGAGCTGGCTGTACCTGCTGGTGTAGTAATGTGGTCTTCGAAATATATGGATCAACAGCCTCTTTTATCACTTGCAAGGTAGCTGGTGAGATTTTGTGTCCCACAGAAATAGGTTTTGTGATTACAGTATTGGTTGAGGAAGATGAGGTGGAGGAAGACAACTACTTGCTAAGAAAGGAACAACCTTCTGAGATCATTGCAGTGGTTGGATGTGGTGTGGCAGCACATGGAGGTGTGCTGTCCAGGTAGTCCATGACTGAGTACAACGTTGCTCTCCGTGCATTTCACTTTGGTAGATTTAGCCTTTGGTACATTCCCAACAGTGGTAAAGAACTGCCACACACATGATTCTCTCTGGGTGCTAGTGGTAGGCACTTATTCAGCCTCATCTTCTTGGTCCTCTTCATTGTCTTTTGAAGTATTGCACTTTTTTGTTGTTGTGTAGGTCCTCCTGCTGGTGGTGGTGGTGGCTCTTGTGGAGGAGGGATGGCAATAGCTGATGCCATGTTTAAGATAAATAGCGGTTTTGCTAATATTCTTCCAGGTATGTGATTTGTGCTAGATTGTTAATGGATAATGAGTAAGAATAGGTGTAGGAGCTGTGCAAGGAACATTTTGAGCCTGAAAGTTTCTAGATCAGCAGAAAATGCAGATCCAAACTGTCCGTGAAGCACAGACCCGTTTGCAAAGTATGAACGGCTTGCGGACACGTCATCATGCCGCCCGCGAGCGCATGGTCATGTGACACTGTCTGAAATGTCTACAATGACTCCAGATGTTCACGAACACAAATACAGTGGAAAAAATTGCAAACCGTGTGTAGAAGTGTTAAAAATGATTCTAGAAGGTGGGGAATCGCAGAGTTTTAAGGTGAAACTTTGTAAATTAGATACAAATGTTGCTATATTGGGTAAGTATAGTAAGCTGTAGAAAATTAAGGGTGCACTGGTAAAAACCTATGAAAACTTTGTTAAAGGGATGTTATGGTTAAGGTGCATTAATACAAACCTATGAAATTCACTGAAAAACTTTGTTAAAAGGACGTTATGGTTAAGTTGCACTAATAAAAACATGAAAATCAATGACAATACTTTGTTAAAGGGATGTTATGGTTACAATTAAAACCCAAAAAGCTTGGAAATTCACCATATATGGTAATCTAAGCAACCATAACTCCCACCACCACGTGCACTGCTAAGACTAACACCTAGGACATGAAAGATGACATCACAAATATCATTGATTAACATTTAGCAAACAAACATCTAAACAATCACTAGATCATGTATGGAATAGTCCTAGTGTCCTGTTTCTGTGCAGATTGTTAGAGGTATGTAATATTTCTTCTTGCTCTTGCTCTAGAGGCTAGTGTAGTCGCCTCATGTCCATTTGTAGATGCTGTGTTACAGATGGACACAATGAAATTACACTTGCATCTAGAGCACGAATAAGAATAAATACTGCCTAATTTGAACAATCTGCACAGAAACAGGACACTAGGACCCTTCCATACAGCAAAACACATGTAGAATCTAACAAGGTTTATATTCATCTCAATGATGTTAATTGATGAAGCAGCAAACAGAAATTACTTGTGAGTTAACCACAACTTCACTAAAATGTAAGAAGTCATTACAGCACTTTATCAAAGAGGAGAGGATCATTACTTTGGCCCTGATGAAGCTCTTTGAGTGAAACACATCTATGCCTGTTTGAACTCCATGAGAGCACCAACTGAAACGTAAACGTTTAACTAAAATCAGAATGTTTTGCTTCTGACTAAGGTTTCCATATAGCAAGTGCATCTGGAGATAAAGGTGTATTTGGAATATACCATTATCCCGCGCTCGCCATTCACAATAACTTCCTATCAAATTAATCTGATAACCATTAGGAAAGTAAATAGGATATAATAATATTCTTTCTTCTTTAGTAATCTGATAGTAATAAAAAACAAATAAAGATTATCAGAAATTTAATTTAATTGTTGTTGCCACAGCTGACACGTGTCGACCCTATGTCGTTTTCAAGGCAAATACTATTAATTGAGATGTTCCATAAGTGCACAAGTTTCATTCCTTATTATGATGCACAGGTAATTATAGGATTTATCCAAGGTTTCTTCTTGACTGCTGCCCCTTGGGATGTGTGTTGTCATTCTTTTTGATTAGTTGCATATTCAATATATAGTTGTTCAGTTTTGAATTAGTAGCTTATTTTATAAATTGATGTTCATTTCCGAATCATACTTGGAGTCCCGCGTGTGTGTTGAAGTAAAGAAATACAGTTTAACCGTGAACAAAGTAAATCGACAAAAGGTGATATTAAATGCTTTTTGTAGCATTTAAATAAAAATGTTGTCTTTATAAAGTGTATACAAAACTGCAATTAACCGTGGATAAGTGCAAACCCTCCATTCATTAATAGTACAATTTATGCGCAAAAAACGCCACACAATCCCTTCCAAAAAAGGGGGGAGCCCTACTCAAAGGGCATGTGTTCTAGACAAAGGACAGTGTGTATGTTGAAGTTCATATATTTTATTCATTAGTCAAATATCATCATGAAAAAGTATTTACAAAGAATCACATGTACCACATGGACATATATATTAAAAACCGAGTGTAGAAAAGCACATTTTATATCTAGAAAAATACATATCATATCAAACCAGTGATCGCATCTCACACATCATTACTCGCATCCACATTCATACCCATTCATATAAACAACGAACGCACATGACGCGGGCATCACTACCTCAACTATCACACTTGTTACACGGGCACGTTCCACACACAAGTAACAGAACATGTGCAAGGTCTGAAAGGCAGCAGTACAACACACAATGCAAGAGATATCTCATTAAAAATACATATGGTCCAATGCACACATGGAGAGCAATGTCTGGGGCATGCACGCAGACATCAGTCTTAAAGGCATGCTTGCTGCAAGCCTAAGGGGCTCACTGCCAACATGCAGCAACATGCACACGCGCTATAGAGCATAGCACCACATGGATACTCACCAGTCGACTCCAGATGTTGACGCAACTCACAGACCTGGTTGTGCAGCACCAGGTAAAACTTCTCCAGCACCCTCATGTTGGTAATGGACAGCCGGCACTTGCGTGCACGGTGCACCTCCATGGTGGCACCAGCCTTGATGAAGCGCATGGCCTTGGTGTGGGTCCTGGATTTCAGGTCCTCCCAGCACTTGTGCACAGTCTTGAAGGTTCAGGATGCCACCCCGTCTGTGTTGATGGCATCTGTTATCCCGTCCCAGATCTGCTGACATCCTTCCTTGCTGCGTTGCATCACTGGGTTGAAGAGGGCATCATAATTCTCCAGGACCTTCTCCACCAGGATGTCAACTCCCCTGGCAGTGAAGTTGATAGCCCTCTGCCTTGCTGGCATGGCGTTGCTGCTTTGGTCTGAAGATGATGGTGCAGACATGCCAACCCCTCAGGCAGGTCTGGGTGGGAAAAGTGGTCCTTGAGATGGGCTGTGGAGTGGTGGTGGTATGGCACGATGGAAGTCAGGTGAAGCAGCTGAGGTGGTCACAGGGCCAAAGACAGGAGCACTGGCAATGGCTGGACAGCAGGCACTCAAAACACAGGGTAGGTGGGCAGCAGGTGCTCACACTGGGCAGTCAGCCACAGATGGCTATGTAGGAGGCAGCTCAGGGCAGTAGGAGGCAGGATAGATGGCTCAGAGGCAAGAGCGTGGGTCTTCTGTGTATTAAAGCACAGGTAGCCGGAAACAGAGTGACAGGACTTTGCGCGTAAGAAAATAGCATGTACATGTGAAATCCGAGGAAAGGCCCTCAGCGCATAACTTACGTGACACACGCTGCGTGCTAGCTTTGAGCACGCCAGAATCGGGGATACATAAGTATGCGTACTCTGACCATACGTGCGAATGGGAGTAGACGGACGAGTGGAATACTGTGATTTTTTGGAATGCCACACAATTCGTTCAGTTCACGGACTGTACAAACTTCTTATTTTGGTGGCGGATTTGCCTCTACGCATACATGCATCTACTTTTGTATTTTCAGAGGCTAACGGTGAGTCGCATATGCATTTATCATACTCTGAGTGCCCCTGTGTATTGCGTACCTCTATTTTAACCTTTACTGTAGCTTTCTGGGTTTCGCATATGCATTTTTTGTGTTACTGGGTGCTACTGCGTATACCGTAACGATTTTTCTTTTTACAGAAGCTATCGAGGTCTCACATATGCAATTCTTCTTTTTTGGGGGTGCCTTTGCATTACACATCCCGTATTTTTGTCACCTCGGGTACCTTTGAGCCTTGCTGGACCACAGAAGTACGTTTTCCATCACGTACACTATCCCCTCAGTCGAATTGGCCAGGACACTTGCTTGGTGTGCCTTCCATTGTTCACTTACACCTGTGAACTGGGAGACTCCAGCCCTTTAAGACAAGGTAGCAATACCCTTGAGAGGAATGGGGCTGCAGAAGTTGCTCAAACATCAACTATCGAATCGACTCAGGTAGTTGAAATTGAATACACTCTCCCCGCATGACCCCCCTGCCCACCCAACCACCAGGCCAGGCCACCCAGGACCACCATGTCCAACTGCATAGTGGCCACTGAATTGAGACAATCACGGGCTCGCCAGGAACTACCAGACCCTGCTACCGCGAACAGCCAACTACAAGCATCACAGTTAACACAGCTCACCTGTATTAGACAGCTAGGGCATCCAGGAGATAAACAGGGCTATTCCCCAAACCTCATCATGGCCTGGGTCATCTAAACCCATACATGCAACTATCACAACATGGCTACAATCTAGCCCTAACAACATAGCCCACGTTAATCAATAAGTCTGCACTGGCCTTATGGAATCCAGCAAGCCAGCATATTAAGCACACATTATACCTCGTATGAACTGCCAATCACAAACTTGTCTTGCGGGATCGCTAAACCTAGCAGATCACTGCGAGACCGTCGATGAGGACACTACCCAGCCGGACTCGGGTAAGAATACACAGCAATTACTTGCGAAATCAGTACTTCATGGCACAATTTCCCATCACCTTGTACTCTATAACACACACGTGATTTTAGCTCAACCACCACGCACCTGCACTTCCTCAAAAATAAGGGGCTCATGGCACTTAAGGAAGCCAGTTACACTAGGAGCCCTAATGTTATTACCTTTACTACTGGAGCCGCGCTCTTCCTCGACATTAAAGGGGCTCATGGCACTTGACTTAACCCAATTACACAAGGAGCCCTAATGCTATTACCTCTACTACCGAAGCCGCACACCAAAGCCGGGGCGGCTGGCGGCATTACCATTTGTGCCGCGCTCATTAACAAACTTAACAGAATGTATATTATGAAAGGAAACCTGCGGCAATAAGCGAACACCCCAGTGTTCCAACTAACATATGGCCAGTGTTACGCACTTATTAACATAGGGACACTCCCCGCAGACAGGCCCCAACTGTACCACAATTCAGGGTCAACATCCATAGCAAAGGATGACATGACATGGTCCCCAGCAGGATATCACCGCCCTACTGCCAGCGACAACCCCACAAATTGCCTGCCAGAGGGCGCCTAATAATGCATGCCAAATTAATAAACTGCAAACTTATCGACATAGTCGATGTGCAAATGCTGAAAGGGAACATTATGTCTCAGAATAATTCCTTTAACTGTGCGCAGTGCGTGCCCAGCCATAAACTTTTGACATACAATGCAGTTACTACATAAAATGCAACGTGTTCTACCAAATTCAGAATGAACCATTCCTCTGCAATGTTTGCAGCAAGGCTCTCTCTAGTAATGTTCGCAGGGTAGTATAGCTGTTCTAACTCCACCCTTAATAAGGCTACAGGCATCACCAGTTTACTAGTGCTGTTTTGTTGCCACAATGCTTTGGAAGGGTTCAAAGAACATCCCCTCTGTTTCCATAGGTCTTTCTCATCCTGAGGCGCTTCCCCTTGAATCTCTCCTAGCTGAGTCCTAGACAAATTACTATAACAATCAGATACGCTCATCATCACTACCATACTTTCATTCACATCAGGCGTGTTAAATTCCATAATGTTTTCTGAACATGCAACTTGTTTTGCTTCTGCATCTGCGTTTTGATTTCCACATGAGGTAAAGTCTGCCCTTTTAGTGTGTGTTGCGCACTTAACGACTGTGATGGCTACTGGGAGTGCCATTCACTCTGAGGTAGCCCCTCCTTTTCCAACATGCTAGCCCTGCGTGCACCGTTGATGTCACATAGGTGGAGTCACTGTACACTGCTACTTCCTGGTCTGCATGATTCTCAAGCGTGAGAATCAGCGCCACTAATTCTGCGTGCCAAAAAGTGAGACGGTAGTTGTGCATTTATCACTACTTCAAACTCTCCATTGGCCATGTGCTTCACCACAGCGGCACCTGTATATCTTTGTCCATCATTTTGATCGATTCTAGAGGAACCGTCAATAAAGAGAATCTCCCCTGCTGCTAATGCATTTTCCTTCACCCTCAGGAGTTCATGATAGAATTCCTCATAGTTCGAGCAACCATGTGCATGCTCGTTCTCTGCCAGTGGTTCTGCTAGAAACATGGTAAGGTTCACTATTCTGCATCAAACTATCTTAATCGCTGTATTCGATATGACCACCTCATAGGCAGAAGCCCTTTGAGAAGTTAATGTGCCTTTAGGTTTTTCCATAATGGCAAACAATGCATGTTCAACAAATAACGTCATGGAATACCCTCTTACTATAATGACAGCCTTCTCAATGGCGAATCCGGTGGCTGTCAAAGATTGTTCACAAGGACAATGACCCCTCATTACTGGGTCTGGAATCCCAATGTAATATGAGAGGGTTTTTACCCCAATGTGGTTCTCTGTGTGAGTACAGCTGTCATAATGGTGCCATTTGTGTGTGAAAACAAAACAAATTCCTCAGCATAATTGGGAATTCCTAAAACTGAAACTGTGCAAATTGGCTTTTTCAACTCATCAAACTCTTCTTCCATTTCCTCAGTCGAGACAATTCTTTCCTGATTTGTCTGTGCTTTCTTCAGGGCTTGCAACAAGGGCCTTATGTATGAACTGTAGTCAAAAACACATGCTCTTACATAGTTACATAATCCCAAAAATCTTTGCACGTGCTTTACCGTGAGTGGTTTTACTGTTTTCAAAATAGTTTCAGCCCTCTCAGGAGTAACTTTCTTTCCTTCATGCAACATTAACTGGCCTATGTACAACACTTCTTCTTGACAATACTGCAATTTGTCTTTGTCTACTTTATATCCTTTGTCTGCAAGAATAACCATTAGCATAATTGAATCATGTCTGCACTCTTCCTCTAAGGTGCTACAGACCAATATGTCATCCACGTACTGCAACACAACACTTTCCAGATCAATATTGCTTAAATCCATCTGCAGGACTCTATTGAAAATCGACAGAGACTCACAGTACCTCTGGGGAAGACGAGTACTTTTCAGACGGGTTTGTCTGTACGTAAATGATGTCAGATCCTGTGAGTCTTTATGCAATGGGATTGAGAAAAATGCATTTTTCAAGTCAATCACAATGAAATATCGTGCTTCAACAGGGATATTACATAAGATTGTCACAGGAATAGGAACTCGAGGGAACTCAGCCTCTACAATCTGGTTAATCAGGCGTAAATCTTGAATTAGACGCCACAACCCCCCTTTCCCTTTTTTCACAGGATAAATTGTAGTATTACACAGTGACTCTGAGGTCACTAATATTCCTTGTTCCATCATGGCAGATAGCGTCTTAAAAATACCTTCATCTGCCTTTCAAGAACGGGATACTGTTGTGCTTGAGGTAAAATTGCTGCTGGTTTCAATTTAATTTTCACTTCTCCAGCCCCCTTCAATAGGCCTATGTCATAGGGGCCTGTTGTCCATAATGAAACTGGCACTTTCGCCATGTCTTCATTGAAATACTCAGGGTGTTTCTGTGCTAGCATCATTTTCTGAGGAAACTCACGTTTAAATGCTCTCACCCAATAAGTACTCATCTCGAATTCTACTTCATCATCTAAACATGGTCTCTAAACATATCCTCATCAGTGACGTCAGTCAATCTATAACCTTCCCCAATGGCAATCACTGTGCACCATCGTCTGCCTTCATGATCATTTCCATCAAGCAAAGCCATTTCTCCTCACACTATGGCTGCTTGTAATTCTAAGGGAAAGACTTGCCCTTCCTCTTCATCCATAGGTATATTTGGCCTAAATAAGAATTCATCAGGTATTCTCATCATTTTTATGGGAGGGCAAAAGGAGCATTTTCCCAGGGCCCACACTTTGGCAGGGGCCCCCACAAGGCTGCCTGATCTAAAGTAAGATTCCATTGTTCGACAGACTTAAATAGCACATACTAGGAGATTTTGTGGCTTGCTGTTGAGGTGCTAAACCTATTGCCTGTCTGTTTGACAAGCACATTCTGCCTTGATCAATTAATCATGAAATGCTTCCTGTGTTGACTGTGGAATACATAGTTTGCATGTTCCGTACGGCACAACTTCTTTAGCATTCTTTCCTTATTGTGAGAATTATGTTGATCATGTGCAATAGCCAAAGTTGAAATCCATATTGATAAATTGAGTGCCACAATGGTTTACAAGTTAGCTCAGTGTGTTATGCCCTCATTGCAGAGATATGTGTTCATATGAACGATTAGAAGAGCACATTCCAGCAAGACTGGCTGAAACTTTCCTGTGTCTGAAGTTTATAAACCTACCTGCATATGTACTTGGTTTTGCAGCATAAGAGGTGCTATTATCAGCAATGTCCCTGCACCAGATAGGGGTTTGCGATAAAAACTAACATGTCATTCGCGTGGTCAAGGTCTAGAAAATGGTTTGTTCAGATGGGGCGTTCTAAAACCTAGGCAATCCCCTCCAAAGATGAGCATAAACTATTAGTCCAAGAGGTGAATAAAAGACTGTGGAACCAAAGTGTTCATGCTTGTTTCCTGGCTTTGCCAGCAGACAATACAGTGATTCTTGTCAAATCATATAATATCTCTTGCATTACTGTGCTGTCTTCTGTGAGGTTTGCCTACTTGCATGCTAGTGGCATCGTTTAGTTCATTGCTTGATCTTTCTTCTTATGCAGGCCATTTGAGTGGAGGGGATGGTAGACAGGAGAGGGCGGACCAGATGTTGTAGGCCTTGGGCAAGCATATTTTACGGTCTGCTTGTTTAACACAAAAATGTTTTGCTTTTTGTATAAAAGTCAAAGGTTTTTCTGCACGTTTATGAATGACAATTTCACAAGCCATTGTTTTGGAAGATTTTAAAGCTTAAAAGTACAAAATACATAACTATATTAAATCTGTTAAATTACATTGATTGGTGGTACTTGTATACTTCTTGATGATGGAGAGAATGAAGCTAGAAGCATTCCCATTTTGCGTAACACCCTTCTGTAATATTTTGGTTTTAAAAATGGTCAGGTTTGGAAATGTGATGTCAGTTTTATAAAATTATATTGTTTTAGTACATGGTAAGAGCTGGAAAAGAAGGTGTTCAAATGCAGAAATTGCAGAGTTGGCACAAATCCCAGCTTCACCCCTTAAGCAATGTGTGATCCTGGGCACCACATTTAATCTTGTATTGCTTAACCTCTCAGAATTGCCAGTCTCAAAACCTTTCAAAATTGTCAGCCCTTCAGAGTGACTTCCTTCTCAGGTTATGATCTTCATAAAAGCCTCACTTGTTTCACTGGCTATAGGGTTGCTTCCACTATAATAGTGAGCATTGATATACTGCACACCACAGGCACTTGTTCCCTTGATCTCTAATGGCAAAACTATTTGAAAAGCATGTCCCACTTCTAATCTCAGTCTGTCTGGATAGAGACACCTTCCTGGTAGCTTCTAATCTGCGTTCACTATCCATGATATGCTATGTGTAGCTTTCTCCTTCCTTACATTGGTCTACTCTATCCATGTCTATTCTGGGTTACATGTACTTTTTACATACAGTTCTGCATTAATACTACAGGCTGCATATCTTCCCGAATGCTATTGATAAAAAAGTATCCTGTTTCTATACTAGAAGAGAAATAACCTCTTCGTAGATTGCTAATGTTAGCCTTCAAATGCTAATTTTTTATCATTCTGATTAGAGCAAGAATGAAGAGGGTAAGGGGACTTAAAGTGAGTAAACATGCTTATTTTGAATGCTGCGAGGCGGCATATCAACTTATGGGTTATGCTCACGGTGGGAGGGAGGGTGCCACCAGATATTCTTGATCACTTAATTCCTTTGGTTTGGTGGAGGTGGGCCCCCAAAGATGTGCATGCCCAGGGCCCCAAAAATGCATAAGATGGCCCTGCTCCTCGCATGGCCATTTGTCCTGCAAACGCCATAGTAAATATACTCATGTTTAAGTAATGCATTCCTGGTGTGAACCACTATGTCTTCAACAGTGAACAAAATTGTCATGTTTAAATTGGTAATTAAATCTCACCCTAATATATTAACAGGTGTCTGCTTTGAATATAATAATGCCACAGACATGTCACACTCCCCTATAGAGACTGCCAATTATTCAGTAAAAGGAACTCTACTTTTGATGCAACTAGCTGCTGTGAAACCTTGAGTTTTCATGGCATTCCCAGACATCAAAGAGTTCCCCTCTCGTATACATGAGAGTGTTGCACCGGCATCTACTTAAAAAGAAAAAGATTTGACTCCTATTTTGACATCAGCCCTCAGTCTTGAGGATTGGGCGTCACTGATAGTATTGAAAACATCAAGTCTCCCAGTGAGCTGTCCTATTGTGGATACATTCTCATCCCTCAACAGTAACACCCCCTATTTTAGGAGTCATTAGCTGACCCGTGCTTGTGCTTTGCTGTATCTGCATCAGTGACTGCTGTGACTGTCCTTGTGGCGGATTCATTGTTGCCTGCTGTGTTTGTAAGTCTTGTTGCATTCTCAGCGCTTGTGTTGCTGCACTGTCTGATTTTGAGCAAACCCATCTTCATTCTGCTGCGAATATGCAGGCGGGTTTGTAGTCCCCCCTCTTGAGAATTGCCTATTCTGCACAAATCCTTGACTTCTACATGTGCGAGCAAAGTCCCCTGACATACCACATGTCCAACATATAGGAGGAGGTCTCATAATTTTCCCCTCCTGCATGCCTTGACTATCGTTCTGCGTGTTTTGAAACTCACTTTGATTGTTCTGGAAGTTCCTCTCATTATTCTGGAAGCCTCTACCTCGTAAACCTCCCCTTCCCAGCGGTGCAAATCCATTATTACCTTGATTGAACTGCCTTTGATTATTCACCTGCGGCATGCTTGCTGCAAATCCGATCCGTCTCCACTAGTCAACATCACCCCTTCAATGGCATACTTTGACAGTTTTTTCCGTACTAACCTTGCCTCTTTGCCTTTCCTAACATTGTCTTTTTTTGTATTCTTCTCTTGCAACAGCCTGCAATACTGCGTGGTGGTCAGCTGTATTTCTGACCATGGCTTTGCTTCCATGCCCATTAATTTTTTGGGCTGCTTTTGTACTGACTCTGGCAGCCCGTGGCACAATATATGATAAAATACAGGTATTCATTTCCCCCAAACCTCGCGTGTCTCCAAAGCCCACTACTCTTGGAAATTCTGAATGTAAACAAGAGGTTCATCCCCTTCCTGCATCTTTTTTGCCATTATATCTCCGATATCTGATGTGTCTGGATACAGCACTCTAAGCGCTTTCTAGACTGCCGGCCTGCAGTTTTTAGATGGTGCTCCATCATGAGCAGTCTTTACCGTAGTATCACTAGAATACCATGATCTTGACCAAACGTCATGAGCCCCTTCCCCAGGCATAGTGATCAGTACACCTTTAATGTCCCCTATAGCTAACGTTTTTCCTTGTGTCATTTTCTCTAACTCATGTATCCATTTACCAGCGCCAGAAGTTAAACTCGGGAGTTTACACCTTAAAACCTACACAGTATATACCTTGGCCATCTGTGGCCAAGGTATATACTGTGTCCTGGCTCTTCTCTAATAAGGGAAACTGTGAAACCCCAAACTCACACTCATCCCCCATCGTCTGTCTGTTCATAACAGAGACAATGGCTCCACACCGCCTTCTTCCTGGCAGCAACCGTAACCTGCTCACATATGGTGGCAAGGCCCCCCTTTCACCATGGGATTGCCCTTTAAGTGGGTCTAGATGTGTCAGGGATTCTGACACCCAATATTTGTATTGGTCTCGATCCGACCATCTAACTTCCTTGTGCATTGAATAACAACCTTCAGGGCCTCATGCAACACCTTCCTTCTCCCCATGGAAGGTTTCTCTGTCCTCGTCTGACATATCCTGTCCCCAACTCAAGTGACTTCTCTTGTCTTCGTCCCTATTCAGAGTTAGCCTATCTAAAGTCAAATCTTTAGGCTCAAAACTACATGAGGCTCCCTCTTTATCATACAACTGTGTACTCTCGAGTCGATCAATTTTACCCTTCCCTTTCAATTCCTTCTTAGTCCTCATCTCATGATAGATTTAATCAATTGAATCCCCAAGGCTTCTAGAGTCACACTCATCCTCTAGATTAGCTCTTTACGGACCTGGTATTGGTTCATGTGCTGTGAAGAATTCTTCTATGTCCTCCAATGCCACTACTGGATTAGGATCTATTCATTCCTCTTCCACAGGTTCAAGATCGCGTGCTCTCTGCCTCCTCTTTCGTTCCAGTTCCTCATCAAATTCTCTTTGCTTCCTCTCTTCCTCTCTTACCCTTTCTTCCTCTTTTCTTTTCATATCGCTCCTCTCATTTGCCCTTTGTATCTTTGTCTTTTTGTCTTTGTATTCGTTTATCCCTTAATTTATTCTCTTCTTCTTTCTCGTCTCTCTTGTTCTTCGATTGCCCTCTGTCTATTGTCATACTTTCTTTGCTCCTCTGCCCTTTCCTGCTTATTCAGTTGTTCATCTTCATACAACTGTTCCTGTCATTGTCTCTCTTTCCTTTTCACCCCAACTTCTTTTAATCTTTCCTCTCTCTCTCTCTCTATCCTTTTTGACCTGTTCGTCTCGATCTTCCCTTTGCCTCATGTCCTCAATGCTCTGACCATCGTGTTTGAGCAAAATCTGACCACCCATCCATTCGTTCTGTGTAAGTGCTAACTTGTCAGTCTTATCCTTTTCGCCTTTCCATCTCTTTATCTCTTGTCCTATATCTAAGGATGTACTTGGTCTATCACCTCTCTCCCTGTCGCTTCATTCCTTTTCCCTTGGGACCTTAGAGATTACATCTCTCTCAGGTATTTTCTCTGCACCCTCATCGCTGCTGTGCGCAGGCGACTCATATGCCGTATTGCTGTACCCTGTTACTGGCTTACGCTCCTTTAATGGGTACAACCTGTCATCTTTCTTAATATGCTTCAGGGTGCAGCAGGGAGAGCAGAAGGCTCCTCACCCCCCACTTTGCAGATATTCAATATCCAGTCTTCAGGAGGTGGCTCCTCTCTTTCCTCCTGGTACATTTTCCAGAGCTCTGCGCTCGCTAATCGTTTATTTAACTTTTTTCCTGTATATGCTGCATCCAAATATGTCGACATATGCTGCAAAACTGCCTTCGATAGTGATCCCCCTTGAGGCCATGGCATGAACATTTTATCTGCCATGCCCTTAACCCATTCTGCACTGTACTGCTTAAGTTTGGGTGTGTGTTTCGGCAACTGTTTGCAGGGATGTATAAGTGGAGTAATATCCTCCATTTTGAATCATCACCTTTACTCTTTGCAAACTGAAAAAAGAATATGTTTTATAAAAACAAAACAATATGAGCGTGCACCAATCATCGCAAGTTCCAAACCCTCTATATCACGTTTTTTACTTTAATCTATTTTTTTCACTAAACACTATCAATTCAATTTCCAATAAATAAATTATTAATTCTTAAATCTTGTGTTTTTCTTTTCACGTCTATCAATTGCTCTATTGTTTTTTCACCATATACAGTCACTTAAAACAAACAGACAAACAGACATACTCGACAGGCCACATATATCTCAGTCTTCTCCTCAAGACTTATCCTAGCCCTAAAAATACCCCGATTGGGATGTGGACCATTCTCTTTAAACTTGTCTTTAATAAAGTTCATAGTTTACGTCACCCATAAATCGGGGTCTAGAAACGGTTCCTTCTGTTACGTCTTTACAATGCAGGACACTGGGCATAGTCTTTATCGTAGCTCCTTTCCTCACGATATCTCTTTAATTGCTTGGCTTCGCCTCAAGTCAATTACCCAATATTCAATTGCTTGGCTCTCCTCAAATCAATTACTTAATATTCAATGCTCATCATTCTCAAGTTGCTTTACCGCAACCTCACTCCGTTGCTCGTCTTTCCCTTATCACTTTCACCACTCACTGCCCATTCGCAATTTTGCCACCTCACTCAGTTTTTACTCACCATTTGCTTTTTCCACTTCCGACTCTCGGGATCGACCGCCTCTTTATCGGCCGCTTCAACTTTCTGTTCGTTCAGCTTCCTGTAGACGCAGGGAGGGGATTCCATGGAAACCAGGGGACCCGTCTCACCCTTGCTTGCAAGTCTAATGTTAAAAACTGGTACCACTATCTACAGGGAGCTTCAAGTCCTTTAAGCAGAATGGCAGAGGTTGTGCAATATTTCTGGGACCCCAAAGCCTACTATCTCGATGGGTTTTTAACCATCATCTCTGCTACCACGTGAACTGGGAGACTCCAGCCTTTTAAGACAATGTAGCAATACCCTTGAGATGAATGGGGATGCAGAAGTTACTCAAACATCAATAATCGAAACGACTCAGGTAGTTGGCAAAAAGATAACTGTTTTAATATCAATTATCTAAAACAGGGAGTACAACAGACATCAATGGACGTCTCAGTGCATGGTTCCTCTCAATGCATTTTAAAAAAAGTGTACTTTTATAACAATACATCGTCATTGATGACATCAACCCACATATTTACTAACGTCATCCTACGTGGCAAACTACAAAAACCTAGTGGATATTGCGATTGGGTCTAAGGGAACATCTAAGTATGTGTTCCATACTAGTCTAAGAAAGTGATAGGCTCTTTTACATCAGGTGGGGCAACTAAGCCCTCCCCTTAAACAGGTCACTATGAACGTCACTAAATACATGACATCCCACTGGTTACACAAACTATACGACCCATAATCACGCTGCCCCCTACAATTGGTTGCCAGTTTAACCTCTCTCAGTACTTTTCCACCTATGTTAGCAGCACACAGACTGGACTTCCAGGTGCTTGTGAGCTAGTCTTAACAATAGCTTCCCACCAATTAGCATATCTATCATCACCTCAGTGGACTGCTGTCAATTAGGACTTTGAACTTGTTCTTGGGAGTGTTCTTTTGCTCTGGAGAATTCAGGAGAGTGAAGGCACGCTCTACCTTCATGCGTAGGTGTGTTCATCCAAATTCATCCTTCCATGTGATGGAAGACCACAAAATTGAGCTCTAGTGCATTTAAAATACTATTTTCTAACAGACCTCTTACGTCCTCCTTGTTTTTGTCCATGTCTTCTGAACAGGAGTTTCATTCTTTCACATGATTTGTATCCAATGTCTGCCCACCCCAGCCTGATATGACCTTGGCTTCTTGGGGCTCACCCAGCCTTGCTTTTCTGAGTTGAACTCCTGTTAGTGCAATTTCTTTTACAACTACGACTCACTGGAAAGGCCTTCCCCCTTAGTCCAGCTCTGCTATAATACATAGTGGAAATAATAATTTACTTTTTATATTCATTTTGTGTGCCATTCAAGATTATTGACAATCGCAAGGCCTGATTTAGGGCCCGGTCGTAGGTAATCATTAACTGAAGTGTTTCATTTAGCGGACACCCTACCCCCTTTGTTGTCAGCTGTTCTACTCATTTGTCCCCTGGATGCTGTTGAGTATTTTCCCCTTTTGTTATTTATAGAATATCTTCATTCTCTTGTCTCTGCATCTCTTCTATGTACGTCTGTCTTGCTTCATGTTGCTTCGTGTATGACGTCACCATTCTTCTCTTCCATTCAGCAGTCCTGTTTCTTCTGGTAAATAGCCATCATACTGTCTCATATGCAGGTATGGCTTTCTCAATGGGAACCTTGCTTCCAGGATTCTCCTTGGTATCTGTATTTTCAATGGTTTTGCTTATGTCTCACACTCTGGTTCCCAACATATAGGCAATATGGGCGAGGTGGTTGAGGTAGGGTGTACTTGGCTCCTTCTCTACACCTGGACCATGAGTGGAAATGCCCCAAGAGGGAAAAGTGGCAGAGGTGGCCGGGGTCGGGGACAGGGATGTGCAGTGGAAGCTGCTGTCCCACCCCCAAGGGTCCAGGGACGTGCAGTGTAAGCTTCTGTCCCAGCCCCAAGGGTCGAGGGACATGCACTGGAAGCTGTTGTCCTAGCCCCAAAGGTTGAGAGACATGCACTGGAAGCTGCTGCCCCAGCCCCAAGATTCCAGGGACGTGCAGTAGAATCTGATGTCCCAGCCCCAAGGGTCCAGTGACGTGCAGCGAAAGCAGCTGTCCCAGCCCCCAAGGGTACGAGATGTGCAGCTAAAGCAGCTGTCCCAGCCCCAAAGGGTAAGGGAAGTGCAGCTAAAGCAGCTGTCCCTGCCCCAGTGGGTAATACCATG
This sequence comes from Ambystoma mexicanum, assembly GCF_040938575.1. Taxonomy (NCBI): domain Eukaryota; kingdom Metazoa; phylum Chordata; class Amphibia; order Caudata; family Ambystomatidae; genus Ambystoma; species Ambystoma mexicanum. The sequence continues at coordinate 605,424,694 of NC_090922.1, forward strand.
TCCCAGGCCACTAGTGGTCTGGCATCTGTGGCCCTGAGTGGTCCCAGCCACACAGGCTCATCACCAACACATCATGCCAAGAAGGCAAATCCTGCACAGCAGGAACAGGCTCAACACCATGACATGGCACTGGACACTGGCACGTTGAGGAAGAGGAACATCCACGATAAAGAACTCCAGATCCTCATAGACTACGTGACTGATCACCACCATGACATGTGCCTGTAACCGGGGAGCACACATACACCTGCTCAGCGTACGGTGCATTGGCAGCATGTCACGGATTAGATAAACTCCTTAGGGTATGAGAAGCGCACTTCTGCTCAGGTCATGAAGCACTGCAATGACCTCACCCGGCGCACCAAGTCCAAGATGGGTGCCAACCTCGCCTCTGCTATGGAAACATGAGGGGTCACCAGTGGAGGTGGAGCACACCCAGCATGAAGAGGCTATGAGCCAATTCATTCTTCTGGAGCAGGTGCAAGGCGTGGGAAGCCAAATTAAGAGGGCACGTCCGGTGAGTGACCAAGATTGTGCATCCTGAGTACGTGTAGGGACACATAACAAAGATGTATGATTGTGTTGTGTTTCTGCCTGCATTTGAATGACTGCCCTGGGTGAACCATGTCATGGTTTACTGACTCCTGCCCAGTGTACTCAAGACTGGATAAAACCCATGTGTTGTACATCAGTTGTAGATGGCCGTGTGACAGTACTCATCCCCCACTAGCATACCCACCCAACATCTGCAACATGCTACCACAACGTGCCATCTTGTTAGTTGCATCTGTGATGTCAGTGACTCTGCTCTGCTAGATATGTGCTTGTGCCTGAAGCAAAAGTTACACTTCAGGGTGTAGATTCTCTATTCACACATGTACATAGGGGCTTCAATGGTACATAGAACTTCAAAGAACACTACCAACACACCTCACGGTGTGCCATGAGTGAGTGTTCAGAATTGTAGACTGTGCACATCCCCTCTGCCGCTATGGCAATGACTCCGGAGTTAAATTGTTGCAAGGCCTCATTCCTCTTACCCTCCCACACTCACCACACTCTCCATGGGTCCATGCCCCTGTCCCTCTTGTGGGTAACTGCACCTTCTTCCTATCGTCAACTGCATTTAATTACTCTCGCTACTTCACAGACCTTGGCTAGGTGTTACTCTTACAGTCATACTTCAACTGGGACTGTTTCGTTTTTTCCAAACTTAGGGCATGGTCCCATTGTGTGCAGTCCCTGTGCCAGTTCAACAATGGTGTGGCATGTGATGGATGCAGACTTGGATGTGAATATGTGTGTCTACCTGTTGACATGTCATGTAATAGCATGTCACAGAGCCACATGACCATGCCCATTTCACTGGTATTAGTCAATAGTTTGCAGTGCCATGTGCCATAATGTGCTTGCTAAGAACCATGTTTGTTGGCAATGTGTCCACTGGCTGTATGGTCATGAGCATGGACTGTTGTTGCCAGTCTGCATATGTCCTGATCAGATCTTCTTGTACATAGTGTGTGTATGATGTTTCTCTCATGGTGACATGCCCTGCATTTTGTTGCATAACAGCCATGTGATACACATGTTTACTGTAGACACGTTGCACATGACTCCTCATGTCTTTTCTGTCCTTGTGCAGGTGAGGAGGCACCAGATGCAGAGGAGGAGGAAGAGGAGGAAGAAGAATCTATGTGGTCCAGACCACCAGAGGAGGACGTGGTGTGGCAGGCCATGAGAATCCACTGGTGCTACAGACCATCCTGGGGGTTTCGGCATACGATACTGACTCTGGGTAATCCAGTAGCTCTGCTGCTGAAACAGATGTGCAGTCATCAATGCGGTGAGTGCCCCAATCGTTGGAGCAGTTGGGGCCTGTGAGTCTGCAGGGGGTCAGGTACCTTAACAAAGCCAGTCAGTGGTATCAGGGCCGTTTGTGGTGGTTACGGTTGCAAGGCCACGCTCCCATGTATAGGTTTCTGGTCCTGGGGCAGATGTCCAAGGGATGGTTGCAGTCCTGCAGCCAGAGACACTGGCATCACAGCAAGGGCCATGCTCCCTTGGTCAGGCAGGCGTGGGCCCGCACATGTGGGGTACATGTGCAGGCTGGGCAGACAGTGTGGGAGCAGCAGATGTTGCATGCCATGCCCGACAGGGTGCTGCCTATGATAGTTTGACTGAGGGCATGGATAGGGTGGCCAATTCCACCATTGCACAAGAAACACATGAGGAGCAACAGCTGCAGGTAATGCGGTCTACATGCCGCTCCCACGGACTGCGCATGGAGGCCAACATCAGGAGCCGACAGGCAAATCTGAGGTTTCTGTAGGCATTCCTGCTTGCAGAGGGTGGGCACACAGGGAAACCCTGAGGCAAGAGTTGTTGGCCCACAAAACTGCAATCCGTGAGGAAGAGGCAGCCACCAGGAGACTGTTCCAACAGGAGATGCTACAACTGAGGCAGAATATCTCTGAGTATCTCTGTGCATACCGTGAGGTTATGCATGGTGACCTCCAATCCCTCAGTGTGCTGGTGCATTCATCAGTGTCATGCATGGCCACTGCCACTGAGGCCCAGGCCAGGGCACTGCATGGTGAGCCTCAAGCACCACTACCACCTCCTGATTCAACCGAGGATGCTGGTGCCAGCACAGACATGCCTCCCGGTCCATCACAGCTGTGCGGTCAGTGAGCCCATGGAGGATTCTTTTGTTTTTTTTAACATCCGCCCATGTGGAAGTTGACATGCACCCTGCCTCTCCCCTCTCCTGGGTGCCACATCCCCCGGTTCATGATGGACATTTTTTATTTCTTTTTTTTTAAATGATGTATTCTTTTCCTTTAGAGACTTTTGTTCATCTCAGGCCCGGATGTTGGCATTTTTTTTAACTTTATTTATTATTTGCTTGGAAACACAACAGAGAGCAACCCCAACATTTCAGACCAGTAAGTCCATATTTGATACATTTGCAGGAACATGAGACAACCAAAGCATTAAAATAACAGTGGAACACATTGGGGGTGAGCATAGAGTCAACAACACAATTGTGATACATATCGGCTATCCAATGATGGGAGGATGGGAGGGCAGTGTATTGGTCTCTTCTAGCGAGTCGGCAGACAGGGAGGAGGCATAGAGTCGAAAGGGGCCCCAAATGTCCCTTGGTCTAGATCTACTCGGTTGCAACAGCAACCAACACTCCTCTGCATCTGAGGCCCACGTGAGTGCGCAGAGCCACTGTTCATGTGTAGGGGGTCTGGATCAGAGCCATAACAACAGGATACAGTGAGTTGCAAGAAGGAGCCCCAGGCTTGCCAATCTCTTGAAATCATAGCCCAATACAGGAAGCTCGAAGAAGAGACAAGTTAATGGGGAATGGGCGATGATGCACTCTAACATATCCGACAGGGATGTGCATACTGTCGCCCAGAACTGTGTGAGTCTAGGGCATGACCATAGCATGTGCATGTAGTCTGCTTCATTGGAGTTACATCTTGGGCATGTATGTGGATGATCTTGTGACATACGGTTTAATCTGACCGGCGTGTAGTGGAATCTATGTAGGATTTTGAATTTAATCAGTTTAAAACGGGAGTTGAAAGAGAGTGTCTGCGGGCGGTGCACATGTAATTCCAACGCTGATCGGACACCTCAACCTCTAGGTCCCTGGCCCAAGATTCCCTGATCCTGGCAAACAGGGGGGGGGATGCCCGATTCTGGAATGTGATGCATAATCTAGGGACTTTGGCCCTCATTCCGAGATCGGAGGTAAGTACCGGTATTTTCCGGCATGGCGTAAAGTACACACCGCCCTGGCGTCAGACCGCTAATTGCGGCCCATTCCGACCTCGCGGACACGCGCTTTTCGCCATGCCGGAAAAAGTACTGAGTGGTCTGCCGCTAAACGACCCGGAAACCCCCTACCGGCATGCTGCGACACGTAAATAGCAACACCCCTTGGAAGACTAGCGCCAGTACATAACGGTGACCGTAAATTACAGATACCGTAAATTACGGTCACCGAAAAAAAGGAACCGGAAATTACGTCATCGCACAGGAACGGGAATCTTTAAAAACACAATCCATTGCCATCCTCATCCGCCAGCACCCTTTGGAGCAAATCAGACATTGGAAAAGGACCAGGCGACTACCAACATGCCGAAAGCACCAAAGAAGGCAGCGGACCGCATCCGCAAGAGGAGATTCAGCCCAGAGGAACTCCAGGCCATGGTAGACTACCTGACTGAGCATGCGGATGTCGTTTTCAGCAGCAACATGTGGAGGGAGTCTATCCTCCGCAAAAAGTAGATCTGGGATGAACTCGCCCAGAGGGTGAGCGCCATAGGAAACACCCCCCTCACCCCCAGGGACTGCCGCAAGCAGTGGGATGACCTGCGGGTGCGGGTGCGGGGCCTCCTCTCCAGCAACCGGAGCCAGGCCATGCAGACGGGAGGCGGACCAAGTACCCCTGTGCAACTAGAGCCGTGGGAGGAGACGTGTGCCGCTCTGATTGGCACAGAATCGATCAAGGGCATGGGGAACATGGAGTGCGGGGCAACGACTTCTGCCGAAGGAGGTGAGTGTTCACAGTGTAGACTGCCAATGTCCATTGCATGATTCAAACTGCCCCAAGGGCCATTTAAGGCACCTTCTCGTGTTGCCCTCCCACCATCCAATCCATCCCCCCATCCAACTAATGCAGAGGCAAGTGCCACGCAATCAAGGGCCAAGTGCGAGTACATAACGCACATCAACCATAGTGCATTAACTTGCACATCCCATCATGCACACTGTGCAGCCGGCTCGGCATTGTGCCAGCCAAACTGCACATAACCAGGCCACGATGAGTCACTCCCAAACATGCGTACATGACATACTCATGCACATGTACCACTGCCGTAGCTACACCCAAAAGTCCACAAACTGCGATCTACTGAAATGTGAATGCAGCCATGTATGCAAATAGGACATTTTACACTCATGTTGTCCCTCTTTTCTACCCCCACATCCACTGACCATGACAGCGCCGACCCACAACCAAGCCAGCCAAACACCTCCAGGGGTAGTGGCAGGGTCAGGCGAATCCCTGCACCAAAAATAACAGCCCCCCCGGCTCCGGAAAGGCCACTGGATGCTGTCCCACCACAACCAATTCAAGCATTAGCACCTGCCACAATGCCAACCCCAACATCGGCGCAGTCGAGCATCTCTGGGGAGGCTGCTGCCACTGGTCCTGACGAGTATGCAGACAGCCCGTCACCCATCTGTGGGGCGTCCGAGGAGGAGAACCAACACACAGTCCACACCCCAGAGCCCTGCATCGTACCCCTGGCCTCATGTAGTGACTGTGGAGATGTACCAACACCTGTCTGTAGTCCTCCAATCGACCAGCAGGTGTATGATGATGATGTCCCAAGTCCACCGGTGCAGCCCTCAGCCGAGCATGCAGGGGCAAGTGGTTTCACCGATGGTTTCCCATCATTCGGCACATGTCGGGTGAATCAGCTCTCAGACCTCATAACGGAGTTTATGGAGGACAACCGGCAGGCCCGCGTTGAATGGCATGATGAACTGAGAGAAATGCGGCAGACACTCACCGACTGCACCGACCGGTTGTGTGACACTCTAACTGACATCCTTGGCCGCATAGCCAATGCCCTTGAGGCAGGTCATTCGAATACCCAGCCAGAGCAGGCGGACATGGCTGCATCCAGTGAGGCCACACAAGGCAGCCAGCAAGGCGCACTCGGCGTTCAATGCGGCGCAGGGACATGCCCCCCCCCCGGGCCAGGGGAGCAAGGAACAATAGTCATTGCTGCCAAATGTGGCCTTTACGTCCTACATGGGACCAGTGCTGTGGAGTAGGGGGGAGGGGGATGGGGGGTTGAGGGTTCGTTGTGCAGTTGGGGGGTAAGGGGGTGATGGTTTGTTGTGCAGTTGGGGGGGAAGGGGGGACTGCAGGTAATGTTCCCAATATTTCCTTCTTCACAATACACTATTGCTGTTGCAAAGTTGAACAGTTGTGGACATTCATCATTGAGCATGTGTATGATGACGACTGTCAGTGCACGGTGTACAAGTATACACACATCCAGTGCCCTGTGTGCCCATGTCATGCCACCCTCTGCTGTCTTGTGTTCTGGACATCTTGTCCGCTCTTTGTATGGCCCATTACACCAGTCCAGTTCGCCAACTCATATGTGCCTTACGCAAGACAGGTGACCGCCTCATCTACACGCATGCACGGGTATGGCCAGTGATTTGGTGTACCCTGGGCCTGTTCTGTGGGTTACTGACAGGGGTCATGTACCATGGTGTCAAGGGACAGCCACCAACATCTGCATGTCTAGCCAATTGAGGTGAGTGTTTGAACTGTCATGGTGGAGAACTGAACTTGGCTGACATGGCAGGGTTTCACTGATGGCCACACGCACATGTCCATGGATGCATTTCGCCCATTCATGGCCCCAATATGTGTCCAATTCAATGGAATGCTGTGGGGGGGGGGTGCGTCTACAAGATGGTCCACGTACAATGAATGGCATGGCCATCTCGTGGTACAGGCTTTGTTGATGCATGCAGCAGTCCTGATGTTCGATCCATGTGGTGCTGTGTACTGTGTGGATTCATATTTGGGTGTGATGGATGTAGTCAGTGGCTCATGGTCATCATCCTGCTCTGATCCATACTATGGTGAATTCCAACACTCTTATTGGTGTGCCATGCCGGTGACGTGGTGGGGTATCCCTGCTGTCCTCAGTTCAAACCACTGCCAGGGATGTGTCTCACATGTGGTGCCATGCTGGGGGCAGCCACATTGTGCATATGCAGTGTGTCGACCTATATGCACGTACGGTTGTGGTGGCTGCCAGTGGTTGGTGTATGTGTAGTGGGATTTGGCCTTGTCAGATGGTGGAAATGTAGTGTATTGTGAGTGCCTTACTACATCAATGTGGGACTCTGTACTCATGTGCCGTTGCACTGGGTCTGTGGCGGGTTGGTTGGTGGGGTGAATATTGTACAATGGCTTCATCATTTCCGCCCAGTTGGTTCATGCAGTCACCCACCTCATGCCACCAATGCACTGGCATGACACAGTCAGACAACTCACCAGGCAGCCGGGCACGTCATCCTGCATGTCGCCCCATGTGGCTCGGTAGCGTGGTAATCAGCTGGGCCATTGAGTCATGAGTTGTTCTTTGATGTTGCGCCCACCCATGTGTGGTGTTCTTGGTTGCGTAGGGGGAGTGGTATTGTTTTCAGTTGCTATCCGCCACCTGCATGCCATGCTGATCCACCTATGACATGTGGGTGCTGTCATGGGCACCAATGTCATTTGGCATGCCTGCAGATGCATGGGGACTAACTTTACTGTTGTGTGTCTCCTGGGTGGTCCATGTTGGGGATTGGTGGGCCCTTGTGTGCTTGGGGAGGTGATATGGCATTTTTTTGGTGTCCGTGTAATGGACGGTTGTGACATGCCATGCATGGGCACCACTGTGTCCTGGTAGGTGCCTGTGGCATGGGTGTGGGGCACAGGCTACACCGTCTCTTGTGCCAGGATAGCAGTGTGTATTTGTATGCTGCTCACTTATCTCAGAATGTCTCGGGCAAATTATGGTGGTGACGGTGTCACGGTCAAGGTGGTAAGGGGTGTCTATCTGCTCAGGGGTTTCCTTGAGTGACCGGACATGCTGCGTGGGAATGGGGGCTGCTGGGGTGGTGACGGAGACTGCACTGGTGGTGCATGCAGGGCCTGTCTCCCCCTCCTTCTCCCACTGTGTCTCCTCAATGGGGGGGCCTGGTATTGTTGGTGGGGTTTTTGTGGTTGTGCCCTTGCTGGTTCTATTGGTGTCATCTTGGTGTGGGAGGGGGTGTGGTGTGTGGCTGAGTTCCTTTTCTGCTGTGGCAGACTCCATTGCCTCCACCTGTGCTGATTGTGCACCTGTGGCTCTGGGACCCACTGCTCAGGGTTCTTTACTCCTTCTCTGAGATGCCTGTATGTACTCCATGCCGGTAAGGTACTTTACGGGCTTGAGGAGGCCGTAATTTACGTGTGCTCCTTACTTGTGATCAGCTCCGGTTTACGCCATGCCGCTAATTTCGGCATGGTGGGGCGCGCGCGCGACCCAAGACCGATAATTACGGCATCGTACTTTACGGTGCCATAAATAGCGGTCTGGTTGGTCGGAATAGCCCGTAGCGGTCAGCGATGCCAATAATCCTTTACCGGCATCGTTTTTCCCTTACCTCCAACCTCTGAATGACCCCCTTTGGCTCTTGGGGACATGGTGTTAATAATTTCTGATAGGATTGGATCATCTTGTGAGATGGTAGGAAACTCAGGGAGCCTGGCTTTTAGGACGCGACACAGACCGGCATATTGCAGCCAACAAGAGGGACTACTCTGCAGTTGTCTAGGGAGGTCGCACCACTCTGTGAAGGCACCCTGTGCAAATACATCTCCAACAGCAAGCAACCCAGCCGTCGCCCAGCGGTCCGCGGTCGCGGTGTCTGCCCGGGGGGATTTAGGGAGGAAGTTCCAGGGGGGGAAATCCCCGTGATACAGGTGCATGCTGCCAGTTTGTTTCCACAACCTGGCTAGGGCCTGGACCGTGACACCAATGGGATCAGAAGGTTTGAATCTGGAAGCACAGTGGGGGAGAACCAAGGAGCGGATGTCATAGTTGTCTGTGACTAGGCGTTCTAGTTTAACATGAAGGGGTGTGTCGGTAGGCACGAACCAGAGTAATGCATAGTGGACTTGAGCAGCTATCCACTTGAGTCAGTCTAATCTCAATAAACTGCAAACTGTTCAAAACAATGCCTTAAGGGCAGCCTTAAACATCCCGATACGTTCCCATATCTCCTCTGTCAGATCGGACCTACGTTGGCTCCCGGTAAAACAAAGAATTGCCCTGAAAACGCTAGCCTTGACTCACAAATGTCTCAACAACAAAGCCCCACCTTACCTGTCTGCCCGCCTCACACTTCACACATCATCACGTCCAATTAGAGCAGCCCAAACTCACAGCCTCACGTTGCCTAGATTTAAACTCCAAAAAGCGGGTGGGGCGAGCTTCCCTGTTCTAGCCTCCAAACTTTGGAACAAGCTCCCCACTCCTATCAGAACTGAATCATTGTTCCAAACCTTCAAGAACAACACTAAAACTTGGCTGTTCTCCCATGATCTATGAGACCCTCACTCTATCTAGTACTCCTGTGTGTTTTAGGCCATGCTTTACACCTCACTGTACTTACATTACAACCTGCCATGGTACTCTTTCTGTACATCTCGGCATATTACTGTATTTGTGTGCAATTTCTTTGTAATTAACTAATTCTGTAACTAATGTACTTAATGTAATGTAATTATTTGCTGTAACATGTCTTCAAGAGTATGTGCCCGGTTGCCCATGGGCCTGGTTCTTTGCGCTTTATAAATAAATAAAATACAAAATACAAATCCAGTACCCTTTGAAGTCGGGGGCACCGAGTCCCCCTTTGGCTCCGGGGCTGTCAGTGTTGCAAGTTTCAGACGGACCGCGCCAGAGTGCCAGAGGAAGTTGTTGGTAATACGAGCGAGCGTTGAAAAGAATTTGCGGCCGGGCCAGATCGGGACATTTAAGAATCTGTATAGCAGTTGAGGCAGTATCACCATTTTAAGAACGGCAATCCTACCCGCTAGGGTTATTGGGAGTTTCGCCCATCCTGTGCATTTTCGGGCCAGGCTGGTTGAGTATTTGCCATAGTTTGAGTCATACAGTGTGGCTGGGTCACGTGTGATCGCCCCTCCTAGGTATGTGATCTCAGACTGGGCCCAGACAAATCCACGGAGGTCCGAGGGGGGGATGGTGGCCTCTGTCAACGGGAAGAGAATTGATTTAGTGCATTTCACTCGAAGGCCTGATAGTTCGCCGAAGCCAACAACGTCCTGCAGTATTGGGGAGAGGTTTAGTTCAGGTTGGCAGATTAAAAGGAGGCCGTTATCCGCATATAGCGAGATGATCTCGGGAGGGCCAGATAACCGCAGGCTTCTGTGTGCGTGTCACTGTTGTGTACTGTCGGCCAATGGCTCTATGGCCAGAGTGAAAATCAGTGGCGAGAAGGGGCACCCCTGTCTCGTGCCTCTCGCAATTCAGGAATTGGGTTGAGCATAGATTGTTGGTACGGACTCGTGCAACGGGGGAAGAGTATAGTAATTTGACCCAAGTTCTAAATGGGGGACCGAAGTTACATTTCTGGAGCACCTGCCACAGGAATCCCCAGGAGACAAAGTCGAAAGTTTTTTGCATGTGTAGGGTTGCTGCAACTGCCTGAGTGTTAGGGTCGATACAGGTTAATACGTTAAATAATCGGCGCAAGTTATAAGAGGTGGAGTGGCATGGGATGAACCCAGATTGGTCTGGATGTATGGTGTAGTGCATGTATCGAGACAATCATAGGGCTAAAACATTGGCGTAAATCTTAGCATCACAGTTGATGAGTGAAAGGGGGCGATAGGAGCCACACTGTGTAGTAGGTTTACCCGGTTTAGCTAATACCATTATTATTGCTTAACGGAGGGAGGGGGGTAGAGTACAGATAAAGCATGCTTCGTTCCAGAGAGCCAGTAATGTAGGAATGAGGCGGGATTTATAATTCTTATAAATCTCAATTGGGAATCCATCAGATCCCAGAGCTTTCCCAGAAGCCAGCGAGTCTATGGCGTTTGATAGTTCTTTGGAAGTGATCGGAACATCTAGGGCTTCCTTTGTTTCTGTGGAAAGGACCGAGAGTGGGAGAACGTCTAAAAATATACAGATATCACTGTCAGTAGCTGTGTCAGAGTTGGTGTAGAGGCTCTCGTAGAAAGAGCGGAATTCGGCGTTTACCTCTTGTGATGACAGGGCCAGTGTACCATCTGCTTTTTCTATTGCTGGGATATGTGATGTGCACCTCTCAAGTCGATTCAGTCTGGCGAGGGCCTGGCCAGGGCGCTCGCCTTCTCCTTATATTTGCGCAGCCTGGGGGTTATCTAGGAATTTCTGTTGACGTTCTGCATGGGCACGGAACACATCTAGTTTGTTACCTGTATCAGTGAGCGTGTCAGGTTATGGTGTAGCAGCGTACTGTGTCTCGAGAGAGGCAAGTTTAGTTTCATGTCTCTCCTAATAGTTCCGAGCACACCTGCCACTCTGGAGATCGCAATTCCCCTAATATATGCCTTAAATGCCTCCACCAGAGTGGTTTGAGATGCAACAGTGCCAGTATTTACAGTAAATAAGTCATCAGTGTCATTGCCCAATTCGGATTGAACAGCGACATCCAACAGGGAGTGTGGCTTTAGCCTCCATGACCGGGTCTTAGGTTCATCTGCAGACCATTTAATGGATATTGTCACTGGTGAGTGATCAGAGAATGTCGTAGCAAGGATGGAAGCATGAGTAATGGTTGCAAGTAAAGTGTCTGTAATAAGCCATCTATTGATGCGGGAATGAGAGTCATGTACTGACGAATAGAAGAACGTGCAAGAGTCGGGGTGGAATAGTCGTCATGGGTCGGCAAGTTCGAAGTGGGCTTGTAGGTCAAGGATAGTTTTAGCTGCCTTGGATCATTGGGGAGGCTTGGTACCAGATCTATCATATTGAACATCAAGGATGGTATTGAATTCCCCCCCCAGAGTATTGGGACAAGTGGGAACCCAGACAGGAGAGCAGAGAGGTGTTCATAAAAGTCAGGATCATCTATGTTTAGCCCATAAACATTTAGCAACACTATGTCCTTGCCCTGTAGAGTACCAAAAAGTAAGACATAACGCCCTGCATGGTCAATGTGAACTGCCTTCTGTTGAAATTGGAGGCTCTTGTGGATAATAGTCATGACACCCTGGTTTTGAGTTGAGTAGACAGTATAATACCGTTGGGGACCCCAGGATTTTGCAAATACCTCACAGGCGCACGTAAGGGCATGTGGTTCCTGTAAAAAAAAAAAGCAGATTAACATGATGTCTCTTAGCATAGAGTTGCAGTTTCCACATTTTAGCAGGATTACCCAGCCCCCAGCCCCCATTACCCAGCCCCCTTAATTTCCCCCATTATTTTCCAGCTTGTGCATGTGACAATGCCAGGCATCGTTCCACCTATTGTACATCACTAGTATATAGCAGTCTAGAGTAATAGTTACTGCCTCCCATCCCAGCCAATGAGTATGAGGCAGCGGGCTAGATGGTCTCAGTGAATGTAATAAGGAGACTCTAGTCTCCGGTCGCTTTCCAGTTTTACCCCCCTTCCATTGCTCCCCGACCCACACCCTCTTCCAATCAGAGAGGTGAAACTGAACCAGAACAGAACCATTGGCTACTTCACCTGGGGTGCTTAGCACAAATCAAGCTGGAACACGTCCGTACCGTGATATAGACTAGGTTTACTGTGGCATAAGGTCACTTGACAAAACAGTATTGCTAAAACACGGATCAGACGTGTGGAACAGGGCACAAAGCAATGGCAATCACTTCGACAAAGGGTATATGATAGGGGTCATTCCGAGGCCTGGCCCACAGTGGAGGCCGAACATCACAGAATACATAGGGCCTCATTCTGAATATGGAGGTAGCCATGCCGCTTTTAGCGGCATGGCTACCCCCATACCGGGTACCGGCTCTGGGTTCCCTGAATTGGGAAATATCGGGCCATTCTGATCTTGGAGGGCCCAGCATTTCCCCATTCAAGGAACCCGGACCCAGTACATCCCCATTCCCATTTGAGCCCCCATAGGGCTCAATGGGAATGGGGAGGATGCAAACAACGGGCTCGTTAATGACAGGCCCATTGTTAGCATCCTGGTCTGCTCACGGGACCCGCTAAGGACGCCTGGTTTTACCAGGCACCCTTAGCGGGTCCCGCGAGTAGAGCTCATAATGAGGCAGTATGGAGTTAGCGGCGCTGGCAGCTCTACCAGCGCTGTTAACCCGCTACCGCCTGTGTCGTAATGAGGCCCATAGTCAAGTATAAACATAGGAGCAATCACAGTGGCCCAGTCATCCAGGGAAGTGCTCCTCAATAAATTTGGTTGCCTCCTCTGGGATAGTAAAGAAAAGAACCTTGTTTGCGTGTTCAATCCTAAGCTTGGCTGGATACAAAATAAAGTACCCAATTCCCAGGTCTCGCAGTCTCTTCTTCACAGACAAGAAGGTTTTTCGTTCCTGCTGGATGGCAGTGGAAAAGTCTGGGGAAAGATGGATCCTGCAGAATCCCAGGAGCAGATCACCTTTGATGCTTGCAGCACATAGCAGGCCGTCCCTGTCACGGTACTTCAGCATCCTCGCTATGATCGGGCGGGGAGGAACCCCGGCTTAAGCTTAGCTGTCAGGGAACAATGGGCCCTTTCAATAGCAAATTGTGGAGCCAATTTCACGGAATCCAGTAGGGCTAACAGGGTTTGCTCTATGTAGTCCTCCATGGGGCCCTCAATGTTGTCTTCCGGAATGCCAATGATGCGAATGTTATTGCGCCTAGAGCGCGACTCAAGACCCTCATTTTTCTTGCTGATCTCTTGAACTCGTCTGGACTCGTCTGGATAGCATATTCATTTCGGCCTGGAGGGAGCCAATGTCGTCCTCGTCAGTATTCTATTTTCAACCTCCGTCACTCGGTTGTCTTTCTTTTCCATATGGGCTTTGATTGAACAAATAGTCGCACACATGTCGTCTAACTTGGAGTGGAGGCTAGTGGAGGCTAGTGAACCCTTCACGCATGTACTCAAACATTTTCGATGTATGTGGATTATCAGGTGGTGATGAAGTGGCTGCCGCCTGCTGTTCCGCTGGTTTCTGCGTTGTCTTCGCATACATGTTAATGGAGCTCTGTTTTTTGTTAGCCCCTTTGATACGTGTTGTGTGGTGAGATCCCCACCGTGACCACCAGGCACCGGTGCGGCAGCCGCCCATCTCCTCCTGTAGCTGCTCGGGATTTATGTGGGCTTTTTTGCATGCAGGCAATCTCTGTTCAATTCCATGAATACTGTGGTTTTGCACCGTATGGGTGGTGCGATTGTTTAACTGTGGAACGTCCCTCGTAACGCCTATATTTTTGCTTGTTCTTCCCCATTCCACGTGTTCCACACCCTTTTTAGGTGGCTGTGCAGCCTTGGCTGGCCCTTCGCTTTGATTCTCGGGCAAGGCGTTCATAGTGTTGCAGTGACGTGTTGGACTGTTGCGGATTCCTCGCAAGTCCCAGGTAAGCCCAGCACATTGTGTTGCATGAATCGATGAATGGGGACTTGCGCGTGATTTCGCGTGCAACTCCCCGATTTTTCACGCTGTTATTTCCATGAATCGGACCCTAAGTGTCAGGGCTCAGAAATAAGTCCCAGGGCTGAGCCTTAGCAAACACTACAACAAATCAAGCACTCGTGTTAGGTTTGAATCTCTTTGCCTTGAATTTGTTTGCATGTTGTTATATTATATCAAAGAAGCCATGTTCCTGTGCCATATAGTTCAGGACAGCCTTGTAATGAGTTGAAAGTTTGGCGTTTTAACAGTTATTCCATAAACATGACGTTTTATTACTAGGTACAGACTGGGTGAGCAAGCTCATTCTGTTTCCTAACCTAGAAAGACCAGGTAAGGCAGTGATAAGATGAAGCAGACCTGTAGGATGCGGTTTAGGGTACTTGTGACATTTTAAATTAGGGTCATGGCTATGATGTGAAAACAAGGAAATAATATGAGGCAGGGTAACCAAAAAGGAAACACACCAAACACAGGTTACAAAGGAACATACAAAGTACTTTATTTTATACTGAATCCAGTTACAAAAGAACAGAACAAACATCAGATAGCTATCGACCCTCAGTACAACACAGCGAACTCCGGCGTGGTTCGGTGTGCTCAGTTAGTGCAAATATTCATTGAAACAGTCAGGCTTTTATACATTTCTCCAGCCTGTTGTCCAGCCTTTCTTCAGGTTAACCATTCCATAAATAAGTTACTGCTCTAGGGTCCCTTGCCAGGTCAAATCTAGTTCATCTTAGGTTTATATATTAGCAAGAAGAAATGGTAATAATGTATGCTCTAGGCCTAACATTACAATGCAGGACTTAATTTATACAATATAGTTAAGCAGGTGTTCTCATTCAATTATAGATCAGTTTCGGTGATACAGGTAATCCATTGCACACAGGTCAGCAGAAGGACAAGGTCTCAGCTCATGACCCTAACAAGTGGCCTGCAGGCAAGTTATACATTAGCTGTACAGAGGTCATGACAATCGAGTTCTGTTCTGAATAACATAGGCTACCATTTTAGCTCACATGGTGACTTTATAGAGCAAGAAAACCTAAAATGGCGGCTTGACCCAAAATGACAGTTTACATGGTTTCTAAGGTCAGGACCTTGCAATGCGAGTGTATATTCACATGTAGTTTATAAGCAGCTTGTTAGCAGCTTGGCGTAGGCCAATATACATATATTCATAGCAATAGGAGGCACGATATAATTTCTAGTTTGACAAACCCTCCTTTTGGCCTATGCCAAGTGCTAAACTACTTCTGATCTCCCTGCAAATAACTCCATGTGTCATCGTCCATACATCCTGAATAGCTGTCAGAAATATCTATCTACCTTAGAGGTTTTATCCGGGGCATACACTTTATGTCCTATTGTACCTATTGCCTGAGCGCAACATCCCCCTAGCATTGAACATATACTTGGTAGACATTGGATACAACAACAAAGAAATAGCAGAATTCCCAAAATAATCAGCAAGACTGAAAGCACTTTCCAACCCCAAGACCGCAAGAAGTCCCAGAACCAAGCGCTAAAATCCCAATTTCCCTCGGGAACATGCACTTCTGAACTAAGAATGTGCAGATTCTGTATTGCCTTAAAAATAGTTGGGGAGGAATCCGGTACGAAAACACAGCAAGCGGACCCCACTAGTTTACATACTCCACCACGTTCAGCCAGAATGACATCTAATGCCATCCGGTTCTGAAGCGCTACTAATCTGATCGCTTTCTACTCTAAAGTCATATTATAGAGTATATCTGTGGTCCGGTTGATGGTTCTCTCCAGTACTCTCGTTAGTTTCCTGATATCCTCGGAATTCGCTATCTGCCCAAAGAATGGAAGGAATGATTTCGCTACATCTCCTAAAACCTGTGCTGGAGTGTCGCCATTCTCGTCCCGCCGTGGACGAGCCTTCGAAACCTCTACAGTACTTGCTATAAACACCCCAGGTAACAGGATTCCTAGATAACAAGTTCCCTGCCAATCCCTGGGCAACCATGGAAATGCTACATTACTGCAAACAAAATAGATAGGTTCGCCTACATACAAAGGTCTGTCTTCCCCAGTCAAATTTGCAACGTTGGCACAACCTTTAAAATCTCCCATTGACCGGGTGCCATTCCTCTGGATGCAGAAAGAAACTGAATTGGGGCTATGGTTAACAGTATAAGAAGGAGGCACGGCATCCTTATTGCCTATCGGAGCCATTTTAAAGGAAATCAAAGATTGGAAAGGACGAGACAGTCTATCAGAAGGCCTAATAGAAGCAACATTGAGCTTAGTCCTATTTGCAAAAAGCGAGCATCCCAGGGGAGTCAGAACACGTTTCTCAAAACTATTCAAATTAGTGCCATCAAAGTTCCCCGAGATGCTATCGTTCCATCGGCCAAAGAACAGTGCTCTAAGTGAAGCATAACAAGCAGTTGTCAAAGGTAAAGGGTGAATATACCAACCTAGCCTCTTATCCCCATGTTGCGGTAAATGTGAGCAGACCCAACAATTAGTCTTATTAAAAATGGCATGTGTTGCATTCATTATAAGCAACAAGGTATTATTGTGATACTTCTGTCTATGCTGTGAGTCCCTAGGTGACAGAGTATGCAAATGTACAAAAGCTGTAGGAACAGTGGGTACAATTTCAGTCGGCAGCAAAGACTCTAAAGGATGAGTTTCTTCGAAATACCAAAGGCCTAAAACAGTGACTATTATAAAACCAAATATTATCATAAAAACACAGCAATACGTTTTTGGGGCCCAGGAACATTGTTCATTGTCCGAGTTGGTCACCCGCTTATTTATAAGTCCAATACGAGCAGCAGCGGTGGCGGTAGCGGGCATTGTAGATTTTCAATTGACGACCCCAATGTTCGTTGCTGGCGACACTACGTTCGCGCGGCTTCTTAGTCCTTCCACAACCCCTAACCAACAGAATCCCCTTCCTCAACTTTTTTGGGCAAAAGCAAGCCCTTGATGATCCTTTCCTTCCTTGAATGCACAGCCGAACCGTGCGGTATGTCGATCAGATGCACAGCAAAACCGTGCCGTATGTCTATCTTCGTGGCGGAAGTTGTATCTTGTTGTGCCTGGTATTGTTTGATCCGAAAACAAGATGTCGTCACTTCCCGTTGGAAGCAACGTATCAGAGGCAAGTGAAGTTGGAACAGCAATTTCCGGGAGCAAAATTTTCGGAGATTGCGGAGACAAAATGGCAGCTTCCCCAAGCCTCATGGGCTCAGAAAGATTCTCCGACGCACTCTCAGTGCTACTCACTGCTTTGGGATCATTGGTTGCAGCGTTAGCGAGGGGGTCTGTTTCTTCTGTAACGTGTGGCACTGGGTGAGGAAGTTTCTTGACATGCGTCGCGTGGATCCAATGCTTCCGGCCTGCGACACGCACCGCTGTTTGGGTGACCAGCAGGACCTGGAACGGGCCCCGCCACCGAGGTGCAAGGCAGGAAGATCGGTCAAAGGATTTGACCAAAACCCAACTTCCAGGTTGTATACTGTGGCCTGGGCCCTCGTATCGCGCGGGTAAAGCGTCTCGTACCTGATGATAAATGAAATACAGGTTTTTAGTCAACTGGCTACAATAGTCTGAAAGCAATACATTTTCTACATTCCTCAATGCCCTAGGCTTCGGAAGACCCCAGATATTGGCAGGTCTCCCCATTACCACCTCAAATGGAGAGAGCCCAGTCTTAGTTTGAGGGGTTGTACGCATGGCTAGTAACACGATCGGTAAGGCGTCCGGCCATTTTAGTTTGGTGCCGGCACACGTCTTAGCAAGCTTGTTTTTTATGATACCTTTGTGTCTTTCCACTAATCCGGCGCTCTGAGCATGTCTGGCCGAATGGAATCGTTTGTCAATTTGCATTGCCGTACATATCTGTAGAATTACAGCAGCGATAAAATGCGGACCATTATCCGACCAGATAACTCTCGGCAAACCGAACCGTGGGAAGAATTCCTTTAACATGGTCTTTGCAGTGGTCATGGCTGTAGCGTCTTTAACAGGGAAAGCCTCGACCCACTTAGTAAAGGCGCAAATGACCACAAGGACATATTTTAGATTATTACATCGCTCCATTTCAATAAAGTCAAAGTGAAACACTTCAAACGGGACAGAAGGAGGCCCAAAGCTACCTCTTGGATTCTTCTAATGTGGCATCGGCTTGGATATCCCGTACAGACCCAACACCCTCATCCATTGCATAGGCATCTACAGTCTCCCTTGAAACATACATCTCCGTGAAGAGATCAGTGGCAGTTTATCTAGCTATTTGATCAGCGAAAGCATTCCCTTTCCCTACATCATCTATAATCTTGCGATGTGCTGCGCACTTAATGATTGCTAACTGACTAGGGAGCGCAAGCGCTGAAAGCAATTGTACTATCAGGGAGCCATGTTGGATCTTGGTGCCATGCGAAGTTAAAAACCCTCTCTCTGACCAAAGTCTCCCAAAGTTGTGAGCCACCCCAAAGGCATACTGGCTATCAGTATATATGTTTACTGTTAGCCCTTCGGAAAGCTCACAAGCTCGAGTCAATGCTATAATCTCTGCGGCCTGCGCAGAGTTATGCGTAATTCTCTTGGTCTCCACAACCGTACTTAATGTAGTGACTGCATAAGCAGCTGTGGATGTACCATCCAGTAGTTTGAAGCAGGAGCCATCACAAAACAGCTCCCCTTGTGGGTTATCCAAAGGAGTGTCCCTCAAATCAACTCTGCCTTTTGTATCTTGTTCAGTAGTATACAGGCAGTCATGTGACTCTTCGTCACCGCAAACAGTATTTTGCGGGAAAGGTAGGAGTTCAGCCGGATTAAGAACGCAGCACCTCCTAATTAGAATGTGGGGAGCAAACAAGATTAATTCATATCTTGTCAGTCGTGCGGAAGTGAGGTGTTGCGTTTGGGTTTTGTTCAATAGAATATCTACAGAGTGAGGCACCATCGGGGTTAAATCATGGCCTAGGACCATTCCCTCACTCTGTTTTACAGACGCAGCAGCAGCAGCGACAGCGCGCAAACATCTTGGCAAAGCGCATGCAACAGGATCAAGGGCGGAAGAGTAGCAACCGCATGGCCTATTCTTCCCTCCATGTTCCTGCGTTAATACAGCCAAAGCACATCCATCACATTCATGCACAAACAACACAAAGGCCTTCTCATAGTTCGGTGTGCCCAAAACTGGCGCCGAACATAATGCAGTCTTGAGCAACTCGAATGAATGTTGATGCTCCGTATTCCATGGCAATGGCGAAGAAATACCCTTCTTCGTCAAGGCCAACATTGGTTTTATCACTAGTGAGAAGTTTGGGATCCATAACCTACAGTAAGAAGCCATACCTATCAAGGCTCTAACTTCCTTTTGTGTATTTGGGACAGACATGCCAGAAATGTGTTTTATTCTTTCAGGTGTCAATCTTCTTCCCTCCTTTGACAGGAGATAGCCTAAATATGCGACCTCCTGGCAACAATATTGAAACTTTTTAAGGAAAGCTTTGTGACCATGCTTAGCTAGATGGATGAGCAACAACACAGTGCCCTCTTTACAAGAGCTCTCAGAGTTAGCGGCTAAAAGCAAATCATCAACATATTGAAGCAACGTACAAGTAGGGGGCAATTCAAGGGTATCAAGCTGCTCTTTCAAAGCCCTACTATAAATACTAGGACTCTCAGTATAACCTTGAGGTGCACGAGTAAATGTGAATGAGCGTCCCCCTAAGGTGAATGCGAACAAGTATCTACTATCCTCATGTATAGGAATACTGAAGAAAGCATTCTAGGTCCACAACACTGAAGTTAGTAGCCGTAGCTGGAATCATGGTTAATATTGTCGTCACATCAGGCACAATCGGAAATTGCGGAGCGACGACTTTATTAATGGCACGTAAATCAATTATAAAACGAAATGGAATTGCATTATCACCTTTTTTGTACACGGGTAAAATCGGACTATTGCACAAACTTCCTGCAATCTCCTCAATCACCCCACGATGCACAAAATCGGAAACAATGCTCTTCAAAGCTCGCTCGCCTTCAACTGAGATCTTATACTGTGGAATACGGGGCAGCTTAATTCAATTTTTCAAAACTATTTTAACAGGCTCAATCTGCAAAACACCGACATCATTGTCATCAACTGCCCACAAACACTCTGGTACATTACTGAATTCTAGCGGCAAAGGTCTAGTCAAGAATTGCGAAACAGAACATTGCTGTGGTGAAATCGTCAAACGCACTCCATCAGAAGAACAATGAATTACCGCATTTAATTCCTTCAACAGATTCAACCCCAGCAAATTCTCTCCACAATTCGAAGTCAAGAGAAATGGACAGTGGTCCGTAAAGGGACCCAAAGAAATAGGTACCGGTGAAGAAACCAGACAAACAACTGGTATGCCAGAAAACCCTACAGAAACATTGGTTTGCCCTGACAGTGGAATGTTTGGAACCCGAGAATGATCAATGGAGCACTTCTGTGCTCCAGTGTCTATCAAAAATTGATGTTTCCTATTTCCCACTACCATTTCAACGTAGGGACCTTTCTTATTAACGGGAATAGGTGTAGGTTCCAAACCCTGCTTCGGGCAATCCTAACGAAACAAAATATCATCAAAAGGAAGCTCTTCAGGTAGATATGCAGCAGAAGGATGATCAAATATGTTTCTAGTATCCACACTCGAAGTCTGATTATCCTGTGAAAAAGGTTGTTGGGGATCCTGTGAAAACTGGCCTCTACCAGGGCCCCCTACACCCGGGCGACCTCTGGATCGTCTACCCATATTTCCAAATGTGTTATTCGACCTCTGTCGAAGGACGGGGCATTGTGCACGCCAATGACCCTCCTGGCGACAATAGGCACACTGGTTAATATTCACAGGACCCAAGGGCACAATCCCTTGTGGAACATACTAACCTCTAATCTGCGAACTACCCCCTCTGGGGCCTCTAACAATTTGCTGTAACAATACTTTAGTCTTCAAATCACCTTTTCTCTTCTCGACTCTATCTTTTTCATTATTGACACGGTTCTCGTAGTACTGAGCAATATGCAGTACTTCTGATTGGGATTTCGCCTGCCAAGCGCTCTCAGAAGACATAATTTGTGACTGGATGTCAGGCAGCAATCCACGTACAAATTTGTCCACAAATAATCTTTTCCCAGACTCTGTGCCTAAGTCTTGTCCACTGAAATCCGAGAATACCTGTTCGAACCGATTAAAGAACTCGGTAGCACCCTCAGATTTTCCTTGGACACAGACCGTAAGCTTGTCCCAAATCATTCTCTTTTCGGGGATTATAGTTTTCAGTTTTGCAATGATTCTGTCAGGCAAAGTTAGTATCACCTGAGGTGGTCTCTCACCAGCTGGCCTTTCCCCATCAAGCCTAACTATGTTAGCCCATGTATTTCCCAACCCTGGTACATCGTCTATAGTTCTAACTTGTTTCCACAAATCTACAGGCAGGAGTACAGGGAATAGCAAATCAATGTCGCCTAGGGTAAACACAGAGGACTGCAAAACGGACTCTATCTCTTTATAGAACCCTGTCGGATTTTTCCTAATGTCAGGAATAGTTTGTCTAATAGTATTCACTTCCTGTCGTGAAAACGGGACGTGAACAAACTGCGATACATAATGTGCAGGAATGTCCACAGCAGGTATACCTGCTGCAGCATTAGCAGGAATCTCAACCTTTGGGACAAATGTCGGAGGAACCTCTCTCATAGGCAACTGAGATGTAGGCAACTCCGAACGCTTACTAAGCAACAGAGCTAAGTCGAGCGCTAAAGCAGTTGAAGAAGTGTCAAGTGAAAAAGCTCTCTTATAAATGCTCAATAACTCTGTGGGACAACTAACCTTTCTCTTTAAACATTCATCCTGCAGGTACTCTACCATTACCTGTATCACTTTCCTCTGCATTTCTAGTGTATATTGACTGTATGTGTCATATACCTCAACTGGAGTTATCGATATGTCTGAAATCCATCTAATCGCATCTTTTGTACAAATTCGCGCCTCCTCAGATGTCGATTTACGACACGGAAGAAATCGTTTCTGTACATACATACTTTCTTCTTCGTCATACTCATTCCGTAACCTTTCCAACTCCTTTCTATACTCAAATATCCTCTCAACATGCTCATGTACCTTCTCCACAGTGTCTCTTGAAAACGCTAAAGTATTCAGGTCCCTCAACCCTTGTGGGAGGTCTGCATTATTTAATTTACCCCACATTACACATAAATGAATCCCTAAACCTTCAATGAAAACATTTTTCTCAGGAAAATTATCCATATTAGAAAGTGTGGCAAGAACATTAGCTCGATCATCTCTCTCCATACAATGCTTAGCCCAAGCAAACAAATCATGTTTCTTTTCTGTAGGAACAGTATTACGAGTAACAATCCTCGACCCCGCACCCTGATCAACTACAAGCGGTACAGAACTACTTGGGAGTGAGGGTGCAGGCAATTTCAATGGAGGTACTATTACTGGTGCAATGGGAAGAGGCAGAGGAGCAGGTGGAGGAACAACAACCGGAGGAATAGGAACAACAGGTTGAGCAGGAAGAGCAGGAATAACAGCAGGATGAGGTACAGCAGGAGGAAGAGGAACATACGGAGGTGGTGCAGAGGCACCAGGCCTTCGTTCATTTAACAATTTGTCGATAAACTCATCAGAAACATGAAGATCTTTAGAAGGATAGATTTTCTGAATACCGAGTGAGAAAGCCCTGTCCATATTCCTAACCGACTCAGACTGTTTGTCTTGATCATATAACAACGCCTTTTCAGCATTTGTTTTATGACGGCGCACATGTTTTTCCCTACTTTTAAGCTGCTGCAACGCTTCTCTTTTCCAATTTTGCAAAACATCAAATGCTGCAGGTCGGCCTTCTTTTTTAACAAGACTGACTCTAAATATTCAATACGAGGGATCTCAAAACTACCATTGACTGGCCACTGAAGTTCGGAGGCATGTCTGGTTTGTCTGTGCCAAATTTTATTAAATACTACACTTCCAATGCCATGCTTACAGTACATAGTACATGCCGGTGACCCCTCCTGTGGTGCCGGATGGCTAAATTCCAAAGATTGTCTATCGCTGTGGAATAATGCCCTAAAGCAGCTAGACAATTTCCCAGGCATTTCTCAAATACTCGGTGTTACCTGGTCAATAATTGTGTCTGCAGATACAATGCGCCAAATTCAAATTGTCAGGGTTGAATTAAGAGTCGGGTAACGACTCACCTCGCCAAACCTAAGGAGGACCGATCGGTTTACAAAAGGACTTACCTAACAAATTTTACCTTGTGTATGGTGATTTCGGCAAATCTGCCCGCCTCAAAAAATTGACCCTCGTCAAGATGCCGTCTCAGACCACACGGCTATCGTACAGGGAACGGATCGTACAGCGCTGTTGAGGTGTCGCGTCTCGTTCAGTCGGGCCTGTTATGTCACACCGTCCGATCCCGGTCCGATAGCGTGCGTCAACCTTCAATAATCCGGCATCAATCTTGAGGGTCCCTATTCCGGGCGCCAACTGTGAAAACAAGGAAATAATATGAGGCAGGGTAACCAAAAAGGAAACACACCAAACACAGGTTACAAAGGAACATACAAAGTACTTTATTTTATACTGAATCCAGTTACAAAAGAACAGAACAAAATTCAGATAGCTATCGACCCTCAGTACAACACAGCGAACTCCGGCGTGGTTCGGTGTGCTCAGTCAGTGCAAATATTCATTGAAACAGTCAGGCTTTTATACATTTCTCCAGCCTGTTGTCCAGCCTTTCTTCAGGTTAACCATTCCATAAATAAGTTACTGCTCTAGGGTCCCTTGCCAGGTCAAATCTAGTTCATCTTAGGTTTATATATTAGCAAGAAGAAATGATAATAATGTATGCTCTAGGCCTAACATTACAATGCGGGACTTAATTTATACAATATAGTTAAGCAGGTGTTCTCATTCAATTATAGATCAGTTTCGGTGATACAGGTAATCCATTGCACACAGGTCAGCAGAAGGACAAGGTCTCAGCTCATGACCCTAACAAGTGGCCTGCAGGCAAGTTATACATTAGCTGTACAGAGGTCATGACAATCGAGTTCTGTTCTGAATAACATAGGCTACCATTTTAGCTCACATGGTGACTTTATAGAGCAAGAAAACCTAAAATGGCGGCTTGACCCAAAATGACAGTTTAGATGGTTTCTAAGGTCAGGACCTTGCAATGCGAGTTTATTCACATGTAGTTTATAAGCAGCTTGTTAGCAGCTTGGCGTAGGCCAATATACATATATTCATAGCAATAGGAGGCACGATATAATTTCTAGTTTGACAATGAGCTTAAAATTTGGCACATCTAGAACAAGTACAGTACATTTTTGTACCAGGGAATAGTTAGATGCAAGGCCCAAAAGCACACAACATGATGTGCTTTATGTACCCTGGGAGACAAGGGAGCAGAAAAAGAGAGCAAGAGAGAGATAGACAGACAGACATAGACAGATAGATGGCATTGGAATCTAGACAAATGGGACCTGTCTGAAAATGGCAATGGTAGGAGTGTAGGGGTTGTTAGGTCTTGTATGGCCTACTCTTACCTTCTCCTGATTAACCGACTCCCCTCTAAGATCTCGTACCACTTTACACTACACAGAGAACCCCCCCCACTTACAGAGAGCCACCGCAGGCCTAGCCGTTAACATATCAACACTGACCAAGCCACGACTAAGCTGACCTCTTTAGCCCTGTTACATTTTCCCACATCAGCAGCTAACCATACCCAAAACATTGAAGTCTATCAGATCTTGGGCTTATGATTAACATACTCCCAAGATTCTTCAAACCCATAGAAAAGAGATTGTGACTTCCGACCTGCACCCCTCAATACCACTGAATTTGCATCTGCCTTTAACACTGTCCCACTAATGCACCCCACCACCCTTTTCTCTTTCAGAACCAAGGGCATCAAGGACAGCAATAGTGGCAGCCAGGTGCTATACAAGACCACTTACATTACATATATAGTCAAATGCAATATGCTCAGATGCAGATCACAGTACATAAGATTGCAATGTTTTTGTTTGGGGCACCTAGATGCAGAGCAGAATTTAATATAGTGCTGCATGCTTCACCATTATAGCACCTGGATGCAGGATGCAATGTATATCACTGCAATCTTAGCTATGCACGGGATTCTCTGTGGCAACAGTAAATTAGTCTCGCTATAAAATTGATTATTTGGCAGCTAAATGAATTAATTTAGTGATGCAATGGATTCTGTGTTGGGAGCAGTAAATTAACCTGGCTATGAAAATGGATTCTCTTGCAGACAAATGAATTAATGTAGTGATGCAACGGATGTTCTGGTAGCAGAATTAAATTGATATGACCATGCAATTATTTCGCTGGTGGCAGAAGGAAAAGGTAATTTAGATATGCAACGGATTCTTGAGTAGCAAATAAAACAGTCTAGCTATGCAGTGGATCACTGGTATCTGAAAAATCAATCTAGCTGTGCAGTGGATGTATGGATAGCAACAAGATCATTGATCTGGTTATGCAATTAAATTATTTGGTAGTAAAACAAATCAAACTGGCTATGCAACCAACTATCTGGTAGCAGATAAAATTAATCCAGCTATGCAATGGATTCCCTCATATCAAATACATACATCTATCCATGCAGTGGGTTCTCAAGTAACAAAAATAAAATCTAACTGGTTATGCAAATGGAGTTTCTGGTACCAAATAAATTAGTCTAGATATGCAGTGGATTCTCTGGTAGTAACAGCAAAGTGGATCTAGCTATGCAATGAAATTATTTGGCGAAAAAACCCAAATCCATCTCTCTAAGCAAATGATTGTCTGGTAGCAAAAATAGTTCATCTGGCTATAAAATGGACTCTGGCAGAGAAATATATTAATGTAACTAAGTAATTAATTCTCTGGTATCGGCAGTAAATGTGTCAGTTGCACAGTGGAACCCACTTTTAGCAGCATTAATTTAGTCTGGCGGTGCAATGATTTCTCTAGCAGCAGAATGAAAAAATAATTTAGCAATTGAATGGATTCTCGGGCATCAAAGTAAATTAATCTAGCTAAGTCTCTGGTAGCAAAACAGGATTAATATGGAATAAAACGGAACTATTGGTGTTCTGTGTTACCAGGTTGTTGATCTGCCTGTTTGGTGAGAGGGACTCATTAGCCGGGTATGGGCAGCTGGCAATCAGGCGTCGCACATTGCCTTTGCCCTTCACTAGCTGCCCAGGCACGATTCACCTGATTACCCAGGATTTGAGAAGAGTCCAAGGTCACCTGACCCACTAGGAGGACCAATCCACGGACAGGA
This sequence comes from Ambystoma mexicanum, assembly GCF_040938575.1. NCBI lineage: Eukaryota > Metazoa > Chordata > Amphibia > Caudata > Ambystomatidae > Ambystoma > Ambystoma mexicanum. The sequence continues at coordinate 605,451,329 of NC_090922.1, forward strand.
AAGGAGGTACAAAGACTAGTGGGGCGGGGGGCACAAAGGAGGAAAACAAAGTGCACAGAAAAACAAATTCCACATTTATAATCGTATTGCATCGCTTACATCAGCAAGGGATGTAAGCACAGTAGAACACATTACAACTCAAGAGCATTCATTTATTTATAACATTTTGGTAATGCTCAGACCCTGGGGTATCACAGCGTTTGGTACAATGGACAGAAGTAGGAGATACATTTGAAACAGCATTGATCGTGTTTATCAAAAAGCCAGGTTTTTACCAGCTTTTTTAAGGCAGTTTATGATTGTTCATTTCTAATGGCGGCCGGAAGAGGGTTCCAGAGAACAGGTGCAGTAACACAAACGCTGACACCGCCTCCTCTTTTGTTCCTAAAGCAAGGGGTGAGCAGTGCCATGCTGGAACTGCATCTTAACGAGCAGAGTGGGAGTTTCTGAGTAATGCTGTTGTGGAGGTAAAGGGCCGTCTCTTTGTAAATACACAGATGCACAATAGTCAGAGTTTTAAAGTCTATCTGAGCTTTGATAGGTAGCCAGTGGGCCTCACATTTGGTTGCTGAGATGTGGTCAGATCATTGTAGGCGAAGGGCGGCGTGCAAGTATCAAAGTGCAAGTATCAAAGTGCACACTAACATCCGTGCTAGAGGTTAGGATCAGTAGAATAGAAAGGTGTTATTGTGTTTGGACAAAATTCAAGGGAAACTCTCACAAGCGCTCTAATTTGCCAAAACAGCAGGGCAGTAAGTGAGGCTGGGAGTACTGAATTATATTGGTGTGTCTGCTTGCCCCTTCTGGGTGCTCTTACCTCTCAATCTACAGCAATGGATGGAGGCACACAGGCTGGAGGGATGGGCACACGCAGGAAGAAAGCAAAGTGCAAAGAAAAACAGAGTCTGCAAACAAAATGGGCAACATTCAATGGAAACAGTCACCACAGGTCTAGTTTGCCAAAAGCAGCAGCATATAAGGCTAGGAGAACTGAATTACAGTGGCGTGTCTGCTTCCCTCTACTGGGTCACCTGACACATTAGGAGGACCAATCTATGGCCAGGGAAAGAGGCACAAAGGCCGGGGGCAGGAAGGCACAAAGGAGGAAAGAAAAGAGCAGAGAAAACTGGATTGCAAGACAAAATGGCAAAATATGTTTATTATAGAATGATGGTTGCTGTCGTATAGATAAGGTGAAACCTAAGATCCATTGGGCCTCATTCCGAGTATGGCGGTAAGGGATAGCGGCCACCGGTAACGAGACCGGTGGCGGTATTCCCTTACCGCCATACTCCGAGTTCCCTCTGCGCCCTCGCCCTTAACGCCTGCTTTGAGCAGGTGTTAAAGTAGAGGGCGCAAAGGGGCCTCCAAGCCAATAACGGTGACCGTAATGAACGGTCACCGTTATTTGCATCTTCCCCATTCCCATTAATAGCGCCATTGGTTAGCGCCGTACTCGGAATGAGGCCCATTGACTTTACAAAATAATTTGTACTCATTTTACGTATGTGTATGGAATTCCATTCATGGACGTCTTCTGGCCCATGCCCAAACCTGGAAAGGATGCTGCAAATCTGTGCAACATTTTAAATAAAGGGTTGTTTTTTACTTGTTGCTTTGGCTTTCCCATAGACAGAAATGTGCATCCGTTAAACAGGCACATAAGCAAAACCACTGGATGGATTTTCATCACGTTAGAAACAAGTCAGTCACAAAGCGGTGCAAATGTGTCTTTTTGGTGATTTGATGCAAATTCTTTTACAATTTTTTTCTGTATTTTGGCCGAGAACTGGGTATGCCATCACCAAAATCTTGTGTAATATGTTATACATCTATAATGGCTCACTGGAGCAAGTGAGCTTTACAGAAATTAAAAGTTGCCATTTTGTTTCACCGGTGTGAGGCATTCTTATGAGCATTCTTGCGAGAATTAGAAAGGGCAACATTCTGCAAATTACATTATGAGGGGGTGAGGGTGATGTTTGCCTTCAAAATGGATGTGATGGGGCTGAAACAGTGGCAATTGGGGAGGTTGTGGGGATAAGGGATCGAATTTATTTTATCTGGTCTTTTTATGAGAATGGGGATGTTCTTGCGAGAATAAGTTTTGGTTTTTAAGTGCTGGAATAAGACCTTTGCGCACTCTCGCAAGAAATCACAGTACATTCTAAATGCAATTTCGAAGTAAATCCTCAATGTAAATTCTCACAGTAATTTTGCAGCACGCTTACATGAGAATGAAGGGGGTCACAAAAACTCTTCTCAAAAAGTGTGCTAAAACACCAAATATTGCACCCATTCTCTTCATGGTTCCTTAGTATCACACACAGCCAAGGACAGTCATCCACCGACCTGTAATGGGGAAAACTCCCATTGTGTGTAGCTTAGAATTGTACATATAATATTAAATATGACATCTGTGAAGAAAAAAAAAACTTTATTCTGACACTTCAGGATATTGCGGCAAGAAATAGGAATTTTGCCCAATACAAAAGCACATTCTGTGGAACAAAATTGTATTTATTGTGCCATTTTTGCGGCAACATTTTCATTGCCTGGAGGGGTGTTAGAGCGTCAGGTCTAAGGGAGCCGTGTTGCTAAAAAGTGGCAGTGTGTGTGAGGCTGCAAGAGAGCCGGGGCACAGCGCTCTGATGTTCTGTCTGTGCCCCACCGCTCACCTAGCGGCCATTTAATGAAACACTTTTAAAGGCAAGTTACCCCCCACATGCAAAGCACTAAAGGTGCGCACCTCTTACACGCCACTAGGAGGTTTCCCGAGAGAATCGCACCTCAAGGACCACTGCGAGCAATTTAGAAAATAAATAATGGCAATATGCTCTTGCGCTACTGTTTTGATGGTGCAGAAACTGGGGAAAAATCTAAAACACCCATCAAGCACTTGAAAAAAAAAAAAACAGTCTCCTGTCTGGAAAAGAAGGGAAAGGTGCTGTTGCTGTCTGGAAAACATAGCAGATATCTAATAAAGTGACAACATGTTTTGAATGAAACATTATATTGAACAGACCTTTGTGTAGGTCCGGTGGAGTGCACTTTTCATTTATTTTTCATTGAAAGTCACGTTTTTTAAAAGAAAATTGCTTACATGCGTTAGCTGTCGATCAGCTGTTGTGCTTCATCCAGCCTCAAGCAATTACTTCCTTGCATCCTCTATTGGCCCGACCCGAAAGTGCACCTCATTATTGCACAAATGATCCTGTCCGTGCTGAGCTTTTAATTAAGTCTTTCTTGCCCTTTAGAAAATACTGGACATCTTGGGGTCTCTCCACAAGCGCACCTGAGACTTAAAGTGTGCCACACACAGCTTGCTTTTACTAAATATGGCCCCATGTTGTTAGTTTTTGCACATTGTGCATGTGGTCTCTGCTATCAAATTAAAATAAAGAGTCCCTGATGTCCCTGGCTTGACAGAACAGTGAGCTTAGAGCCCATTAGGAACGTGCATGTAATGGATGGGATCACACAGACAAAACTCCAAGTCCAAATAACCGAAACAACTCTGGAAGATGGTAAAGTACTGTTTTATTAACAATTATCTAAAACAGAGAGTTAATCGAACATCAACGGACGTATGCTCGATTTTTCTCAGAAATCTTTTCACAAAACAAAGGTTATATATCCAAAATACATCAGAGGTGACGTCATACTATGTGGCAAATAATGAAAAACCTACTGAGGATCGGGATAGGCTTAAGGGGAACATCTAAGTATATTAACTATAGGAACTAGGATTGAAATTGGCCGTCCAATGTAAGGTGGACAACATATGCCTACCTCTAAAACATGTCATCTTCAGAAACATTGGATACACAGTTTCTCATTGATTTTCAAACTATTAGGTCCTTCGTTATATGGACCACTACAATTGGTTGGCACGCTTGTGCCATGTCTGGAACATTCGGTTCACTTAGCAGCATGTACGCCCAAATCCAGGTGCAAGGAGATGGAGCCTGACTCTACCTCCCCACCCAATTAGCCCAACATCTCTCATTGCCCATGCCTTCTGCCATGAAGATTGTCTTTCAACTTGGCCATGCAAAGTATCGTTGGTTCTTGAGAATAAACGGGAGTGAAAGCACTCGCTATCGTGTTCTAGGACTTTAAGTTCAAACTCTATTTATATCCTTGGCTCACGTGACAGGAGACCACAATTTGGTCCATTTTGCAGATTTTAAATGTCTTAAATGAATTAAACTTGGCACTCTTGGTGTTCATTCTTTGCATCTTAACAAGGGATGATTCATCATTTGAACGTTTGCTCCTTTCCAAAATAGATAGCTGATCTTGGCTGCTTCAATCTTGACTCCAGGCCAGACAGCCTTGCCATGCAGGTCGATGATTCAGCTCATTCTTGCTGCAACATAGTTTTCTCTTTTTCCTTCATGGGTCCTGGCTTAAAAAGAATCATGATACTGATGTTCAGTTTCTATACAATGGCGGCTTTGCTTGCATTCTGTTCGCCACATATAGCCGGCTTCTATGATGACATAGTCTACTTGCGTTTCAGCGTCTGAACAATTATTGAATGGTGGATTCTCTGCAGCACTTTTGCATGTGTAATCTTCCTTTTCGTATTTAAATGTTCACTTGATTATTTACTTCGAGATTAGTCTTCTTCAGCCATTGTCTTGAGACGTCGTTCACACTCTTGTGACGTCACAGGCTTTTTTTCTTCGCTCTTTTTCATATTCCTTCATGGAGTTCCTCCCTTAGGTTGTCATCACTTCTGGGATACATTCGATAGGGTTGTCTCAATGGGTATCTTCTTGCAAACACACGTTGTGGTATTGGCACAACTGCTGGTGTCAAACCCGGCATGATTTCAGGCTTCCAACATATGGGAGGTAGTGGGGTGGGGTTTCCTGAAGAGACATGCAGCTGCTCCTCTACATTTCCCCCTCTGGTCGAGTCCTCGACCACCTCCTTAGTTGTTTCCACATCCAGGTATTTTCGCTTGAAGAAGTGTTTCTTTGGTGTCCATATCTTCCTCACCCCCCTCAGAGCACCTGCTGATTTGACATGTTCATCTACACTCCGGGTCATGTAGTTACATTGTCCATTCGGGGTACAATAGACCCATCATCCCACATACTTCTTATGATTCTTTGGGTACAGGAACTTCTCTCCTTCAGGTGCTACAATGCTGGCCTGTATGTATTTCCTAACTGCGTCATCAGTCAGTTCCTTGGCATTTGTTTCAGGCTTGACATTGAACACAATCTTCATCCCTATCACCTTTTTTCTTGCATTGGGCAATCACCATCTGGACTATGCAGAATCCAAACATTACCAACATCAATATTACTCCAAGAACCTTGAATATGCTATGCTTGCCAACCACTGAGGGATCCATGAAAACAAGGAAGCAAACCAATTTTCATCTTCACTATCATCCGTCTCATCTTCCATCTTGTTATGCAAGTCTGTCAGCAACGTTATGGCCTCTGTCAAGGTTCCATTTTGTTCATCGTGAGAAGGTATAAATGTGCAACATGATGGCCCAATTTTGGCGCAAGCTCCTCCTTCCATCACTGTGATTATATCAAGGACGTACCTATTTTGGAGGGTCATCAGTCGAATGGCCCTCAACTCTTCCTTAATGGTGTTTAATCCCTTTATGGTACCATTTATTGTCTGCAGAAGCTCCCATCTAGTGATTTGTAACCACTTGGCATTCGCCACTGTTTGGATTCCAGGCATAAATATGGTTGTCATTATCATAGCAGTATCATATGTTGTTATCGCTTTGGCTGAGAAAACATTTTCTCTTTTTGTCAGTCGGAGAGGTTCAAGTGATCTTCTTTTTCTCAAGTGGGTATCCACTTTTGGAAATTCACCAATGTTCAGGTCGCTTTGAGGAATCACTAATGCTGGAACATGAATGAGCACCAAGGAATGCACTCCACCCCAATCCTTGGGCAACTTCGTATAAGTTCCAGATCCACAAGCCCAATATCGATCCATAAGGACAGCTGTCCCTTCTCTCCTGGGAATGTCAATTGCAGTTTTGTATTCTTTGTTATATCCCATGTGGTTCTTTCCATGTCTTGGAAAGCATAGTGTCGCATTAACCAATGGGATTACAGCTACTGGGCCTGATTTGTCTTCTACCCATGTCAACAATTTGGAATGCTTGGCCCATGACTTTAAGCAACCATCATTCACATTCTGCATCTCTTGTACGTAATCTGTTTTCAGCAGATGAGCTGCACAGGACATCATTCCTTCTTCCCATCCTTTCTTCGAATTCACTCGTCCATGGGTCAATAATTGAGTTTGTTCCCAACATCCAGGTGATCTGGCTATCTCCGTCACATCAGGGCAATTCAGCCTCTTCATTTCTTCAATGATCACCTCATCCTGTCCTGCGGCAGGATACACAAGCATCTTGCTTTCCCATCCAGGCTCCTTCCCCATCTCTAGAGTCTTGATGTAGTCATTCTGGTATGAAAACGAACATTTTGGTCTCCATTGCCAGGTCGCCCATCTTCCTTGGAACTGTCCTTGAGTAGTACATGTTGCAAGATGGCTGAGGCACTTTGCATCGTGCTCTGGAAACTCCTTCACAATGAAAGTCCTTACTATATTCATGGCATAGGGGATGAGAGAGCAGACATAGCAACCCTCATCAGATGCTTTCCCCCCACCTTTTTCATGTGTTGCCACTACATGTTATTCCTCAGGTGAGCTGTATTATCTAGATAGGTATTTATCCCTTCACTATCTTCCTATGCATCTCTTTTGTGTCTCCCAATATACTTAAAGAAATCAAAGGGCCTGTCTTTATTTGTTTTCAAAGTGGGGAGAACCATAGGAACTCTTTCTTCAGCAGAAGTAAAGTACTAAGATGATAAAGACTCTGAAAAATAAGGAACAGAAAGACAATGAGAACAATCATTCAAAAATATATCATGCATAGAAATCTGGGCAACCATTTCTCGTGCCATCCTACTGCTCGCTGAACTTGTTCTCCTTCCATGACCATGCCATTTTCTTCATTAATAATTTTTAATACAATCATCAAATTTCTTTTATGTCTGAAACTGTATAGTTTGTTCAAAATATAGCAATAAGGATTCTTCTTATCACTAGACCGTTTTTAGGATCCTGTAAGCAAGTGTGAATATTATCGTCTCTTCTAACAAGAGCAGAGTAAGATTGAAGTATAAACAGAAAGAGAGCAACCACAAGCCGATGAGACTTCGTTCATACTCTTGTGACGCCACAGGCTTACTTTCTTCACTCTTTTTTATATACCTTCGGGAGTTCCTCCCTTAGGTTGTCATCACTTCAGAGATAAATTCAGTAGGCTTGTCTCAACTGGTATCTTCTTGCAAACACACATTGCGGTACTGGCACAACTGCTGGTGTCAAACACAGCAGGATCTCAGGCTTCCAACATATGGGAGGTAGGGGGCGGGGTTTTCTGCACAGGCATGCAGCTGCTCCTTTACAACGGTCCTTGTTTTACTCTACTTTTGGGGTTTAATGTGCATGCCTATTTTATCTTATTAACTTTATTGATCATTGTCAGTTCTAATATTACTAATATTGGCCTTCTATGTTCTCCAATCCCCCAAGCACACACAGGCACACACACCCCTTACCAACACCCACCAATTCTCCATCAAACATTACACTCCCAAATCTCTCACTGTGCCAGTCATGCATATAATCACTTGATTTGTCACACTATTATGCAACAACCTGCACTCTACAGTCCCTGCCACACTCCTAAACATACTCCCAACTCACACCTTAACTTCTCCAGTTCATCAGTCCTTCATTCTTTCTTCCTCCTTCTAAATCTCTCACCAAGTCTATTGCGCTCTTTCCTATCCTAACTCCAAATATGCAGCTCGCTCCTCCTTTTCTGGCCCACCACTCCCCCTCTGGTACAAAGCTCCCTCTCTGTTTTCTCGCTCCCCCTCTTCTGGCTCACCCTTCCCACTTTGCTTTCTGGCCCACCACTCCACCACTGGCTAACCTCTGCCCATCGCACCCCATCCTGCCCACCTCTCCCCTCTCTGGCCCACCTCTACCCCTTTTGGTGCACCGCACCCCCTCTGCTTTCTTGCCCATCGTTCCCCATCTGACCCACAGATACCCGTCTGGCTCACTGCCCCTATTCTCCCCTTTTCTCCCTCATAGAGTGACTAGTTTTAATTTTATTTTTTGTAAATTCAGATTTTCCTTATCAAAGACCGCTGTTTTAGAGTTTTTTTGCAAATACGTCTGATTTTAAAAAGCAGTTGATTTTTCAGTATTGTTAGTGATAGCAAAATTGCTACAAGCGGTTGGGTCTGGTTAGTACTGCAGGTGGTGTAAGATATTGCAGAACAAAAACCCTTGAAATGCAGTGAAAAAACTTTAGTTGAAATGACGTTAAGGTTTAACGCAATAAAACTCTTAACATTTGGGAAGTGTTGGAAGCTATGTCATCTTAATTCTTAACCATCCATTGCGCTGCACATGAGCACACTGATGACATTTAAGATGACCTCACTTGTTAAATCATCACTGGAAACTAGATTATGCTGATGACATCATAGATGAGATCACAGTGTACATCACAAGAAAGTCACCTGTCACAGTAAAAACTCTTAGGGCCTCATTACGACCCTGGCGGTAAGGGGTTTACGCCAGCGTTAGCTGCGCCGACCCCTTACCGCCAATTACGAGGTCCCCTAGCGCCATGGTGCTTTTAACACCTGCTTTTAGCAGGTGTTAAAATCCATGGCGCTAAGGGACCATGGAGTTAATTACGCCACCGTAATTTACGGTGGCGTAATTAACGCCTTCCCCACTCCCATTATGCCCTATGGGGCAAAAATGGGAATGGGGAAGGGTAAATGGGGATTGGGGACTTACCGCCCCGCCAAGGTCGGAATGGGGCGGTAAGTCCGCCAACCACCATGGCGTAAACGTAGTTTACGCCATGGTGGTAAAGTCACGGCCCAGGCGGTAACTTACCGCCTGGGTCGTAATGAGGCCCTTAGTCTATTTCAAGACATATGCCGAATATATTGTATAGATGTATATGCTGTGCATGCTAACAGAAACGTAATAAATCCATTGGTCCTTATTGGGGGTCGATGGGTGGCCACTGGTTACTTTTCGGTGGCCTCACGGGGCCTGGGGTATCGCTGGACATTGGGGTCAGAGGGTCATGTTTAAGGTTATGTCACTTACAACACTTGCTGAATTACAAGAGTTTATATAATTCTCTAAGTATTTCTGTTCAGTGGACATAAGCACAGCTTCAATTACCCTGATACCTGGTTCACCCCCCTCTTCTTCAATCGGGTCCAATGTCCCAGAGTAAGAAGGACAGCTCTCAGGCACCAAGGGAGTGGAATATGTTGCAGTAACTTTATCCTCATATCAAAATCTTGACACTGCTTGAATGAGTATATATGGCTCATGGTTACAGATTTTTTGATGTTAGGGTGAGTGTTACGTGGTATTGATTTTATCACAGACATATTTGTGAAGCACAAAGATCCATGGTACTTCATATGTTCCCAATCTGATCTTAGATATTATGCAAAGCAGCCAGAAACCCACATTTGTACAATTTGTCCTTTTTTCATTTCTTGTTTGCGTATTTTAAAAGAGTGCAGTATGAGTGTACCCAACTCCCAATTTTGGAATGATAACCTTCTCTCACAAAATATGTGGATGGTTGTTTTAGGTTTTGATAATGTGCTTTGTTCAGTAAGACGAGTGTAACGTTCTTATTATGAATACAACATATACATTTCAAAATGTGACAGTTTACTAGGTTAGTATAATTTAAAATGTCCTTAATTTTTTATCATTTCTTTTGCTGAGAACACAACGCATTTTATCTCACAAAACGTCCTTCTATCTTGGAAAAGGCTGTGCTCAGATTCAAACCAATTATCTGTTTCTTTGGCAAGGACAAACGCAATTCTTAAAACTCTAAGAATTAGCAACAAACTGAAAATAACCAACCCTGTTTTACACCTGGCGGTCTGCTCCTCTGGTACCCAGGTCTGGTCTGTCAGCATCCCAGAACTCCCCCTGCAGAACCTGTCTGCATTCCTCTTACCCCACCCTACAGATAATGAACCGTCAGTGTGATATCAAAACTCCTGCAGGACACTTGTGATGACAACGTATGTCTGCACGCCTCAGGAAGGGCCACACCTCAGGGGGAGCCACCTTAGCTACTGCTTTCTTTCTTTTACTCATGAAATAACACAGTGTACCCATCCCCCACTTCGAGATATCTGTGCTTTTCTCTGGCCAGGCTGCTGTAAGCAACAACTGGGATGGCTCTAGCAAACACACATCTGACAATGTGACTTTCACTAACAAAAAGACAGGAAGAGAATGTCTTTGATGAAAGTAGAGTGACTGCAAACTGCTAATACCTCACATGGAAGATCACCTTTGGGAAAAAGGAGAAACGCTACAGGTAAGGGACTACTCCAGAAGTAGGACCCTACAAGACAAAGGAATTAATATCTGTCAAATGTGTAGCTAACTTCCCAACTCAACCCCTAATGGGTGACCTAATAATAGCAGCCCTTCTTACCCTGAGCTCCCTGCCACCGGGCTTCTCCCAGTCTGGTGCAAGGAAACTCTTGGACTACAGTAAAAACATCTTCCAATCACAAAACGGAGAGTAATCCGTGCATGATAAGTGTATGCAGGGAGCATGTAAAGGCTGGATGCAGCAGAAAAAGCAGAGGAAGCACAGTGTGTGGCAGTCTGGCTAACCACCATTCTTCTAAGAGAAGGAGTCCTTCTTATGTAGTTTGGTAAGACTCCTCAGCAGGGGATGCTGGGACCGAGGTCAGAGAGAGGAGAACTCCGACTGGTACGGTGGCGCACCGGAAGCAGAATAAACCTGCTCCAGGAAAGTGCTGTGCCAGAGAGGGCGCTATATAGCAACCCAGTGATTGGAAGGGGAACAGGCCGGGTGGAAAATGCGGATAAGAGTTTGCTAGGAGGGGGACAAAGAAATGGGGTGAATGACCACAGGCTGAGAGGATCAAGTGCTTAATGTCTCCAAAGAAAAGGCAGGGACTGGGGAGGAGAGAATGGGTGGAAAGGTGTGAATCCCAAAATAAAGGATCAAGGGGCTCAGATGGCAAGAACGAAGTCCTTAAGCAAATATCTTACAAAAGGGAATCTTGTTAGGAAACACACTAACCAAGACAGGCAGGAAGAAGTGTTACCTGGCAACCATGCTAGTGGTTACTTTGCTTATGATGGAATCTTCACCTTGACCTAGGAGAGTTCCTGTTTTTAGGTCTATTCCTCTCTAGGGGCCATCTTGGAAGTGAATCTCTTGCTTGATGTGGTCCAAGGAATAGCATGGCGTGCCCTGATTACACCTTCTAAATCTCAGCTGCACTATTTATGAGGCTTTGCTATGTAGGAGCCTTTGTGTATGTAGCGAATGTAGGCAGATGGAAACCAGAATTATCAAGCCTCGAATTCCTGGTTGTCCTGGGGGTTTTTTTTATCGTGATTGCTGGGGTTTGAGTGTTCATAAATGTTACAGATGTATTGTTCGAGCTGGGTGAGTGCTCATGGAAAGGTCTTGATGTCCTGTATCTGTGGTTCCTGTGGTTCCCGTTCGAGAGAGCGACTTGCTAGGTTTCAGCAAACACGTGTACCAATGACGTAATAGTTTAAGCACCTCAGGATGCATTTCTTGTTGCCAATATTTTTCAATCGCTCTCAGTATGTTTGTCCAAACACCCATTATCCTGCACAGCATCATACTGTGGGGGACTTTGCTGTTCCAAAACATTGTACTCTTAAGCATTTGACAAGAACAATTGGTGGGTTTAAGCAGTTTACAGAACCCCCTGGGTGCAATATCACAGGAGTAAAAATAAAATCTTAACTAAGCCTGAGATTAATAAAATAAGAAATAGCTAGTGAAGCATACAAAAATATCAAATACTATTTTAGTTACCAACCATATTTCACGAGCATGCTGCCTTGATAGACCATGGGAGGTCTCATGATAGGATAGCGGTAGAAACAGGATCAGCAATTTAGGTCATGGGTACAGCCTTCCTGTGCAAGACCATCCACATATGTCCAGTTCATGAAATCCTATGCCATCTATATACAGTCAGTGATGTGTTTAATACAGTCCTGCATGCACAGGTGCTTCAATGATAGGACAACAGTGGCCTCCTACATGCAGAAACTGCCTGAAACGCTCCAGTAACGCCAGCCAATGCCCGGTGTTGCCTCTGATGCATAGCTATTGCCTCTGATGCACAGCACTGCCGCCAGGTGCAATGTGCAGCTGCTCATGAACACTTGCTGTCACCCTACACCCATGCGACTGTGAGTGCCCCAACAAACAAACAAAACCAGGAAATCGTATAGCAGCACGGTATTCGGAGACTACCCACATTTCAATACACATAACTTGCTAACCATCTCCTTTCTCAAACAGCCTCACTCACCACACACTTACTACTCACACCCAAGGGGGATAGAAAACAACACACACTAAACACCCTTAACCACACATCCTTCTCAACCTACTCATAAACCCCCATACGTGCCTCAAACACCCGACAACTCAGACACTGGGGGCCTCATTACGACCCTGGCGCTCCCGAATTGAAGGGGGCTGGTACATCACCGACCCCCTTCATTCCGGGAGCGCCGATTACAAGCTTCCCATTGCGGGACCCGGATCGCACGTCTTGTAAAACCAGGTGTCCTTTTCCGGGTCCCGCGAGGGGAAGAGGGAGTTAATAATTGGCCAGATGTAATCTGCCCGTTATTACCTCCCTCCCCATTCCCAATGAGCCCTATCGGGGCTCAAATGGGAATGGGGAAGGGTTCCTGCATAGAGAACCTACCGGATCTCGGAGTAACCCGGTAAGTCCCCATTGCAGGAACCCGGTAATGGAGCCCGGAACGGTGGCCTCACATGTTAATGTTAAAGGATATTTGTACCGCACACTATCACCACCGGAGTGGTCCTCTGGCGCTCTAGCGGCTCTGAAAAAGGGAAGGGGGGGTGAGTTAGTGGGAATAAGCTGAAAAAGTGCAAGAGAGCAGTGATGTGCTGTTGGCAGCCTCAGCCCGGTGGGTCCGTTGACTGGGCTTGGGGTGTTCTACGGTCGGTAGTCGTCGTGTGCTGTTGTGCAAGTCTATGTGTGGTTTGTTTTGTTGTTGCATTGTAGTGAAGTTTGTGCGGAAGCATTCCATCAAAGTCCATCTAAGTGTGGCGCATGCTAACATTCACAATCCTATCTAGATGCGATGCAGGCTAAAGTTAAGAATTCCATCTAAGTGTGGCACATACTAACATTCACAATCCTATCTAGATGTGACACAGGCTAAAGATAAGCATTCCATCTAAATCCATCTAAGTGTGGCGCATGCTAACATTCACAATCCTATCTAGATGTGACGCAGGCTAAAGATAAGCATTCCATCTAAGTCCATCTAAGTGTGGCGCATGCTAACATTCACAATCCTATCTAGATGTGACGCAGGCTTCAGTTAAGAATTCCATCTAAGTGCGGCACATGCTAACATTCACAGTCCTATCTAGATGTGACGCAGGATAAAGTTAAGCATTCCATCTAAGTCTATCTAAGTGTGGCACATTCTAATATTCACAATCCTTTCTAGATGTGACATGCACAGTTGCTGCCGTCATGTGCGGAGAAGGGCCTTCAGTGCACCCATTGTCAGTTAATTTCTGTAATGTGCAGCCTTACATGTCCAGTTGCTTCTTTCATATGCCAGGTACAGGCTTGAATGGATGATTAATGTCATGTCTAAAAGACTATGGTGTTCCGAACTCACTGCTGATACCAAGGTACTGTGCTTGTCATTTAATATCGCATGCCCAACAAGATCCTACCATTAGACAATTAAGGCAGGGCGGGTGGCCAACTCTGCAACAGCCCTAGTTTCCCTTCTCGAGCAGTACCGACGCCTGACTAGCCTCAACTCTGCCCAGCCACTCATTTCACAAGCTTCGTGTGCCGCCTGTCAATAAAGCACTTGACTCTTAAACAGTGTTTAAACTACTCCCTGAGCACAACCGAGCACCTTACATGTTGTGCTACTTTGCCTATCTACGTGCCCAACCATTGCATGGCCTAGCCTCTGCATATTATATTGTTGCTTAGACTACCTGCCTATCTTCTAGTATGTTGTGGTGTTGCCCTTCTTACATGCCTACCTGTAGCATCACTTAGCCTCTGCATACTGTTCTGTTGCCCACACTACATGCCTAGCACCGTGCTTACCGTAGCAGTGCCCATACCACAGGCCTAGCACCCTGCACATTGTAGCATTGCCCTAACTGCTTGCCTAAATGTTGCATCGCCTAGTATCCACTCAAACACCCACAGAGCAGCTCCCACCTTGCAGTACACCATGGCAAATACAATACTCAACATGCTTAGCAGGCCCTCGACCCTACAGGGCCTCATATCATCTTGTTCCTCACTTCCACAACAAGCTTTCCTAACCATACCCACAGCTAGCAACTTCTACCACCGTTTACAACCCCACACATTCTGCTCAGAAACTATAACCTGTCATCCAGAACCGAACTCTTTAGAGAAAACACCACTAACTCCCCTAACGTCCTGCCGCAGGAACTCTCTCCTCTCCTTGAGAACCAATAGGAGTTCCACAAGCCCTAGGACACCCCATCTCAAGAATTCACATTCCAAATCCACCAAGCATACCCACCATATCTTATACGCGCTCATCAACGCCAGGTCACTCCCAGCTTATGCACTTGACATTGCTGATATAATCACAGCTAACAAACTTCACTTCCTTTCTATAACCAAATCCTAGCTGCACGCAGCTGCCGGCACTGCTTTGTCCATTGCTGTCCCAGATAATTACTCTATCTGCAGAAGGGACAGATCAATAGTTAAAGACTGAGGCATCGCCATCATTGCAAAAACTCCCACAGCCACCCCTTTCACCACCGGGGAACTCCTCTCAGTAAAAGTATCTCTGCACGCAACCACTCCCCTCAACATCCACCTGGTATACAGACCCCCTGGCCCTGTGTCATGATTCCTGCCCCTCATGTCCCCAGCCCTCCAAAGATGTCAGGCTGGAGCCAGGCCACGATCACCTACATGGCCCTCAAGGGCCTCTCCATCCCTCCAAAGACCCACTTGGAGTCAGACTTGGCGCTTGTGGCACCAGACTCACTCACTCCCATAGGATAACATTGGGGATTGGACTTGTAGTGCATTGATGGGGACAAAATGGATGCCCCCACATATTTCGGTTCCCAGAACTGCATGTGCAGTCTAGTCTTTTGGGTGTGGTTGAGCCCAGAGACACCTGGGATACCCAGAGACTATTTAAGTCACGCCCAGGCTGAGAAACATGCTTTGCGTTTTCTGCACCTGCAGCGTGACACTCACCGTGTTCGGATCGGTCTCCAGTAGGCCTGCATCTTTTTTCTGCGCTCAGCTCCTGCAAGAACAAGAACACTGTTAGGAACAGCCTTACTTTGCGGTGCTTCTGCCCATCATTCATCGCTCCTTCTGTTCTGCGGGCATCTTCGGCGATGTCATTCCCATCCCGGCACGCCGCTTCCTAAGGAAAAGGGAAAAGAACAGAAAAAAGGCATTAGTCAGATTCTGCAAATCTTTGCTTATTTTTAAATACTGTACGAGCTTCAAACGCTTACCTGAATCCCAGCCGCTCTGTGGGAACTCTGTCTCTGGACTTGTCATCCATCTGCAAGATGGAAAGGACACTCCAGGTTAGCGTGGAAACACCTAGAGGCGCAGCATACCGCGCTTACTCACCGCATTTGTTCTTCATAATCGGCATCCACGCTGAAAACGTTGTGGCACCTAAAAGACACAGAAAAAGAACTCAGTTCAATACAAATACAAAAGGGGTGCATCGCGAATCGCGCTCTCACTCACCTTCATGGCTGCCACCGTTACATATGCTGACTATACCATACATAGGACGCATTAGCTATCAATGGTTGGCATTACTGGGGAACGTGTGGGTGTACTCAGCATATGATGAGAGCAACTGAACATATGTTATGTTGTGTTGATTTGTATGGCGCAGTGCTGCCATTCTCATGGACTCCATGCACTCTTGTGGCTCTGAAAGGCAAAGTTGGAGTGGGTTGGTTAGGGTAGAAAGAGGGCTCAGACAGGTGTTGCACTCGGCTCACTCACCTTCAGCGCTACTCATCTCAGCAGCATGCCACCATCCCCGGACGCCGGCCATCATCTAAGGAAGGAAAGGACCAAAGTTAGAGAACTGTTCAAAAGACTCATTATACTTATCTGTTGGACTCTTGCCAGTGAAGTAACTAGGCAGCAACGAGCCTGCATCAATCAACGCGCCCCTGCGCTGAAAGCAGGATGGAGAGTACACTATCCAAGAAAACAAGGTGAGCTGTGGATGAAAGGGAAGGGTTGGACCCCGGGGAAGAAGGGGTTCAAGCACACAGAGACAATAGGGATTTAAACTCTACCAATCCTGTGTTTCAGGCCCAGTCTCCAGTCGAATAGCCTCCAGGGAAGGGTTCGAGGTCGTAAGAGGTCAGAACAGGCTGAGTGACGTCCGCGTGGATACCAGGTGAGCGTTACAGCTGCACTAGCATTTGAAAACGACGTTACCCAAATACTCTCGTCTAACTCCAAGCCCAAATCCCAAACCATCAGAATGGGTGACTTCAATATAGGCTTCCGAGACCCCTCAGACAAATATGCCTGAACTCTAGCCAACACCATGACAGCTCTTGGGCTATCACACAGGACCCACAATCCCACACATGCTAAAGGCCACACTCTTGACTGGCTAGCAGACATGAACTGCAAATCCACTATCTCATCCAACTCTCCATGCCCCTGGTCAGACCATCATCTTATTACATTCACCATCGACACATCTACCAACAAGCCCGACTCCCCCATTTTAGCACCAGCAGCCCCATCAGGAACAAAAGAAACATAATAGCCAACAACCTCTTGCCACTACCCAGTTCAAAGACAACCCTTACCCTACCCCACTGACTAAAAACTACAATGGTATCATGCTGGCTGCCATTGACCAACTGGCACCACGGACCATTCGCAAAGCCAAACAACCCACTCACTTGAACGGGTGGTTCACCCCCACACGTAATACCTCTAGGAAAGAAAAAAGAAAGGCTGAAGCACTATGGATAAAAGTGCCGACAGAGTCAAATAAACTAGCATCCCTCAAAACTGTGCGAGATTATATAAATGTTGTTCTTCAAACCAAAAGTGCACTCTATTATGACCGAATAGCCAATGCTAACTTGAAATCGAAGCAACTATTCTCTATACTCAGATAGTTAGAGACTCCCATCCCCCCAGTGGATAACTGCAACAAAGACGCAAATTGGTGTCTGCACATTCAGAATGCCCTGCGAGGCAAAATCTCTCAACTCCAGTCCAAAATATCAGCAAAAAAGAAAATGCTAGCACAACCCACAGCCTCAGTCTACATCCAACCCAGAGATACTAACAATCCTGAATCGCCTCAATTCAAATTCACCAAGGTCACAAAATCAGAAGTGCTAAAGATCATCTCAACGCTAAAACCCTCCAGATGCCAGGGAGATGCATGCCCACTCTCAGTCATAAAGGACTGCACACCCCAACTCTCTGCATTCATCACTAACCTCATCAACGCATTGTTCGACAACAACTGTGTCCCTAAGGACCTAAAAAATTCTTAGGTTCTTCCTTTATTAATAAAAAACCTTGCATGACCCCATCATCCCCACTAACTACAAACTAATTACGACTGTACAATTTTTATTGAAAATCTTAGACCGAGTGGTATACCTCCAAATTCAGAAATATCTAGAAGAAAACAAGATCCTGGTACTTAGGCAATCTGGTTTCCGCCCCAGACGTGGGACTGAAACGGCTCTCCTAGACTTAAAATTCCAAATGGATGACTTGAAGGACAAATGAAAACTGGCCCTGCTCCTTCTACTAGACCTCTCGACCGCCTTTGATCTGGTGGACCACAGCATCCTATGCAATCACCTCTCCACAGCTACACAATTCTCATCCAGCACCACCCTATGGATTAAATAATTCCTATCCGCGAGAACTATGAAGGTCTTCTCACCCGAGGCAGAAGCACCTCCCACTCCAGTCCTCTGTGGAATATCACAAGGATCATGTGTGGCTCCCACTTTATATAACATGTTTATAAAGCCGCTGTTTGACCGTCTTGATGGCCTTGGCATCTCGTATACCAATTATGCAGACAACACTCCGGTCCTCATACCCATCACGGGAGACTTCACTACCGATACCACCACTCTCAACGCCATCTACAAAACCATTCAGGCTTGGATGGCACATCGCGGTTTGTGCCTCAACGATGAGAAGGCTGAGTTGCTCCTCATGGGCTCTCAACTCAGACTTGCCAAACTTAGCTTGGCATTTCAATCCTTCAACATTGATGGCAATTCCATCTCAGTTTCCAGCCACATCAAAACATTTGGTTTCTACTAGACTCCTCACTCACCATAGTGAAACACGTGAACCCCACTGCTTCTGCCACCTCCTACACCTACAAGCTGATTACCACCTGCAGGCACTTTCTCTCGCCTGATAGCTGCATTACGCTAGCTAGAGCATTAGTGCTAACCAGACTTGACTA
Organism: Ambystoma mexicanum; assembly: GCF_040938575.1. Lineage (NCBI taxonomy): Eukaryota > Metazoa > Chordata > Amphibia > Caudata > Ambystomatidae > Ambystoma > Ambystoma mexicanum. Next base: position 605,470,028 of record NC_090922.1, read on the forward strand.
CTGTAACGCATTGTACACTGGCACCGCAATGTACAACCTCAACAAACTCCCAGTCCTTCAAAACAATACCATCATGTAAAACCATATTTCGCATAATACTGCATGATAATGAAGATTGGCCTAAGCACATTTGCATCGCACTGAAAATCGTGTTTGAATGAACCTGAATGGGGCTGGCTTCACCGCCATTTTAGAATCATCCACCATTTTGTTTAACTCCTGTTTCTGTCTCATGTTAAACTTTGTTTTCGCCTGCAGCAGGGAAAGATGAACTTTGCACTGTGTCAACATGTTGAGGCTGCTGAAGCAGAATGTTTGTCCTGCACTAAGAAACCTTGGAGCTGAACTGAACCTCCATTTAGATGTTGTCTGCACCAATACCTTCATCCTTGTTCAAATAGTGGAATTGAATGCTGAATAGCTGAAACTGTGTGCCTTTGCAGAAATCCATTGTGGTCATTCTTGAAACTGGACTTACTTTAAGCTCGAAAAACAGATGATACCATTGTGCTATGTGTGTAGGAAAATATATCAAGTGATTGAAGACAACATTGCTGTATTTGTCGTGTGAACTGGGTATGAACCCTAGCGAATTGTTAAACTGGAGAAGGGTTGGACGATGTAACCGGGATTGTGTATAAAGGATGCATGCTTTGTAATGTCCAGAACTCTCTCCCCTCATAGTGTCTGCTGGTATACACTGCAAGGTGCTGAGAGCCAGATACCTATCTGTGTCTGCCCATTAATACATTGTGTATGCACTTCTGAACTTGTGACTGGCATATTTATTTTTGGTGGTACTAAGTCTCAATATTTCCTTTGGTCTTTCAGATGGTGCCCGAGTTGGGACCCTCAAATTTGATGTTGCAACGCTGAAAAAGAGACACAGCTACCGTACTGGGATCAGAGAGTGAAGGGGCCCCTGCAAAGCGAGACGTGAATCCTCAGCAGACTGCACGATCCAATCCCTGGACGTGAGCAAGCGGTTCAGAAGGACATATTGACCAGGGTCCCCATATCGAGGTGGGATCTTTGCCGAAATTGCCAGCCACGACGATCCTTTGAAATCCGATTGGACCCTTAGTATCTTTGAAATCAGGTGAGTCGTGCCCCGATTCCTAAGAAACCTGATATTGGTTGCAGATATGTAATCGCGAATACAAATGACGCCAGGTAACACCAGTAACCTGACATGCCTGGGAAATTGTCATCCTATTTCGGAGAGATAGACAATCTTTGGGATGAGGCCAACCAGCACCACCTGTTGGGTCGCCGACTTGTTTAATGTACTGTAAGTACGACCTAGGAGTTATTGTATTTAACGATATTTGGCACAGACAGACTAGACGTGTTTCTAAACCTCCGGTGGCCAGTCTTTGGCAGTTTTGAAATTGCCCACCTAGAGTATTTAGAATCTATATTGTTGAAGAAAAAGCCTAGGCCTGCAGCATTTTATGTAATTAAAGATTTGAGAAAGGAAGCTATGCAGCAACTTAAAAGTAAAGAAAAGCATGCATGTAGACACATGACAAATACTGAAAAAGCATTATTGCATAATCAGCAGAAACAGTCTGAATCTATCAAAAGTATGGATAGGGCTTTCTCACTTAATGTGCAGAAGATATATCCGTCTCAGGATTTTCATACATCAGATGAACTAATTAACAAATTGTTGAATAATCGTAGAACTGTTGCAACTGCACCTCCTCCTTATGTGCCTCCTCCTATTGTTGTGCCTCCTCCCATTGTAATTCCTCCTCTTCCTGTTTTTGTTCCTCTTCCTGTTGTTGTTCCTGCACCTCCACCCTTACCGACAGTTGCCGTCCCCATAATACCGTCTCCACCGCCAACGGTAGTGTCTCCGCTACATATTGAACAAGATTTGTCTGAACTTTCTTTACCAGGTGGTTCTGCTCCACTTGTAGTAGTTGAAGGGACGGGAGCTGATTCAAGAATAGTGACTTGTGGTACAGTATCTAAAGCTAGAAAAAAAGAATTGCATACGTGGGCTAAAAAGTACATCGAGGAAGGTGATGAATCAGCTGTTTTAGTTGCAATTCCTGTCCAAGGAAGTATTCCTGAACAGACTATATTGATAGAACAGATAGGAAAACCTTTAGTTGATAAATGGAGATATTTAACAGACATAAATGTTTCCCGAGGGGTTGAGGGAATTGAATGCGCTAGCCCGCTCAAGGCACACTGCGGAGAAAGTACATGAGCATGTTGAGAAGGTATTTGAGTTTAAGAGGGAGCTAGATCGGTTACAGAAAGATGACATGGATGGCAATGGACGGGAAGCCTTGTATGCACAGAAGCAATTTCTTCCTCCATTGAAACCAATGAGTGAGGAAATGCGCATTTGCACAAGAGACTCTCTTAGATGGATTTCGAATGTTTCAATTTCTCCCATTGAAGTGCATGACACGTTTAGTCAGTATGCTCCGGCAATGCAAAGGAAAGTGTTACAGGTGATGGTAGAGTATATAAAGATGAGTTCATGAAGAGAAAGGTTTGTTGTCCCACAGATTTGAAGGTCATTTATAGGAGAGCATTTTCGCCCGATAGTGCTTTGACTACTTTGTCACTTGATTTAGCCTTGTTGCTTAATAAACGTTCACATTTGCCTACTTTACAATTGCCGACGACGGAGGTTCCTCCGACATTTGTTCCGAAAGTAGAAATTGGAGCTAATGCTGCAGCAGTGATGCCTGCTACTACTGTTGAAGCATATTATGGGCCTCATTACACGGTAGGCGATAGGGATTTAACGTTACCGGTAACGTTAATTCCCCACAAGCTGTGGCGGTTCATTGCGTCTACTATCCGTGTGAGGACCTCCATAAGTCGGACAATCTCCCCACACAGCCTGTCTGTACAGGCCTCCATCCCCTCCCTGGAATACCCTGCTGTCTCCACAATGTCCGCCCTGAGACGGGCAGCCTCCTCCACATGCTGCCCAACCAGCACAGTTATTCTCCTGTTGCCGCTGGCTGATGCTGGCCAGGTCGAGGGCAGTGTTGCGTTCTGGTGGTGTGGCTGCTGTGCCCTCTGATGCAACCAGGTCAACAGGTGAAGCCACCGGAGGGCTACTAAAACCTCCCATGTTGTCCTTGCCAGTGACACTAGACCCAGGTGTCTGCTGTGGTGATGCCTCGGGGGTTCCAGGGGGGTTGGGGTGTGCATCTCCATGTGGAAATCTGTCGTATCCTCCACATCTGAGAGTGGTGCAGTGGCTGCTGCCTCTCCTGCGGAACTAGTTGCAGCTGAGGGTGGGCCCTCCGTGGTTGGGATCGGTGGTGGTGGGTTCACCTCGGAGGTGGGGCAGTTGTTGGTGGTGTGGACGCTTGCATCTTGGCAGTGGCGCTCCACCGATGTTTGCCACTCTGCATGTGGACCCTTCTACCTTTGCCCCTTGATGTCGTGGGGGTGTCCTCTGTGTCCTGTTCCCTTGAGTTTTTACTCGCAGAGGGTGCCTGAGATGCAGTGGCAGCATCCTCACTGTCTGTATGTGAGCCTGTCGGGGACAAAAAGGGGGGTGGCATTGGTTACGGTTATATGTACTTAACGCAGTATACATCAATAATGCAGTTGTGGGCATTTTGACTTCATTGTTAAGGATGCAGGTGATGTGTCAGTTCAGTGGCTTATCCATGCATGGTTATGTGTGGCACTTGTCCCTGGTGATGTGTGCATGTGTGTGTGTTTGGGTTTGACACTGACATAGCCAGGGTTGCATGCATCTGTAGATGTTTGGCCATGCATGAGGTGATACTGGCCTCACATTTGGGGGGAACAGTAGATTCACATTGCATACTTTCATGTGTACACTCACCTCCATCTGAAGTGGTTGCCAAACCATGCGCCATTGTCCCGACTCCCTCTATGGATTCCACTCTAATGAGGTTGGCACATGTCTCTTCCCATTCCTTCAATTTTATAGGGGAATCAGATCCACCTGATGTGGCAATGTTGTGGTTTGCTTATAGGATGCTTCTAACCCGTAGTCGGAGATCATCCCACCGCTTTCTGCACTCACGCACATTGCGGGTGGTGGTGCCCACGGCACTGACTTTCAAGGCAACCTCAGCCCAGATTGCCTTCTTTCTGATTAGTTTCTCCCGACGCATGTCTCTGGCAAAGACCACGACGGCATTGGCAGCAAGGGTCTGGGTGAGCATCATTAGCTCCTCCGTGGTGAATTATTCCTTCCGCTGCCGGTCGGTAGTTTTTTTTTACAGCCTTAGGCATGTCGAGGGTGTCCCTGTGGATTTCCTATTGCAAACTACTCAGAACAGGTCCAGGGGGCAGAGGATGGCAATGGATTGTGTTTTTAAAGATGGCCGCCGTGCTCTTTCCCGTTCCTGTGCGATGACGCTATTTCCAGTTCCGGTATTTAACGGTCACCGCTTATAGCGGTGGCCGCTATTTGCATGTAGCGTGAGGGTGGAGGTGCTATATGCACTTTCGTTGAAGCCGGTAAGGGACTTTTTGGGGACTTTAGCGGCATGGCGGTGGGGTCATTACCGGGATGGCGCTATGCTCGTGTCCGTGTACTCGTAATGGTACGCTATTAGAGCCCTCTTGCGAGGGCGGACAAGTTAATAGTGCCATGCCGGTCATTTGCAATTTTTACCGCACAACGTGTAATGAGGCCATATGTCTCTCAGTTTGTTCATGTTCCATTTTCTAGACAAGTGGTAAATACCATTAGACAAACAATTCCAGATATTAGGTAGAATCCAACAGGATTTTATAAAGAAATTGAATCTGTTTTGCATTGACCAGTTTTTACGCTGGGTGATATAGATTTATTGTTTCCCGTGATCCTTCCTGCTGATATATGGAAGTAGATTAGAACTGTACACGATCAGGCAGGGATGGGTGATATATGGGATAACTTAGTACGAATAGATGGAGAAAGGAATGCTGGTTAGAAACCGCCACAAGTGATACTGATGTTGCCCGACAGAATAGTAGCTAAATTGAAAACTTTGGTTCCTGAGAAATAATAATATGGGATAAATTTACGGCTTGCATAGAATTGAAATCAGAGGGTGCACCAGGTTTTTTAACAAATTTGAGCAAGTATTTTCAGATTTTAGTGGTCAAGACTTGAGTACAGAGTCAGGGAAAAAGCTATTTGTAGACAGATTTGTGCACGGATTATTGCCTGAAATCCAATCACAGATTATGACTTCTGAGAGTGCTTGGCAAGTGAAATCACAATCTTTAGTATTACATATGCCCAGTACTATGAACATAGGGTTAATACAGAGAATGAGAAGGCTGTAAATAAGAAGGGAGACTTGAAATCAAGTGTTTGAAGACAACATTGCTGTATTTGTCATGTGAACAGGGTATGAACCCTAGCAAATTGTTAAACTGGAGAAGGGTTGGATGATGTAACCGGGATTGTGTAGAAAAGATGCATGCTTTGTAATGTCCAGCACTCTCTCCCCTCACAGTGTCTGCTGGTACACACTGCGAGGTGCTGAGAGTCAGATAACTATCTGTATCTGCCCATTAATAAATTGTGTATGCACTTCTGAACTCGTGACTGGCATATTTCATTTTTGGTGGTACTAAGTCTCGATATTTCCTTTGGTGTTTCAATCAGAGCAGCGCTTAACATTCTGAGATCAGTACACATCTCAGAAACCACAATAAAAATCCACTGGCTACCCATCCAAGAACAAATTTGGTTTAAAACGCTCACATTTACACACAAATGCCTCCATTGGGTTGCTCCCGCATACCTGGCCAACAAAATAACCAAAGCTCAATATGCCAGACCAACCAGAACAGCCTACAAGCACCCCCTGGCCACCCCTAAATGGATGCTTTAAAAAGCTGGCGGTGGCAGCTTCCCCGCGAGGGCAAGTAAACCCTTGCACACTAGAGCCCAGGATTCCTTTTGGATATCCTGCAAGCAGCTCAAAACACACCTCTTCACACACCCACTGCACAACTAACACTAGTTACTATTAACTCCCCAGCCTATTCACCCCTCTACTGGTCTGACTCCTGCCAAAGTGACATGCCTGAAATGCAACTCAGATAAAATTGTAAAATGTAATGATCTAAATATCAGTGTATATTTGTGAACCTTTGTAACAAGTGTAATCTTTCTATGTAAGCAAGCACACAGATGCCCTAGGGCTTGGCGTGCTAGACAAGCAACACAAATAAATAAATAAAATACAATGTTAGTTTATGCATGGTATAGTCAACACATGTAAGGCGAGGCTTCACAGGTGCAAGTGCTGCCACCATATGCAAAGTGTAGCTTTGAATAGCATAGGGCACGTTAATGCCTCATATGTCCCATATGCCTAGTAGGGTCACCACTTGTACGGCACAGCCTCACCTTTGGATGTTCTAACATCACATGCTAAGTGCCCCATCAAATGCCCCAGTATTGTTCCCGAACATCATTTAATTTCTCATATACTTGGTGTAGGAGGCTGCTCGCATCTACACAGTCCTTATGGGAAACATTGTTGCTAGGCACTGACAACTTTCAGACTCTAAACTTGGGAGTAGAACATGTTTATACAGTGTTTGTCCATGTTTTCTTGAGGGAAAGATAATGTGTACATGGTTTTTAAACATGTCGCTTTGAGGGGCTCTTCATTTCAACCAAATGACAGTTTGATGCCCTGAAGATGGACTTTATGTCCGAAATGAATTGGCCAGGCACTGGCAGCCTCGCCAACTATTTAAAGGGATGTGAAGACATCAATAAAGGAATGTTTTTTAATTATGACAAAGAATTAGTAAAGAATGTTCTTTTTCTTTTGAGAGAAAATACATATGATTTGAAGTGTAGAATTTGCTCTACAGGGGCACAACCAGAACCTTGGGAGGTTCTGTTGGTTTGCTTTATATTGTGTGTTCCCACTAATGTACATGGTGGATCTGGAGTGCAACAAATATCATTATTGTACATTGGAACTGATAATTCTGACAGGAGGATAGATGACTCAAAAACATGGGGGGCCCACCTTTTTTCAATTCATATACTTGGTGTAGTCCCCAAATGTAAGGCACAACCTTGAGTGTGCGAGTGCTTGCGTCATATGACAAGGACAACCCCAAATTCCCCAGTAATGACATCCACTGCCATTTCCCTTATATGCATAGGATAGTCAAATTATGTAAAAGACATCCTTACATACCCAGTTGCTGCCATCATATGGCAAGTGAACCCTTAAATGTCCCAATAATGCTACTGAGTCATTTGCATGCTATAGTAACCATGTGTAATATCCATACTCATATATACAGGAGCTGCCATAATATGCCATAATATGCCATGTGCAATTTCAAAAACTTTGAAATATTGTCTAATGAAAGTAATTCCTTATAGACCTGCTTTAATCACCATATGTAAGATAAAGCGTCACATATGCAATGCCACCCCTCAGTGTGGCCACAACTGACTGCATGCCTGCATGGATACACTAAACTGTATGTCCGCGCTCCCGATTCTGGCTCTGACAACGCCTAGGGCTACATCATCTCAGTAACCAGAGTTGAGTTTATTTTCCGTTTGGCACTTCTCCGGTGGTGCCTTGACCAGGGGTTGCCAGGGCAGCAGCAGGGGTAGGAAAGAAGTTTCCATGGTTAGCATTTGAAAACCCTGGTGACCCAACACACACATTAATTGCTAAAAAATAGTCACTCACATTACCACTGCATCATTTTATCCTTGAACCTCATACACTTTACACTTTCTTCCACCCACAGGCCTCTTCCCAAACAAACACTGCTGCTGAAGCTAATCAATGCACACTCCCCCACACAGCATGCCAGAGACACCACAGACATAACTAGCTCATGATTCCCAGCTCACAGACATCTTTGACATCCTTATACCCATGTGGCAGTCAAAACGTTACCCACACTCTGGAAACATACGGTGGCATTGTTGCAATCTACAAATCCACCTGCCCATTGACATGTCTTAATACTCATCATTCCTCTCCATCGAATTCCTATCATTCTACTCCCTTTTCACAGCCACCAAGACAGTCACTTTTAACTGATCAATAAACCACCATGAACTTGGAAGTACTGTATCGATGAACACATAGACCATGTCACCTCATTGATCCACCAGAAAATCAATATGTTTCCTTGATCCCCTATACACATTCAACATGAAACCACATGTTATCGGCCCCTGACAAATAACAAACAAACCGTTCCAGACTTCATCTTAACTGCACTTCTTTCGCTTAAAAGCATTTCTTCTGTCCCACTGAACAAAACATAATTCTCAGTATATGACACTGTGCGATAAAATATAGCCAGAGAATGTCAGGAATGAAGAGGCCACACAAGGCCATAATATAATAATGAAACTGGCTACTGATGCTACCATTGAAAGATGCAGGCTAATTAAAAACATTGATTCCGGACATAAGGCCTATTGAAATACGAAAAGGGGCCTCCCTTGACTTTATTAAATTGGAAAGGCACTGAGTTGAAGGAGAGTGTGCTTTAGAACTGTAATATTGTTAACTGTACCCAATGGAGTCAAACAAACAAAAATCATGTGGTGCTGCAGATGCTGACTTCATTTAAACTGGGAAAAGGCACATTTGACAGATTTAAAACTGCATCAGTGCACATGGAAAGAAAAGATACATTGAAATACTGCACATTTGGAAGATAAAAACGAGAAATGGTGCCTTACATTTAAGAAATAAAGTCAAGTGACAGATTGCATTTATCAGGAATAAATAGACAATTTCAGAACATAAAATGACAACCTTTAAAGGGAAAGGCCTATTTCGTTTTGTGTAAAAGTGAACACTGGTTTCTTATATAACTTTGGCATGTCTGTGTGAATAATACCAAAAGTGAATGTATATCTGTTCAAACAATATGTAAATACATATTGTAGTGTAAACAATAGGTCCAGGTGCAGTGCTGAAAGTTATATGTACACACATTTGTTAATGTAAAATGCTTGCCTTTCAGAACTGTGGATGGAACTTGTTTTTCTCTCCGAGCTGAAACTATGACCCAAGGAACTTTGGTGGGGCACATTAGCAGGACAGGCCTTGAGTTTCAGTTAAAAATACAAAGAAATGTTGGGAGTGAGATCAGAATTACAGTTGTAGATAATACAGGGGGCCTCATTACGGCCTTGGCAGTAGCCATGCCGCTATTGGCGGCATGGCTTCCCGAGAAATCGCGTCCGGGTCCGGATCCTCAGAATGAGGAATTACCGGGCCATTCCGAGTTCGGAAGGCCTGGTAATTCCTCCCTCCAAGGACCCGGACCCGGTCCTTCCCCATTCCCATTTCAGCCCCCATAGGGCTGAATGGGAATGGGAGAGGGAGCAAACAACGGGACATTACAAGTTGGCCCGTTGTTTGCTCCCTCTTCTCCTCGCGGGACCCAGTAAGCACGCCTGGTTTGACCAGGCATTGCTCCCTGGGTCCCGCGAGGGGACCTCGTAATGAGGCGGTATGGGGTAACGGTGCCAGCACCTTTTACGGCACCGTTTACCCCGTACCGCCAGGGTCGTAATGAGGCCCGGTAAGCTGAATTGACCTCCCCATTAACTGTCCATTAGCTTTGAATAGGGTTTTTTGAAGCCAAGGAGGGGAGGGTAGAATAACATGAGCCAGGCAAAAATTAAACTTAAGAAATCTGGGGGCTATTGTGAAACTGAGGGGCACATGTGAAGCATTGGCTGATTAACATAGGATTACATTTTCCTTAATAAAAAGAGCATTGCGTGCTACCTGAGCTCATCCAAGACTAATATTGAAGGGGATAAGAAGCCCAGTGTCACCATGTAAATATGAATTCTGTGTAGTACACAATTTGAGTTATGAAATAAATTATGATTCTGGCATTCTCACAATTCCGAGGAACTAGAAAATTGGTAGAGTGTTAGGTTGTGAAATTAAGATGTGAATTGTGGAGTGTCGTAGTTTTCACTAGTGCGGCGCAGTAGCAAATCACAAAAATGTGTAGCTTCTGCCAGGAAGGGCATGCCAAAATAAGATTAGAATTTTCCAACTCACCATAAAATATTGAACTCAAAAATATATATGTGCCTGCAGTTATCTGGGAAATTAAGGTGGCTGCTATGTTGTCAGATTTTAAGAACACTGAAAGGGTAAACACACCTGCCATTTTGGGATGATGAATCTTTCTCCTCCCTCAGCCTCCATCATCCACACCTCCCAACTCCTTGTCCTATCAGCAGGCAGTGGGCATATTGGTGGGAGGGGGAAGCAGAGAGCTATCCAATCTGTATCATGGGAGTTATTCAAATATCTGAGTGTAATCAGCCCTATAAAAGATCGCTTTTCAATCTGAAAGGGATTTTTTCCTTTCTACTCCTGGATGTAGACTAATTCTGGACTCTTGCAATGAACAACTAGCAGAGAGGCAAGGAGAGCTACCAGGGCCATCAGGATAAACCTTAACAGGAGAAAAGGTTGTTTACCTAGAAAGGCCATAAACATTACATAGGAGACAGGCACTGGGAAATTTAGAAGCTAGCTGGGCCTGCCATTTAAGGAGCCAGAGGAGGACTGGGTGCTGGGGATTGTCCTTGACTAAAGCCTTTGACCAGATCTGTGCTGTCCTCAGAGGACTCCTGATGTCTCCCTGGATTCCCCATAACCAAGGCCTCCCATGTAAGTAGATTAATCCAAATGCCAACAAAAGTGTGGGGGGAATCTGCCAGCCTTATTCTCCATCTCACATAACGGGTAGGGATGTGGAACTGGGTAGAGCCATGGCACAATTTATTTTAAAAAAATGAACTCTATAAATTCTCCCATAGAAAAACATCCTATCCATTTAAATTGGATTGTTTTGAACTGCCTACCTTAATCCTTTCCATTTCACTGTGGGGAAGGGGGTGAAATTGAGTAGAGCCTTAGCACATTTTATCAAAAAAGTGAATTCAATTAATTTCCATATAGAAATCACAGGATGAGTGATAGTTGGAGTTAGAAAGCAACACAATTCATTCCCAGTGTGTTTAGAGACAGTATCAACAATAAAGTAGGTGGGTGACTATTTTGTTGAAACCCCAGACTTCTGTACAGAAGGGGGTGTCCTTAATCTCCAAAACAAGAGAGCCTAAAACACTGTGTTTCATGTGAATGTAATGGGTGCTACAACACATTTCCATTTATTCATTTCAAACAAGAATCCCAAGTATTGCACCTCCATTGTATGAGCAGTGCAAAACGCAATTCTCCACTTATTGCCATTCATACCCAAACCAGAATCCCAAAGCCTTGCATTTCCATTTCTTGTGTGTTAAATAAACAATGTTTCCTGTGTTCATTTCCCAAACCAGCTCTTCCTAATAAAGAGCCAAAAATATTTTTTTACAGTGAGTTCTTTTCCCATGCCATGCATTTCAAATAAAAAGATACAACCATTTTGTTCTCTCTCTCCATCATTGTATTCCACTCTCTGTACCTTGCTTTCAACCAAAAGTGTAGGATAGAATTGATACCTGGAGGGTGGGGGTCGCTGGGAGAATAGAGCATTGTGATAAATTAAGCCATTACTTTGTGTTATTCAAGTGGTCTATCTGCTAAGGTGTAAAGAAATCCTGTGTGTTGTGACTGACAATATGTTAATATTACCTATGTGATGTATCAACTGAAAGTTACTTTGAAATATAAGTCAGTGTGTTGAATGTGAATGATTTGAAATTGTGTCCTTGTGTGGTGTTGGTGGCTGATGCTTCATGATTGTTTTATTATTCTTTGTGACAACATCAATAAAAATATATATTATTGCTATACCGCGTCTTGGTTCCTGGCTTGTTGATGGTCAAGAGGGTACTTACTGAACAGCATTAACATGTTGAGATTATGCAGCTATTTTACTTTAGATCCTCTATGCTCCATATTTCATTGAAAACTATTGAGTGTCCTAAATAGGTCAGACAAAATATATCAATGTCCCCAATAATTGTTAGAACAAGGGCTTCAGATAGCAGGGGAGGATATGTATGGAAGAAACAGGGCAAGGGAGGCATCACGGCCACTATGTGCTCCAACGGAGTGACTGGGATCACTAACCTCATTGCCAGTTACTAGAGACTAGTTACGTCGTGTAATTAAATATAGTACAGATGCTACTAGAGGCCATATAATTTGCAGGGCACCTTCATTTTGATGAAAATTTAGGGAGATCTGTGCACTCTTGGCACAACATTTGCTAACATCAAGCTCAAGTATCACTGCTTGCAAAGATATGCTGCACATGATACCACACTTACCCACATCACATGTCTTGCAATTTACTACCCATATGGCGACACAGTTTCTGTGGGGATGTAGCAAAACACTGAGGCCACAATAGGAATTTGCTAGTACCACTGAATATAATGTGTTCCTAATGAAGTTGTGGTACAATTACAAGCTGAAACATGCACACCAACTGCAGATCAGGACTCATTAATGGAAACACTTAACTTCCTGCAATTAACTTAAGCATACATGAAATCTAAATGCATTGTGTTTAGGAAGACCATCCCATAATGTCCCATATTGTATGCATATACTTACATTAAATAGCTTAGAAACCAAGGCAAGCAATATGCACCTGGAATATATGTGAATTCTTTCCAGTTGAATTTGACACTTTTTTAGCAAACACATAGAAAGATGCATGCCCATATCTGAGTTCAGACCTTCTGGGTTTGGCATATTTTACTTGCAAAGACAAATAACACACACAAATCATTCTGAAACCATTTCAGTTGCATTTGGCGCTGAATAAAGTGCACAAAGGTCTGTTGCAAATCATGCCTGGAAGTGCTTACATAGCCACTAAAACTCTGTAATGTTACAGATACATTTTTCTATGCAGACTACACAGACCCCCGGGTGACCTAAAGGAAGCTTGATTGATATCCTTGTATTGCTCATTTGTGCGTCACACAGTGAAATAATTACTCTGTGTTTAATGATTTTTTGTGTTTAAGTGTTTTATTCGATACAGTAAGTACATATGGTTCATATAACAATTCAAACAACAAATGGAATGGTACAAGTGCCACAATTGGCTATAGTAGTAAACGTTCATGAATAATCATCTAACCAACAGTGGAACCTTACATAATGTATATATGAATGTTCTATTCTAATGCATAAAATGCAGTTTCTAATAGCCTAATAGTTATATAACTCCTTTGTAAGATAAGTATATGGACATTCCAGGCTCACAGGACTAACATGAACGTAAGGAGGGTGAGGAGAGGGGTCATTGAGTATAGACGTAGGAGCTAATAATAGTTAATAGTATTCTTTAAACTTGAGTAGGTATTTCATTATTCAAATAATCTAAGAAAGATTGCCATTTTAATAGATAATTATGCGATAAGAGCGGGGATACTGCATTAAATTTTTCCAGCCTATGAAGATTGCAAACTGAATTCCATCGCAATTTAAAGTGTACACCTTTAAGATTTTTCCAATTCGAAGTAATAGTTTGGATGGCTATGGCTATAAATAAGTCAAACAGATAACATTTATGTTTATCAATTGCAGGTTGAATCATTTCACTTCCTTGCAATAATACATAAACAGAGATATTCAGCTGTATTTGGAAGATACTTCTAAGAATTTCCCCAATCATTTTCCAATAAGTTTTAACATAAAGACATTCAAAGATCATATGATTGAAGGTTCCTTGGGAGTTTAGACAGCTCCAACAGTTGTCATTTTGAGACATTCCACTTTTAAAGAGCATGAGTGGGGTTATAAAAGCCTTATGGTGGAAGAAATACAGCGTTTGCAGCAGGCTAGCTGAGACGATTACTTTGTACATCCTGATCCATACACATGGCCATCTAAATTGTGTGATCTTGGGGGGAACAGTCTTGATTCCATGCTTCTTGACATTTATGCAGAGTTTCATCTGTTGTAGTAGATGAAGATACTTTGTAAAACATAGACGCTGAGACATTAAGATTTAATAAATGGAGTAGTCTTTGATCATAAAACCTATTACGGTTGAGAACCAACAATTCATAATTTTCCATAATAGCATTTATTAAACTAATATATTTTCTGGAGGAAAAACCTTTGGACTTGAAATTTAGTTGTACATTCTTCAAAAGTTAATGGGGTGCCTTGATTAAACAGCTGTCCTATATACTTAATGCCAAGAGATAGCCATGGTCTCCAACAGATAGTTATTTTTTTAATTTGTATTAAGGGGTTCATCTAAATATACTGTGATATAAACTGAGGACTATGTGTAAGGGGTTAGATTAGGCATGACCGTGAGTACTTAATGGAGATATTAACAATTATGCTAGTAAAGATTCTATTCTTATTATTGATATACAGGCAGTCAGGGAGAATGTAAGGGGAGACCATCGCTCTCTCTATAAGTAGCCAATTTGGTATGTCCATATTGTCTGTGAAAAACCATAACTGTGTTTGTCTTACAACAAAGGCAGCATGATATTTTTTATAATCTGGAAAACCCACTCTGCATCTGGGTTTCTTAAGTTTACACAATGAGATACTTCACTTCTTCTTCCCCCATAGAAAATTGAGGATACAGGAGTCTAAAGATTTGAATAAAGGTGTAGGAAAGGGAATAGGAAGCATATAAAGAAAATACAATATAATAGGTGAAATCATCATTTTGAGAGCCTCCAGTCTCCCCCACCAAGAAAAATAGAGAGGTGACCAAATATGTGTTAGTTCCTTTACTCTGGTGATGATGTTAACCGTGTTTTGATTAAGAATGTTCTTAATCGAGGATGAGATTTGGATGCCTAGATACTTAATACCTGTTGGGCACCATTTTATTCGTAGGCTTGAAGAGTGATGGCTTGTGCAATGTATATTAAGTGGTAACACTTTGGACTTGTCTGCGTTTAGTTTGTACCCTGATGCAAGGGAGAATTTTGTAATGATATGTTTTAGATGTTGTAGACACATATCTGATACCTTTAATAAAAGTAGTACATCATATGAAACTGTTTTGATATTAATGTCTTTATACTTATCTTCTTATCTAATAGCTTCTAAACGTGGTTCTAATGCCAATATAAACAGAAGAGGGGAGAAAGGACAGCCCTGACGAGTAGCTCTATAAAGAGGGAATAATGGGGACATCTGATTATTTGTAAAAATTGATGTTGTGGAATTGGAACATAATACTTTAACCATTGATATGAACGAGTCGGGATCCCATGCCAGGCCAGAGCTTCAAACATTCAAGCCTATGAAAGGCCTTTTCTGCGTCTAATTCTATTGCCGCATGAGGGTTAGGGGAATTTTTAATAATACTTATGATGTTAGTGAATAGTCTAATATTCGCTGAGGACATTCTCCCTTTGACATACCCCACCTGATCATTTTTGATTACATTTGGAAGAAGGGGATTGAGTCTATTGGTAAAAATGTTGGCAACTATTTTACAATCAGTATTAATTAGGGATATGGGTCTGTAATTCTGGGCTAATTGAGGATCTTTATTGGGTTAGGAAATACAATAAGCATTGCTTCAGAAAAGAAGCCAGTGGCCTTTTTACTAGCGATAAAGGATGTATATAATTCATTGAGCAGGGGACTAAAATTTCTTTAAAATGGGCAAAATAATCGATAGAGAAACCGCCAGGACCTGGGGATTTGCCCTTTTTGAGATTTGTAATGGCTTTGTAGATCTCACTTGAAGACACAGGATGATTTAAAGATTGGAGATTGGAATTGGCATATGAATTGCGATTCATATTTTTGAGAAAGTCTGATGCATGAGTGCTGTTAGGTGTATTTTCTGATGTATATCATTTTTGATAAAATATGGAGAATATATGTAGAATGTCCTTGTCAGTGAGGACTCTATTACCATTCTGGTCTTTTATTACAGTAATCCTTGCTTTATCTTTTAAAAATTTTAGATATGAAGCCAAGGCTTTGGCAGATTTATTGGAAAACTGATCAATCTTAGAATTATATTTTAAGATATTAGCACATGAATATTCAGTAGTTAAGTTATTATATTGTATTCTGAGTTTAATTATTTTTTATCAATAGGGGTGGAGTAAGTCTGCATATATTGTGATTATAGGATTTTATTTGTTTAAGAATATCTTCTGTTTATTTTTTAAGTTTTTTCTTTTGGGCAGCTGCATATGCTATAATGTGTTATGTACTGATGTATCGGTGGTAGAGTTTTCTGCAAAAAGGAAAGAGTGCTGTTGGTGTATACACTTAACAAACTCTTCATCCTTCGAGAGGGCTGAATTGAATCTCCATCTAGTATATTTGTGTGTGTTTTGAGCATTAAACAATTTAATGTGGACATGGTCATGATCCGACAAACAATTGGCTCAATATTTGCTTTTAATAAGCCATTGATCAGGGATTTAGATATAAAAATGTAATCTATCCTTGAAAAAGAGGATGTGTAAAGAAGGTATAGTCTAAATCTGAGGGATGGGTAATGCACCAGGCATCAATAAGACCTAGTTTGGACACAAAATTGATACATTTTAAGTAGGACTTGGGGATTTTTCATCGTACATTTGACTTTTTATCAAGGATAGGATCATTGACTTCATTAAAGTCTCTGAATACAATTAGGTTATTAGGACAAGATTTGGATATATGATTTCTCAAGTGAGTCCAGAAGCCTGGGTCAGCCTTAGTGGAGCCCTATACATCCGGGATACAGCATTCTATGGATTTGATAAGAAGTTTAACCAAAACCCATCTTCTGACATTCCGACATCATCAGTCTCTGTGGATAGTACCTTATATTGAAGATGTTTACTAATCAAGGTAATAACCCCATTCTTTTTCCCATCAGCAGCACTCGAGAAGACTTGACCAAATAGTTTCAGTTTGGCTGCTTCATCTTGTGAGAGGTGGGATTCTTGTATGCATGCAATAGCTGGTTTGGCTCTAAAGTTGTGACAGTATTTTTTGCTGTTTAACAGGATTATGCAGTCCCTTAACATTCCATATTACAATATTAAGTGTCATACGTTAAAATTCGATCAGTATGTGCAATCTGACATTTAAAATGAAAGTCTGGTGAGATAAAACACGTAAGGGAAAGAAACACAAGGGAGGGGGAAGGACGAACAGGTAGAACATGGAGTTTGCAGTTTTACAAGACGCTGAACGTGTATGTGAACGAGTAGTGGCTAACATGGTACAGCCACTCCAAACCATGTTCATATACAGTCAATAATAGGTAGGGGGGAGGGGGGTGGAGAGCCAGGTGTAGATGGTTCATTCCGTGCCCCATCCAGGCATGACTATTATTTATAGAACAGAAACATTCTGTGTGTAATCTCTAATATATATATATGCGGTTAGGTAGTATCCATCTCCTCTCCTCTATGGCTTTGAATAAAGTTGCGTAAGTCTGTTGGGTCCTGAAAAGCATACATATGGCCATTGAGAGTGACTTTTAGAGACGCTGGATTAGGTGATCCCAGATCTGGTATTAAGGTGCCGTAATGCTGGTCTGAACGCCAATAGTTCTTTCCTTCTTGCCGCCGTGGTGTTGGAAACATCCTGGCTTATGAAAACTTTGGTACCTTCCCATATAAGAGTCTTCTTCTGTTTAGCTTTATCCAATATGAGCATGACGTGGGTATAGTCTAGTAAAGCAAAAAGTCATAGTTCTCGAAGCATTACGAGAAGGATTTTTGGGACCGATCCGATGTTTGAACTGTGGAGGTGTGGCAAGATTCAAAAGTGTAGTGAACATATGGTAAAGAAACTGAGTAGGGTTATCATTCTCAATGTTCTCGGGAAGACCAACAATATGTATGTAGTTCCTCCTATTCCTATTTTCTAAGTTTTCTATCTGCTTTTGGAGAGCTAAAAACTGTGTTTTCCAAAGTCTGCACCCTTCCTGCAACATCTTCAGCATTGCTCACCCTTCTTTCCACTTAATTTATTCTGGATTCAAATGTGGACCACTTATCATCAAGCATTTGTAATTTGGCAGTGGTGGCTTGCATAAAGAGTTTGAGGGATTTTATTTCCATTAGGATTGCTTGCATAACTGGATCCTGCATATCTTTTTTAGGCGTGGGAAGGTCACTTTTCTGTCTTTTGGGGGCATTATTAATAGGTGATGATGCCATCTCTTTGGATTGCCCCTTCTTTGAGGCCCTACTAAGATGTATCACTGGATAGATGCTATACCTTGCTTCGGTTAATGTGTTATCCTTCCAATAGTTGAGCTTAGAGCTCAATGCTATACTTTTATTGCCAATGCGTAGCACTCCTCAGCATTGCTCTTATGAGGCAAAATGGCCTGATTTCAGAGATTGCTTGAAGGGATTATTGAACCTTTTTCAATCTATAACAGCTGCATTATTCATTTACATTCCATGGGTCAACAACACTAGATAAAACATTGCATTTTGCAGAATTATTGTGGTGAGCAGAGTAATTCCTTTTATATATCCTTTCTGATGTTATGCTTCATGTGTCATATGCTAATATTACCTTGGGAGTCTCTCAATTCTATAATACATATCAATTATGTCAAGTTCAAAATTAGAATATCCATGTAATTAAGTATCCATATGAAACCGTCAATATTGAGGGTAAATCACATGAAAAGTGTCAGTTATTTAGATAGCAGCTGCATGCGAGAAGGAAAAGAGTCTCCCTTCACAAATTCGTATGTAAGAAAGTCACAATGTTAGCAAAAACGTGTCATCCTCGTATGGAGCAGCTCACTGTATGACATAAAAGATGTTTTCCAACTTGAATTGCATTCCCTTGAAATATTTAGCCTTTGTTGTAAGAGAAAAGTGCTTCCCTATACCAGCGGAGACTCCTCTCTGCATCTGCGGAACAGCTGACTAGGCGTTGCGGCCTCCTCTCGCACGTGAGGCTGCTGACGAAGAGGCTGCGCCTCCGGAACTACCTAGTAGCTCCAAATTTAACAAGGAACCTGGAAATGCGCTCCTCCAGCCTCCGAACACCATTGGCAGCTGGAGAAGTGAAGTTAGTACATTATTTTTAAAAATGTTCAATTACTAACTGAAGCAGAATAGCTAATACTTTAAGCCGAGTCGAGTCGGGAGCTCGGAATGAGGCTGCCATCCGTTACCTGTATCTTTCATTCTATTGTGAAAACATAAATATAGTGAAACTATTTTCTTAAACACAATGGCCCTCATTACAACACCGGCGCTAAACCATGGTGCTATTAGCACCATGGTTGGGGCTGGTGTTGTAACGGGTCCGCCATGGTTCAATGGGGAATTACCACCCCATTCCAAGGTTGGCGGGTCAGTAATTCCCCATTGAACCATGGCCCTTCCCCATTCCCATTTTCGCCCCATAGGGCTCTATGGGAATGGGGAAGGCGCTAAGTACGGTACCGCAAACTGCGGTACCGTACTTAGCACCAAGGTCCCTTTGCGGGTCCCTACTATAACGGCTGGTGTAGACCAGCCATTAAGGTCGGGTCCCGCAAAGGGACTTCGTAGTAAGGCGCTAAGTGCTTAACGGCGCTGCAGCTTTTTACAGCGCCGTTAAACACTTAGCGCCAGGGTCGTAATGAGGCCCACTGTTTTATTTTGAAAAGATTGATTGCATACTGTGGCTTATGAATACTGTTTGTACTGTGTGTACATGCTCAGAAAGAATACAACCTTAAGACTGGACAATTCTTTTAATTATTCTCATTTTGCAAGTTTGATGTTTCTATAAATCTTGAGAATCTGATGGCATGGAAAATGAATATTTAGTCACAGGTGTAACGTTTATGAAGCAGATACTTATTGGCTGTAACTGGAATGAGCAGGGAATGTTGAGACTTGTCTGAAGCTGTAATGTAAGCAGTTTTGCAAAATCAATGCTATTCGATAAAATGAAGACCTTTGCATTAAGTACAGCTTTTGGAGATGAGTTGGAGCTGTTACCAAGATGGATGACATTTGAAATGTAAACTATATCACAAATGTCCATCTTATCCTATGAAATGCAGACCTTAGGGTAGCTGATAAAAATGAGTGATTAAAAGAATAAAGCCCACAAGTCAGCATGGGCTGGCAAGGATAAGAGAAAACCACCCGCAGAAGCCTAGGAAATAAGGGTGGCTCAGATGGGCTGATGGGTGGGACTAAACATTTTTAGGTTAGCCGCACAGGACAACAAAAATCCACAGATCACAGAGATAAACGAGGCTGTGTTTTTGGAAGAAGACGAGAAGGGGCAGAGCTGGAGGCATGGCCAATTCAAAGACTTGATTGCTTATGTAAGAGAAAGCAAACATCTAATTGAATGCAGGGGCCATGATAGTAGCTCTGTATATGGGCCTACAATTTTTCCAAATTCTGAGTAGTATTCATGTGTCAAACATTTGGAATCAAAACTAAACTACAAAGCTGACCTACTTTTATTAGAAGAGGCAAACAGCTATCAAATGCCTTCACCGTGAGACATAAAGAAGGTAATTCATAGAATTCAGCGCACAAGTGGTACACGCGGCTGGCGGACAGTGTGCGCGTGCGACTTTCTCCGCCAACCGCATGCGCTAAAATCCATTTCCGCGCACAGCGTATTCATGGATTTTAACATCCAAAATCAGCTGTGGCGCAGAGTGGCGCAGCGACCCTGCAGCAGCGCCAGTTACACCCCCAACCCCTCCCCGTGCGCCATGTACAGCGCACAAATCCCATACACGGCGCACAGGCTCACAACCATGAAAACGCCTGTAAAACTCCCCGTGCAACCCTCCGAATATACGTAACCCGCTGTGCGGGTAGTCTCACACGCGATTGGGCCTGTGCGAGCGGGGTACGTGGATTACTGGGGTGCGCGGGAAGTTTCACACGTGATTGGGCCTGTGCGGGGTACGTGGATTTGGGGGGTGCGCAGGAAGTTTCAAACACGGCAGGCCCTGTGCGTGCGGGCTACGTGGATTACTGCGGTGCGCGGGAAGTTTCACACGCTATTGGGCCTGTGCGAGCGGGGTACGTGGATTACTGGGGTGCACGGGAAGTTTCACAAGCGATTGGCCCTGTGCGTGCGGGCTATGTGGATTACTGGGGTGCGCGGGAAGTTTCACACGCGGCAGGCCCTGTGCGTGCAGGCTACATGGATTACTGGGGTGCGTGGGAAGTTTAACACGCTATTGGGCCTGTGCGAGCAGGGTATGTGGATTACTGGGGTGCGCGGGAAGTTTCACACGCGATTGGCCCTGTGCGTGCGGGCTACATGGATTACTGGGGTGCGTGGGAAGTTTCACACGCGATTGGCCCTGTGCGTGCGGGGTACGTGGATTACTGGGGTGCACGGGAAGTTTCACACGCAATTGGCCCTGTGCGAGCGGGTACGTGGATTACTGGGGTGCGCGGGAAGTTTCACATGCGATTGGGCCTGTGTGAGCGGGGTACGTGGATTTGGGGGGTGCGCGGGAAGTTTCACACGTGGCAGGCCCTGTGCGTGCGGGCTACGTGGATTACTGGGGTGCATGGGAAGTTTCACATGTGCTTTTGCTGTCAGAGCGGAGTACGTGTATGCAGGGGTGTGCGCGGGGAGTCCCACATGTCAATTGGCAGTGTGGGTTCTCACAAGTGTGCCCTCTACCCCCTCCACGGACCCTGCAGGCAAACCACACCACAGGGGACTACCCCTGCTCATGTCCCGCAGGCAGTACATCCACCAAGGGAATGCCCCCAGCCAGGCCACATGTCACCTTGCACTAGTGATCACCAACTCATGTCCCCCAGCACCCCCACCCCCAGCAGCGATGGTCACCTGCCAGCAGGCCCCCACTCATGTCCCCCAGCACCCCCACCCCCCAGCAGTGAGGGTCACCTGCCAGCAGGCCCCCACTCATGTCCCCCAGCACCCCCACACCCCAGCATGAGTTGGAGCTGTTACCAAGATGGATGACATTTGAAATGTAAACTATATCACAAATGTCCATCTTATCCTATGAAATGCAGACCTTAGGGTAGCTGATAAAAATGAGTGATTAAAAGAATAAAGCCCACAAGTCAGCATGGGCTGGCAAGGATAAGAGAAAACCACCCGCAGAAGCCTAGGAAATAAGGGTGGCTCAGATGGGCTGATGGGTGGGACTAAACATTTTTAGGTTAGCCGCACAGGACAACAAAAATCCACAGATCACAGAGATAAACGAGGCTGTGTTTTTGGAAGAAGACGAGAAGGGGCAGAGCTGGAGGCATGGCCAATTCAAAGACTTGATTGCTTATGTAAGAGAAAGCAAACATCTAATTGAATGCAGGGGCCATGATAGTAGCTCTGTATATGGGCCTACAATTTTTCCAAATTCTGAGTAGTATTCATGTGTCAAACATTTGGAATCAAAACTAAACTACAAAGCTGACCTACTTTTATTAGAAGAGGCAAACAGCTATCAAATGCCTTCACCGTGAGACATAAAGAAGGTAATTCATAGAATTCAGCGCACAAGTGGCACACGCGGCTGGCGGACAGTGTGCGCGTGCGACTTTCTCCGCCAACCGCATGCGCTAAAATCCATTTCCGCGCACAGCGTATTCATGGATTTTAACATCCAAAATCAGCTGTGGCGCAGAGTGGCGCAGCGACCCTGCAGCAGCGCCAGTTACACCCCCAACCCCTCCCCGTGCGCCATGTACAGCGCACAAATCCCATACACGGCGCACAGGCTCACAACCATGAAAACGCCTGTAAAACTCCCCGTGCAACCCTCCGAATATACGTAACCCGCTGTGCGGGTAGTCTCACACGCGATTGGGCCTGTGCGAGCGGGGTACGTGGATTACTGGGGTGCGCGGGAAGTTTCACACGTGATTGGGCCTGTCCAGGGTACGTGGATTTGGGGGGTGCGCAGGAAGTTTCAAACACGGCAGGCCCTGTGCGTGCGGGCTACGTGGATTACTGCGGTGCGCGGGAAGTTTCACACGCTATTGGGCCTATGCGAGCGGGGTACGTGGATTACTGGGGTGCACCGGAAGTTTCACAAGCGATTGGCCCTGTGCGTGCGGGCTATGTGGATTACTGGGGTGCGCGGGAAGTTTCACACGCGGCAGGCCCTGTGCGTGCAGGCTACATGGATTACTGGGGAGCGTGGGAAGTTTAACACGCTATTGGGCCTGTGCGAGCAGGGTATGTGGATTACTGGGGTGCGCGGGAAGTTTCACACGCGATTGGCCCTGTGCGTGCGGGCTACATGGATTACTGGGGTGCGTGGGAAGTTTCACACGCGATTGGCCCTGTGCGTGCGGGGTACGTGGATTACTGGGGTGCACGGGAAGTTTCACACGCAATTGGCCCTGTGCGAGCGGGTACGTGGATTACTGGGGTGCGCGGGAAGTTTCACATGCGATTGGGCCTGTGTGAGCGGGGTACGTGGATTTGGGGGGTGCGCGGGAAGTTTCACACGTGGCAGGCCCTGTGCGTGCGGGCTACGTGGATTACTGGGGTGCATGGGAAGTTTCACATGTGCTTTTGCTGTCAGAGCGGGGTACGTGTATGCAGGGGTGTGCGCGGGGAGTCCCACATGTCAATTGGCAGTGTGGGTTCTCACAAGTGTGCCCTCTACCCCCTCCACGGACCCTGCAGGCAAACCACACCACAGGGGACTACCCCTGCTCATGTCCCGCAGGCAGTACATCCACCAAGGGAATGCCCCCAGCCAGGCCACATGTCACCTTGCACTAGTGATCACCAACTCATGTCCCCCAGCACCCCCACCCCCCAGCAGCGATGGTCACCTGCCAGCAGGCCCCCACTCATGTCCCCCAGCACCCCCACCCCCCAGCAGTGAGGGTCACCTGCCAGCAGGCCCCCACTCATGTCCCCCAGCACCCCCACACCCCAGCAGTGAGGGTCATCTGCCAGCAGGTGCCCACTCATGTCCCCCAGCACCCCCACCCTCCACCAGTGAGGGTCACCTGCCAGCAGGCCCCCACTCCTGTCACACTTATGTCCCCCAGCACCCCCACCCCCCAGCATTGAGGGTCACCTGCCAGCAGGCCCCCTCTCATGTCCCCCCACCCACTCAGCCACTCAGCACTGACATGCCCATCTCATGACACAAACCATATGTCAACTATGTACATCAACACATGTCCATCACACACACACACAGGTTGCCATTGATTGAGTAAACCCACGTGTCAACATGCATGAACCCAATGAGTGAATCCCACACATTGAAGTAAAAGATGAAAATGTATTAACATGAAAACCAATTGAAAGTACTTAAAGCATAAAGTAATGGCAAACATGAAATGAAATGCATGTCCAAATAAAAAAATAAAAATCCTCAAAAAAACCCAAGTAATCCAAAAGAAAAATGGCCAAAACTCTCTGTTCACTAAACCAAATCCAAATGAAACGCAAAAAGGTAAATCCATTGATCCATGGTGAAATGAAATCAAAATGTTCAAATAAATCCAACGTCCAACTATGTACAATCCAATTTTCAAGGGTCCATGAGCCCAACGAAACAAATGAAACCTATCTAATAACCTACCTAACAAAAAAACTATATACAAAAGTGTGAGACATAGTCCAAAAGCCAGAAAATAAAAAAAAAAGAAACCTAACACTATAAACTATGTACAATGGCGACGGGCAAGTCCTGCGACTCACTCAGTGATGTTTTCAGCCAGGGCATCATCGAACTCCATGTCTATTTGCTGGAGGTGGGCCTCTGTCCTGGCCCCGAGGTCTCGCAGGGAGGCACTCATGGCCTGTTCCAACTCGCGCTAAAATCCATTTCCGCGCACAGCGTATTCATGGATTTTAACATCCAAAATCAGCTGTGGCGCAGAGTGGCGCAGCGACCCTGCAGCAGCGCCAGTTACACCCCCAACCCCTCCCCGTGCGCCATGTACAGCGCACAAATCCCGTACATGGCGCACAGGCTCACAACCATGAAAACGCCTGTAAAACTCCCCGTGCACCCCTCCGAATATACGTAACCCGCTGTGCGGGTAGTCTCACGCGCGATTAGGCCTGTGCGAGCGGGGTACGTGGATTACTGGGGTGCGCGGGAAGTTTCACACGTGATTGGGCCTGTGCGGGGTACGTGGATTTGGGGGGTGCGCAGGAAGTTTCAAACGCGGCAGGCCCTGTGCGTGCGGGCTACGTGGATTACTGCGGTGCATGGGAAGTTTCACACGCTATTGGGCCTGTGCGAGCGGGGTACGTGGATTACTGGGGTGCACAGGAAGTTTCACAAGCGATTGGCCCTGTGCGTGCGGGCTATGTGGATTACTGGGGTGCGCGGGAAGTTTCACACGCGGCAGGCCCTGTGCGTGCAGGCTACATGGA
This sequence comes from Ambystoma mexicanum, assembly GCF_040938575.1. NCBI lineage: Eukaryota > Metazoa > Chordata > Amphibia > Caudata > Ambystomatidae > Ambystoma > Ambystoma mexicanum. The sequence goes on from NC_090922.1 coordinate 605,495,326, forward strand.
TTACTGGGGTGCGTGGGAAGTTTAACACGCTATTGGGCCTGTGCGAGCAGGGTATGTGGATTACTGGGGTGCGCGGGAAGTTTCACACGCGATTGGCCTTGTGCGTGCGGGCTACATGGATTACTGGGGTGCGTGGGAAGTTTCACACGCGATTGGCCCTGTGCGTGCGGGGTACGTGGATTACTGGGGTGCACGGGAAGTTTCACACGCAATTGGCCCTGTGCGAGCGGGTACGTGGATTACTGGGGTGCGCGGGAAGTTTCACATGCGATTGGGCCTGTGTGAGCGGGGTACGTGGATTTGGGGGGTGCGCGGGAAGTTTCACACGTGGCAGGCCCTGTGCGTGCGGGCTACGTGGATTACTGGGGTGCATGGGAAGTTTCACATGTGCTTTTGCTGTCAGAGCGGGGTACGTGTATGCAGGGGTGTGCGCGGGGAGTCCCACATGTCAATTGGCAGTGTGGGTTCTCACAAGTGTGCCCTCTACCCCCTCCACGGACCCTGCAGGCAAACCACACCACAGGGGACTACCCCTGCTCATGTCCCGCAGGCAGTACATCCACCAAGGGAATGCCCCCAGCCAGGCCACATGTCACCTTGCACTAGTGATCACCAACTCATGTCCCCCAGCACCCCCACCCCCCAGCAGCGATGGTCACCTGCCAGCAGGCCCCCACTCATGTCCCCCAGCACCCCCACCCCCCAGCAGTGAGGGTCACCTGCCAGCAGGCCCACACTCATGTCCCCCAGCACCCCCACCCCCCAGCAGTGAGGGTCATCTGCCAGCAGGTCCCCACTCATGTCCCCCAGCACCCCCACCCCCCAGCAGTGAGGGTCACCTGCCAGCAGGCCCCCACTCCTGTCACACTCATGTCCCCCAGCACCCCCACCCCCCAGCATTGAGGGTCACCTGCCAGCAGGCCCCCACTCATGTCCCCCCACCCACTCACTCACTCAGCAGTGACATGCCCATCTCATTACACAAACCAAATGTCAACTATGTACATCAACACATGTCCATCACACACACACACAGGTTGCCATTGATTGAGTAAACCCACATGTCAACATGCATGAACCCAATGAGTGAATCCCACACATTGAAGTAAAAGATGAAAATGTATTAACATGAAAACCAATTGAAAGTACTTAAAGCATAAAGTAATGGCAAACATGAAATGAAATGCATGTCCAAATAAAAAAAATAAAAATCCTCAAAAAAACCCAAGTAATCCAAAAGAAAAATGGCCAAAACTCTCTGTTCACTAAACCAAATCCAAATGAAACGCAAAAAGGTAAATCCATTGATCCATGGTGAAATGAAATCAAAATGTTCAAATAAATCCAACGTCCAACTATGTACAATCCAATTTTCAAGGGTCCATGAGCCCAACGAAACAAATGAAACCTATCTAATAACCTACCTAACAAAAAAACTATATACAAAAGTGTGAGACATAGTCCAAAAGCCAGAAAATAAAACAAAAAAGAAACCTAACACTATAAACTATGTACAATGGCGACGGGCAAGTCCTGCGACTCACTCAGTGATGTTTTCGGCCAGGGCATCATCGAACTCCATGTCTATTTGCTGGAGGTGGGCCTCTGTCCTGGCCCCGAGGTCTCGCAGGGAGGCACTCATGGCCTGTTCCAACTCCCTGCGAGTCGCCTCGAGGCACTCTGCCCGCCTCAACGCCCGACGCATTGAGAACTCAGCCCTGACCATGGTGAGCCACGCCTCTTCCGCCCGCCGCCGCTCCGCACCTATACGCTGGCCCAACCGCAGCCACACAGAAGACACACCCATTCCAGGGTTCTCCTGCCCGCTGGCCGATGCCTGCCCCCCTTATGTCGATGGCCCCGAGCCATCATTGCTCCCACCTAGAGCCTGCTCCTGCTGCCGCTGCTGCTGCTGTCCATGTGCCCTGTCCGATGATGCCTGCACATCCTCCATCAGCTGGTCTCCAGTTGTGGTGTCCACCCCTGCTGGACCGCCGACTCCCGACTGTGGCAGGGATGGGATCTCCACCAAGCTGGCTGTGTTGGTCAGGCCAGGTCCACAGGGGACCCTGGTGGAATCTGGCCCAGAAGATGGCCGGGAGAATGACTGGCGCATAGTCTCCACAGAGGAGGAGAGGTACACCAGAGTGCGCGTCACATGCAGGAACCCACCGACCAGGGCCCCTCCCAACCGTGCCACGTCGCAACGCTGCTGTTCGTGATGGCGTGCATTCTCCGCCCAGGAAGAATGCACGTTATCACGAATGTCACGCTTGCGCAACGTGACACCAATCAGGACGGAGCCCATACGTTCATGAGACCCCCCGTCCGCAGGTAGTGGAGAGGCGATGACATGGCACTCTCCCCTATCTGCGGACGGGCATGGGACGGGGCATCCCTGCTGGTGCATGGTGGTGCAGTCACTGAGTCATGGACAGCGACATGCACAGGCCCCTCTGCGGTGACCTGTGCTGCCTCCTGACCCTGGCCCTGGACTGCACCACTTGCACCAGTGGTACTACCCCCACCAGGCCCCATGTGCGGCTCAGTAGCGGGCTCCTCCTCCTCTGTGGATACCACCAAACTGGATGTCTCCACACCGTCTTCCGCCATTGCAAGCCCCTGTGGGGGCTCACCCGGCCCTTCCGTCACAGCCGTAGTGGCCGACGCCGCACCAGCCCCCTCGCTTCCGGATGATGGCAAGTCCTGGGAGGGTGGCTGGGCCTTGCGTTGCCGCCCGTTGGAGGCATCACCGCAGCTTGGCTCCACAGCGCCGTCTCTGCCCTCTTCTTCACTTGATGCTGCGTAGAGGGAGACATAGAACACAAGCATCAGGGTACAGTACAGTGTTCCCCTAGACAGGAAGCAATAACACATGAGTGGCAGTGTCAAACGTCACTTCCATCCTGTCCCTCCACGACACATGGGTGAATGCACGCAACACACATGCAGAAACAGGCACGGCACCTGCAATCAACATCAGCATCCATGTACAAGGGCCTCTATTAACCAAAATGTTGCCTTCAAACTCACATGCATCATGGCTCACACTGATCCCATGCACACACATCACCGGAGGGTCATGCATCATGGCTTGTACATCACAGACACAATGGATAGACACAGTGCATACAACGGTGACCTCAATGCATTAGTGAATGTACACATCATCACAGACATGTGTCATGCATCCATGGCGTTTCAAAGTCACACACACACTTCTCAGACACACACACATGTGCACCATACATGTACATGACATCAGCACCCATCCCTCACAGCCCCTCCATGTCCAATAACAGACACTGGCATCCTTTCATGTGTGCATTTGCATACAGCTCCCCATGTTGCAATGTAACACATGCACCAACCATGTGGCTCACACATTACTGGTCTCACATGCATGACCATGATGTCCCTGCATGCACACATCCATACATGGCCTCTGTCACACATACAGGCAAGTATCAGACCACCAGTACACTGCAACATGCCCTGTCTCACACACCAATGCTTGGCCACTTACTGCTCAACTCCAGACGGGTCTTCCTCTGAAGGATCTGGGCGTGGAGCGCTGGGCATACGCATTCCAGGACCCTCATCTGGATGCCACTCATGCTGACCCAGCCCCCCTCTGCGAGGCACCGGGCCTTGTAGAGGGTCCTGGACCTGAAGTCCTCCCAGCGCTTCTTGACGTACTTGATGTCGCGGGTTGCCACCCCCTCTGCGTTGATGGCAACCACTATGTCGTCCCAGATCCTTTCCTGTCCTTCCTTGTTGGCGCGTGATGTTCCGAAGTGGGCATCAAAATGCCCCAGGACATGCTCCACCAGGACACCAACTTCCTTCACACTGAAGCTGGTGGCCCTCTGCCTCTCTAGCTGGGGGTCGCCAGTGGTCTCAGATGGTGTTTGCCCCGACATGGCGACCCCCGAGGCAGGCGTGGGTGGGCAACTGGGTCCTGGGGCTGGGCTGTGGAGTGATGGTATCCCAGTCGGGTGTCTTCTGTTGCAGCAGGGGTGGACACAGCAACTGGAACCCTGGCTGACGTGCAGGCACCAAATAGCAGGGCACTTGGGCATCAGGCAGGCAGCAGCAGATGGCAGGTGGGAACGTGCTCGGGGCTCTAGGGGGCAGTAATTCAGCCTTCTTTGCAGGAGCGTGGTCTTCCGTGTGTTGTTGTGTGGCCAGCTTGATACGGAGTGATTAGGCATGTGAAAATCTTGCACGTCTGCGTGTAATTCGAGGAAAGGCCCTTAGCGTGTAAGCGCGTCTGTGACGTTACGCGTGCGGGCGTTTCCCTCGTGAAGTGGGCATAGTGGTTCATGGCGTGCGAGAAAACTGCACGTCCGCGTGTGAATGCGTGTTATCCGAGGAAAGGTCCTTCGCGTCTGTGACTTGACGTGCGCGGGCGTTTCCCTCAACACGGGTGTATGTTCATAGTACACGTCCAAAAACTGCACGTCCGAGTGTCAGCTCGTGTAATTGGAGGAAAGGGCCTTAGCGCGTACACGCGTAAGTGACGTTGTACGTGTGGGCCGGTTTAAAAGGTACGCGTAGGACCCCATTTCCTTGTACGTGCTTTTCGTGGAGAGCGAGTGGGTGAATTCTGTACTTCTTGTCGGTTCACACGCGATTACTTCACAGCGTTTCAAGTTCGTACTCCCTGTTACCTCTGACAGCGTTCATTTTTTTTGTTGGGCCTGTTTCCTCAAACAGCGTTCACTTCTTCTTTTGTTCTGTCTCCTCAGACAGCGTTCAATTCTTCTTTTGGCAGGGGTGTTGCCAACGCACACACGCGCGTCTTTTTCACGTTCTTTTTCCAGGCAGACGGTAAGTCGTGCACGTATTTACCAACTGTGCTTGCCCCGTGTGTCACGTACCCCTTCAGAGGTCAGTGTAGGCTGCGTGTAACACGCGTACGCTTATTTTTGTGTTCCTGGGTGCCACAGCGTAGTGCGGGTTCATTTTTCCACACACGTGGTCTACGAGGGGTTGCGTGCACGTTATTTTTTGTTTTCGGGTGCCTGTGCGTTGCTTGACCCGTCATCTTCCCCCAGGGGTCACAGACAGCCTTGCTAGAGCACTAGGGTACAAATTCCATCTAGTACCCTACCCCTTTCAACCCCAATTGCCCAGGACAATCATTTACTGCTACTCCCATACGCACAACAAAAACAGTGCCATGATTGGGAGGCGACTAAGCAGTAAGGGAGGCAAAGGTGGCTGACCTCCAAAAGGTGGGCGTGGTGGGCGCGGTAGGGGACGTGGCCAGGATTTGCAGGGTGCTCCTAGACCCCCATGTGTGGAGGAGCAATCAGGGATGCCCATGCCCCCCCCCATGGTTGTGTGAAACGTAGCTGACACCATCCCAGCTCAGCCCTTGTTGGACCAGCCCATTGTGGCACCTGTACCAGCACAGGATGACTCCCAGGCTGACTTCCAGGTCAGCAAGTCTACGCCACGTGTGGCGGTGCAAGTTGGTGTCACCAGGCCATGTGGATCTGGGGCAGCTATGTCATCTGCTGCCCCAAGTCGGCAGGGTGGGGAAGCTCCTGGGGCAGCTGCAGCTCAATCCACCAAAGCTCTGAGTCTCCCAGCCAGGACAGTGTCGGTCCCGGTCCATCAAACCGATGTTGCCCCTGCCAACATCACCCTGCAGCCAATGCCAGCACCAAGACCTATGGTCATTGTGCATTCGCACACTCCTTGTACCCAGTCCACCGGCGCTTCTACCCCTACTGACCAGAGCGGCATAAGCCACTCAGGATCCGCACCACCTTTGAAAAAGAGGAAGAAGGGTGCTCTGGCACTACAGGCTGAGACCCCAGACACGGCTGCACACTCCGGCATGTCAAGGAAGCCTAGCTTTAATGACGCCAAACTTGATGCACTAGTGGCCTATGTGTCGGCACATAGCCGCGAAATGGTGGTGACTGCAGGGTGCAAGACCACACCTGGTCAACGTAAGGCACACTGGCAGACCATCGCGGACATCATTAGTCCCTTGGATTTGTGAGGTGCTCAGCTGATGATTGCTACAAGTGCAGGAATGACCTGAGACGCAGAGCAAAGAACAAGCTGGCCTCAAATCATGCTTCTACTGTGGTGACTGGCGGTGAGTCCCCACAAGAGGACAACCAACTCACTGAACATGAGTCTGTTGCTGGAACCTTCATCACAGAGGTACAGATCCAAGGCGTGGGAGACCTACCAGATTACGACGCATTGTCCGGTGAGTGCCCATGCATTTGTGTGTAATCCATGTGTATGTTGTGTGGGTGACGGGTTCTGATTGAGTGCCAGGTGTGGGTGTGTGCACCTGAGTGATATGGGTCACCCATGTGCTTCCTCCACAACATTCACTGGCCTTGGATTTGGGTATGACATTATCCCTTCTGCCCACAGTAGCCTTTTAGCGCCACATTACTGCAGTTGCCCTTGAACTGTCACCTTGCAACAACATTGTTCAGAATTTTTCAGTGTTCATTCAGGCTGATTTTTTCAATTCTCCCACTTTTGCAATGCATTTTTCAGCCCTATTGTCACATATGTGACATGCTTCTGTCATTGATTACACCCCACATTGGCCCACATTTGTTACCTTGTTATGTGAATGATTAGACCATTCAGGATGATTGAGTATTGGCCTGCTCACATTGATTTTTGGTGCCTGTTTGTATGTGGTACTTTAAGTTGTTTCCTGTGATGTTTAAGTGGCCAACCATTGATGTGTACATCTGCCTGTAATCACTGTATTCTTGTACACTGGATGTGTTGCAGTGTGTGGCACATGCGTATTTTGTCACACTATGCAGCATTGTTCATCTCATCATGTCCATCTCACATGGATGGCTGACAGTACTCATTCACTGACATATGGCTGTACTTGTCAAATGTACCATGGCTATGCTACATGCCATCTGTGTGCTGGCATGTGTCATGTATGTGTTTTGGACATGCCACTCACAGGCTAATGTTTGATGCCAGTGCTACCCAGCATGCAGCAAATGTGTTGCTTTTCCATCTTGGTGTCATCAGTGCCTGCTTTTTGCCTCCCCTTCCAACTCAGTGACAGTGCATGCATGCCAGGGTTATAGTCATGTGTGACATGTGTAAATCATGTACTGGATCTCTGGCTTGTCAGGCCTATGTGTGTGCTATGGTGCTAATGCCTGTTTCCATTTTTTGTGTTTCATGTTTTTGCAGGTGATGACGCACTTGATGCTGTTGAGGTTGAGGAGATGGTGCAGACCCAGGAGGAATCTCAGGCATGACCGGGCACCAGTGGGGCATGTGGTGTGGTGGTGGGTGAAAACCCAATCTTACTGCAGACCATACTGTCCAGGGGTGTCTCTGGGTGCACCTCCCAGACCTCTATTCAGGTGCTGAATCAGATGATGAGACTTATGTGCCATCGCAGGTGAGTGTTCCTGCAGGGATTCTGTTCTGTCCAACCCACCGGCACCCGGGGTAGAAACCTCTATGGGGATGTCAGTGTTGGTAAGTCTGCCTTTGGCGGTTACGGATGCAGGGTCACACTCCACAACATCTGATCCTGTTCCTGGGCCAGCAGATCAGAGGGGTAATGCAGTCCTGCAGCCTCAGGCAGTGCCAGCACAGCAAGGTGCAGATGGCCTTGCCCCGAACAGGTGTGGTGCCCGCCGACACAGTGGCTGTAAGCCACCAGGCAATACTGTATGGGAAAACTCCATGTACGGTATGGCAACCGAACAGGCAGCATCAGTTGAAATGATGGCTCAGGCAATGGAGAGGGTGGCCGCTTCCATTATCCCCCCTGAAAGGCAGATGGAGCAACAACAGCAGGCAACAGACTCCATTTGCCGATCACACAGGGAAGACATGTTGGCGTCCAACAGGGACCGACGGGCGGCACTGGAGACTCTGCGGGAAGCCATTTTGATAGAGTCACAGGGCCACAGGGAAGCCCTGAGGGTAGATCTCCATAACCTCAGGGAGACTCTTGTTGAACTTGAGGCTTCCACAAATTTGAGGACAGAACAGCAGCTGGAGTGGCTCACACGTTCGCTCTCAGCTGAGCTGCAGGCAACTCGGGAGGAGATCCGGGCATCACGGGAGGCCATGCATGCAAAAATGCAGGCACCCCATCAGGTGCTGCATGGGGATCTCCGTACTATCATCCTCCAGAACGAGACCTTCCACACCCGTATGCTTGCTGCCATGGAGGATGATACCAGGGCTTTGCGTGGGCTGCCTCCCTTAGCACCACCACCTCCTGATGCAGCAGCAGAGGGTGATGATAGCAACAGCAGCACTTCTCCCACAGTAGTGTAGCCGTGCAGGCCATGAGCCCACGGAGGTGTTTTTTTTTTTGCAACATCCACACAGGTGGGTGTTGGTGTGCACCCTGTCCTTGGTCCTCCTGGGTGGCCTCCCCCTCCTGGCCCCACATGGCCATTTTTGATTTTTTTTTTTTTTTTACAGTGTGTTGCCTTGTGTGGTTCCCGTGGGCATCCACTGTGTATTCCGGCTGGGCACATGCAGGCTTGTCTTGTGTTTGGGTTAGATACTTGGGTTCCTGACAGACACACCCCTCCTGCTTCCCGTTTCCATAGTCTTGAAAAGGGTGTGACCAAGTGACAGTGATTTACACAGTGACATTGGGCTCCCATGAGCTGTGTGGGCAGTCTGTAGGCATAACTGAGTGGACATACCTAGTGGGGTTTGTTTTTGTATTGAACACTGCATGATGTATTGATATGTGCTTGTGCATCCATGTCTTCCTCCTTATCCGCAGGTACCTTCTTCATGTCTTCACAAGACCGTCTCCTTAGCAGATGCAGTTCATGTTGTATGCAGTACACTGACACATTTCCCTGACAGCAACACTCTGGAGTTGGAAGGGGTCGATGTGCTGGCTTATTGAGGTTGTATGACTTACATTACTTTGACTTTGTACTGTCATATTTTGGCGATGTTTCATGCTGTGTTGCTGTATTGTGTTGCTGTTAAGTATTTGGTCATGTGTGGTGTTTGTTATTGATTACTGGGAGCATATTGTCTGTGGCCTGTTTCCATTTGGGATAGTGCACTTTGTGACATTTGTGTCATGTGTTGTGCATTCCTTTGTTTGCTTTCACATTGCAGGACATGCCATGGTGTGTTGGGTGGCGGAGATGGGGAGGGGTTGGGTGACATGGCACTATTTTCATGTTGTATTTTGTAAGGGGGTAGTCCTTCATGCACATAAATGTGTGTCTTTTTGTGACAGAGTATTGGTTGTCTTTCGGTAGGTAGGAATGCACACAATGTAACACTTCCAGGTGACCAATCTCAGGCTGGTATGGTTGTGACAGTTGACTGTCCCTTATGTCATCATCATTGATTGTCAGCTGGTATGTGCCAGGGCTGTGTGCACTCCAAAGGGGTGTGATTTTAGGTAAAGTAATTAGTCACCAGCTGCGTACGGGCTGCCTCACCACGTGCCCTTTCTCCTCCCATGCGCAGCGGTCATGCTTGTGGTTGGGGATGTGGGGGCACCACCATGTCCACCGGCAGGCCCTGGTGTGTTGCAACGTTGTGCAGGACACATGCTGCCACTATGATCCTGCACACTACTGGGGGCGCGGATAGCAGCTGCCCAACAGAGCGGTCAAGGGAGCGAAAGTGTGACTTGAGCACTTCGAATGTGCGCTCCACTATGCCCCGGGTTGCAATATGGGCTGTGTTGTATCTTTCCTCGGGTGGTGTGGTGGGGTTCCGAATTGGTGTCATCATGTGGGTGCTCAGAGGGTAGGCACTGTCCCCTGGGGAGGTGATGATGGGTATCATTAGTGGGGTTGTGACATTACTCAATATCTGACATGCATGCATCTGCTGGGGCATTTATACTCACCAAGCAGCCATGTATCGCCATGCCGCCCAGCTTCTAGGTCCCGGTTTAGGGTTGACATTCTGTAAATGAAACTGTCATGGGTGGACCCTGGATAGTTGGCATATACTGAGGTGATGATTCCCTTGGCATCACATACTACCTGCACGTTGATGGAATGCCAGTGCTTGCGGTTTCTGTAGATGTGCTCAGTTGCCCTGGGAGGACGTAGAGCCACATGGGTGCAGTCAATGGCACCTAGCACTTTGGGGAAGTGTGCCACCCCGTAAAAATCCTGGACGACAGCCTGCCTTTCTGCAGGTGTTCTGGGCAGGTATATGTGCCTGCGGACTGATGGGGGTGCAGTCATGATGGCCAACACCTGGTGCAGGCTGCGTGACTGCGTGGCCTGTGACACCCCCCCCACTATGGCACTTGTCCGCCGCTGAAATTAACCAGTGGCCAAGAAGTGCAGTACATTGAGCACTTTTTCCAAGGGGCTCAGTCCTTGGGAGCACAGGGTGGGTGATGTGAGGTCATCCTCCCACCAACTCACCAGGTCAAGTATTATGTGAGGTGGAAACCTGTACCTCCCATATACCTGGTCATCAGGCATCCCAAAAAGGCTGGTTCTGGGTGTAAAAATTCTGGCCCTGACTATCCTCCTCCTCCTCCTGCGGTATCCCACGACCACTGCTGCGAGGAACGGTATATTCATCTTAGCGTCTGAGCTTGTTTGTTGTTTGCGTGCACTTTTATGCTGCGCGGGTCCAGGTACGCCTGCTTCCTGCTGGCGTACGTGCTTCCGGATTAGCGCGTCTTTTTTGGCGCACGCGTTAGCCTCATTCGATTCCATGAATACGTGTTGTAGGTGCGCGTGTGGGCGTTCCGCGCATTTGCCCCCTGTACTTCCCCCGTGATGCCCACATTTTCACACGTTGTTCCCCATTCCGCGTGTTACGCCCCGAGTTACACCTACTTTTGTTGTGTGCGCTGCGCTATGTGCGCTTTCGCTGTGCGCGTAGCGCACGCTGTTTGAAGACATGTGTGCCAGCGTGCGCCATGCAGGATTTTAGCGCACATCCATGGATTTACACGCGCACGGACTTCCATGAATCGCTGTGCACGGGTTTCGCTGCGATTTTCGCACTTGCGCTGCGATTCGCACGCTTTCGCATGCTTGCGTGGACATTTTCAGCGCACATTAATTCCATGAATCGGCCTGAAAATCTGTTCATGGATCTGAGACTTGTTTCTTTGGCAGTTCTTCCAAATTCAAATTTGTTGACCATTTCAAAAAGCTACTGTTACCAATGTTTTTAACATATTTTTCTTTTCCATTGTTACACCATTAGGGGACATCATGATGTATTTTTGGCAGTGTGACAGGGTCAGAAGCCTGTCAAGTGGGAATGGGGACCACCCTCAACCTGGGGTGGGAGGCCTGCCAGGTTCTTTACCAGAGCCAGTCCTGCCCCTGAGGCTGGGTGGGGGAGTTGAGAGGGTCCCTTCTACCTGTGACTGCATGTCTGAAATGAGTACCACCTTTTCTTGCCCGAGACTTGTTATGCACAATGCTGACCAGTTTAGATAAGTCACAAAGGAGTACATCACCCAGAAGGCCTGGCAGTGGAAGAAAAAGCAACCACCCAGAAGCCAGTGAGGAACTGCATGATTGTGGAGTAAGCTAGACATCAACCTGCAGCCGTAATGCTATATGGGTCACAGAATATGAACAGTGATCCTACTTTCAGCACGTGATAGGGCCGTTAGAAAAACAGACCCACTGCTACCTGGCAGATTATGGGTGCATACCTGGACCAGAAGATATCAGACTGTAAGTCTAATTACATATACTCGGGAAGTGGGTGTCCATTCCAAGTAGGCCGCCAGACGTCCACTGATCCTAATTCCTTCTCTATGTTGATTCCTCTCCAGATGACGGATCAGCACTGATACCTGTTACATAGCCTCCCGACCCAAGCTGGCTGACAGACAAAGCCACCCACCATCAACGCAGTGCTTAAGGCATTAGCATAAAAGGAAAGCGAAACACGGGACTTGCATCTCACAACTGTTCTCCATGTCATGATCCTGTTGGTGAGTAAATACACTTTCACTTAGGCATTTATCAGGTAAGTTCTAGGATTCTCTAGAACCTGTATCTTGTTGGTGTTGTTATCTTGATATGATCCCCTCCTCTGGTCCTAAATATCTGAAGTTTAGATCTTACTTTTAACCTCCACCACGCTACTAGGATAAACATGGACTTAGAAGGGATTGCCTGAGAACTGAGACTTAAACTTTGAAGGCCCTTCTTACTAATGCCTTTGTTGACCATTCCCCTGTGAGATAACAGGGACTCTACAACTAAGTGGTTCAAACAAGGCTCTTTAGAGGCATAGATATTTCCTATCTATTTTCTTGCGCGCAACCCATCTTCCCACTACAGCGGCTAACCTGTCCTCCTTTCACGTCCTCTGTAGCGCCTGAGCCGGTCACCTGAGGCCATGACATAAGTCGCTCCTGTCTAGGGGGAATCATTCCTCTACTCTGTTTTTAATTTCCCAGAGGGAGGACTTGCTTCCCCCTGTAGTTGTATTGGCTCTCCTCTGTGACTCCTAAGAGAAGTTGGATTTTCCGCTACATGTCACGTTGCGATAGCAGTGCCACAGAGCAGTCTACATATCAACTATTATGCCAAATGCTCAGTTTCATCATTATAATACGAACGCAGACATTAACTGTATTTTGAGCAGGCCCCATTGCCAAATTCTTGCAGACCCATGCACAAAAAGGGGGCAGGGATTACAATTCAGTGTATGTATGTTTGTGTCTGTAACCTGGCCCCAGGAGAGAAGAAGACAGTGCTTGGCCCGGGGAACCAGCAGAGAGAAAGATCTAATGGAGTGGGAAGGGGGGGGTATAAAAAGAACATACAAAAAGCTAAGGGTTGATAAGTTGAGATCAAGGGAGGAGTAGGGGGACCAAACCAAAATACCAAGCAGAGGAATGGTGGTGCAGAGGAGAGGAGGATTGCTGAAAGCATGTGCAAGGTGAGTTATTATTTGGTGGGAGAAAGTGGTACTTGGGTGTGAGAGTGCGCGCAAGGTGTGTCAGTGAGGGCAATAGAGGGTGAGTAAGACGTGAAGGAGAATGACTGAGAAGGTGACAGAGAGAGAAAGGAGGGTGACTGAGAGAAATATTGTTGGAGTGTGGTGCAGCATATTGTGGAGAGTGCTAATGTGGATAGGGGAGAGCCATAGTATGGAGATGGGGAGAGTTGTAGTGTGGAGAGTAGTAGTGTGGAGAAGAGGGTAGGAGTAGCAAGCAGAGGAGAAAAGATGAACAGAAGAGAACATCAAAGACACGGATTTGGAACTGAGAACAAGGGAGAGACCAAGGGGAGTGGGAGAAAGGGAAGAGAACAGCATAGAATGAAGGGAAAGGAAGGATAGAACATCCAGGTAAGGAATACAAAAGCGAGGAAGGCTAAGTCTAAATGAAAGTGGGTGAGTGGAATGAACATCTTCTGGAGAACATTCATATTGTGGGTCGTAGGTTAGGATTCACATAGATTGTTCCCAGAGAGAGTGAGGAAGAGAGAGCATTTGCCCCTAGGCCATCACCGCTAGCCAGTCAGGTATTAGGTAGTAGAGATTACCGTCCTCTAGGAACCATCTTGGGAATTAGGGATGTCTGGGCTAGGGAAGGAACCAGTAAGGGGAGGAGGGAGAAGGAGAGAGAGACAACCTTTAGGAAGCCTTGCCCAAGTATTTCAGTTAAAAACCATGAACTACTTTTCTATAGTTGGTGGGTTCTTGAGACCATCTGTAATAGCCAGTTTGTGCTTTTAATGATCCCTATGCTGGTGACAAACTAAGTTTATCATAATACTGAGCTTCTGAGCGCACAATACCAGCCTGTGCTGCAACTCATATTTCGTTGGCCAGGATAAGTGGATCCATAAAAGCACAGAGAACGGAAGAGAAGAACCTTTTTAGGGGGTTAAACCTGTTTTACCTGTAATTTCTTAACCCAAGGCTTTAGATTGCTTTTAGGTTGTTTTACTTAACTACTCTTAGAAATTAGGGAGTTTTGACAGAGCTTTCAATTCATTCCATTTAATGGCATTTACCGGGGTTGGTATGAATAACCTTGCATGTCTCCTGGATCAATAATCCTGACTGCACTGCTGTGAGCATAATGTTATGTTTACTGTACCAAAATAACTACACACATTGCGGATTGGTTAAAGGTTGCTTTAACATTTTAGATGTGAATAGGAGAAGAATGGGGCGCTAGGACTATGTGAAACTGCTTTATCACACATTTTGGGTACTTCCTATTGCTTGACTATACTATTTGTAATGCTCATATATTGTTTGTACAAGATAATAAATATACACAAATGCTAAGCAGCAAAAGAGAGCATTCTTAATGTGTTTCTGTTTACGAGTACAAATTACACTATATTACATGGGTAAATACTTGTTGGATTTTTGATAATACTGTGTAGGGAAGATATTGCTAACATCTAATGTTTATCATACACACAAGTGTCATACCAATTGGTGCCTAGATACTGTAGATGTAGAAACATGACAATATCACCGTCCAATAGAAAGCCTTTTAGGAACTCAGGGGTAGTGGTTACACTTGCTCTGAGCACAAGGTCCGAATCTCTCCAGAGCCTTGTGCTGGTTACACTACTATTATTTACCTTAAAACCTGCCATGCTCCCAGGTGGGCCTTCAGAATTACTTTTGGGTGGATGGTAGATTATGCCATCTAGGTAACCCTTTAGGCCAGCCCAGTTTACTTAGACCCGGCCACACTTCTTCAGGAGTCAACAAACTTTGGCAATCCAAATGTTTTGGACAACAACTCCAATCTGCCCTAGCTAGCATAGTCAATAGTGAGGGACCACGAAAACCATAGTTCAAAATATCTGGACAGACAAAGGTTGTAGACCCCTTAATTCATGGGTGCTAGATTGTATATTTAACCATTTGTTGGAGTCACGTGCACGGCCTCTTGCTGCTGGATCGGAGGAACTTAGTGGCCATTACCATTCAGTAATCAGGGGAGCTTGGGGCTCGGCTCTATACCTTAATGGATGGAAAACTGAGCTGTCCCTTCAGAGGTTTTTAACCTGTAGATGACACAGAACGTCGTTGTTGGTGCTCAAGACTTATATCTATTTTACTGGGTCTGAATTTGTGGCCTCAGGGCACTCTATTCCCATGAGTTCCTCCAATACACCTGTAGTATGCCTTTATCCCACAACTCTCTCCCTGCACAGCCTTGCTGGTCCAATTCCACAGAGCAGCCTGGAGAATGGCCGGTGCAATGCAACGGGGACATCAGCCAGTGCCAACACTACTATCATCATCCTCCTCTATCACTCTACTCATCCATATCCACCACCACTTTCATCCACAGCCACCACCAGACTCACTCTCGACTGCCAAACACATTCACCACCGCCCCCTAGTGCCACTCTGAAAAGACCCCACTATTGCACTGTCTAGCACCTCAAACTGTGCCCGTCATGTTATGCACATATCTCTGCCGCCACATGGCTCTTGAGATATGTCACTATGAATGAACATTTTACCCTGTGGGCAGACCTAGCACATGACCATTTCTAGATTGCACACCTCGCCCACCCCCGCCCCCCGATTTCCCTTTCCCAGATTTCACTCCCCCACAAGCTAGATTTTCCATTGTGCTATTAATGCAGTAGAACAGTCGGTGAGGGCAGATAACTTAGGATTATCAACAGTCTCTACACCTATGACATCCTCCTTCATTATCACCTTAAACTGCATCCACCCTTCACTGCAAACATCATCCATCTGCCATCACCACTCTTTACTACTAACCTCATTCAAACTCACCACCTCTGTTAAAAGGCACTGTCATTCCTGTTCCCAATTACCACATCGATCCATGTCCATTACCATCCCTTGAACCACCCCCACCAACAACCAACATCGCCCTCATCTACTACCACCCAACCCATCTCTTCTCCACAAGTAATACATGCACCACTATCACCCCTGAGCACCACCGGCATCCATATGCATCACATCCATAACAGGCACCCTCCAAAAACACACAACCTTCTACATCCATCTCCACACTGCACCACCACCCTCCACTGCCACCATATTAGACTGCAACTTCCATATGATGGCAGTGCATGGTCATAGATACAGCTCTGTGGCAACGCGCGGCTCTTGGAAGCAAGACCATGCTGAGCAAACACAGGTTCGAATCCCGAATCCACGCTTGGAGAAAAACATAAAAAATAAAAAAAACGCTTTATAATTAACATGCCCTTTCGCAATGAAACTAGCGCCTAGATATCGACGGGGTATGTGCGCTGCAGATACAATTACTATTTAATATGATATTGAAACTGGCCACATGAACCCCAATCTACATGTGTAATATAGCATCACACAATCAGGACAGAACTGAACACTTGAAAATTATATTCAGCACGTTTATTCCTACAGGAACAATTGTTTATGGGCCATTACTGGCACCTAAAACAGATCAACCTTCTAAAGTATTAAAAACTCAATATTTTTAGGCATATAGTGGGAAGGCATTTCAGGGCAATGTACTGCCTAATGATGTTACAAAACAAGTGGGAAGTTATACTGCCATTGTTTGCCTCGCGCCTTGAAACACTTGTGTATAGGCGCTTTATAAACGCCATATCATATCATATCCATTTACTGATCTAGTTGCCGCTGAGGAAAAAAAAGCCTCTTATAAAATCACGACACCATATTCTAAATCCCACTTACCGAATATCAGGAAAAATGTAAAGAAGCTGTTATCCTAGCAAAAAATAAATGTTTTGGTTTCTCAATAGAATAATTAACCTAACTCACCAAAACAACAATTAGTAAACAAGACACAACCCCATCCTTACAAAGCTCTTACGTTAGAATGGTTTTATTCCATTCAGAACGTTTCCTACAAAAATTTGTAAAATCTTTAAAAACAATTTGACTGCACCTAAGGTGCAAAAGGGAACTATGACCCAAAACCTTATACTACCTTACATTAGCACCCGGGGTGTGGGGAACAACCAATCAAGTTCCTTGAATCGCGGGCTGAATCTTCTGTTCCAAGCACGCATTCCTTGCAACCTAATGGCTGGTTCCCCCGCTCGGCACTGCTATCTTCCCCCACCCTCCCTTTCCTTTATATGTTCCCATCCCTCCCACCCCGGCCCCACTTACCCCATTATGCCGCTCTAGGGCTGCCAGAGAAATGCAAGAGGATTTCTGTATGGAGCCCCGCCTTCCTGATCCATAGTGGCCATCTTAAGAGCTACGTCCCATTCATTGAATCAAAATACAGGGATCTTAGCAGCCCAGGTTTCCGGATTGGAATGCCTGCTGTGCTAATAGCAATAACCAACCCGTCCAGCCTTGGTTATTGCTAAATTGTATCTCCATTCTCGCACATTTTTCAATTCAAACAAATTGCCAAAGATGAGCGAACGGTAATTATTGAAGAAATGAACATCAACTCCCGCCGCAGAAATCCATGCCTGGCTCGTCTTTTTAAAGAAAGTCTTGATTATCATATTTTTCAATAAAGTCCTGGATTACATCAACAATCAAGTGATATACACCATGGCGGCAGGCTAACCTTGCCAGTATTGGGCCTGCAGCCAAGTTAACACGGACTCCCTCTCGTACACATGGAATCACAAGACTGATGGAAGGTAAGTATTTTGTTTTGCTTCCTTTAGCCTTTAGCACTGCGTGTGCATAATCGCGGGTGCTAAAGACAGCATGAGGGAGGAGGGAAGAGCAGGAGAAGCACAGAATGATTGGTGAGGCGGGCACAGCACTGGGGCACTCAGGACGTAGACTTATACCAGAGAATACAGCCTGCGTTCTGAGTTTTCTGATTGGCTAGCGCTCATGCACAGGGTGCTAATCAAGAAAGCATTGCTGTATCAAGATGATCCATCAATTTATTGTTCTATATACAATGCTCCATTTTTATCAATAACAGTGGCACATGATAATTCTATGCAGGGGTTTGCCGAAATGTGTGACTTCCTAGGTGACAGACAATCAGGTTTCTGCCCACCATGTGGCACTGAACTAGTGCTGAGTGACATCCGGAACAACCTCCTATAGCGTATGGACAGACAACATGGTACCTTGCTAGTGACTCTAGATTTGTCATCTGCCTTCAATACCCCAGATCATCAGATCATTCTAAAGAGACTGTTCTCAGTGTCCAGGGCATCAAAGGAAGCACTGCCATGGTTGTCATCATTCCTCTACAATCTCAGTACTTCTACTTTTCTTTTGAGAACTTGTTACTGACAGTGCTGGAAATGGGAAAAATGTACTGGGGGAACCCCTTTCATCCTTGGAAGGGAAGGGCCCTGGGGAGGAGGGGTTGAGGCTGAGGGGGCGTGGTCCCAGTCCAGGTCACGCAATACAGTGGGCCTCATTACGAGTATGGAGGCAGCCATGGTGCTATTAGCGCCATGGCTGCCTCCATACCGGGCTCCAATACCGGGGTCTGTGAATGAGGAATTACCGGGACATTCGGACCTTGGAGGACCCATTAATTCTTCTTGCACAGAACCATTCCCCATTCCCATTTGAGCCCTCATAGGGCTCAATGGGAATGGGAATTGAGCTAATAGCGGGCCCGTTGATAACGGGCCCGTCATTAGTTCCTTGATCCCCTCGCGGGACCCGGAAAGGATGTCTGGTTTTATCAGACATCTGTTCCGGGTCCCGCTAGGGGACCTTGTAATCAGGCAGCCCATAATGAATGGTGCCAGTCCCGTACCGGCACCGTTGAATATGGGACCGTCGGCCTCGTAATGAGGCCTAGTATCTGTTCACAGAACACAATCCTGTTGATTTGCATAAAAGCTAAGAGCATTATTGGAACATTAGTATGTCCAGAAGTTTACATTTCAAACATGTCTTAATGTGATTCTGTAAAAATCCCTTTTGAGCGAATAATAGGTGTTGGTCACAGTACCCACCCTAAGAAAAAATGTCATTACATTGCAGGACATATACCAGTCCGGATAGCTAAAACAAATGTGTGAGGCTTTGGCTGTTAATGTATTCTGTTGCCCATAGTGAATCTACTGGAAGTCTCTGTTGAAACGTGGGTTGCTCATGCACGTGATAACTTGGCTTCACGGTAGATACCCCTGGGAGGAAGTATCCTGTTCTGAAGCTGAGTTGTCACAGGCACCAATGAGACTGTTTTCAGAAGACTTGACAATGCTGCAGAGTCTTCTGAAAGCTGCCTGCTCGTGGAAGTGCAGGTGTGGGCAGCGAGACATGTTTTGCTGGAACTCTGCTCCTTCCCGGAACCCTGCTCCGTCGTGTTCCGGCCGACTCTTGCACTGGTTACCGGCAAAATATACATGATTTCCAGAGCCCCGCAAGTCTCTTCCTTCTCCCCCTTATTATTTAACATTTACTTTAAGCCACTCCATGATCTACTGATCACTTTCAATGTGATTGTCTCCACTTTGCAGATGGCGACTGACTCTATTTTAAACTCACTAACAACTACTCTCAAGCTAAGGTCAGATTTGCTAACATCCACACCAACATGGATACCTGGAGGGATGAATTTAACAGGACTGACCTTAACTATCTTAATGCAAAGCTCCTCATTGATTCCACCTGAGCCATTTCCGGGAACAGAACAGGTGATCCAGCTCCCTTCTCAATTGATAGCCCATCCTTATCATTCCTGACTATGTTGCAAACACTGGCAGTCTATTCCAACTCCCAACTTAACATGTCATCTCAGAGAAATTATCAAAAGAATGACTTGCAAATTCACGCTCTTCCTTGAGTTAATCCAAGTAAACTTTGATTAATAAGTAGACTATATGATCATATTCAGAGTCCATGAGTATAAGGTATTTATTTTCAAACGGTGTCAGCCGACACGTGTTTCGACTATCAAGTCGTTCTCAAGGCTGACAAGTGAACACATTATTGCAATCCAGAGTGATGAGATCACATCACATTGTCAAACTCAATGTCACATGATATTTTCATATATGACAAATGTTTAAAATCAAATCAAATCAAATAAGGTTCACATACCCAGTTGTGTAGAAAAGCGTACAGTAGTAGCAGGGTGGGAGGAAAATGAAATAGAATAACAATATGTTACAGATACATAAATAATATGCATTGAGTGACATATTCAGTTTATAATATTGTTTAGCGTGTGTGTGTCATGCATCACCCATGCGCGGACCTCAACCCAAAGCGACACCATTATAATGCAACCCATATGCTTGTGGATGAGGATTAGGTATGTAATCCTGCTCTTACTGCACATTTATTGTCTTTCAAAATATCTAACAACGGTGTTTCATATACGAAATAGATTTGCTGGAATTTTGTACTTGCATTGTTAACAGTGTGATAAAATGGCAACCAAATTGCCGGGATTTGTATGATATTTATAATGTAATTTCTGGTATCTCACCTTGCATCTTATCAATTTATCTATGGTAATTCAGAAGCGATGTTAATTCAGAGTAATTTCTTGATACTTTATTGCTGTCATCAGTGAATTACTGTTAATACATAAAACAGTATACTAAGGACACCTATGTGTGTGTGTATACATTAATATTGTACACATTGTACACGATAGCCAAATAAATGTATGCTTAGCATCCAATACAGTAATGTGTTCTGACTCATAAATACAGTGCTCACTCAGGGTCCACTTAACCTGTGCTCCTGTTGGACTCATCTCCTTGAAGATTTCCTGTCATATAAAATACACCCAATCAGCACATGGCTATTCCATTGGTGTGATCCTTATTAGATTAATCTTTTTAAGTCGTGCACTTACCCGTATATCTGGGTTCAATCCCAATTTGAAGTGACAACATGGAAAATAGAAGCGTGACTGCTGAACGTGGCGTGTTAAATACTAACTGGTGAAGGCTTGAAATGTTCATCGGTTACACGGTACTGCGCAGGAAAGCGGGCACAAAACACTGTCTTCCTGGCCCTATCTGGCTAATGAGTCACAGAAATCCTCCAGAAAATAGTGTCACCTAATACACATACTAACATTGATTATGCATAACAAGATGAATTGTACATGACTGAAAATACACATCCCAGGTCTACGTCCATGGTGGTGATGTTGGACCACATAGCATAGCTCGATGGTACAGAGTGATGCAAAGGACGTTTCGGCAGGACATCAGTTATACTGCCTTCGTCAGGACCCCAAGGGAAATGGAGCTCTGTAGATGTGAGAAATAGTTAACATTACTATCAAATAAAAACATATTACAGGGCCAGCGCCTAAAGGGGCGGCTGCTGGGGAAATAATATGTCGAGACGTGAGGCTAAAAGGAAAAAACCTCCACCAACACAACACCAAACTACTTTGTGTAGACAAAAACCCCACACCTAACCAGTGTGGTGATATCAACATAGAGAGCAACCTCCACCTAAGAACGATGAAGGGCAAGAGGGAAATAAAAACAGCCATTAATATAAAAACTCCCAACAAGGTTGTGTGTGGTGCTGCTGTGCCCAGGAACCGGGGGGCCAGGTGCCCCAAAAGACCGAACCCGAGGCTGAGGAATCTGCAATACCCCAAACCAGTGTGTATAAGGGGCTGAATAGGCTCTCAACTTACTTTAAGAAAAGAAACAATCCTCCAGAAGGATATTTGCTGCCACAAAAGTGGCGCAAAGGGGAAAGTACCTCCAGGTCTGCAAATATAGGAACAAAGAACCATAAACAATGACACCCTAAACAGAAGAGGGGTAGCCATCCACAATGGACTGCAAATCTCCCCCTTAGAACCTGTAGGGAGCCACACTCTTGCTCACCTTGATGGAAAGGCTTGGTATGTCCTCAATAAGTATGCCTCTAATGACTGTTGCATAGATCAGACGTCCGTATGACCAAATACAGAGGTACTGGGCCACCATGCAGTCGGGCGTCCTCACGTAGCCATTCCCAGAATGAAGAAAGGGAAACAAAGAAAGCCAGGTCGGCTAGACCATACATTCATAAATGAAGGATCAACGTGTCCAAATCACTCAAGATTAAAGGACACTTCACGGCTTAAAAGTGCATGTTTGAGCCGTATGTATGGGTGTCCACACAGAACGCGTGGTACACACCCCTAGCAACATGCCCCATATGTTAAACATACATAAATGGTGCCTCGCGGCATATGGAAGCGGCACCTACCTGCGTTTCACTCCTCAACTCCACATGTGCGGCGCCGAGTGCAAACAGAGCAGAGCCTTCCAAATCGTAGCCCGCTCACAGTGTTTCGTCGTCCACACTACCCGAAACAGGAAATGCGTTGTACACGCTATCAGGAGGTCCATAAAATCAAAGAAAGGACACCCAGTTGCCTCAGGAACTGGTATCTATATACACAGCCCATTCATGGGCAAAGAAATGGGACTGGAAGCTGAAACCAGCCACCGGGGCTGAGGCTGATGTACTGAAGTTACAGAAGTCTCAATGGAACTTTTACTAAGCCCCACATGGAGGAGCTAGTTCTACCCAACAACAGGCCACATCTTTCACCGCAAGGTTTATAGTTATATAGAGGCATGAATCAGGCTATAAATATAGCCCGTAGTCTCATACCACAGAGTGGGTGAGAGAAAAGCAAGAGAAACCAAATAAGGACCTAAAGCTAAAAAGTAAAAAATAAAAAATAAACATAAATGTAGATAAAAAAACGGCAAGAAGTTGCGCCAAATGGCCCAAACGTTATGTGCAAAGGCGGAACCTCCTTAAATCATAAACGGGGGCCCAAAAGACATGCCCAGAATAGCAACAGTCACCATCGTAGAGGGTTGCTCTCATTTAAATCCTGTTCAATTGTATCTAACCGATGTATCCACCTACCCTCAGCCAAATTCAGGCTGTGTGGCGAGATATTTTGTCTAGGGAGAGCTTCCAAGATCCACCAATATAAGTCTTCAGGAGAGTGACCATATTCCATATAGTGAGATACTAATGGTGCATTAATGTTCTTACACCTGATGCGAGATCTATGTTCTACTATACGTGTGTGGGTAGGTCTCGAAATCTGGCCAACATACTTCAGGCCACATGGACACTGGATACAGTATATAGCATTGGGGGTTTTACAGTTAGTCATGGCACGGATATCCCATTTTCTGTCTCTCACCTGAAACTCTTTCATTTTCTTGGTATATTTGCAGACTGAGCAGCCTCCGCAGGGGAAGTGTCTCACCAACGGGCGGAGATCCCAACCTGTGGTTCTATTTTGGGAAACCTGTGGTTTCGAATGCACGAACAGGTCCCTCAGATTTTTCTGTCTGGTCATTGCAAATAATGGCATTGGTTTGTCACTCAGTTCCAATTTGACCAAAGGCCAGAATTTCTTGATCAATTTCTTGACTGCATACGTATGCGTGGAATAAGGCAGCACACAGACAAGTTTTTCTTCAGTGGTGTGTACTTTAGGAGTGAGGAGACATTCCCTAGGGGTGAATCTCGCTCTTTTAGCCGCCTTGGAGATCAATTTACTTGGGTAACCCCTTGCCACCAAACGCGTTTTGAGGTTATCTGCGTGGGTGGTATATTCAGCAATAGATGTGCAATTTCTGCGCAATCGCAGAAATTGACCATACGGAAGATTTTCTTTTACTCCCCTCGGATGGAAACTCGAGAAATGAAGCAATGTGTTTCTAGCCGTAGGTTTTCTGAATAATGAGCACTCTAAGTTGCCATTCCTCACGTATATTCTGATGTCCAAGAACTGGATCTCTTTTATGCTGGAACTAATTGTAAATTTGATCTCTGTATGTTGCCTATTGATCCACAGGAAAAATTCCTGGAGAACCGAGGCCGAACCATGCCAAATCAAGAGAATATTGTTAATGTAGCGCCGCCATAGTTTAATGTGGCCCACAAACGGATTAGTCTCAGAGAGGACAAAATGGTGTTCCCACATTGCCATATATAATATGGCTAGGCTGGGGGCAAAAACCATTTCCTGATTTATTGCATGTTTGCAGCCAAACAATAATTCCTCACTCGACTCGTGGACCGCTTATATATATTGCCTAAACAAAGGTTAATAATTGAAAACAATATGCGTACACGAAGGTAAGAATAACACCACACACTGCAATGTAGCACACTGGTCTTTGACACACCTAGGGGAGCATAGCTTCTCCCCTCATGTGCACTGATGCCACGCCGCTCTTGCCCTCCTGCAGTGAGAACTCAGCCAAAGACTTTGGTGGCTTCTGGAAATCGGAATTCTTGACCCGAGAGACATCTTTAGTTTGCAAGGGTGTGTAGAATGCATCACAGGACAGTGATACTTTGCACACCTCAAGGAGTATACAGAACGTCATCACACAAACAGTGATATGCCAACACCGGGTAATGCTTTTGAAAAAAACAAAATGTCTGCTCATTAGTACTCCCAGGTGTAAGAATACGTCATTGTAATAGGCTTCAGGAACCATTTTCGGATATAGAATTGCTGTCAAAGGTTAGTGTGTTAAGTGGAGTTAATGGGTAAGCAATGAAACAAGTTCATGTATAATTAAGTCCAAATCAATTGTGTGTATTAATTAGTCATAGCTAGTACAAATTAAGTATAGTATTACGATAATTTGCAATGTGATTAAGCTAAAAATGTGCTTTGCACAATCAAGACGACACCCATAATGTTTGACTCATTATGAAAACCAGCGCTCGTCATTGGGCCAGATTTTCCCAGATCCGGCAAAAAAAGTCTCCCCTGGTCTCGGATCCGGGAAAACTGCTTCTTTCCATTAAGGTAACTGATGTGCTTTTGCTCCTGAGACCAGGATTTGAATTTGGATCACCAGGACCAAAGTCGAGTGAGTTACCCAGCATGCTACAGCGAATTCTGGTTCCACTGCTTGTGAATATTCCTGTCAGAATTGCACTCTGCAGAAAATATTCGAGAACAGTTTTGTAAAAAGGTGTACCTTTTTTTCTAATTTGCTTAGAAACTCCCCCTTTCTTTAATTATGTATTAATCTCCTGAACTGTAAATGTTTATGGGGATTGAGGGTGCTTAGAAAAATCTTGTGAATTCTCCCTCACTATAACCTACAAACCCTGTGCATGCTCCTAACCATCCTGGAGCCCCCCACCCCCGCTCTGCACCTCCACCTGGGCAGATCCCACAGTTAATAAATTCCATTACCAGCACTGACAAAACTAAAGACGCATAAGCATGAGCATGAGGCCAAGTAAGCAAGTTCTCTCATTCTTTAAATCTAACTGCAAGCCTGCCTCAATGTGAATTCCGCCTTTTACCTCACTTTAAGCTGTTGCACTTTTTGGAAAGACATTGAACAAAGGATGCTGTTTCAGCAACATAGACATGGCCAGTTGGAGTGTCTCATGGTAAACAGGCTGAGATACATCATTAGCATCTTCACTGATGTTGTGGTACATTCTGCCACCAGCTCATTCTTAATTAACACAATACAAATGTGATTTAACATCAAGTGTATGTGTCCCAAAATGTGTTCTTCTGACATGGCGAACAAATGCATATGTATCTATAAACCTGTCATTTGGTGCTTCTGTATGATTGTATTCTATGAACATATAGTCCCCCCTCTACGGCACCAACACCCTCTTCATACAAGCCTCCACTTCAACACCATAGTCATATCTTCCCAAGTACCCATCCTCAACAAGTGCACTCTCCACAAGACAACTGGAAGATAACTCATGATACTGTAGACAGAAAAACATGTATGTACCTTTACTGTCACCGAAAATTGTGCAATATTTTAACAATGTATGAGGTACAATTCTGCTTTCTAGTGTTAGGATGCACGTAAAGCTCCCATAGAAGGCCAAATGATTCAGGCGAAGAAAGATCTATTAGCGCACGAGAAAGTGAAGATGCGCGGCTGCAGGGCACTGTGGAGCGCAGTTGGCAGCAGCAAACATATTCCTAAAGTAGTTATAGAGGCTTAAGGTAGGCCCTGGTATAGGGCATGGGTGATATTGTGTAGCAATAGTGAAATATAATGTGTAACAATGACAATGTAGGCACAGGGCCGTGGTGCAGGAAATACTGAAGCATCGCCATATTGGAAGAGAGGTCTAGCATTTTGTATTCCCTGTTGGTGGTGTAGCAGCGTGGCATAATGAAGAGTTTGAATCATTTTCCCTTTCCCGAGCTCCAGGAGTGAAGCTGAGAATAGCGGCATTGTTTAATTGTATCAAGTTGGAATCCTGTGGAACAAGACTGGAAAACGAACAGCAAAGTGAGGGTAGAGCTGCGCTTGTCCTGATGGACAAATTCATGGGAGCCAAGTTAGAGGTCTTGAGCTGCCAAAATACTTGATTTAGATTTAGGGGACTAGCACTCCCAGGACAATGGCCAGCCGATTTGAACTGCCAGGAGGCTGGAAAATAGAGTACATAAATACATCAGAGTTGGGACAAATAATGTGGTCCTCGAGAGAGTAAGGAAGTGTATTGCGGGTGGGCAACTAATAAGGGGGGGAGTGAGGAGCAGAACATCCTGTGATTTCTGATACAAAGAGCAAGAGGTGGTGCCAACAAATCTATTCCAAAGCTGGGGAGGCATGGCTTGGGGGCCTGCGTGTCCAGCATCAAGAGAAGCACACTATTATTTCAAAGGGCCAGTTTGACCTCTGAGTTGTCCACTGAGCTCCTGCTAACAACCAGGTGCACACCATGTGACTAGGCTGGTAGGCGGTTAACATTCCTGCTAACTCGCCAACCCAGTAGCTGCAAATCAAGGTGACAGAATAGGGGAACCATGTGTTTGAGGGTAGGGGGAGATTAGGATGTGGCCCATCGGTCAAGGGACTATAGGGGACTGGTAGTATATATATACTCGCACTTTCACAATCTGAATGACACATGTCCTAGTAAGATTGTTTGTTTTGACCTCCCTTGACTCCCCTTCCTTGTCTTGTTGCCTAGAAACAGTTGTGTACAGGCGCGTTATAACTGATGTTTCATATCATAT
This sequence comes from Ambystoma mexicanum, assembly GCF_040938575.1. Taxonomy (NCBI): domain Eukaryota; kingdom Metazoa; phylum Chordata; class Amphibia; order Caudata; family Ambystomatidae; genus Ambystoma; species Ambystoma mexicanum. Next base: position 605,522,255 of record NC_090922.1, read on the forward strand.
CTTATCATATAGGTGGTAGCAATGAGGATGGGGGATTGACACTGTATATTGTTTACGTCATGAGTGATGATTTATTTCCTTAAAAACCTTGTACATGCTTTGAACTAACTATTAGTTTGGTTGTACTGGACATGCTGATACTTGTTTCCTTTTTGTATACAAGATAAACCTTGTTTTTCTTGCAAAGCAGTGCACCAAGCCTTTTTCCCGCAGAGGAGTATTTTCTATTGTCTGGTTGTCTGGAGCTCTTGCCTTACAATTGAACTGGGATTATCGACCCAGCCCGTTAAAACGAGGTAGCAATACTTTGAGATGGATGGGGATGCAGAAGATATGCAAACATCAATACTCAAACTAACTCAGGAAGTTGGCAAATCACATCTGTTTTAATTGCAATTGTCTAAAAAAGGGAGTTAGAGTGAACATCGACAATTCTCTCGATCTTCTCGCTCAGCAAGTTTCATAAAAAAGCAGGTTATATAGTAAACACTTATCATTACTAACGTCATCCTACGTAGTAAACTACAAATCCTATTTGAGAAAGTGATAGGATTAGAGGGAACATCTAAGGATACGTTCCATACTTGTTGGGAAAGTGATTGGATCTCTAACATTAGGTGGGACAACTAAGCCTTCCTCTAGTGCAGGTCACTACGAACATCATCAAATACACAACGGCCCATTGGTTACACAAACTATAGGGCTCTTTACTACATGGCCCTCTACAATTGGTTGGCACCCTTGTATCCGTCAGTACTTTTCTACATATGCCATCAGCACGCAGGCTGGCATCCAGGTGCTGGTGGGCTGGTCTTGGCCATAGCTTCCCACCAATTAGTCTACTATCATCACTCTACTGTCTGCCAGTCAATTAGCCCTTTGAAGATTGGCCTTCAGTTTGTTCTTCGTGCCTGGGAATAAGAGGGAGTATAGCGTACTCTGTTTCCTGAAGTTGGCGTTGCACGTCATGATTATCTATTTTCACTCATCCACGTGACTGAAGACCATGTTTTAGAGTTCTGCTGCATTTAAAATACTCTTATTTAGAGTGCAGAGGTCGGGAGCTAGATTGAATAGGATCTGGGAGGTTGTGTATGTCAAGGCACTCAGTGAGTTGGTTGAAAATGACACGCTCTAGTGAGGCAGAAGAGAGACAGGATGAAAGTTGGCAGGCCAGTTAGGATCTAGACCAGGTTTCTTGGTGATACAATGGATGCATCAAACATTTCAAACTCTTATCTGTGGCTCAAATCAGTGAACTCATTGAGTAGTACCAGCTGCAACATAGAAGCCAACACGATCATTGTATTTAATATTTCAAGATGCTGTTTTTGGGCCAAACCAGTATATTATTTTAGAGATCAACATTATAAGGCAATTAATAGCAATTATTAGTGCTTTCCAGATACTGACCTGCGTCTTGGATGTGGGGGCTATGACGAGGTTGTTCATTCTGATTTTGGGAACAAATTAAGTTTTTATTGTTGCTTTTAAAGACGTGACATTTTTGTGTAGGATCAGTTTTATTCTGCTTTGGGGTATTTTTTGCTGCAGTTTCCTGGAAAAAGTGCAAGTGTGAGAATATCTTGCCAGTTTGAAGGCATTTCATGATTTGAATTTTGCTTTCGGTGTTTGCGCACTTTCATAATCTAATCCAATATAGTAAACATTATTTTGGCGTTCCTCAATGCCTGAATAAATGTACAATGTTGACCCACGAATACAGTGGGTGAACATTGCTTAAAAAATGGGCCATTGCTCTAACTTTGCAAAACATAATCGTGGACTGCTTCCTGAACTGGGTATTAATCATCTTTCCATTTTTTCATTACGGGTCTAATAAAGGGAACCAAAAGTGCAATTATTTCTGATAAACTTGTATGCTCTTTTGTAATGAATGCTTTAAAAATCTAACATACTGTGATCAATAAAAAAAAAGCTAAGAGCATTTATTCCTACTGGGTATGGGAAGGGATTCAAGACAGCATTTTAGGTTTGAAAAAATCACACAGGATTCTTTCCAGTTTATGTGCAAATTATTAATAGGGTGGGGTGTTTGGTAAGGATAGCTCTGGGGAAACGTGCTTGCGTGAGAAGCAAGACGACATGGAGCTACTCAGGTTGGATACCTGGATCCGCGCTTATAAACCTCTGGGTATTAAGCGCGTTATAAATAACCTATCATAATCATACGGGAAGTCGTGAACTGCGGCAAGCACAACTAAACCACAACATAACATAAGCGCCCTTCACATTACCAATGGGTCCTAACCATTGGCCTCACGTATTCCGTAATATTATGGCAGCAACCCGGCATGTGATGGCAGTATTCTGCATTCTGATTGGATCAGGAACTGTGATGGACATCATAGTTTCTGAAGCTGTCTTTAAAAGAAGCATGTGTCTGTCCTAGCACTCAATCCTTCATAAGAGGGATGCGGTGGGTTGTGGTGGGTTGCTGTGGTAGTTTGCCCAGGACATAGTGTAAGATCCAGTAAATAAAGTGCTGCTGAGAGCCACGCCAAGTGCTGCTGGCGGGGACGGCTACAGTGTTACAGAGCAGGGGGTGAACATGTAGTCCAACCAGGTAGGAAAATATTGATGGGTAAAATTGCACCTCCCGTGGGAACTTTTGTGATGTTGGGTGTGCAGAAACCCGCTCTAAAGGGGGTCATTTTTTAAAAGTGGTAACTACATGGAGTGGACCTCCAATGATTACACTGACATGCACTTGCATCCAGTCATGCAATTGCCCACATTTGCAACATCCAGTATAATAAAAAAATTGTTAAAACGGGAAATCTTCTTTACGCTTTTTTTGGCACTACATTTTTCAAAAAGGTTTCATGTCAACTGCCACGTTTATGCGTGGTAGGAGGCATTTGCAATGGATATCAATGGAATCCGTCTGCTTTTAGCAGGTGCAAAAAACTGGCGATTCCATAGGAGCCCCTACGTTTTACACCATCATGAATATCTACTGCTGGCTTAAAACCAGGTGGTCTTACAGGCAGAGGGAATGCACGGACAAAACATAGATCCCGTTTTGCGTCTCCACTAGGCCTGCAACAGCAATACAATTCCCCACCGAGCACAAGGGGTTGAGGAAGGCGTCACACATTTACGCCTGCCTTTAGCATCTTTTGCAGGCTCCAAGACTTAGAAAATGAACCCCACCGAATCCTAATCAAGTTGATTTTTAATCAAAACTGAACACTGTTTCAAAGCCACAATTAGAAATGAAGTGACAGGAGGTGCGTGTGTCTGTTTGGCCTGTTGCCCATCCAAACTAGAGAAGGGACTCTTACCATCTTAAACCCACGACAAGAAGTGATGGTGAGGTAAGAAAGCTCTTGCGTGTGGGGGTGTTTAAATAGGTGTGCAGTCATAATGTCGAAAATAAAAAGTCGAATGAAAAAATGTCGAAATAAAATGTCGAAAAAAAAGTTGAATCTATTATTTTTTTATTTATATGTATTTTTTGGGTTTGGTAAGTATAAAAAATGGGTAAAATAAAAAAAAGGGGGATTGGGGAGGGGAACCCCCCCGGGGAACCCCCCGGGGGAACCCCGCCATTTGGAAAAAAAAACGTATTGGAAAAAAAATGCGACTTTTTTTTTCAACATTTTTTTTTCGACATTATGACGTTCGACATTTTTGTTTTCGACGAAATGACTATAAACCGTTTAAATACTATTCCAGATAGTAGACATGCTACAGGTCAGACAGCAGTGACAGCGAGTGGGCCTTACTCATACGTACCACGGAAGTGAACTGGGTGCCATTGGATACTGCGCGTGGGTTTGCATTAGCTATGAGCAGACTTGGCCACCTGTGGCATTTTACTAGGCTGGGAAAAAGTTAAATGGAGGCTTGGAGCATCAGGAGTGGGTTGTCAGGACTTTTGGCTGCTCAGGAAGTACTGCAGTTGTTGAGGAACGCTTTACTGTTGAAGATGGGAAAATATGGGATCTGGAATTGTTTTGAGAAAGGACCTCCCCAAATCTTCCAGGACCTCAAAGACCAACTCCTGGTCTAACATTGGATAAGCACCAGCGTGTTCCCATGAAGGTTGCGCTTAAATTTACAAATGCAGAATATATTAATTGTGTCTCAAAATGGAGTCTCTTCGACATTGTATGATATGATATTGTATGGCATTTTTTAATTTTCTTTCTTTTTTTATTAGTGCATTTAGTTTATGCACAAAAACTGTAAGGACATGCATATAAAACAACATTTAAAAAGCATTAAAATACATTTTAATTTCACAGTTTTTCCCTACATAATACCAAAATATACATACGTACTTAATAAAAATTGATAGCTAAAAATTAAAATCAATCTACAATTATGTATATTTGACAAATTCCTTCTCTGCTTCCTTCCATATGTAATAGGCAGCTGCAACCATTACTATTGAATTTGCCCCAAATAAGGTGGACCAAAATGGATCCCTGGTAATATCCTCAATTCTTTGAACAAAATATGCATAGGCCTTCCCATAGCGATCTTTCATTAGTACACAGTTTGTCAGGATGTGGCGGCTAGTCTTGATCTCCTTATAGCGCGCCTGCACACAAGTGTTTCTAGGCGCGACATGTGCAGGAACACATGCTGCCTGGCAGATCCTTCCTCAGTCTAGAGGGTGGTGCTTCCTTATAGACAGCCAAATACTGAGCCTTGAAAAGGGAGCTCCATGAAGGGGAGGTGAGGATAATTATACGGATGAGGAGGAAGGTAATGTCTTCATGGCGCTCCCCTTTGCCCCAGCATAGATGTGAATGTGGGCATTGCCTCTCATGCAGCCTCTGTGCTTTTCATGGTTGGGACCACACCCTTCACAGGCTTGGCCCAAAAGAAACTACAACGTTAACTGTGAACAACAGAGAAGGCCTACGTGGCTGATCAAAAGAAGCAAATAAAGGACTAATGGTGACTCGGGTTTCAGGACCACCACCTCAGGGTGGAAACAGAAGGGCAGCAAATCTATGTACACCCGAAATGTTACTCCTGGGTCAGTATACGGGGGCCCATCACACTGCAGTTGACAAAGCATCTGCTACTTCCTTAAATTCTAGCCAAGAGTCCGGTCCAAAATCTTACCAACCCAGGATTCCATGGATACGTTTCTAACCAGACACGTTCTTTTGGATTACCCTTAAAGCTTTGAGTGCGCAACTTAGGTGTATGCTGCTAGTAAGGAAGGCATGTGTAGCCTGATGATTGGTAAGTTTCCCTCAAAGGTGGAAGTTGCTGCTTTCGAGCTACCAGAAAAAGACAGAAGCAGGTGCTACTGTACAGAAGCGGCTGTCCTCTGGAAATTTGATAAGAGTGTTGCTCTGTATCTCTGCGGTATCAGAAATGCTCTCACGAGAAACTCTCTTTCCTGGGAGAGTTGTGGGATTCTGATTTTAAGACCTGTAATGAATGCTTAAGAGGTAAGCAAGTGATTATCTTCTAAGGGTTACAAATTATATTACTCGTGTTACCATTACCACAGATAGTAAAACAGAAAGATGACTGCCTGGTTTAGAGTTAGGGTAGTCTCACAGGACTTTGTTGGTATTATCGCATGTGGTACTACCACTAAAAATGACTGTCATCATTGCAATACCTCTGCTCACAAGATGCAATGTTTCTGTATTCAGTTTTCAAAACGCATAATCACGGAGAGTGGTAAAACAGGAGGTATTTCCAAATGCCGCCTGTTTCACCGTCACCACTCAAGTCATGCCTACGCCCTAAGTATTTGAAACCCAGGACCTCCATAACTGGGAGCATTCGTTTTAACTTGTCTAACATTGAGGAAGAGGCGTGTGGTGTTGGGAATGGCTTTACTGATGTCCCTGAGCATATGGCAGTCAGACCGATAAGGTCTGGGCCATGTTCCGAGCAGCACACATATGTTGTTAGGATGCATTCCTGTGTACAGAGTGACCAAGACATGCTACAGTGATATAGAAAGGGGCTAGTCAGAAAGCAGATTTCAGATACTTTGGGATCGCTGTGAGGTATCGAAACTTGGTCGACTGAGACATGGATTCTGGGAATGCATCATTATGCTGAGATTCCAACCTACCAACTACAACACTTATAGGCAGCTCAGAGCACAGCATTTCACCTTATCTATGCGCTAGCCAGGACACAGCCTGCTAAAATGGCTGCTCTGGTTTTTAAATGCATTCACAAACAGGAATTTGCATATTCGTAAAAAGAAATTGTATGCTACGAACCAACTCAAACTCTTTGTTCTTGACATGTCTTGCTTGACATGTCTAGCTTGACGTGCAAGGGTGAGGAGAGGTGTTTGGCCCCGCCCTCGCTTCTGGAATGTCCTGCCTTTGCAGACCATTGCTATGCTCCATTTTGGGACTTTTCGCAAACCGCTGAAGACTTACCTCTTTTTTCTGATTTAAGATTTCTACTAACATTTGCCTATTGGTTTAGGTTCCTGCAGCTTAATGCAGTTTACTCTGCCTGGTTGCATGTTAAAAATTAAAATAGAAATAGAAAGAAGCACAGGCGATGCTCGCCCCTTAAGCAGAGCATGGGTAGAGGCTACTCATTGTCCAGTCTCTTTAGAGACATCCAGATTATCGAGATCCACCTCTTAGTATAGGTGCTGGTTTTTAAGGAGTTAACCCCTTAAGTGTCAGGCTATTATGCAAGTCTATGCAAAAAGGACAAGCATACTCGTCCTTGGCAGCTAGATGCCTAAAAGGGAGATTACCTAATAGGGACTGGTAAGTTACCTATGGTTAGTAGGACTCAAAAAAGGAAAGAAAACAAGGGAAAGCAGTGATAACAATAGTAATTAAATGCATTGTAAGCGTGCTCATGTCAATCAACCAGAATAAATATAAAGCCTGCGCACGTTAAGGGCGATCTTCATTCCTGCACTGACTGTTTCACTGTGCTGCGTGTCGACTATCAGCAGCATATTCATCACGTCTGCATTAAGGAGCATTAAGGAGCAGGAGCCCGCGTGTGCAGAGCTGTATTCTCGTGTGGGCAAGGCTACAGGACAGAGGACGTCTAACTACTAACGTCCTGGCACTTTCCCTTTAAGGATTCCGAATCTTGAGGCTCCGCCCCCAGGAAGCGGAACACAAAAGGACAAGATGGTCACTCTTGCGGCGTAAAGCCCGCGCAAGTAAAGGACAATCTTCATTCATGCACTGACTGTTTCACTGTTTGCTGCTTTGCCGGGTGCCGGGTACGCACCTTTTCCAAAACTGCTACTTTGGGACATCAAGACATCGAAGTTAGGCGACGGTGGAAAGTTGAGCTGTGACATTAGGAAAGGCAGCGGGACTTCACAGGCACTGGCAGCGAAAGGCGGAGTGCAGTTGTGGGCCAGAAGGGTCCGAGCCAGAGTCGAGTTGGGCGTGAGTCTCCCTCTATCCCAGCGGGACTCAAAAGGATTCGAGAGGAGGTGAAAGTCCACGGGAGAACAACAGCCAAGGTTCTTTCCATTCTCACTCGTTATTACAAAACACTGAAGTTGGCCACTTAGCACGGGAACTCTAAGCTTAATCTAAGTGGAGTGTGCATTGGGAGGGGCCTGGGACTTGCTTGATTTAAGACCAAAAGATCAAAGGGGTAGCACAAGTGGAGAGTGGGGAGTGTCATGGAAATCCCTGGAAATGGCGGCTACGTGTACGGTATTTCCAGAAATTGAAATATGTAAAGAAACATCATCATATAAAAACCTGCTACAACCCCCCATAGAAGCACTTGATGCACAAACTTCTAAAACTGTGTCGGCAGACACGGACGATAAGGTTTAGTAAATTCAATCTATGGCACAAAACACCTTGACTCTGAACGGTACAGTCACGGGGGACACGGTACCGGAGGACGATCAGTCGCCAGGAAACAAGGGTGGGTGCAGCCAGAACTCACCTCGTTGCAAACAGACTATCTCTCCTGCTACACCAAAGGAGTCGCCAATCGTGGAAGAAGGCTGGTTGCTTCTACTACCACAATCGCCACAAGAGGGGGTGGAGAGAGGCAGCCAAGTAAACGATCTGCCTCCAATGGATCCATTCATATTTGGATTGGCCCCACATTACAACCAAAAAGCATCCCACTCTTATGCAACTGATAAAGTTCGGAAGCCACTGGGCATTACATCTACTTTAGGTTGTCATTCAGAAATCTTCTGTTACAATACAAGTACGAAGAATACAAAAGTGGTTACTCAAGAAAAAGGTATCATTGGCGCCTACTCTGCCTCACCTATGTTTAGGCCCCCATTGAAGGGTGTGCGGGCTGGTCACAATCTGTTACCAAATGGCGTGGGGAAGTTCCCATACTAAAAGTTCCAATCACACAGAAATGGGGGGGATCTCTAGTAGCACCGTAACAGCAGAAATTCAACAACAGGCCCCATTTTCAAGTAAACGACAACGCGGGCCAGCACCCTTGTCTGATGAAGGCCTTTTAATGGACCTAGCAGCTCCACAGGTCGAAGAAAAGTCCCTAGGAAACCGGGAAATTGATGCAAGAATGATCTCAGCATTTGCAATCACAATGTCACGTTTATGAAATTAATTGAGACCCAGAACGAGCAACTACGGGATCAAACAACAGTGATTGCCATGTTGCATTGGAGGCTAATCTTCGTGGAAGGCTTCATTACAGCCCTTCAGTCAAACCTCAATAAAAACACAGACCAAATCATGCAAATCTTAAAGACTATACTTGATCCAGTTATCCTGCAAAATGAAAAACGGAGAGCTGACAGGTTAAGTTGCAACTCGCTGTCTGTAGGAGCCCAAATAGACCTAACTCAAATTGAGGACCCTGCCCCACCCATTATATTGGCATCACCTCCCCTTACTGCTCCCACAGGGGAGCAACCCACAGTCACCACAACAAAAGATGTAACAACATCCACCGAGAAACATTCTGAGAATATATTAAATCCAGTGACAGTGGCCTTCGACACTAGGAAAGCAAAGGGAGGAAGATTCATCTCGCCAGCCAAGAAACAGCTTGAAAGTTCAAGAAAAATTACGTCTGACCCCACAAATCTGCAAACTAAAATGCACGAAATGTTCAGGGCTCCCCAAAAAGGACCCAAGGCGATCCAAAGTGCCGAGCTGGTGCTCAATAAAAAAGGATCAAGTACCTACTCGAAGAAACAAATGCCTCTTTTGGAAAACAATAACTCCGAAGGCAAATTAACACAAGATCCGGTTAAAAAGGGTGCAAGCCGGAAGTGTAAAGAAAGCAATTTTGGCCTACCAAGAAACATGCAAAGACCAGGAAATCGGGCAGTTGTCACATGGCAAACGCTGAATCAGAGGGGCTCATTAACCCCTACAGGGATTGACTTAGAAATACTAAGTGAAGAGGAATCGGAGGGTGACAAGTCCCACAATGATACAGAAAACAATTTGATGGACTTGTCCATCTACTCGGACGACACAGACTCAAGGGGGACTGAGAGAAATAAATACTATCAAGAGGAGTCAAGTGGATTACCTCCCAAGGTCCATGACGTTCCACTTGGCTCTGAAAGGGCAAACAATAGTGCATCAGAGCCAAACGTGGAGACCGACCCAAACAGGTCCAGGTCACCTATGGGCACTGATCTGTCTAAAAAAAAGACAACAGAGGAACAAAATGGAGGTGGACGAGCAAATTCCTCACTCAACTCGGAGCAAGACTTTATGACGATGGAACAACCAAGAAATGTCGCAGAACAGAGGAAAGTAGCAGAGGTTGAGGTGAAACGCCCAGATAAGACGCCTTGGGGCGCACCACCAGGGGCCCCGAGAAGAACTGTCACATGGGCAGAAAACAGTACAGTGGCGGGTGTAGACTCGGGAGATAAACGAGTCATCTCGCAGAAATTCAATAATGTCTCACGAAATGAGGAGTTCAAATTATCCCTAGAAAGAACTTTGGGATTCGCAGACAACCTCGTGATGAATAGAACAAATATATTGAGGCTGCTGCTTTGTGTCCCAACTCTGGACCAAGTCAGTTCGAGGGACATTGACTTAATTGAATTCCCTAGTGAACCATGCTCTGACATTGTGATTCTTCACATAGAATCTCGGAACATCAAGAACCTCCTTATGAAAGAAGGGACCAAGCTGAACGCACATGAGTTTATTCTAAAGGACATGGAAAATCAAGCAAAGAGTATATATGTATATATCAATGTACCTTTGCTGACGTGTCCATGTATCTGTGGGAACAGTAGCATAAGTCATAATGTACAATGATGGGAAATGCTCAATAGAGTCTGCAATTGGGTCTAAGGAATTCAAAGAGCCCTTGCCTGGGCTGTGCTTGGAGTGGCTTCAGGTTCTGAATCCCAGATCTAAGGGGAAGTATGTATGTAGATCAAACGTATGATCTCGCTGTGGTAATTGTACTTACCCTAGAAAACTGCCAGGTGATTCTCAGGAGAGGAGCACCCTCTCGTTGGGACGCCAGTATCGAGTGTATATTGTGCTGCCCTGGTGACCGTAGCAGTCGTGACGTCATGTGTTGGGGATTGTGATGACGTCCTTGGCGCCTTGCGTCCCGGTCTCTCTGCACCAACAGAGAAGCCGGGATTGGAGCAGGGCAAAGCTAGTGATAGTAATGCAGCTGGCTCGCATCAGTGGAAAGTAAAAATGTTGTAGAGAAGATGGCATTTAACATACATATGCGTTCAATAAGCTCATTGTAATGTAGTACTTGTCTCATTAATCAGATTTGAATAAATCAAATTCATGAACAAATAAATGAATATAATCATCTTGATTCTGTCACAACACATATGAAACATGAGACTGTTTACTGAATTTACAGTCTATATGGAGTAAATACTTGGATAGACGTCAACTAGAGAGAGGGTTGAGATAAACATGCATTGTGGTCATGGGGAAAATTGGTTTCATAGGTGAACCAACCAAAGTATGTTACAAGGTGTGTCCTGCCAAATATCGTGCAGACGGGTCATATAAGAGAAAAGTTGCTCTCGTGTATAAGTGAATGGTTGTGAATGATCATACGAAGCACATGTAGTTGATTTCTTCGTGTATGCCTTTCGATGTCAAGGTAGCAAGCTGCTCGATCCAATACGTTTCTCTTTGATCCAACATTTTGGTCATATTCTCATATTGATTGCTTTTGTCACTGTCTCAACAATTTGAAATCGTATCTGAGAGATGTTATGTTTCATTTCGTGCCAATGCCTTCTTACTGCAGAGTTCAGATTCCTAATTCTAATACATAATCTGTGTTCATTCCACCTTTGCTTTTCAGGTCACATATATTGTAAAATGTATTTAAGCCCACATGGGCATTTGATGGAGCATATTATATTTGCAGTATTGCATGTAGCAAAGTTTCATAATTTAATCTTTTCTCCTGAACGAGGGTGGTTGATAGTGCTGCCTTTAGTAACAAACCCGAATTGTGTGCAGTGTAAGCATGGAAATGTACTGGTGCGTGTTGTAACCTGCTTGTGTATTGTAGATCTGGTGGTGACTAGTTGATCTCTGAAGTTCATGCTTCTTTGGTATGCAAACACAGGAGGCTCTTTAAAGAGATGTTCGCCCTTCTGGTCGCAAGTGAGTGTTCTCCCGTTGTTTTGATGATGGATTTGAACCCGTAGGCCCTTTAAGCAAGGTAATGATATAGGGGATGGATGGGGATGCAGAATTTACTCTTACACCAATAATAAGACCGACTCAGGAAGTTAGCAAAACATAGCTGTTTTATTTGCAATTGTCTAAAACAGGGAGTACAGTGGACATCAATGGACATTCGCTCAAGTCTCTCAACAATTTACATGAAAAAACACAGTTATATAGTAAAAACTCGTCATCATTGGCGTCATACTATGTGGCAAAATAAAAGAAAAGTACTTGAGGTTGTGATAGGCTTAAGGGGAACATCTAGGTATACTTTCTATGGGGGATAGGATTGTGATTGGGTCTCTAAGGTCAGGTGGACTGCTAGGCCTACCCGTTGTGTAAGTCATCTCCAGTTTCATAAAATACACGACTTTTCATTGACTGTCAAACTATAGGGCTCTTTGCTATGTGGCCCTCTTACGATTGGTTGGCACGCTTGCACCCTTCTGGAATATTCCACTTGCTAGCAACACACAAGCTGGTACCCCAGGTGCTGGTGGGTTGGACTTGACCATGCCTCCCCACTCAATTAGCCCAACATCCATCATCACTCCTGCTGTCTGCTATTCGAATTGTCTTTGAACTCAGCCTTGTAAAGTATTACTGTGCCTGAGAATAGAAGGGAGTGTGAGCACGGTCTTATCTTCAAGTCTCGGTGTAGCTTGCCCAAAGTCTATTTTCATATAGTCCATGTGACAGGAGACCGTGTTTGATCTCTTTCTTTCGTATTTAACACTATTAAATGAATAAAACCTGGCACTTTTAGTATTTTTTCATTACACCTCAACTAGGACCTCGCCTTGCTTCTCACGTTCATTGTATCTTCTCAAATAGATAATTGGTTTCTTGGCTGCCCCAACTCTTGACACTGGCCAGACAACCTTTCCCGAATCTTCCCTCATCGTCAGCTGATTTCTTCTACTGCGCGACACTTTCAACCCTTCTGTTCATGGGGTCCTAGTTTGCTAAAGCACGACGTGGAACATCCAGATTATATATTGGCGGCTCTGTCTGCAGCCTATTCATTACATATAGCCACTCTTCATGATTACTTAGTCTACTTGCGTTCCAGCATCTGTACAATTATGAAATGGCTTGCATTTTCTTCAGTGCTCTCCGTATGTGAAATCTTCAATTCCCACATGAAATGTTGCTCAATTGCTCACTTCCCCATCAGATTCTATAAGGTCTACATACTCTCTTCATTGGCATCTCTTATGGGTGCGTCATTTCTGCTTCATGTGACGTCACCAATCTTCCACTTCATTAATCTTCACACTTCTTCTGGAACCTCCTTTAAACGATTGTCATTTCTCTGGGAATACATCATATAGGGCTTTCTCAATGGATACCTTGTTTGGAGGATTCTTCACGGTATAGGGACCATTATTGGCATTGTGCATGTCGCAATTTCTGGGTTACAACATGTAGGCAAAATGGGGGCAGGACTTCCGTTAGAGGCACTTGGCTCCTCCTCTACAGATTTGATCCTATTACTTTGAATAGAGAATGTAGATACATACACCAATGGAGGTTTGCTTGTTGTTTCTTTTGTGTGCAAGAGTAGGTCATCACGTTGTATAGTGTGAGCCTTAATAGTGGCTGCCTCCATTTTTTGTGATTTATATTCACTCCCATTTCGGTTATTTCCCGATCATCTTGCATCTCGCTATATTAGCATGTATACGTTTGATCTATATACATACTTCCCCTTAGATCTGGGATTCAGAAGGAGGTACCTGAAGCGTGTACAGATCACAGCCCATGTAAGGGCTCTTTGAATTCCTTAGACTCAATTACGCACTTTATTGAGCACTTCCCATCACTGTCATTATGAGTTATGCTACTGTTCCCACAGATACATGGACACATCAGCAAAGATGCATTGATATATTTATTCTGGTCGATTGACATGAGCACGCTTACAATGCATTTAATTACTAATGTTATCAATGCTGTCCCTTGTTTTCTTTCCATTCTTTATTACAACTGCTGAATTCTTGTTAGGTACATATTCTGTATTTAACACCATTTGAATGCTACTTGCTTATGTATTTCACATGTTGTAATTTCGGGGTTTATAGTGATAATTTCGAATGACATTATGTCAAAAGTCATAATGTCGGAAAAAAAAGTCCAAAAAAAAATGTCGAATGTCTTTTTTTATTTGTTTTTTGTTCGAAATGGGTGGTTCTCCCCAACTCCCCTTTTTTGTTTTACCCCTTTTTTTTTTTACTTCCGAAACCCAAAACAAACATGTCAATAAAAAACGAAAACATTCGAAAAAAAAAAAGTTGACATTTTTTTTTCCGCATTATGCCTTTCGACATAATGTTTTCGACTTTTTCACTGCACACGCATATGTATCATGCTTTTGAACCCACGTGTTGTAACTACAAAGAGCTCAGCCCTGAAGATGGAATTCAATTCCGAAATTCATTGTCCTATGAGCTAGCACTGCTGAGAATGCTATTGCCTTCAAAAACAATTAAATATGAATTTGGGCACTTTTTTCTGAAGCGCTAATGTATTGATTATATACTTTATCCATCAATGAAAAGCAAATTCAACAAATAGTGTAGCTTCATTATAAGAGCATACTGTGATTGCTAGTCTTACTAAGTGGATACAACCAGTTTCTGTTCATCCACATATTTTTATCCTTGTGTACTTTTATCCTTTTATGCCGAGCAGTTCCACAAACAGATGCAACTATACCTCAGCGTAGTATTTAAGTCTATTAAGTCTAATCTTAATACACTGTTGTGTCGTGTCCACCGACTCCACACAGATTTCTAACCACAAGACACATAATAGATGGAGACACACCAGTAATATACCATTAATATGTCAAATGAGGACATAGAATCATTGACCACAAAATGAGCTGGAACCTTAGGTTTCACTCTAGAACAGGCAGACACAATCTTAGGCCTGATAAGTAGCACCACACCACACTCAATCGATCCCTCTAGTTGCATTAAGCAACTCAAGTGCCTTAGCCGCAAAGAAATAAACAGGAAGCTGCACGCAATGACCGTTGGCAGAAACTATAAGAATTAGCGCATTCCTAGAGGCGTGAGGATTCTATTACAACCCACCTTATGCAAAGAAAGCCCAGAATGTGTTCTCAAATTGGAAGCTATCCTTAATAAATGCTCATTAGACCTGATCCTACTGACTACACAGGAACTGGCAAAAAACCTGACTACTATTACCACAGAGATACTGGAGATAGAGAAATAATTGATTGGACCCCTTTAAAAAAAAGAACTTGAAAGGATCCTAACGGACATCAACCTTAAACTAGAGAGCTACAAGAAAGTGAGGACATTTAAGCGTGATACGACTATTTAAATGAAGAAGTACACACTTGGATGGACAAATTCGGACCACCCTAAAGAAAACCATGACAGAACAATTCAAGTAACACATCCAGCTCAGAATCCGAAAGAACTGGAGAATTGACAATTCTACGTAGAGGCTCATCTAACCATACACCAGCAGAGGGAGAAACTGAAGCAAGTACATCAGCACTGACAGCACCTGTTCTAGGGTTAAGACAATAAGAACAAGGAGGGAGAAGAGGAAACCCAAGAGGAGGAAGGATAACCAGGAAACACAAGAAAACGTAGTTGTTAACCTTTGACTATTTCCTGCAACCTCTTGTGCACAGAAACAGGCACATACGTTAAAGACACCAACCATTTCCTAAAATACCTGAAAGGCAATACATACAATCCTGGTAACATCATGTTCACAGTTAATGTCAAGAGCCTGTACACATCCAATCCCCATAATCTTGGCATGGAAACCATTGAGTGAATGTTACTTAAAGAAGAAGACATCAGGGACCATAAAGAATTCATCCTTACACTGTCACAGTTCATCGCTGAAAATTCCTACTTTGAATTTAAGGACCAACATTATCTTCAAGTGTCATGAACATCCATGGGAGCAACCGTGGGCCCTATACATGCAAACTGCTTCATGCATAAGTATGACCATGTACTAAACCATGAGGTGTGGCATAATTACATCAATTACATTGGGAATATGGACAGGAATGGAAGAAAATCTTAATTACTTTTTTATGTAACTCGGTGCCATCCATCCACAGATACAATTCTCCCATGAAGCATCACAGGATGAAATACACTTTTTAGAGATTGCTATCAAGACACAAGATAATGGGCTTGCCAAAATATTTACCGCAAACAAACTGATCGCAACAGTTTGCTGCAGAGACTTAGTTTGCACCAACCAAGCATCATTCAAAATGTGGCATACAGCCAAATGTTAAATGTGAAATGAATTGTGAGCAACCTGGAGGATTATACCCATGAAATAACTGAAATGGGAAAGAAATGTATTGCCCGTGGTTATAAACTGAAAGAAATTGTGGCAGTCACTATTAAGGTTGACGCTATATAACGTGATGACCTACTCCTTCACACAAAAGAAACAACAAGAATACCTCCATTGGTGTACGTACCTGATTCTCTATTCAAAGTAATAGGATCAAATCCATCATCAAGTAAACTGGAGAACACTCACTTGCGACCAGAGGGTCGAACATCTCTTTAAAGAACCTCCTGTGTTTGCATACCAAAGAAGCAAGAACTTCAGGGTATCAACTAGTCACCACTAGATATACAATACACAAGCAGATTACTACATGCACCAGCACATTTCCATGCTTACACTGCACAAACTGGAGGTTCGTTACTAAAGGCAGCACTATAAACCACCCTCATTCAGAAGAGAAGATTAAATTATGAAACTTAGCTACATGCGATACTGCAAACATAATATACCCCATCAAATGCCCATGTGTGCTATATTACATATGACAATCCAAGAGACCTGCAAAGCAAAGATGGAATGAACACAGATCATGGATTAGAAATAGAAATCCAATCTCAGCAGTAACAAGGCATTGGCACGAAATGAAACATAACATCTCTCAGATTCGATTTCAGATTGTCGAGACAGTGACAAAAAACTATCAATATGAGAATATTTCAAAAAAGTTTGATCAAAGAGAAAGATATTGGATTCAGTGGTTTGGTACCTTGACACTGAATGGTATAAATGAAGAAATCAACTACATGTACTTCATATGATCACTCACAACCATTCGCTTATACACAAGAGCAACATTTCTCTTATATGACACAGTGGCACGATACTTGACATGACACCATTGTAACATACTTAGTATGGTTCACCTATGAAACCAGTTTTCCCCATTACTACAGTGCGTTTTTAACGCACTCCCTATTTGATGTCTATCCATTTATTTGCTCCATATAGACTGTAAGTTCTGTAAACAGTCTCATGTTTCAAATGTGTTGTGACCTAATCAAGATGATTATATATATTGTTTTGTTCATGTGTTTGATTTATTCAAATGTGATTAACGAGACAAGTACTATATTACGATCACCTAATTGCACGCATATGTATGTTAATTGCCGGCTTCTCCACAACATGTTTACTTTCCACTGATGCGAGCCAGCTGCATTACTATCACTAGCTTTGCCCTGCGACAATCCCGACCTCTCTGTTGGTTCAGAGAGAAGGGGACGCGAGGCACTGATGACATCATCACGCTCCCCAACGTGTGTCATCGCAACCCCTACGGTCACCAAGGCAACACAATATACACTCGATACTGCCGTCCACATGAGATGGTTCTCCTCTCCCAACAATCACCTGGCAGTCTGCTAGGGTAAGTACAATTACCATGGCGAGATCATCTCACATCCCTCTATATTAGCACGCATACGTTTGATCTATATACATACTTCCCCTTAGATCTGGGATTCAGAAGGAGTTACCTGAAGCCAGTACAGATCACAGTCCAGGTAAGGGCTCTTTGAGTTCCTTAGACCCAATTGTGCACTCTATTGAGCACTTCCCATCACTGTACATTATGAGTTATGTTACTGTTTCCACAGATACATGGACACATCAGCAAAGGTACATTGATATATTTATTCTGGTCGATTGACATGAGCATGCTTACAATGCATTTAATTACTAATGTTATCACTGCTTTCCCTTGTTTTCTTTCCTTTCTTTATTACAACTGCCGATTTTGCAGTATGTACATCTTCTGTATTTAACACCATTTGAATGCTATTTGCTTATGTATTTTCCATGTTGTATTGCATGTATATCATGCTTTTGAAGCCACGTGTTGTAACTAGACAGAGCTCAGCTCTGAAAATGGAATTCAATTCCGAAATGCATTGGCCTATGAGCTAGCACTGCTGGGAATGCTATTGCCTTCAAAAACAATCAAATGTACACTTGGGCACTTATTCTGAAACGCTAATGTATTGATTATATATTTTATCCATCAATGAAAACCAAATAAAACAAACATTGGAGCTTTATTATAAAAGCATACTGTGAGTGCTAGGCTTACTGGGTGGATACACCCAGTTTCTGTTCATCTGAGCATTTCGATCCTTGTGTCACAGGATCCTTTTATGCTGAGCAACTCGTACAAACAGATATAACTATACCTTAGTGTAGTATTTAATTCTATTAAGGCTTATTCTTACACACTGTTGTGCCCACCTACACCACACAGAAACTTAAATAACTCCCATTTAATGAATAAAATAGTTGCACTGTCACCACAATGTTGGCCACAAAATTACAAATAATGTGTGCCGGAAATTAATCCGAGTTCTCAGTTGTCATGACTATTGCGCTAGCCTCCTCCTTAACCTCCCAGTCTACTTCGTCTCCCTCTTGACAAACACTTAACTTTGCTACACCCTCCCTCCACGATATCCCACAATCTTCTTCTACTTTGCCTGCTGGATGGCTCCCTCTGGGAAAGACAGACACATTTTTACATGTCCAGCGCTCATCTTCAATTCCATTCATGGGCGTATGCCACCTTTAACTGGCTGAAATGATTTACAGATTCTCTCCTGCTTGCATCCTCCACTCAAAAACACATCTAAATCTCATTGGTCCCTCGACATCCTGCAAATCCTCCCACTTTTGATCCTTCTCCCTCCTTCATCCTAAACTTCTGTTGAAAACAAAACTACTGTTCAATGTATTAAATCAGCGCCAAAGCCCTATCTTTTGAGTCTAGCAGGAGCCCTCTTAATTTCCTACCCGCTTCCTTAACTAGACAGCCCCTCCTTCCACTATATAAGTGGCCATTCCCCCATACACACCATGTCCCACCTGGCTAGGATCTGCGTTGTGTCTCGTCCAATCCCTAGTTTTAGTTCTAAGTTACCACAGCCTCAATTGTAAGGCAGCTGCGTCAGGATTGCCCCGAATACTGACTTACTTTTTTAATGTTTCCGGTCGAACCACCTTGTCCCCTCAAAAGAATACAACACAATATAGACAATGCCAATTTCGGTCCAGATGGAATTTAGGAGAATGAGCACATTTCCTGAAACTTTCATTGAATAATTGGCAAGGCAGAATCACAGGGTTTTGCCTATCCCTAGTGCCAAGTCCAGGCTGCATCAGCCATCCTGCAAGCCAAGAAACTCCAGGTCGAGATAGGGTCTCTGATAGCACTTCCCTGCGAAAACTTCACTGTGGGAAATAGCAGTGCACCCCAAGTTTGAAAAATCCCAGCACTGTCTCAGTTTCAGATTACCAGTTTGCATACTTGTACTATATTCCCAGTTTCACCATTTTAGCAGGTATTCCTAGATTTTCCACCGCACTTTATTTCTAGTTTGACAATCTTAGTATAGTCCCCATGTGACTGTGAGGAATTTGATCATCCGTACGGTGGGTGAGCGGTTGTCTGTGTTTTTTGACATTTTTAAAGAAATTGAATGATGGTTGATAAACCTCTGGAAAATGTGTGGGGTTACTCTGCACACATTTTCCTATGCTCACCACGCGACATACACAAAGACCTGTGT
This sequence comes from Ambystoma mexicanum, assembly GCF_040938575.1. Lineage (NCBI taxonomy): Eukaryota > Metazoa > Chordata > Amphibia > Caudata > Ambystomatidae > Ambystoma > Ambystoma mexicanum. Next base: position 605,541,825 of record NC_090922.1, read on the forward strand.
ACTCTGGGTGGACACAGCCTACAGGTGTCGTCCATCCTGTCATATTTAGTTGGGATATGACAGCCAAGAGTACATCAAGGCATCTCAGAAGGGGCGGGCAAAACCTTCCTCCTGCATGACCAGCCTAATTTACTAACAAAGGCTCCACCGATCTGCCCTGTCATTTGTTAGCTCTGCTGGTGGCAGCTTTGCACATTAATCAGAGTTAATTCAAACAGAACCCCGGGATCCTAGTTGGAGGACTAACACAAGAGACAGGAAACCCCAACAACCTTTAATATGCATCTGTGTCAATCTGAACCCAGCTCCCACCTCTTAGTTTCAAGGGCAGTGAACTGTGGTGTCTGGAACAACTGTTTACAGACGTCATCTCCAGAAGGGGACCCCATTTAGAAGGTATGTGAATGTGGTTTGCACAAGTCAGAAAGTCTGGTCTCGTTGCAGCTTCAAGGGAGAGCTGCTGCTTTAATCAGGTACCACAGAGAGCTCAACAAACCATTTGATCCACAACAGACAGGAAGATGGGTGGGACTTACTATTACATGTTTTCACCCTTTATCTTTTCTGTTGCAAAACACTCTGGTTATGACCATAAGCATACATGAGATTGTTGGTGGGGACACGGTATTGTTTCATTAAGGTAGGCTCAGCCTACACCAAACACTATGACCCATTTGGCTTTAAAAGAGAGCTGAGCCCCTCTTTTGAGGAGATGATCTGAAGATTTTGCAAGGAGTAACAAGGAAGGAGAACTTATCATTGGACCCTGGCTGAAGGTACAGTCTGCCTTGCATCTTCCGCCAGTGAAGGACGGCCAGGACCTCCAAGAGGGAAGCAAGATCCGTCCCCTAAATATCTCCTGGGCAACAGAGGGAGATACCGAATCCAGAGGACCCTCCAGCAGCTCCACAACCGGTACCCAGCCAGCACACAGCGTGCCCTGCTAGCCTATGCGGCAAGCTTCCTAGGTGGGAAGTGCCAGAGAGTATCCAAACCAAACCAAGCACAAGGAAACTATCTGCAACACCCTCCTCTGCTTTGGGTAGTTCACCTTAAAAGATGACAGGAGCCCAGTGAAGAAGCTAGGAGGGGGTGCATCGACAATCATCTACCAACGGCTGCCTTAAAGGATATTTTCAAGCCAGTCGAGCCCCTCAAGCTGCAACCGACTGCACTGCTGACTGTTGTTACGCAGCAGTCGCTAACGCCGTCTGAGAGGCCTCGACCAGTGCTTCAGACCCACCAACCAGCACTGAGATGATTCCTGACCCAGAGCCGCCGTGTAGGCCGCCTGCAGCCATCCGTCCAGCCTCACTTGCCGAACTGCCTGTTGCCTGATACCTGCAGCTCTCTCCCATCTTCAACTTTGTCGCAGAAGCTGCAAATGCCCTGAAACCGACTCTACACTGTCAAGCACCAAGAACTTCTACAGGCACAAGGTACACTGTGGTTCTGTCCCCCTGGTCCTTCTCTGAAGGCCCCTAGTGACATTTTATGACCCATTCCTCCCTTTGTGTTGAAACCAAGTAGCCTTGAACTATTGCGATTAATTACTATACCGACTACCTTCCTGTCAGGATCCCTTTTCCTTCTTTGAAACAGTCTGTCCTCTGCATTCCTTTACAGGGTGGGTTGTATTTTGTAGTGTGCTAGAACTATCTGTTGTGATAAAAATAAAGTAGATATTATTATTATTATTATTATTATTATTTTTATTATTAATATTATCTTTATTTGTTTATAGTTCAAAGAAATTTAACAAAAACTAAATACAAATTAAAATAAACATTCTCATAACTCTTGTACATTATAAAAACACAATAAACACACAAATTCCACAACATACAACAGATAATTGAAAATTACGCTAAAAGCTTCATATCGATCTCAAAAATATATACAAACTTTTAAATTCCTAAGATATTGAAAAGCTTAACATTCCAGAAATAAAACTTCAAATGGTAATAACAAAAAGTCAATCATTAAAATTCATAAAATAGAATTAAAATTGAAACAATTCCTAACATCCATTTCAAGACATATTGCACTGAAACCCCTCATTCAATCAATTTAAAAAACGGCCTAATCAACTTTGACTCCCTCAACCTTCCTAAAACACTAACCTGCCTATACAATTTCTTATTTTGTAATTTCATTAGATTTCATAACGTGTTTCCACTAGTTTCCAAAGCCAATAAAGTACCATGTGCATTTCATTAGATTCTGAATTTAGACAACACACCCAAAAGACTCTGATTTAATTGTGTCGTAGTTATGGACTCTGCCTCCCAGTAGGCACATATAGGGTAAGCCAAGAACCCGACACGCAGACATAACGTGTTTCGTGGTTTGCAGACAGCCGGATGATTTACAAAATCGACAAATCCTCGAATCACTCGGAATCCCCCATTACAAACCTCTAATTATTAACAGCGGATGTTGATTGGTCCTAAGTCTCAGCATGAAATAAAGAACGACAGGGCTTGGACTAAGTAATAAGTATGTTTGAGGCATCATAAATTTGTGTGCAAACTTGGCTCGTGCGCTGTAATTACGTAGATTGGAAACATGGGAATCATTCTTAGTCCAGTCCCAGAGGTCTGCCTTGTCAAAGAGGGAGGCCTTTACTGATTCACAGTTAGACCGAAATGCAGGCCGCTGTACCGAGTTAATAATTTGAAAAAAGTCTACATTTAAAATGTAAAAAGTCTTCCCTCGAGCACCCAATTTGTATTCATAATTTTTCCTTGGTTTTTTTAGAAGAGGGTATACCAGGGTCATTTTAAACTTCACATACAATGCTCCCCTTTTCTTGAGTAATTGGGTACTTAAGGACACAATCCCCAGTTCAAGCCTTAGGTACTCCATAGAAGCTGAGGCTACGAGATTTAAGGCAGAACGCCAAAATCGACTCTCCAGTCAATCTAACCTATCAAGGTCCTTCCTAGCCAAGGATTCAAGCCTGTAGAGTAACATTGGGCTGAATCACTGCTTATGGTATAGTCTGCCTTCTTATTGGTGAATTTCTGCAGAATCAGTTGACGTGCCTTTCTTGTTTTGGTCTCAATTATACCTGCATAGCCATTATTATTACTCATCCCAAGGCCCATGTACATATAGCGTTCAATGTATTCAATCGTTTCCATTGTTGTTGGCATGGGTATGTTGTTCACCTTCTTTCCTGCCAGGAGCATGCATTTAGTCTTGGTAACATTGATCACAAGCTTGTTATCCATGGCATAGTCGCATAGTTCATTTAGCATGTTTCTCATGCCACTAAATGTGTGATCTAATATTACTAAATCATCAACATACAACATGCTGCCAATGTGTTCTGCCCCCACTTTAGCCGGACAATTGGCCTTTAAAAATAAGAAAGCTGTAAGTCGGTTAAAGATTGAATCGAAGGGCAGCCAACACACAACCTTGCTTGACTACCCTGCTAATACCCATCAATCCTGACATTCTCCCTTTGTTGTTCAGGTGAACTCTAACTTGGGTGTTAGCATGTAGCAGCTGTATTGTATAGACTAACCAGCCCAGACATACCATTTTTTGCAATTTTTGCCAAAATTCGCATGATTGACGCTATCAAATGCAGCGTTAAAATCTACAAAAGTTATGCATAAGGGGGGCCTATATTTCCCAGTAGTGCCCCTGACTAGCATGTCCAGCATCCTTATGTTATGCATATTTTTATGCAACCTTGACTGGACAGTCCCTTTTATCATTGGGTAATAATTGTATTTTCGCTGTGTTGCAACTAACCAACGATCCACGACCTTGCGGAGGTAAGCCTGCCGTTCCATCCATGCTACCAAAATTGGACAAGGAGATTTATAATTGACTTGCATTTGCTATCTGTTCGGATCCCTTCTGGTGTACTAGAGGTGTGGGGTTTATTGATGGTTTAGAAACCGATATTCATCCCTGGACCACTGGTGCTTCAGAAGTTGTTTTGTCACAGTGACAGCCCCAGTATACCCCAATTCGACCACCACAATATACAATCAATTACATAAACTTCAAATGTTTTCACTTTGACCATCCCAATTTTCCACAGTTTGACAAACCCAATATGCTGCCAGTTTAATATCCACAGTATATTTATTAGTGAAAACCCACCATAGTCCCAATTTGCACAGTTGAGACACGGGGCCTCATTCCGAGGTTGGAGGTAGCCTTGCCGGTAAATCTGGGTCCGCCACCCGTGAATGGGCAATTACGGCCCAGCCGGACCCGGTAATTGCCCTTTCGCCGGTGCCGGGCCCGGTACATACCCATTCCCATTGAGCCCAGCAGGGCTCAATGGGAATGGGGACGTCAGATGTACCAGCATCATTGACAATGGTGCCAGTTTATCCGACATGCTGTGCTTGCGGGTGCCGCACTGCCCTCCAGGTCAGACCTAGTGGATTGTCAGGCACCCGCGAGCACAGCTCGTAGTATGGCGGTACGGTAACAACGGTGCCGGTAGCGCTCCCGGCACCGTTGTTGCCTTACCGCCATACTTATAATGAGGCCCATAGTTTTTGCTTAACAATCCCAGTTTGCAAGATCTCAATATACGGCTCGTTTTAACAATTCCAGTTTACACCCACTTTGACATTCCCACATTGCACAATGTCAGCGTATATTGCAGGTTTGACTATCCCAGTATGTCGCCACTTTAAAAGCTAGTAATATCCTAGTGTTCCGTGCCCAGCATATACAAAGTTTCCCCGCCCTCGAGATTGAAAATTCGGTCTTTTGTGATCTTTCCACATATTGAAGACCACACACAAAAAATACCGTTTTTTATCGGTCGATTGTGTGCGGCATGCAATATGCCCAAATATCAAATGCAAATTGCACGCAGAGCCCCCGACCACACATAACTTCAGCCGTTGGTGGACTCCTGTATGCAATTTGAATTTGATAGAAAATGCCCCCCCCCGGCCTTTAAAATGTATTTTACTACCAGTTTGATAGCCCAATATTTTCCCAGTTTGCCCTTTGCAGTATCCCACAGTACAAATCCAGTGTACAATGACCCAATCCAAGTATAGTCTTAGTTTACCATTATGCAATTCCAGTGTCCTCCCAGTTTGCTAAATCCTAGTACATTTTCAGTTTCAAAATGGGAGGAGCATAGTCCAATCTTAACACAAAATGGGGTATTCCCATTGTACAGTCCCACTGCAGGCCCCATTGTCCAAATGCACTAGAAACAAAAGAGGGTCTATCAATCACATAAGGTGACAGTGGCTTTGCCTTGGTGGCTAACAGCCACATCTGATCTTTTAGGCCAATGTGACCATCCTACTGATCATGCATGAGGAAGGGCCATGCATGCTCTCGGGATAAGATATAAATTGTGCATATCTGAACCGCAGTATCACAGTGAAAAACATGCTGTCCACAAATGGAGATGGATTCGAACAATATGACAAACGCTGGGAAAACAGCGTCTACATTTCGACAAAACCACAGGAAAAAAAATGGAAAAAACGTTTTGGAGCACACAGCCCGAGCTTAATCTGGTCTCACGGGAGATGTATACTAGTGTAACATGGCAGCGGAACTTTACTGCGGACGAATTTGGAAATTCAAAGTTAGGAAATGTTCTATACTTATAAGTAAGTGTTGCTGCGACCCGCACTGTACAGTGTGCTACTTGACTGTGCATTTCTTTTTTCAACGGACAAGGTTAAAAAAAAAATGAACATTTAATTTTCGCCACTGCATTAGCCATTGGGCCTGGTGGTCTGTGTTAGAAGAGTATGGGCCTCATTTCGAGTTTGGTGACATACAGGGTCATCACGATTTGGGCAGTAACTCCTAAATGCGGCGGTAACGCTATTACCGCTGCATGTAAAGGTCTGCCAAATCACGGGTTTGGCAGTATTTAGCCCCAGGTCTGAGCTGGGGGGAAATCCGCCATACGTACCCCCGGCGGATATCGTGCCAAACATTCCCCATTGGGTCCATTGGGGAATGGAGAATTCCCGAATGGGCCCAAGGGGGAATGGGTAAGGACCGTTCCGCCAGGCCTGTGATCCGGCGCTAGTAGCGCCAGACCGGGTAGCGGAAGCCCTATTAGCATGGGCTGTATCCCAGCGGGACTACCGCCCAACTCGTGATGAGGCCCTATTCTTTGGAAATGCCGCCAAACTTAAATATTGTTAGCGCAGACAGGAATGAGAAGGGTCTGCGTGATTTAGAGCCATGTGCCATGCAGAACCTTCAGTGATTCCTCTTGCTGACGTCCCATAGGTCTTCATGGGGATTGCTTACTACCATATATGGTAGTTACCGCATGTCGTAACTACCCCGCATTGTAATGGTTTTGCGTGAAGGAAATTTCCACTGCATATATTCAGGTGTTTTTTATGAGGTAAAATATGTTACCCTAAATTTGGCAGTGCCGTACAAGTGGCGGTAATTGTACTATTCAAACAAAAACTGGGGTCTCCCCTCTAGTGTTTGGCTACACCCTTGTAGTAAATAATACAGTAAATTAATTTGGTAACAATCGTGTAGCAAAAAGGTCCTGACTTTTATTGACAGTGTTAGGTTTCTGTGAGTCGGTGTTGCCAAGTTTGTTTGCGCCAACCCTGGGGTGTGTATCAGTCTATTATGCGTGAGGTTACTGAGTCACTGGCAGCACCGGAGCGGGAAGATGAGACTGTAACACCTGAACAGTCAAATGAATATGCAATTCGAAAGGTTAATCTCCCCTCAGTTGTGTGCTCTGTACCCTGTCTTGTTTGAACAAGTGAGATACACTTCGGGGTGGGTGTCGTCAGTGTCTGGTTTATTAGTCAAACAACCAGGGAATTTCCCTCATATCCAATTACAAACAATCAATTGGGTGACTTGTTAGACAATGAACAGGTTGTATACATTTGTATGTGCATTTATTCACGGTGGCAATGCATTTCGGACTGCTCGTCCATCCTCAGGGCCAACTGTGCAAGTACTACAGAAGTGTTCATCATTGTCTCTGATATTTATAGAGCACTACTCTGCAAGCCAATACCATAATGCCAAGGCAAACCTGTCTACAAGCGAAGCAACATTAGTACCCGGCAGTCCTATCCATGGGATTACACTGAAAGACGATTGGCTCATTTCTGAGTCCTACCTCAGTGTAATCCCGTGGACGCACGAACGTCGTTCGCATGCCGGGTACACTCTTTTTTCAAGGCAACCTTGGAAAGGGAGAAGGAACCACACAAAGCCCCTTCTCCCTTTTCCAAGGTGGCCTTTTTTATTTTTATTTTTGTCCTATTCATTAGTATGGAGCAACTTTGCCCAACATGGTGCCCTGTTGCTCCGTACTAATGAAGCAGTACGCGCGGCCTAGTGTTCCTAGAACCAGCGCGTAATGCAACTAAACCGTTTCAAATGGCAAAGACATGTCGTGTTCTGGGGCTGCAAACTCGGGAAAACCAGTATTCTGAGCTTGCAGACCCCAGAATACTAATGGCAATAACCGCCTCGCCGGCAGGCCGTTACCTCCTTTTGGTAAGACCCCCAGGGCCACCATTAAGGTGCTCGCAATGATTGGGCCTGTAACTTGAGGCCCCGGGGGCATTACCATAGGCGGTAATGGCCCGCCGGCTCAGCGGTTATTGCCACAATAGTGACCCATAAAACCTATTTTGAACAGGTGATGCATATAACAATTAGAGACAATAGGCCTCATTACAAGTTTGGAGGTAGCCATGCCTGTAATACAGGCAGGCTACCTCCAAACTTGCAATAAAATCTGGCACCCGCGAATGGGCAATTACCAGGTCATGCCGAGTTTGGCGGACCCAGTATTTGACCATTTGCGGGTGCCGGTAATAAGGGACTCCCCATCCCCATTCAGCCCCATAGGGTTGAATGGGAATGAGGAGGGTGGTAGCACCGGTACCATTAATAATGGTACTGGTGCCACCATCATGTTCTGCACGTGGGTCAGACCTGGTGGCTGCAAGGGCACCCGCAAGCATAACTCGTAGTATGGCAGTACGGTAGAAACGGTGCCGGTAACGATACCAGCGCTGTTGGTGCCTTACCGCCATACTTGTAATGAGGCCCAATGGCCTCATTACGACTTTGCTGGGGTGGAATGAAAGTATCAGTGTTTACATATACTGGCACGTTTCTGCACCGATAAAGTACAAGTTTGCTGGTGGGGTGGCCAGAGCGGGAGGTAATTTCGCCATCCTACCAGCACGGTGCTGGTAATACTGGTAAATCCCAATTCCGTGCAGTCCCATTGGACTTCATGGAATTGGGATTTACCACTCTTATGGGCACTCGGAATCCACCGGTAATTACATTATGTGCCAAGGAGCACACACTTTCATAAAGCAGTGTATCTGAGATCATTACACCAAATTTACAGTTTGTTGTTATGCATTGTGTTAAGAACGTTTGAATATCTATATTAAATGAGGCTTTCTTTTTTGCGAATCAAGCTAGCTGTAAACTAAGCTTTAGAAGGAGAGTTTTACTATTGCTCGATTTCATGGCTAAATAAGAAATTCGGTAGGTAACTGGACGTTCCCTCACAACTCCAATTACTTAAACATTTACATATTAGAATAGGCACTGCTAATAACCAAGAAACATCTTTATAAAGTCATTTCCCAGGCTTCTCAAATCAATCCCTGCTCCAGCAAAGGACACCAATGGTAACAGGCGAAACAGAGTTCCGCCTGCAGTGCTGAGAGCACAGTAGCTGCATGTTTGTCTCTCCTTTTGTTCTGCAGGGTGGGCCCAGAAAGAGACATTATGGGCACTGTGGTTGGTGGAGGGGGAGGAGGGAGAGTGCGCTGCTTTCTCCAGCAAAGGCTAAAGAAGCTTAGTCCTATAAGTGCCAATAAAGTGAAATGAAAAGCTTTCCTTTTCACCTTGCAACATAGTTGAGTTCTGGTAAGCTCTTTTAGACATTGAGAAGTGCAGGTACTCAAATGCTCAAAAATAAGAAGTGCAGGTACTGAGGGCCAGGTAGGTCTGGCCCATTTAAAGCACTGGTCTTGAAGGAGTAATAGGCTGTCACGGTGTAAGTGTTTTGCTGCCTGTTGGTGTTGGGGTGGTCTGTTTAGAGTCGTTTCAAAAAGCAGACTGGCGGTACTGTCTGTTGGCTGGGTGGTATCTGTGCAGGTGCAGGTGTAGGGTGGTACTGTGTGGGCGGTTCTTAGGATTGGGAATGAGTTGTAGTCTGTACTGGCGACACGTCTGAACTGGAGCTCCCAGCTCTTTAAGATGAGGTAGCAATACCCTTGAGATGGATGAGGATGCAGAAATTATTCAAACATCAATAAAAGAAACGACTCAGGTAGTTGACAAAAGGATAACTGTTTTAATATCACTTATCTAAAACAGGGAGTACAACGGACATCAACAGACGTTGCAGCGTAAGAACTCTCAATGCATCTAAAAAAAAGCTTTCTTTTATAGCAAAAAATCGTAATAGGTGACGTCAACCTACGTATTACTAATGTCATCCTACGTGGCAAACTACAAAAACCTAATGGCAAGTGTGATAGGTCTAAGGGAATATCTAAGTATACAATCCATACTCGTCTAAGGCAGTGAAAGAAAGTGATTTGTTTCTTCACATCAGGTGGGGCAACTAAACCCTCCCCATAAACAGGTCACTATGAATGTCACTAAATACACAACGTCCTATTGACTATACAAACTATAGGACCCTTGATCATGCGGTCCCCTACCATGGGTTGGCACTCTAACTTCTGATAGTGCTTTTCCTCCTACGATAGCAGCACGCAGACTGAGAATCCAGGTGCTGGTGAGCTCGTCTTAATTATAGCGTCCCACCAATTAGCAATTTCATCCACCATTATCTCAGTGGTCTGCTGTCAATTAGGACTTTGAACTTGTACTTGGGAGTGTTCTTAGCTCTGAAGAATTGAGGGGAGTGAAGGCACGCTCTGCCCTCATGCGTAGGTGTGACCATCATGTACGTCTAACTTAATCCATCCACATGACTGAAGACCACACACTTGAGCCTCTCGTGTATTAAAAGTATTATTTCTAATAGACCTCTGATGTCTTCCTTGTTTTGTTCATGCCTCCTGAACAGGAGTTTCGTACTTTCACACAATTTGTATCCAATGTCTGCTCACTCCAGCCTGATAAAACCTTTGCTTCTTGGCTTGGCTTCATGGCTCATCCAACCTCGCCTTTCTGAGATTCACTTTGTTATTCATTTGTTTTCTTAATGCGACACACTGGAAAAGAGGCCTTCCTTTTTTAGCCAGCTCTACTATAGTTCGTAGTGGAAACATCCAATCTTTACTCATTTATGTGTATATTTATATGTTGGCGCATGCCGCAATCTATTCACTATTAAGCTAGCCTCAAGGATACATTGTCTACTTGCGTTTCGTTTGCATCTGTACACGTATAAACTGACTTCATGTCTACATCTATTTTGTAGCATAAGTCTCTTCATCTTGATCCCAAGATGCCACTTTTCTTCGATTCTTTCTTAATGCCTTATAGAATATCAACATTCTTTTAGTCTACATCTCTTCTATGTAAGTCAGTTTTGATTCTGTGTGACGTCACCATTAATCTTGGCCATTCATTTGCTCTGCTTCTTCCGGGATTTCATTCAAATGGCCATTATACTTTCTTGTGTGCGGGTATGGTTTTTTCAATGGGATCCTTGCTTCCAGGATCCTCCTTGGTATCAGTATTTTCACTGGTACCGCACGTGTCTCACACTCTGGTTCCCAACATATAGGCAAGATGGGCGAGGTGATTGAGGTGGGGGTACTTAGCTCCTTCTCTACACTTCGCTGTTGAGAGAGAGGAGACTGAGTCACGTGGGCTGAACAGCGCGGTGTGTGGCTGAGGTGCCCTTCACTTAGGTGACTAGTGCAGGTCCCCTGGGATAGGCTACCTTCACCGCAGTACAGAGGGCATGTGGCACTGTGAGCCCCCATCAGCCACACTGCAGGTTGAGATGGGCCATATGGTGCCCGCTGTTCCATTGGACCACCTCTGGCTAGGGCTCTAGAGATGTATCGCGTGTGGCATGATCATCTCCGCCTAGGGTAGTGGAGACATGGAGCACATGGAGCTGTTGGCTCTCTAGTCTGTATCCACTCTGGCCGCGAGAGGAGGGATTTGGGCACATGGTGCTGTTTATCTCCCTAGTCCTGCCTTTGCCTTCTCTCGGGTAGCACAGTTAGCCCCTTATTTATTTATCCTCTCTTGTTAGGGGATGCAGAAGCGGGGGGGGGGGGGCGTAGAGCAACACGCAGTGCTGTTAGCCACACATTCCCAGGTCCACTTAGGGTAGGGAAGCAGTAGATGAATCACAGTGTGGCACTACCAGCTCACTGTATGGTTTGGGTTGGCAGGAGTTGTGTATGTTGCTGCTGTTAGCCTCATTGTATAGGATGAACTACTTCAGCTCTGGCCAGGGAAGCACGGGGCAGAGCACACAATGCTGTTAGCCCCTACTAGTGTATCAGCGCTGGATAAAGCATAAGCAGGACTCTAGAATGACATATTTATTTATTTATTTTAATTTTTGGCAACGCGCCAGCTCGTCCGACAGCCTCAAGGCACGCAAATAACGAACAAGACAAGACAACAAGAAGGTCAGAGCCAGAGTGGCAGGAGTCGGAAGTAGCTTAGGAATATAGGACCCTCCTCCCTCCCATGGGCTGAATGGTGTCCAGGGGGGACACGTGGCTCTTCCATAAGGGAGTACGTTGACTTATTTTAATAGAAAATATAAGGAGAAATGACATCGAGGGGTGCCCAGCAGCAATATTTGTACTCAAGGGGGGTGGCTTGGCTACAACAATTTTACTCAAGGGGGCTCGCCATAAAATAGTTTGAATACCACTGTTGTAGGGCCACAGGAAATCGATTGGGTAGCAATGTGTTACTGATCAGTGATGGCTAGGATGCGGGTAGTGGAACACGTGATGCTGCTAGCCTTATTACTGATCAGTGATGGCTAGGATGCGGCTAGTGGAACACGTGATGCTGCTAGCCTTCTTATTACTGATAAGTGATGGCTAGGATAGCAGGTAGTGAAACACGTGATGCTGCTAGCCGTCTTGTTACTAATTAGTGATGGCTAGGATGGCGGGTAGCGGAACACGTGATGCTGCTAGCCTTCGTGTTACTGATCAGTGATGGCTAGGATGTGGGTAGTGGAACACGTGATGCTGCTAGCCTTCTTGTTACTGATCAGTGATGGCTAGGATGGCGGGTAGTGGAACATGTGATGCTGCTAGCCGTCTTGTGGTAGCGGAACACGTGATGCTGCTAGCCTTCTTATTTACTGATCAGTGATGGCTAGGATGGCGGGTAGCGGAACACGTGATGCTGCTAGCCTTCGTGTTACTGATCAGTGATGGCTAGGATGCGGGTAGTGGAACACGTGATGCTGCTAGCCGTCTTGTTACTGATTAGTGATGGCTAGGATGGCGGGTAGTTGAACATGTTATGCTGCTAGCCTTCTTATTACTGATAAGTGATGGCTAGGATAGCAGGTAGTGAAACATGTGATGCTGCTAGCCGTCTTGTTACTGATTAGTGATGGCTAGGATGGCGGGTAGCGGAACACGTGATGCTGCTAGCCTTCATGTTACTGATCAGTGATGGCTAGGATGTGGGTAGTGGAACACGTGATGCTGCTAGCCTTCTTGTTACTGATCAGTGATGGCTAGGATGGCGGGTAGTGGAACATGTGATGCTGCTAGCCGTCTTGTGGTAGCGGAACACGTGATGCTGCTAGCCTTCTTATTTACTGATCAGTGATGGCTAGGATGGCGGGTAGCGGAACACGTGATGCTGCTAGCCTTCGTGTTACTGATCAGTGATGGCTAGGATGCGGGTAGTGGAACACGTGATGCTGCTAGCCTTCTTATTACTGATCAGTGATGGCTAGGATGCGGGTAGTGGAACACGTGATGCTGCTAGCCTTCTTGTTACTGATAAGTGATGGCTAGGATGGCGGGTAGTGGAACATGTGATGCTGCTAGCCGTCTTGTTACTGATTAGTGATTGCTAGGATGGCGGGTAGTGGAACACGTGATGCTGCTAGCCGTCTTGTTACTGATTAGTGATGGCTAGGATGGCGGGTAGTGGAACACGTGATGCTGCTATCCTTCTTGTTACTGATCAGTGATGGCTAGGATGGCGGGTAGTGGAACACGTGATGCTGCTAGCCTTCTTATTTACTGATCAGTGATGGCTAGGATGGCGGATAGCGGAACACGTGATGCTGCTAGCCTTCTTGTTACTGATCAGTGATGGCTAGGATGGCGGGTAGCGGAACACGTGATACTGCTAGCCTTCTTGTTACTGATCACTGATGCCTAGGATGGCGGGCAGGGGAACACTTGAGACTGTTAGCCTTCTACTGTCTCGCCAGTTCAGTCTAGGGGTGTAGCTAGGGGTGTTATGCTGCTTGTTCTCTAGTTCTTAACGTGCTGCCGTCCTCTTAGTCCCAGGTCAGCTGAAAGTAGGGCGGCCTCGGTAGAGCAGAATTAGGTGACCATGTTAGCCCTCTAGTCGATGACCGGTTCTGGGCTAAGGTAGGAAAGCGTGCACTGGGGCAAAGCGCAAAGCCTTTCTGGATTAATGACCCCATTTTATGAGTAGCGCAGGCTGAAAGCCGGTACATGGCACGGCATGGCGGCAGTGAAGGGAGAGGGAGCGAGATGGCCGTGCAGTGCAAGAGGAGGAAGGGTACACGTGTGATGGTGACGGGCTGGTGGGATTGGAGGGATAGGCGTCAGTGCAGTGCACGGTACAGAGGGAATGGCCTGCTCCCAGAATGCAGTGTGTGCTGGTGGGAGGAGGGGGGCACGGATAGTGCCAGACTGGCAGGGGGTGCTCATTGGTTCCCTGGTGAGGAAGAGCCTGTTGAGGTCACTCCATGGGTGATCCCGTGGGGGGAGGACAGTAAGGAGGGGGGGGGATCAGGAACATTATTGATTGCAATTAACCCCTCCCCCCTCCCTCATCCCCCTCACCAGCGCTCTCTCTCTCTGCCCCCCTGGGCCCTCTGCAATACAAAAGAGGGCGGAAAGGAGACAAAAAAGCAGGGGTTTCAAAATTAGCGAGATAATGGGAGGAGACAAAGGGGGAGGGGCACTAAATTAGGGAGGGGTGCAATGAAGGGTGAGAGGAGGCTGTTGAAGGCACAAAGAAGAGAAAAGGGAAATCAGAAGAGGACATACTGTTCAAGAGGGAAGGCGGTGGAGGGCGCGATTGGGCGAACCGCGAGATGAAGGGAAGAAAAAAGGGAAGCGAGACAAAGCGTACGAACGATGCCGAAAAGAGGGGAGATAATTAGACAGGAACAGACCCAAGCAGGGCCAAGACGAATAGAGAGGGGCGGAATTGCGAAAAGAAAATTAAAAGAATTCAGAAAGTGCACATGTTAAAGAGTCATGGTAAAAGGCAGAGCAAAAGAGAGAATTAGAAATAAAACAGAGAAACAGATTGAAGGCAAAGGAAAGACAACATTTGAAGGTAGTAAGGTGGGAAAGAAAGAAAAAAAGAAAGAAAGAAAGAAAGAAAGAAAGAAAGAAAGAAAGAAAGAAAGAAAGAAAGAAAGAAAGAAAGAAAGAAAGAAAGAAAGAAAGAAATTGTTGAAATCCTCAAGGCGGTGAAAACGGGAGAGGAATAAATGGTTGCAGACTGGCACATAAAATGTGTACATACAAAGGTGGCAAGTGAGAAGGAGAGAACATATGCAGCAGAAGCTGCGGGTAAAAGAAGGTGTAGTAACGTGTTGAAAGGAGATATAGTGGAAAGGAGCGTGCGTAGAAATGTACTCCAGGCTACCCAGAAGCTCCACATCTTCAACCTGTCTCCAGAGTGCTGGTGTGAAGGGGGAGGGGGAGTCCAGGCAGAGGGAGGGGACAGCAGAGCAGAAGGTGGGGAGTGATGGGGGGCCGCGTTCCCCGCATCCTCTGAAGAGCAAGGCATTAGCAGCCAGCACCAGGCAAACAGAGAGAGGGGAGACGGGGATAGCGCTGAGCGGCAGCACCTCATTCCCACCTCTCGCCCTTTGCCTCCCTCCAAGGAGCGCCCCCCACCTCGACCACCTGCCATGGGATACCCCTGACTGCGTCACATCGCCCGAAGAGCTCCGCGTGCCGCCGAGGGAAGCTAGGTGACTTAGGTGAAGAAGACGCGAAAAGTTGAGGAGCGCAGCAGCCCGCGCTCAGCCCCGCGCCTTCCACTGGTCCGGCCCTGGACAGCGCTGCGAAAGCGTCCACGTCTTCTGAAGACCACGCGGGTTTGGAGGAGACGAAGCTCCGTCCAGAAATTCATCCGCTTCCCGAGGAAAAGGAAGAAGTACACCACGTCCCCAGCATAAGCTCTTTTGAAAGTTTCGTCCCATTTTGCCATAGTTTTCAAGGGGGGCGAGAACTCGGCGGATCCTACCGCACGTGTGGTCCCCTAGCTCGCTCGCACCTGTTGGATGCTGCCGAGGCGATGCGAGGACATCAATAGCCCTTGGCCGCTGCGGAGCCAGTGCACACTACGTAAAGGGAGCGTCCATCACGCCTGCCCCTCCTTCATCTGCTTGGACAGGTCAGTGGCAGCAAAGGACACACAGAGGTCGGATGCGCCTCTTTCGCAAACTTGCGGGGCTGGATGACCGTGATATAAAGTCAGGCGCTTGCTAGAGTGGATGCATTGGGCAGCCCGTGTGGCGAGTGGAAAGCCTGTCTGCTGCCTTTCTCTAGCTTGGACCGCTTGGACACCCACATGGAACATCAAGCCAGTCTGCTGATTCTTCACTAGTCTGCACCACTTAGACACCCACATGGAGCATCAAGCCCGTCTGCTGATTCTTCACTAGTCTGCACCAGTTGGACACCCACATGGAGCATCAAGCCCGTCTGCTGATTCTTCACTAGTCTGCACCAGTTGGACACCCACATGGAACATCAAGCCCGTCTGCTGATTCTTCACTAGTCTGCACCACTTAGACACCCACATGGAACATCAAGCCCGTCTGCTGATTCTTCTCTAGTCTGCACCAGTTGGACACCCACATGGAACATCAAGCCCGTCTGCTGATTCTTCACTAGTCTGCACCAGTTGGACACCCACATGGAGAATCAAGCCCGTCTGCTGATTCTTCACTAGTTTGCACCAGTTGGGCACCAAAGATGGAACATCAAGCCTGTCTGCTGATTCTTCACTAGTTTGCACCAGTTGGGCACCAACGATGGAACATCAAGCCTGTCTGCTGATTCTTCAATAGTTGGGTCAGTTACAGACCTAGGGTACACTCTTTGGGTGCCCTCGGGTCAGCAGTAAGACTTTGACTTAGGAGATCAAGGGTTTGGTGGCACTTACAGTTAGTTACAGTCAGTACCTCCTAAACCCACGTGGACTTTTTGGGTGTTGAGGAAGGACAATTCATTGGACTTTCAGATCCTTTGCTAATTTGGACCATTTGGGTGTTGCAGAGACAAAGTCCATCGGGAGGGAGAAAGAGGCGCCAACAGGGGCTTCTGGAACAAGAAGTGGACTGTGTGGGAGAGGGAGGAGAAGGCAACACGTGCAAAGGAAAAGAGAATCACCAGAGAAGAGATTTGCAGAAAGGGAACGGATCTGGCCAAACCTTGACTCCATTCTGTGCCAATCCAAGACCTTAAAGGGTTCCGTAAAGTGACTTGAAGGCTTTGGTAGGACGTGCCTTATGGCAACCTACCACACGGTTAATAGCATGTCTGACTTTCGGCTCCTGTTATTGGCAATGTCTGTACTGGCAGTGTGGGCGATGGGGGGTGCCTGGCCTAACTCTGTGGCAGAGCACAAGAGGGCACTGGCAATGCAAGCAGATTTGAACCGGCTACCTGGTGAGGGTGAGCGCTGCCGGCTTGGGGGGCGCACCTGGCGGCCCCCGCAGGCTCCACAGCACCAGCCTTTTGGGGTGTATCCGAGAAGACCAGCAGTGAGTCTTGGTGGCGTTGATGAGGACGCTGTAGTAAGACTAAATCGTAGAATGCCCGCCATGGCACATGCGGCAGGTGATCCTTATGGAGGCCTGAGGAGGAAAGCTAGAAGGATCCGTTCCACGCTAGCCATCGGAGGAGATGATGGGGTACCAGCAACCGAATGGCAAGACCAGAAAAGCCATCGCCCCCTAATGACTATTATACAGAGTAGTAGATTGGGAAAACCCATCAGTCAGGCTAGAAAGGAGGGCCGTGGACATGGAGGCAGGCAGCCACGCCATGCTGATGCACGTGGCATGGAACTCATTGAGGTGCCCCACTCAAGGCATGAGGACCAGGCCCAACAGACCGGACACTCAGGGGCCGGGACGAAAGAGTGCGAAAATTCCTTACACGCTCCACCAAGGTCACTCAGAGAGGTACTCACCAGCCTGTATTTCTCGAGAAGCCGGGACGAGGTGCTGGTAGTGCGGCCGGAAGCCGTGGGCCAGGAGCTGCCCCGGCAGGAGTTCACAGTGGAAGTATGGGTCAAGCCAGAAGGAGGACAGGGGAATCCGGCCATCATCGCAGGTAAGGACTATTATGACACTGCCTCAATTCTGTCCCAATTCCCCTGCAAACACCCCATCCCACTCCTGGGCACACTATCCCATCTTTAAGCAGCACCCATTAGCCCTCCCTGATCACAAAAAAAATCTCCCCTTGCCAATCCCTTTGGTACATTGCACGTGACCATGAGAATTCCTTTCACTGGGTTGCCCCGTTTTAATTATAATTGGTTATTTATAGCGCGCTTAATACCCAGAGGTTTCTGAGTGTGGACCCCGGGGTCAAACCTGTTTTGCTCTGCATCGTCTTGCCTCCAAGGCGAGCACGTTGCCCCTGAGCTATCCTTCCGGACCCGGCCCTTCTATTTGCAATCCAAGGTATTCTGACACTCATGGTAGAAGTGGTTGAATGGCATTCTGTTGGAAGGTGAAAACCGTCACTCGCCCAGGCTTTCCTCGCAGGATGCTCTGGTAACATTGTAACTTATCCATCACGCACACCAACACTGATGGCAATCCCAAATAAACCACACAGAGATAAGCAAACAGATACACATTGGCTCGGCTTTAAAGCAGGCTGGAACTTGGCCATTAGCCTTTACTTTTTGAACTCTTACCTTCTGGTGGCTACGCGCGCGGAATGGCCCAGCTACTGCGTCTAGGTGACTCGCCTGCTTCCGCTGTCCCAGTTTACAGATTGAGGCAAAAACTGGCCTGCTGAGGGGAGGCGGGCTACACCGAGCCGTCCCACACTTTGCTCCGAAAGAGACTGAAAACCCACCTGTTTCATTAGCAGTCATTTGCCTGCTGATTGTTACAACTACCTAAGCTGTAATCAGCGCCTAGACGCCCAGGGGTTAAGTGCCCTGTACAAATGTATTAGATAAATCAACATGGAGGCGTCACTGCGTCAGCATTACACCTCAGGTGGCAGCTGAGGGGCCAGCTGTAGGTTTCCTGTGGCCACTGACCACTTCACTGTGTCCGCCTGAGCTGGATGTGTGCACCCAAAGGGTGAGCAGGAAGTTCAACTCAGTAGCACCACAAATCGAATGCTTTCACAGAGCGCCTTATACATCCATGATAAATAAACCGGGAAATCCGGCACCCGAAGCATCTTGGTGTCTGCGGGACAGAGAGTCATTCGCTGGAAGCCTGGAACACAAAGTTTGCCAAACGTATGTCAGGCACACCAAGATAATAAGGAGTTCCCAACCAATTGAAAATGGGTATGATAGCTCAGTGGGCTGGTGTACCTGTTGCATTGATCTGCTTGTAAATGAAACGTCACACAGACGGCTCCTGAGCCAACTGAGTGGAGCTTCAAGTCTTTCCGAGGCTGATGACAGGAGTGACATTCAGGTGTGTGAAAGCGCCACCTGCTTTGGCCTGGACCTGGTCAGCAAACCTTTTTAGATGTATGTTGTTGGTCGTATTTAATCAGGAATATGATCACATGTTCACATTGCCTTTGCATCAATGCTATTGAGCTTTGGATCATGTGTGGCCATTGCACGGCGACACGAGCAACCTGAATGTTTTGATAGCAGACATGCTCTACTGAAGTTTAGCGTAAAGGGCAGCCCCAGGGGGTGTCCGAGGACTCTGTGACACTCCCTGATGATGGAGAGACTTGCTGTGTAGAATAGACCCGATTCAACCCGACCTCTTGGCACTGATGTCCACCAGGGCAAAGCAGCAAAGTGTTGCCTTCAAGTTCCAGGTGTTCTTATGCAGTGGGTCCTATGGGTGCGGGAGGTGGATAACACCCCCCGCACCCCCAGATTAGCAACAGATCATATACACCTGCCTGTCGTGGTGAAGTCCAGCCATGCCACCTGCCACCCACACCGGGCTGTGCAGGTCAGGTTGTCATGTGAGCAGTGTGTCGCTGGCAGTGGGGGTTGGTGGTGGTTGTGAGCTCAGGTGCAGCAGATGGAATTTCTTGCAAAGGGTTTGGGTGAGCAATGAGAAGGAAAGGTACTCGGTCTTATATAGCACCCTCATGCCAATAATGGTGGCCTCGCAGCGCATGGCTCTGCGAGAGAGGGGGGGGTGTTAGTTGGAGAGCGGGAAGGTTGATTCAGAAAGCCTGCAGTGTTGATCAGTGCGGTACCCGTTACATCTACGCCCATATGAAAGCTCCGTGTTCTTTGGTGAGGAGTATATCAGGGTGCAGGTTACCCGTAAGGGTAGTCCCGTATTGCAAAGTATCAATGGAAGGGGGCCTTGACAGGGGGCGGGGATGGTAGGAGCCTGCTGCGTACACTAGACCTGGTGGGTCGTCTGATGGGAGTGAGTGGAGTGCCCGCTTGCGAGAGTGTTGGACTGAACAGTCAGTAGAGGGATGAGATGGTAGGCATTTATAGCGCGCCTACACACAAGTGTTTCAAGGCGTGACGAGGCAAGGGAGGGGAAACAGAGGGAAGACACAGACAACGATTCTACTAGGCCAGGTGACATTGAGATCGTGCAAGTGCAGGGGAGGGGGAAAGGGAAAAAGCGCAGAGGGAAGGGGAGGGGGCAGTGCAGTACATAGGAGCACAGTAAAATAAATAAAGACAATACAAATAGTGCAGCCAGCTGGTGCCATGTACAAGGGTTAGTGCTGACATCAGGTGTCAAGAGCTAGTAGGGGCTGTAGAGATACGGAGCAGTGCCAGAGTGCCAGGGTTGCCAGGGGGGCAGAGCAGCTGAGCAGGTGTGCAACTGGCGGGAGCATAGGCATGAGATGGGGACGAGGCGGTGGAGTTATGGTATCTGTCGCTTGCTGGGTTTCAGTAGTGGATTTCTTTGAGAGATTGTGGCGCGGTCCAATGTTGCGCAGCTGGGGATCCATACACTAGCGGGGTAGCCTGTGAATGATGATCTGCAGCGGCTCGCGTCACTTGACATCTAGTAATCAAGATTCCAGGGAGGATTTCAATTCAAATGTTCAAGGGAATAACTTTAACCCATTAACTGCCAGGCTATTGTGCAAGTCTATGCAAACATGATGAGCATACTCGTCCTGGTATTAGTTTATTTTTCAAATGTTCAAGGGAATAACTTTAACCCATTAACTGCCAGGCTATTGTGCAAGTCTATGCAAACATGATGAGCATACTCGTCCTGGTATTAGTTTATTTTTCAAATGTTCAAGGGAATAACTTTAACCCATTAACTGCCAGGCTATTGTGCAAGTCTATGCAAACATGATGAGCATACTCGTCCTGGTATTAGTTTATTTTATCCCAAAGTATCGTCATATCACGATACGGAATGAGCAGTCGGGCCATGAAGGATGGGAGCTGGAGGGGTCATGGAAGGTTGCTCTCACAGCACAGAATGTTTGTGCGGCTTGCGGCATGGGTGCTGACTTTTGATTTTCAGTATCGGGGCGAGATTTCTTTTAATTTTGCACTTACAGAATCCTTAAGCCTAATGCTGCAAAGGTTAGCACGATTTGCACCAATAAGTTGTAAACACCTTACAACTGTTTCTTAAAATATGGGATTCTGTTGTACGGTGTGTAACGGAGCACAGCATAATGCTTTGTGTGTCTTTCAGGAGACTAGTACAAACACATCATTCTGAATGTAAAACACAGTTTGTTGCAATGACCGCTATTGCAGGCAATGCTTCTATGCAAATCTGTTTTCATGTACAGATGTTATCTGAAAAACACATTCATAATGGTGTCTTAAGTCCAAAAGTTGCAGTATATCAGAATGACAATTTCAAATCAACAAATGCTAACAACCCAACACCAGGGCAGTGAGGTAGGCCATAATGCATGCCCATTCAAGTCAATCAGGTTCTGCTCTGTACCAATGTTCTGTGATTTGAAATAAAGGACAGGACCACCAGCTCAGAATGGAATCTTGTGTCACACATGGAACCGCGCCTGAGTTTTACCTGCATACATCAGAGTGAAACCGGCAACTGTGGGATGCAGGGGCTGCAGGGTTAGGGGAACTGAATGCAAAGTGCTAGGAAACTGCAGGGCTGTTTGAAAAACTATCAGGGCGTGTGGGTGCCCATTTCAAAATTATATTTTGGGCTCTCCTTGCCTACAGCTCAGGAAAACAGTCCAAGGCATCCACAGGGTGCAATTATAATGGAGTCAAAGGAATGTAACAAGGGGGTTATTAGCTGCAGATTATCTTGGACAGGCAGCAGCGGGTAGCTCAGTAAAAATGCAACAAGGTGATAAGAAGGTTACTAGATACTGCAAGAGACCTGAGGGAGGTGATGGGAAATAGTAGCCTGTAACGTTTGCTCTGCAACACACACCTTTCATTTCATTTCCTGAATTAAAGGAGCATTTTGCTGTGGCATAAGACTGCCAACATGGGGCCAATTCGCAGGTGCCCTTCCGAGGCGCAGAGCCCATTTCAAGTGAAAAGATGGAAAGGCACTAACACTGTCCCTGAGAGACTGACAAGAATTTCTGGACATCATTCGGGAGCTGGGGTGAACAACACAATCATTGGTTGGTATCTTCTCAGTCTCGTTACAGAGAGGCCTTGCGTTTCAAAGAGCTTGTTTTTCTGCTCCACCGGTTGGAGGGTGGCAAATCCCTTCCTGGATCCTTGCGGCCTCTGCAGAGGTATGGATTATTTTTCAGTTTTACATCTTTTGTGTCTCTGGGCTTGTGTCTGCGTGTACATATTTGGAGGCATAGTACCTGTACCTTGTAAGGCCACTTCACGTATCTATACAATTACTTACCCCTTCCCTTCTCACTCCTCTTTCCAATATCCCGCCATCCTCCACCCCCTACCATGTACGAACTCTCCATTTATCTTTTCCTATTTGTAACTCCATCCATCTCTCAAATGCTTAATTTTGTTTTCTTTTGCTCCTTCTATCGCTACAATTCACACTCCCTCCGTCTCTATCCCTCCTCTCTCTCTCCACACATGAATACCTGATCCGTCCATCATTCTTTCTTCTCTGCTCACCCCTTCCCAAGTCAGTTACTTACGCTCTCTCTCTCCCACCACGCCATCCTTCCTACACTCTCCACATTTCTATCTCTAGCACACTCCCTGCCTTTCATGCCCTTCCTCTTTCTCTCTGTGTCTTTAACTACCTTTCTCCCCCTATTTCTTTCCTTCCCTTACTCTCCATATTTCCCTCCATCCAATTCCTCTGTGCCAGTCTGTTAGGCAGCTGGACCATCTGGTTACACACATCGCTCTACGGCAGGTGCATTAACATGCAGAGCTAACTTATTGGAGTTTGAATCAGTGGTCTCTGGTTTAAAACAGCCGCGGACATGTAACCTGGGAGAGAGAGGGGCTAATTTACAGTTTAAGAAGGAGAGGGAGGGAGACTGAGTGACAGCAGCAAAATCATGAGGGGTCAGGGGAGGTGGGAGGCAGATAAAGAGGTAAAGAAAAAGGGACAGTTGTCAGGTGAGATGGCTGGGAAAAAAGATTCCGAAAGAAAAATGAAATAAGGAAAGTAAGAATGGAAATAAAGTATGTGATTTAAGGGAGACAGGAAGTATGCTCTCATCAGAAACTTCAAGGGAGACCTACGCTTTGATCAAGAGTCACAGAGGGCTCAGTTAACCAGAGAGAAACTTTGATCTACAACAGACAGGAAGATGGTGGGACTTAGGAGTACATGTTGTCACCCCTTACAAATTTCAAAGCTAGAAAAAGAAAATCAAGGAGAAAAAAGTAAGAAATCCACTGTCTCCACAATAGAGACAGAGGGAATGAATAGGCGGCTTTCCCACTTGGAAGTGCTAACTCTTCAGCCTGCCTGCACCCAGCAGGAGAGGAACAAAAGCCCTGCTGCCCAGAGCTCAATCCGATTTTTTGTTTGTTTTTGTAAAGGTTTGAATAGTTTCATGGCACTGAAATGAAACTATACTATTTAAAAGCTTCTGAAAACAAACAGATCACAACAGGAGCAAAAAGGCACTCCTGCCCCCGTTGTTCAAGCAGTGTGTGGACAGGTGCCCCACTGCCCCCGTGTACTCGGCACCTATGGCTGGCCGGACACCTTCTTGTGGTACCCGGAACAGGAGGGCATATGTTTTCCCAGCTCATGATTATTTGTTGTTTGCTCCATTCTGGTTAGCTGAAGAGCTGTGTCCTGAGCTGTTTGGTAGATGTCAAGGGCATCACTTCCAAGCCAAGATGCTCAGCCGATTGGTCTGCTAGGTGCAGAGGCTGCATCAGCTGGGGTAGCAGCTGGATTAGGGGTTCAGGGGCTGTGCAGCAGCTGGAGTAGGGGTTCAGAAGGTACCGTGATTGCTGAGTGTGTATGTAGGAGGTAGGCTGGGTATGTGAGCACGCTTCGGTGCAGTGTGGTGGATGGACACACTTTCTTTATTTCTGGGCATGTGAGGAATTCAGCTATCTGCACGGGGAGTGTGCACACGCATGGGCTCTTTTGAATTTTGAAAATGAAAATGAATGATGGAAGATCCACCTCCGAAAATGTGTGGGGCCATTCCTCACACATTTGCCCTGCTCACCACACAAGAAATTCATAGTTGAGTGTACTCCAGGAGGACACAGCCTACAGGTGTCATCCTCCCCTGTCATGTTTAGCTGGAATGTGACAGCCACAGGTACATCAAAAGCATCTCAAAGGGGAAAGGTGATACCTTTCTCCGGCCATGGCTCAGCCCTATTTTAAAGCCAAATGGGACCCAGTGATTGATGCAGGCTAAGCATACCTTAAGGAACCAATCCTGCGTACCCACCAAAAATGTTCTGTTATGCGTGAGGTCAGGACCAGAGTGCTTTGCAACAGGAAAGGTAAGGGGTGACAACATGTACTCCTAAGTCCCACCATCTTCCTGTCTGTTGTAGATCAAAGTTTCTCTCTGGTTAACTGAGCCCTCTGTGACTCTTGATCAAAGCGTAGGTCTCCTTTGAAATTTCTGATGAGAGCATACTTCCTGTCTCCCTTAAATCACATACTTCTTCCCTCTGAAAGGGGTCTTCTCTGCAGGGGTTGCCTACGGTAAATAGTGGACCCAGACATGCCATTCACTCCCTTTCATACAGAGGGGTGGGAGCTAGCTTCAAGGTGACACATTGCATATCCAAGAGGTGTTAGTCCTTCATCCCTTTTGTCTGTTCTGTGATCAAGCCTGTTGCAGGCCTGTTTCAATTAACTCTTATCAGTATGCACTGCCACCAGCAGATTTAAACAATAGAGAGGCAGATCCATGGCTGGAGGAAGATGTCGCCTTCCCCTTTGAGATGCTTTTGATGTACCCGTGGCTGTCACATTCCAGCTGAACATGACAGGTGAGGACAGAGACTGTAGGCTGTGTCCTCCTGGAGTACACCCAACTAGGCATTTGTTTTGCAGTGAGCAGAGAAAATGTGTGTGGAATGGCACCACACATTTTCAGAGGTTGATCTCGCATCATTCATTTTGATATCCAAGATTCAAAAGAGCCCAGGTGAGCGCACACTGTCTGTACGGATGGTTGAATTCCTCACATGCCCCCCCCCCAGACTCAACATGTGAACCACCACCCTATTGAGGGTCTGCTTCATCATCAAGGCGAAAGCACCAGCTGAGGCCCTCTGCATTTCCATGCTGGGAGCCTGGCTTGTGCCGGATGTCCATATCTGATCCCTGTAGGGATATGGCCCAACCTAAAAGCTTAGGGTTCTTCCCCTGTATGGCCATTAACCACCGCAGAGGCAGGTGGTCTATCTGGATTGTAAAATAAGACCCAAAGATGTAGGGTTTCAGCTTCTTTACGACCCACATGACCACGTAGGCCTCTTTTTCTGTGACAGCCCAGTTCCTTTCACTTTTTGTCAACCGCATGCTAATGTAGGCGACAGGTTGCTCTACCCCTTAAGAGTTCAGCTGCGCTAACACTGCTCCAATCCCAAAATCACAGGCGTCTGTCTGGATAATTTTTTCTCTGCCGCCTTTGGTAGTGTGCGGGCCACTGCCCCCTCCCTGCTCCCCTTCCACATCCTGCTGATCCTGGGACCACCAGCAACAAAGAGTAGCATGGTGGTATGCAGGGTGAAAAGCATCAACGGTAATCTCCTGTGTGAACTTTCACCATCAATCGCTTCCATCTGTGGTGCACCGTCTCAGCACCGCACCCTGTTGGTGCTTTCTGTGCTTTTTGCCTCCTTTGCTGGCTGGTATTTTCTGTGTGTACTTTACCATCTTGAAATGGCTTCCCTCATCCTCGGCACTGGAGTGCCTCCGAGGGTTGCCATGGAGCTGCGCAAACATTGTGCCTAATTGGGCCTTCTGCCCCATATCCTGGCCTATCAGGTGCCGGCAGGCTGTAAAGCTGCCCGACACGAAGGCCCAGCACAAAGCGACAATCTGTCAGTTGCTGTTCTGACAGATCTTTTACAAAGTTGACACCTTCAACTGACCCATCTGTGGCTTCAGTGTGCAAGAGGTCTGGGAGGGGATCGGTCTCCTACCCAGTCTCTCCATCAGTCACTTTTGCCATGGCCAATTCATCCCGGCTATAATGGGGTTTTAGCCGGTTGACATGAAAGACTGTGCACAACTGTTTAGGTCCCTTCACGTCAGTGAGATAATTCACCTCACTGACCTTTTCTAGCACACATTAAGGCAAAGTCCACTTGTTCTGAAGGGCACTGGGTTTGACATACTCCATAATCCACACCCACTGGCATGGAGAATAGACTGTCACTGTGGCCTTCTGGTTGTGTCCGTGCTTCATCGGCTACTGACTGGAATTTAGGTTCTTTGTTGACTGTTCAATGTACTTTGTCATTCTAGACCAAAGGCTGAGTACATACTCCACTACATCTCGAGTAGGGGATGAGGGTTTGCTTTCCCATCCGTCTTTCACTAGACTGAGGGGACCTCGTACAGGGTGTCAAAACAGAAGCTCAAAGGGGCTAAACCCTACTCTGTTCTGTGGCACCTCCCTGTAAACAAACAGAAGACATGGCAGGAGACTATCCCATTTTCTCCTCAGGTGCTCTTCCAAGCCACCTATCATGCCTTTCAGGGTCTTGTTGAACCACTCAACACACCCATTTGTTTGTGGATGGAAGGATGTAGATATCCTAGAGGTGATTCCACACTCTTCCCACATGGCCTTCATTTACGCTGAAATGAAGTTTGATCCCCTGTCAGAAACGACTTCCTTGGGGAATCCAACATGGGAGAATATCCCAATCAGAGTCTTCGCAAGCATGGGGGGATTTGATGCTCCTCAGAGGGACAGCCTCAGGCTATCTTGTGGCGTGGTCTACCACCACAAAGATATATCTGTTCCCTAAGCTAGTTTTAGGATCCAAACATCCCACAATATCCATGCCTATTCTCTCAAAAGGCCTCCCAACAATGGGGAGTGGAATTATGGGGGCTTCTGTGGCACCACCTGACTAGCCAGAAGCTTGACAAGTCAGGTAGGACCAGACAAATTCCTTAACTTTCATGGCAAACTGCGGCCAGTAAAAGTGCAAACAAACAACCGGTCTGATGTCTTAGTCACTCCCAAGTGACCCGCTAAAGGAATTTGGTGAGCCAAATCCAAAAGGAACTTTCTGTGGAATTGGGGAATCACCAACCTCCTTGTGACCTCGCCCTGGGAGTCTTTTGGCTCACTGTACTGGAGTCCATCCTCCCAGTACAGTTTGAACAGTCCAGGGGCCTCACTGTTATGCTGCTCCTCTGCCTGCTTCTGCAGACCCGCCAGATTGGGACACTCTTTCTGGGCTGTGAAGAAGTCAGTCTGACCTAGGCCCCAAGCTGATGCAAACTCATCCAGCTTCGGCAGGCCCTTCAGATCTGCTCTCACTTGGTCCTCCTCATCAGGTTCCTGCACTGCGCCAGGCTACTCTGAAGTCAATGTGTGCCCTGCTACCAAAGTAGGGTCCTCAGTGACTACTAGCCCCTCTTCCACAGGAGTAGCCAACCCAGTAGTCTGTGGAATGGGACTAGGGGCTACCAGCCATGCCGGTCCTTCCAACAAGCCCTCTGAAAGCACTCCAGGCTCTAAGGGTTTGAGAGTGTTCAATTGATCTATTTGGCCCTCGATCTGGTAGCTGCTGTGACTATCGCGGGATCAGGAAGATCATTACCCAACAAACATAGGACAGGGATGGAGTCTTTCACAGCTACTCGGCGCAGGGTCGTTTCACCTCACCAGCGGAACTCTACTATCACCAAGGGGCACTTACTCATTCCATCAAACCCACTATAATCAGGCCCATCAATATACTGGCTTGGCTGAACCCACTGCTGGGTAACAGTAGTAACGCTAGCCGCGGTGTCTTGGACTGCAGGAGTTTTGTGTCCATTGATATATACATGTTCTAGATAGAGTTGAGTATTTTTGGGAACTGGGGTCTCTTCAGGAGACCCGGTACCGTTCCCACTCAGTGTAACCAATCCACATTCGGTCGTACACTGGCCTAGTGGGAAGTCCTCCTCTAAGAGGCCCACACTAATGGTGACCTCTTCCACAAGACCAACATTCGCTATGGCTTGCTTGGGTAAGCCCTTGCAAGCAGGATCCCCTTTCCTATTGCCCCGTCCTTACACACAAAACAACCTGGGTGGTGAGAACACATATGTCCCAGTGTTAGGGGTGCCTGCGCTATTATTTTCAGTGTGCACGGCTGAATTAGAGTTTTGGTATTTCCCTTCATTCTTTTGGGGACCTGACTTCGAATAGGATTGGGTTGCACCTTTGTCCTTTCCATCCTTGTTTACTTTTTTTTCTGCTGATTTCTCTTCCGGTTTGGGTGTGCTCGCCAGAGCCCTTTTCTGGACTTGAGTACTCACAAACCTGTCAGCAGCCTTTGCAAACTCCCTAGAGTCTGTGATATTCTTGTCCACAAGATGCTGGTGTAGCTCAACCTCACAATCATTCAATAAATGCTTACACGCAATCAAATTGTGCATCCCTTTAAATGTCTCATCTTTGTTACCAATAGCCCATCCGCTCAGATATTTTAATGGCAAGTGTGTGAACGCTTCAAATGTCTGCCCATTTTTCTTTCCAAGCTCTCTAAAGCTCTTGAGATACTGTTCTGGGGTTTAAAGAACTTCCTGAGGAGGGCTGCCTTCATGCTCTCATAAACGGGCCTTTCCTCAGGAGTTAACTGAAGAATTGCATCAGTCTCTGGTGTCAGTAAACGACTCATCAGGGCTGCACCCCACAGTACCCCATCCACCTACTGTATCTGGAAAGTCAGCTCGAGCACTTCAAACCAGTTAAAAATATCCTTCCCCACTTCAAAAGCTTGCATGAAGTCTTTGGGGATGTGCCGCCAGGGCTTATCCCGGGCACTCTGGTTTGTATCACTACTGCTGTTTTTGCTAAAGGTGGATCTGTTGGCCTCCTTCTCTTAAAGTGCCAGCTTGTGCACCTCTGTGGTGACCTTGTCCCACTGTTTTTGTTCCTCTAGCGCTAGTCTCCTTTCCTCGAGCAGGAGCTTTCTAGCTGCTAACCCATTAACAGCCAGAACAATTACTAGGCCACTTAGAGACTGTGCTGAGGCCTGGGCCCTGCAGGATGCTAGCCCCTGTCCTCACGGACACCTTCGAGTGTTGAGAAAGCACACTTGCCTCCCGGCGGGATGATTGGCGAGAAGCACTGCTAATGCGGTCGTCCTCGTCATTTTCCCCCTCCGGAAGGTCTTGTCCGTTCGGGTACACAGGGCTTAGCCCATTCCCTGGGGTCTTCTCCTCAACCTCCCTCACTTCTACCCAAGCTTGGAGGCTGGTCAGCAACTCAGGTTTATTTACCTTAGCGTTGTGGGGAAGACCGCTCTCTTCACATAAAATGTGCAGGACATTCTTGGTCTTGCCTTTTACAGTCTCCATGTCAAGATCCATGACTATTACTAATACGTAGCAGTGACTAAACGTTGCCTGCAACAGTACTTTTATCGTTGGGTGACTAAGCTGTGCGCAAGGATCCAACTGATCCAACCGCCTGCCACCAATGTGGCAAATCAACTTCCGTGGCACCAGTGGTCAACGGATAAATATTGATTTCTAAATCATCAATCAGCCTCACACCTTCAGTACACCAGAAGGCATCCAAACAGATTGCAACACAAGTAAATCATAAACCTCCTTGTCCAAATTTGGTAATGTGTTCGGAACGGCAGGCTTATCTCCCCAAGGTCGTGGATCCTTGGTTAGTTGCAACACTGCAGAAATACAATTATTACCCAATGATAAAAGTGACTGTCCAGTCAAGGTTGTACACAAATCTCTACTTTATTATTATTACAACAGACAGTTCTAGCACACTACAAAATACAACCCACCCTGTAAATGAGCACAGAGGACAGACAGTTTCACGAAGGAAAGGGATGCACCCTGGATACTGACAGGAGGGTTGTCAGTAAAGCAATCAGTCTTAACTGTTGAAGGTTATTTGATTTCAGCACCAAGGGATCGTAAATGTCACTAGTTGGGTAATAGAAAGACCAGGGGGACAGAAACCACAATGTACCTGGTGTTAGAGATGATCTTGATGCTCGACAGCGTTGAGTCGGTTCCAGGACGCGTTTCAGCTACATAGTTCAAGATGAGTGAAAGCACTATGTACATGCAATGTGACGTATCATTGTGCCCATGTGCCATTGCAATGGCCCAACGTGCCATATGTGAATGACCGAGGAGGTCACAAGTCCAAGACATCACTGATAAGAAAGAGTCACATGTAATGTGCGTGCATAGTACCAAGCGACAATGAATGAATGAAGGGACTCAGGTAAGAAATAATAGCATTCCAACTCACTGCAACTAACACAAGTTGAACAGGCATGTGTCAGGGTGATGCCAAGGAAGTCTGAGAGTGTGTGAGCCAAGCAGATGGATGATGTGTACAGCAAGATGTAAACAAACTCACATGTGATGATGAATCATTCCAGTGGCAGATGGCCAGCATGACACGAGAGCACCCACTGGATGGTACCTGATGTGTGTAGGTGGGTGGCCATGCATTGGGAGGCAACCCCAACAACCCCCCCAAGTGTACAATAGATTAGTGTATGACACAAATAGACAGGTAGGCCCCCAACCCACGTGGCAGTCAAAGAACAAATGCATAACAAAATAAAACTAAACCAAATGCAGCACATGAACAAAGAGACAACAACTGTGTGATGAACAAGGAGAAAACAGTATTAGCAATGTGTACACTGTTCAAAAAATCCAAACAACACAATGAACTATACACATAGGCAGCAGGCTCAATAGTCTCTCATGACATCGTCCAGGGCAGAGTCACTTTCATCGTCTTCCACTTGGAGGCGGGCCGCTGTCCGGTCCTGGACTGCTTGCAGGCTCCCCCTCAACCTCCACACCTCCTCCTCCGTATCCTTGCAAGTCTCCTTCAGTATGTCAACCCACCACAGTGTCCTTCCCTCCACCACCTCTGCCCTTGCCCTAGCAACCCATGCCATCCTCGCCCACTGCCTCTTCGCCATCAGCTGCATTCTAAAGTCCATCCGGATACACACCAATTTGTGAAAGCGCCTGCGCTCCTCCTGCTAGGTGACTGTATGTTGCTGCCTTGATTGCCTCCTCGATGTTTATGAGCCCTGCGAGGATTGCCCCTGGACACTCCTATACTGACACTGCCAATCATGCATACACTGGGCAAGTACCCCCGCCATCTGGATTGTGTCCCACAGGGGGGGTACAGTACCAACACTGTCCTGATGTGCCAGCTGTCCCACTGAGGCACAGCGACCACCACCTCTATACTTGCTGGGACATCCACCTGAGGCAAGGACATGATGACCACCAGACTGGGCGGTGTCTGTGCGATTGGAGTAGAGGGGTCCATGATGGAAACTGTCAAGGAAGGCCCCCTGGACGATGACAGGGGCACAGAGGAGGCAGTGGAGAAGGGGGCAACTGAATGTGCCAGCACACACAGACTACCCGAGAGCAGCACACATGCCTGCTGGCCCAGGCAGAGGGCCATCGATTCGTAATGCTGTGAGTGGTTGAAACGCAAAGTTCTCACATCATCACAAATCGAGTCTGTCCTGCTGTGCAATTCAAGCCAGCAGGGTGTGTGTCATCTCAGGGGTGATCCCGGTGGCCCCGAGGAGGGGGGGGCATGGTCTGGCTGGAGGCTTCCACGACAGTGGTCATTGCTGCATCAGATGGAGCAGGGACAGGAGGTTTGGCTGCTCCCTCTATGGTGCACTGTACATCCTCCTGTCCCTGACCCAGGGGTGCAGCCTGAACACCCCCCTGGATCCCCCCACCAGATCCTGTGCGCTAGCCTTCATCTGCCTCCTCCTCCACCACCTCCTCCATCTCCCTGGATGACTCCAGAGAGCCTTCCTCCCTGGGTGGCCACTCCGCTTCCACACCCTGGCCCACAGCCACTTAGGAGTCCCCACCACAACAACCTCCTGGGACGTAGCCCCAGCAGCTCAGCTTGATGGAACTTGCGCTCCCTCAGCCAACTCACCCTCAGATGATGTGGACTCAAGTCAGGCTGGCTGGGGGGTGCACTTAGTCTGGTGGTTCTGTCCCTGCCTTTATGCTCCACAGCGATGCCTCTGCCTTCTTCACGAGCTGCAGCAATTGTGGAAAATCGGGACAAAAAAGCATTGACATCAGTAACCGCCATCAATGCTGGTGTGGCATACACAAAATAAACATGACTAATCATGGAGCATATACCAACCATGAACTGACACACACACACAATGCACACAATGAACACACACATGCATGTGCCCAAGCAAACTGTAATGCAAATGCTGCATGAGTGTAGTGTAGTGTGAAGGCCCAATCACAGTCATGACACATGTACATGTGAATAAACCACATTGTACAGTGGCCAACAACACATCACCAAAAACAGGCAACACCACCATACCAATGACCAACCAACACAAGAATGACATGCATCCGGTGTATGGGAACATTACCAGGGCACCTGCCCAAACAAACACAGTTATCAGTGTGCACATGCAACAGCATGACCTGCTAGCAAGCAACATGTACCTGCACACATATCTGTGTACAAATTGCACATGCCAGGTGGCCAAGTATACACACATTGTACGTACACACATTCTCTTGTGTTACACATGCAGTGGGATGAGAGGTCACATCCCAGTCCCGGAGATTTCAATGCATCCACTTCACATACGCAGACATCAATGCACATGTGTCACTCTCAGCAGATGTGCCTGCATGGATGCACTGTTAGGTGTGCCACACATGGACTCATACATCAAGCATGTCACTCACATGCCCACAACATAGCATGTTCTCATCTGCCATGTCCAAGCACTTGCTCAATGCTCACACACTGCACGTGTCCAAGTACAACAAGCCATTAATGGGCAATCTGCCAATACTCATTCAAATGCCAGTATACAATGTCGGACACCACACATGCCCAGCATTGGCATAAGGCAGCAATCAACTGCTTCTCACACCACACACACGCTGCAAACAGGATGTGGCATCTGCAAACATGAATGCCACATATACACCGTAGAGCATTGTCCCACATGGGTACTCACCAGCGGCATCCAGACGACTTCTTCAGGCCAAGAACTGGGAGTGGAGGTCTGTATAGAGCTTCTCAGGTACCTGCAGATCTCACAGGTTCGATCCCCTTAGAAACACCTCTGGGTATTAAGCGCGTTATAAATAACCTATCATATCATATAGGTCCAAACAGATTTCTGCAGTTGGCACATTAACCTTCTCTGCTCTTTCAGCAGTAATTTCACCTGAGGTCGGCGTGATGTACTCAGATTTCCGCAGCAGGTGCTTTAACCACCCGAGCTACCCCACTAGCTACAAAGAAAGGCAATACTGAGTGAGACTGGTAGCTGGGGTGCTCCTTGGTATCACCCATAAGCAAATATTAAGAACAATACCAATAATGATGATAATTACTATTTTTATAGCTCAAACGATTAACTGAATATCCTCTTGGGTTTTCACTGCTAGGTATTATTATTTTGTTTACTGCAGGGGTGCACAACTGATTTTGACAGAGGGCCTTAAGTACCTTACATGGTGGCTATAGTGGGCCGAAAAGTAAATGTGGGTGGGGGGATAGGCGCGGTGGAGCGTGGCGCCACAGGCTTTTTCAACCCCCAATTTTTATAAAACACATGGAAAAAGAATATGTTTTTGAGGTGTAATGATTTTTAGTTATATTTCAAACTTACATTTTGTACTACACATTTTCCATTGTTATCATTTATTTCTATTTAGTTATTGCATATCGTCTGTTTAATTAAATAATATATATTCTATTGACACTTGATTGGACATTCCATTATTTTGGAATGCTATACTTTGCTGTTTGGATTGCCCAAGAGGAGTATGGCCTTCGTTGAGTCAGGTTTCCTCAAAAAGCAAAGGATGTACATCTCCTAACTGTGCCTGTTTTAGCTTTATTTTTGGGTTCACTCTTGGAGTGCGACACTATGCCCCATGGTTCACACCCCCAACCAAACACTATGCCCCATGGCTCCAACCCCTCAACCAAACACTATGCCCCATGGCCCCCACCCCTCAACCAAACACTATGCCCCATGGCCCCCACCCCTCAACCAAACACTAAGCCCCATGACCCCCACCCCTCAACCAAACACTAAACCCCATGGGTCCCACCCTTCAAGCAAACGCTATCCCCCATGACACCCACCCTCAACCAAACACTATGCCCCATGGCCCCCACCCCTCAACCAAACACTATGCCCCATTGCCCCGAACCCCCACCAAACACTATGCCCCATGGTTCCCACCCCTCATGCAAACACTATGCCCCAAGACACCCACCCCTCATGCAAACACTATGCCCCAAGACACCCACCCCTCATGCAAACACTATGTCCCAAGACACCCACCCCTCAAGCAAACACTGTGCCCGAAAACACCCACCCCTCAAGAAAACACTATGCCCCAAGACACCCACCCCTCATGCAAACACTATGCCCCAATACACCTACCCCTCAAGCAAACACTATGCCCCAAGACACCCACCCCTCAAGCAAACACTATGCCCCAAGACACCCACCCCTCAAGCAAACACTATGCCCTATGGCCCCCACTCCCCAACCAAACACTATGCCCCATGGCCCCCACCCCCAACCAAACACTATGCCCCATGGCCCCCACCCCTCAACCCAACACTGTGCCCCATGACACCCACCCCTCAACCAAAAACTATGCCCCATGGCCCCCACCCCTCAACCAAACACTATGCCCCAATGTCCCCACCCCTCAAGCAAACACTATTCCCCATGACACCCACCCCTCAACCAAACACTATGCCTCATGGCCCCCAACCCCCACCAAACACTATGCCCCATGGCTCCCACCCCTCATGCAAACACTATACCCCAAGACACCCACCCCTCATGCAAACACTATGCCCCAAGACACCCACCCCTCAAGCAAACACTATACCCCAAGACACCCACCCTCAAGCAAACACTATTCCCCAAGACACCCATCCCTCAAGCAAACACTATGCCCCATGACCCCCACTCCCCAACCAAACACTATGCCCCATGGACCCCACCCCTCAAGCAAACACTATGCCCCATGGCCCCCACCCCTCAACCAAACACTATACCCCATGACACCCACCCCTCAACCAAACACTATGCCCCATGACTCCCACCCCTCATGCAAACACTATGCCCCAAGACACCCACCTCTCATGCAAACACTATGCCCCAAGACACCCACCCCTCATGCAAACACTAAGCCCCATGGGTCCCACCCTTCAAGCAAACGCTATCCCCCATGACACCCACCC
Organism: Ambystoma mexicanum; assembly: GCF_040938575.1. NCBI lineage: Eukaryota > Metazoa > Chordata > Amphibia > Caudata > Ambystomatidae > Ambystoma > Ambystoma mexicanum. The sequence goes on from NC_090922.1 coordinate 605,577,095, forward strand.
TCAACCAAACACTATGCCCCAAGACACCCGGCTCTCAAGCATACACCATGCACCCATACAGACCCGAACCCCCCACCCCCAACTCAGCACACAAACCCACAAGCATACACCATGCACCCATACAGACCCAAGCCCCCCAACTCAGCACACAAACTCACAAGCATACACCATGCACCCCTACAGACCCGAATCCCCCACCCCCAACTCAGCACACAAACTCACAAACATACACCATGCACCCATACAGACCTGAACCCCCCACCCCCAACTCAGCACACAAACTCACAAGCATACCCCATACACCCATACAGACCCGAACCCCCCACCCCCAACTCAGAACACAAACTCACAAGCATACACCATGCACCCATACAAACCCGAGCCTCCCAATTCAGTACACAAACCCACAAGCATACACCATGCACCCATACAGACCTGAGCCCCCCAACTCAGCACACAAACTCACAAGCATACACCATGCACCCATACAGACCCAAACCTCCATCCCCAACTCAGCACACAAACTCACAAGCATACACCAATACACCATGCATCCATACAGACCTGAACCCACCCACCCCCCAACTCACCAAACAAACTCACAAGCATGCACCCATACAGAACCGGACCCCCTCCTCCGCATCTCAACATACACTGAACGTGCACACAACAACAACAAACATTCAGGCAGACCCGACCCCCCCTGCTGACCCCCCCAGCATCTCAACATACATTGCACTTGCACACAAACACATTCAGTCAGACCCGACACTCACCCCACCCCCGCATCTCAACATACACTGAATTTGCACACAAAAACAAACATTCAGGCAGACCCGACACACCCACACCTGCATCTCAACATGCACTTTCACACAACAACAAACATTCAGGCAGACCCGACACCCCCCTGCCCCCCAGCATCTCAACATACACTGCACTTGCACACAAACACATCCAGGCAGACCCGACACACACCCCACCACCGCATCTCAACATACACTGAACTTGTACACAAACACATTCAGGCAGACACGACACACACCCCAACCCCACATCTCAACATACACTGAACTTGCACACAAAAACATTCAGGCAGACCCGACACACACCCCACCCCCGCATCTCAACATACACTGAACTTGCACACAAACACATTCAGGCATACCCGACACACACTCCCCCTCCGCATCTCAACACACACTGCACTTGCACACAATCACATTCAGGCAGACCCGACACCCCACCCCGCGCATCTCAACACACACTGCACTTGCACACAAACACATTCAGGCAGACCCGACACAGACCCCACACCCGCATCTCAACATACAAGCAGCACAAAGATCTGACACACACACACACAAACAAACAAACATCCCTGCTCCCAAAAAGAATCTGTACTTACCGGACGACGTGCTGGAAGGCAGGCTAGCTGGAACGCTGGTCAGGTCCATTACTACGGCTGGCGTGGCAAGGCTGACATGCCTTCCGGCATCAAGCCTTACTGGCCACGCCAGCCGTAGTGCTGGCCCTCCATTGGTGCAGCACACACGCACTACGTGACTCATAGGAGCTACGTGGTTCGTGTGCCCTGAGCCAATGAGGGCCAGTGTTTTGTCCAGCCCGATAAGACAACAAAGTCTTTTCCTAATGGAGGGAGGCCGATGCTGCTTGCGGGCCGCCCTCCATTAGGAAAGTGTTTGTTGCTGGCGGGCCGGACAAAACGGCATGGCGGGCTGCAACTGGCCCACGGGCCGTATGTTGTGCACCCATGGTTTACTGTATTTATCGTGTTTTAGTTCAACATGAACTATTCACAAAAACGAAATACATAATACAACATTGTTAAAAGACAAACGAAGAAAAAATAAAAAGGAAACATTACACTTAATCATACACATGATTAAAATAAAACCTCTTTAACCTGGAATACAACTAGAACAGACGACTATTTAAGACAACCTAATTACGAGTCCGACGATAACCGAGGCGGTAAAACTGCCTGGTTACCGCCGGACTCGTATTACCATTCCGCCTCTGTGATTCCCGGAATTACCGGGGCATTACAACCCCGGTTTCCCGGGAATCACAGAGGCGGAATGGTGTTAATCCGCATTCCCATTGAGTCCTATGGGACTCAGTGGGAATGGGGATCATGGAAACACCGGCAGCATCTCGTAATGCTGCTGGTGTTTCCTCGGCCACCTGCAGGCGGGCGGTGTTAAACCCGCCAGGTCAAACCTGGTGGGAACATCACCTCCCGCCTGCAGGAGTCGGGATCAGGCGGTCCGGAAACAACGGTGGCGGCGGGTTTACCGCCACCGTTATTTCCGGATCGCCTGATTTGTAATGAGGCCCGTCCAAAGCGTAATGATGGGTTATTACCGTGCCTTATTTTGAGTTCATAGTTAAAGGCTTGCCAAGGATCTTGATATGCTACAGCCCGAAAAGCAATTCAGCCAAAACACTTCACTATGTACATTGACCATATCGTCTCCAAGATGTGTATAATTAAGCAATAAGACCCGAGCCGCAGGGGCATTACCGAGTCAGGTGATGTGCCTGCGGCAAGGGGCTTATTGCTATTAGTACCCCGGCCCGCAAGACCGCAGTACTACTAGCATTTTATTCTGTTCCGAAACGCTGCAGCGTTGCGGAACAGAAAAGAAAGAAAAAAAGTCATAGAAAATGGCTGCCGGGAAAGGGAAAACGGAGTCTGTTTTCCCTTTCCACGGTGGTCCTCGGGAGCGGACGCGCTGGGGAACGAAGCGTTCCCAGCGCATTCGCTCCCAAAAAAGGAGAATAAAGAACATAAGTGGGGTTGGAATGGCAGGGAGGGGATTGTTTGCAGGCGATGGGGGAGGAAGAAAGAAAACACTTACCTGAATCCCCGGCGGGGGAGGATGGCAGCCTCCAGCCGTGTGGAGGCTCGGAGCAGGGAATGCACCATTTCGAGCCTCCTCATTGGTCGAGGGGCTGCCCCACCCCCCTGGAGGGGATGAAGATTCGAGGGATTCTGGGTGGGGTATGGACCGGACGAGAGCCAATCAGATTGCGTCTAACAATCTGATTGTCTCTCGCCGGGTACTAATGCCTAGTATGGTGCTTTAGCATAGAAGTGCACACATGGGCAGAACATGTCTAAAGGGTTCAGTTGTCTCCAAATCACCACACGAATACCAACTACGCTCCTGATCAGGTCATTTCAACCACACTCCCTTCACATCATGACGGGTAGTTTGCTTAGACTCATTAACATAAGGCAGCATCTGAATGTATGCATAGGAACCTGTTATATGCATTTTTGGGGGTCCTACAGGGAAAGTACAGTTTCGAAAATGTACACAAGGATGGCAAACTCCCTATATGGTCATGGCTCATTGACCAGTTGCAATTATTATTACCCAACTAAATTGTATGTGCTATGAAAGATGACCAGCTCAGCTGGGATTAGAACTTCTGACCTGCAGCAGGTTGCAGCTAGAACTCCGCAGTATGCGCATTAACCTACCCAATTTTCTCACCAGGATTGGCACTTGTTACTTGCAGAGTGAATCCATATCTCTGCAGGGTTTATTAACCCCTTGAGCTGTACTGCTGTGATGGTAGGTGTGGTCTGTACGCTGAAGAAATAGCCCGCAGCAGAAGCTCAGCCCTCCAAGCTACCTTAGGAGCAGTGCAATTTCTAGGCAATCTTGTGCACCGGGGTGAAACACCCGAATATGTCTCACCATATTGCTCCTCTACCGCCACCCCGCACTGCACTTCCCCTCGAAAACCATGAATGAATTGCAATCTAGATGCCATTTTATTATCTTGTACTTAACATTAATAAGTAGACAAGGTATACAACAATATTTTGAACAGGATTTAATTTTCTATTTCATGTTTTTGCTAGTTGTCCAAATGAAGGGCACCTTCCTAGATGATGCTGGCACAAAAGCACCTATTACTGCTGCACAATTTATTTTTTCTGCAATTCTGTCTCAATTGAAAGTGCAGCAAGAGCCAATAGTTCTCTTGAGATGGTGAACATAGCACTCAGAGGCCACTCCAAGTGCTAAAGTGGAAGAATGGAAGAGGGTGTGAAATATATGGAAAGAGTTAGGCAGTAGTGAAAAAGGAGGCAGTTCCCAACTATATTAAGTAAGGTTAGGTTACAAGAAGTTCCTCAAAGCTACTTCAAAGCTCTATAGGGGAAGACCAGACAAGTCAGGAGGCTATGAGGTGAAGCAGTAATGTAGCCATATGATCTGAGTACCGAGGCAAAGTATTACAATACCTGACAAATAATGTGAGCGCCTGAGCATCTAATGGGAAAACCTGGTAAATGGTGACAGTACCTGAGTACAGGATTGCAATATCTAGAAAGAGGCAGGAATACTTAGCCATGTAATGGACATAGCTCCCAATGGTGTGAGTTCATGGGCATATAATGGCAACTTCTGGCAAATAGTGGCACGCTGGATGTATAGCTCATGTGAAACTTGCAGTTTTTAGGGAATGGGACAACGCCATGCGACTAGTTTGAAACCCTGGTGGCACTGACAAGTCCCTTCTTCATTCTGAGGGTGATGAATCGAGTACCATTTGTGAGTAATAATAACACATATTAGCACCCAGGCAGGGGGGAGTCAGCCAGTCATATGGCTAGGAACGTGGGCTTGAACTGCCAGATCTGCTCCTTCCCCTTGCCTCCTACTGGCCACCATGCAAAGGGAAGAGGGGCTCTGTACGGAGCATCGCCTTCCTTTTCCATGGTGGCCATCTTGAAAAGGGGTTTGCTTCCTACAATGGGGCACTGCACGTGTCACATTGTAGGAAGGAAAACACTTTTATTTAAGCGCCACGTCTTACTGATTTGGCACCCCGGGGGTTTTAATGGCCTTCATCCCCCGCTTTGCCCTGGCCAATAACGTGGGCTGCTGGGCCATTATCCCTCGTTCCAGCCCAGGGAACGGGGGATGAACGCTACATTAACACACAGCTTAGAAGGGGTCCATCTACATGAACCCCTATACAAATCACCACATTATAATTATATTATGCATGTACAATACCAACATATTGAAATGCCTATTAATATGTTCTTGCTTCTGCTGTCTGATGGCGAAAGCTTGCCATTTGTGCGAATACCTGGTAATAATGCTAGTTCCTTACTGTATGATAATACCTGTAATAGGTTGTATGTTACCATATCCTGGAAGAACCTATGAAATGATGGCAACTTGGACATGCCATTGTAACACTGGACAAAACGTTCGTGTACACGGGCATGCAATCTCAAGTAGCGAGAAAGAAAAGACTTTCACTACCCACGTGTAAAAATTGTTGGCTTTGTCATTTATTGTTGCTACAGTCATTTTCTACCTTTCCATAGCCATTTTTCTGCAGTAAATAAAACACACACTCGAAGGGAGTAACCCCTGCACAATCCCCTCAGACTTCCAACTTCCATGCCTCCAACTCCTGACCCCTTTGCTAAAATGTAAAGGGCAGCAACACACATAATGGATAATAATATCGCTTTTTCCCCTACTTGCGCTAACCTTTTTTCCCCTTCTAGTAAAGAGCAGAGTTTGGCATGGTGACTCCAATTCACCTGAGAACATATTTTCAGTCTGGACTTTCGTGCAACAGATCAATGCTTTCTGAGAGTTGTAGTATGTTGTCTCGAATGGATTAACACACCAGAAAACAATGATTTTCAAAAGGAACCCAAAGGGTGTTCATAAGACATTAAGGCCCTCATTACGATACTGGCGCTAAACCATGGCGCTATTAGCACCATGGTTGGTGCCGGTATCGTAACGAGTCTGCCAATGTTCAATGGGGAATTACCACCCCATTCCAAGGTTGACGGGGCGGTAATTCCCCATTGAACATTGGCCCTTCCCCATTCCCATTTTTGCCCCATAGGGCTCAATGGGACTGGGGAAGGCACTAAGTAAGGTACCGCAAATTGCGGTACCGTACTTAGCACCAAGGTCCCTTTGCGGGTCCCTATTTTAATGGCTGGTCTAGACCAGCCATTCAGGTCGGGTCCCGCAAAGGGACCTCGTAGTAAGGCGCTAATGGGTTAACGGCGCCGCAGCCTTTTTACGGCGCCGTTAACCCATTAGCGCCAGGGTCGTAATGAGGCCCTAAGTCTCCTAAGTCTCTCATTTGATTGCTTTAAAACTGTATATGGTGTTTATATCGGATCTTTTACGTTGAATGGCCATATATCGAATATTTTATAGTGAAAACCTTTATAGTGAATGCATTTAGGGGTGCGTAAAGGGTTAAATATTTTTGGGAAATGGTCGGGTGGGTTTTTAGGGGTTGAAACAGGGGTTATGGCGGGACCCCCAAAAAAGAAAAACAAGTGCATTCACTATAAAGGTTTTCAATATAAAATATTTCGATACAAAGACATATAACCCCCTAACACATACCTTAAACAAGAAAATGAGCCTAGTTACCGGCTGACCATAAATTAATGGCAATTCCTCCCCTCCTCCTACTGCACCCTCCTTTGGCTATTTACTTTTGTCTCTCACTCCCGCCGCTACTAGCACCGACTCTTGCAGGTTATCTCTGGCCCTTTTCATTAAGCCAGCAAATTAAAAGCTCTTCCAGTTCACCGTGAACGCCCAGCCCTCCTTTCTGGTATGCCAGTGCTATGCAAAGGTTAGTGCACTGTTTAAGCATGCTTAGTTTGACAGAGGGATGCTCATTTATGAGGTGGGAGCCTTTTTTTTAAAAGCCTCTCAGCAGAGTATTAAGCCATTGACTGCATCACGTTAAATGGACATGGGAAGGGTAGGCTTTAGTTCCCTGCCTCTTTCCGTGGTGGTAGATTAAAATTAACAAGCTGCCTGCTGCGGCCCAACTGTGCCCCGGGTCGTAGCCTGGTTTGTCGCCACACACACACTCACACTTTGACTGCAACACTGTCCACAAAGAAAAAGACTGCCCGTGGGCCATCGACAAGTGTTTTAGCATCTTCCCACAGCCCAAACAAATCTCATTCCAAACGATGTTCATTGCAGCCCCTCTGTAATAGGAGAGTGGTGGTGCATATGTTTCAAGGCACAATGCTGCACCAGTTTTTCACACCTCAGCATTCAAATCTAGGTGGTTTGTGCCTTTTACATTACTGCATCCATTTTGCTTTGCATTGGGCTCTGTTTAAGCATTGGGCTCTGTTTAAATTTAAATCTAGGTGGTTTGTGCCTTTTACATCACTGCATCCGTTTTGCATTGCATTGTGCTCTGTTTAAATTCAAACCTAGGTGGTTTGTGCCTTTTACATCACTGCATCCATTTTGCATTGCATTGTGCTCTGTTTATATTTATTTTAGGGTGTGGATTTTACCTCTTGCACCCTTTTTATGCACTGCACTCATTGTGATCCTTTTTGCATACATTCCTGGCACCCACACCTATTAAACTGCAGTTGTGCCTTCCGTATCTGCCAGGCCTCCTAGAGACTGGCCAGGTCTGTGCAGTGCAGCCCCTCCTTTTCTAATTCCTCTTTACATCTGTAGTCACTTGAATCCTCTGTGCCTAGTGTGCCTCTCCCTGCCACCCCTCCCCCTCTCCACTCCTACTACATGTCTCGTGCACTTATCACTATCCAGGCACGTATGATGGACTCATTGCCTTCTTTGTCTGACCCTACCCTGCCCGTCCCCTCTCTCCTCTTTTTATATACAGCTCTTGCATTATTGAAATGACCGTCAGGCACGTACAATAATTATGTCATATGTTGTAATCAGTTTGTATTCCTCTTTGTTCTATTGTTCTATGCTGTGAATCAATCTCTTGTATTGTGAATTGACTGTTTTCACATTCCAATTATTAATGGAATTAATGGTCTGTTTAAAGGCCATAATGTCATCCAACAGCCCTCTATTGTGAATAGTCTGATCCTTTAATTCGTGTTGAAAGTGGCTCACAGTTTCTGCACTCTTTTTGCATGTATCTTGCAGTGCAGAGAACTGCATTTCTCTCTCAACACTCACTTGCTGCTGTGTTTTCAGCTCATTTTGAAGTTGCTCAATTACGTGTTCTTGTTTTAATTCACAAATGATGCTCTGCAGTGCTTTGTCTTCTAGCTGGATGAGTGGTTTCTGGGCCTGTTTCAGGACCTCAGTCTGATTCAGTACACAAGCCTCTTTATTCTGCAATTGCTCTTCAACTAATTTCAAATTGAAATATAAATGAGCTGTGAGTTGGGCCATTTGAATCTGCTCTTCACAAATAGTTTTGGTCATGTAGAATTCTGTTAAAGCTGGATGTAAAATACCATTATTCTTCCAAATATAATTTCCCACCAATGTGATTTATTGTACCAGTTTACTCTGCCAGCTCCCAGCTTCATTGTCATCGAATTCTCCTTGAATAAATATCTTAGCTAGGAGATTCTTCGAGGCATCACTGATTTCAATATTGCTCATCTTACAAAATTGTTTTTTGCAACTTAGTAACACATTATCTGCTCAGCGGAAACAATCTTACCCTATTCCTGCTTGATTTCCGCAATCAATCCCAAATCAAATGTCAACTCAAATTAGATTAATTTTGCATTACTCAGCACAATTGTATTTCTCTAAACACCTCCCTGGCTACAGGGGTCAAGTAACAGGAGGACTTTAACAATTGCAAGAACAACCTTCTATCCACCTCAATGGGGTTACACCAGAACAAATAGCCTGTCACAATGCACTTCTCATGAATCAAAAACAGCAAGCTAGATCACAGATGAGCCCCACACTTGAAACAATGTATTGGGAGGCCACCCTTAACATGTGGAGTTCCTTCCCCCCAAATAAGGTGCAACAAAGCTAGCCCTGTCTATGGCTCATATATAGCCACGCAGATTCCTCACCCTGGGCCACCAATGAGCCAAGAACTAGGCGGGGGTAAAAAAAGATATATATTTATTAAATAATGGGTCCAATGAATATCTGCATGAAATGATTACACATGTCACCTTCTCTGTGGCAGAATACAAAACCTCATTATAAAACTTCCTTTTTCTCAGGTACGCAACACGGCCAAACAAAAAAGTTCACCCCTCTTGTTCCGCGAACCCCTGTATGTCAAAATGCAAACAATAAGTAGGAACATTACCAGATCATGAGCAATAGAATTCCTCGATAAAGTTTAGATTTAAAACAACTGCAACATTTTTCTAGTTTCAAAGGCAATTTCAGACAGGCAGCGCTTTGTATGTATAATTTCCCTGCACACTTGAAAATGCTTGCAGTTTTGAAATCACAACAGACCTTTGCTACTACTTTTTATTGATAGAACCCTTCTTCGTCCTTCACCCCAAAGCAATTCAACAGGCTTTCTGCTATCAGAGTCACATTTTTCAATTAGGAATTACACTTTGCATCATTTAGTCAAGCACTTCTCCAAACCCAGACCTTCCGTGACATTCAGCAACCCTCTGCTTAAAGGCCAGATCTAAGGAATGGTGGCAGTTAGGAATTTTGTTTTTGGACAAGGACACCCCTTTCCATTAGGAAAGTATGGGGTTGACAAGAAAAATAGGTATACCCAATTACATTTGCAGACTATAGTTTTTAAAGCACACTGGGAATTAAATGTGTTAATTTTGAATGTTCGCAAAATCACTGTGATATTTGGCTATAGGGGCATGAATTGAATTGTTATTTATCAAATATACTAAGGATCTACTTCCATACCCCCACTCATTAACTTACCAGAAGGTATGAAATAAAACAATCCCCACACACTTGGTTCTGTTGGACACTCTACATACATTGGATTTCTTTGGGTTTGGTGTGCAGGAAAGGCATCCACGATTCTGGACCCTCTCTTGGAGAAGCACAGGGATATGGTGAGGCACTTCTGTCATAGATAGCCACCAGCATTCATCCCTCTGTTTTGGGTCTGCTTGCAAAAATCCTAGCCTCTTTAGTCTTTCCCGATTGCTGTCTCCTGTGCAATGTTAAATCTCCATCCAGATAACTTGCAGCAGCTGTCCAGCAAGGTGAAATTCTGCCACCTTCTTTGAGTATTTCACCCAGATGATTTTTAGGCAAGTTGTCCCCCTTTGGCTTGTGCAGCCACTTTTTAACCTCTAAGCCACATCTCCGAAATATTAAAATTAGAAGGTGCCAGTTTATTGGTTCTGATTTTCATTGGACGTTTATTCCCTTCTCCTCCCACAGCTCTGTTTACTTCCCTCATTACCTTTGAGTGAGGAGGTAAATCACGGGACATTGCTTTGAGGTTGTATGACTGTGGATTGTAGGCACAGTGACTGCCAACGCCCTGGGGTCCTGGGTGTCCTACTCTATTCTTCTGGCCTACTGACATCCTCTGCCCCTCCATGTGGTGTTTATTCTGAACGGGACCCAAGTAGCTGCTGAATACACCCCCTCCCCCGTGCGCGATACTGATTTTTCTTTCTGTTTCATTTAGTTGTTTAATTTATGATTTCTGCTAAATAATGTTTTGCATCGCCTTCAGATGCCAATGAGGTTTCATCGAACATGTTCAGCAGCAAATAAAAATAAATATTCAGGTTCATCAGCCACACTGGAAACCACTGAAGGGTGCTTCTCTGGGGCCAGGGGAGCCACCACCAACTTATCTACAAATCTCTGAAATATGTTGCTTGAATGGTTTTAAAGTAATGGAAGTAATGGAAGCCAGGGTTGTACCTGTAAGAGCCATAGACTGAACTGGGGGAACTGGAAAGTGGGGGTCTTCTCTAGGCACCTAGCAGCTTACATGGAATATTGGAGGAGGGACTGCAGGCAGAACAGGCACTGTCAGGATTAAGGGAGAAGGTCTAGGCCCATGATCTAGCGTTTGTGCAGGGCCCCCACAGGTACTGATAATACATTGAGGCCATAGTGGGCACATGCATGTGTGCTTAGTGGGATCTTTGTCTCTTGCGGTTCCTGTGATGACGTGCCTGATTGAAGGTGGGGCATGGTGCCTCATTCCTTTGTGGCTTCTGTATTCTATGACTGCCAGGAAGGACACATGCTACAGTCCGGGGACAACCGTATAAACAGCAACCCGTTCTCCGAGTGAGAATTTTGGGGCCCACGTTGAGGCTTCGTCTGCTTTGGCAACACAGCCTATGCCCTTATGTTGCTGGGAAATAAATCGGGCTCGACACCCCTGGGGTACCCTAACTGCATCTGAGAGAGGTGCGCCTGCATTATCGGGATGTCTAACCTCGCCTTCACTTCTCAGGTCGCTTCAGAGGGCTACTTGGCGGCAAGCTGCATACGCACTTAAATCTTCACTGGTGGAAACCGAAGACAAAAACACAGGGCGAGCCAACCTGAGAGTGGTAATATGTGTGCCTACAAGGAGGAAAATACCCAGAGGGGCAACCAAGCATTTTTATTCAGGAATTCTGCTTGGTAGGAATTCTGCTCGGCGGAAGCAGGAACCCTCATGATGTTAGGACCGGGACGAGAAAGGTGGACAAAAGGGTGATGGTGGCTGGGTGATCCACATAGGTTGGGTGTGGGGATCGTGCTCCTGCTCTGCGGCCAGACTTTGAGCCGCACAGAGTGTCTTGAAGAGCCAAAGCTAGATGCTTTGGGGTGCCCTTTGCACTGAAGCACCCAAAGTCTGTCTGGACACCAAACACCATCTATCTAGAGGCTGAACATTGTGCAAAGAAAAGCATATGTGAGACACAGGAAAGGTAGCACGGGGACAAACGATAACACAGATCTAAGCGCCCCTCCCCAGGGAAAGGCACCAACTCCCTGCATGCTAAGCAACAGAGGCAGTAGTATATCAAACATGCATTGGAAAATCCAATAGTTTGGGTTTTTGCAGTTGTTCATTGCTGTTTACATTCACAAGGATGACTGTGTGAAGTCCCATAAAGAATGGGCTGAACTCAAAGAGCATTCAAGCTGAAGAGGTGGTCATCTGGTGAATGTTATTTTTTATTTATTTATTTATCTGTTTATTTATTTATTAATTTATGCATTTATAAAGCGCACTTAAGCCTTGGGCACCTAGGTGCCGGTACATATTAGGATTATTAGGGGAGCCTGCTGTCTCCTCTGCTGGCTGAACAAATGCTTCAAACTCTTTAAATCAGCACCATAGGCATGAAGCCTATATTTTTCACAGGTCGCTATAAAGACCACCTATTATTTTGATCTCTGCATCATCCATGTAAACATGCTAGTTACAATTGGTGTAAGGCAAATCCAATATTGTGACAGCCTTGTGTCAATTCCCCTCCGAAGAAACACTCGAGCAGCATTTACGCTTTATCATTTACCTCCGGAACAACTGCATCAGCTGCCCAACTTGGTCCTTACCTGAAAGTTTCACACTTAAAACCAAGCTTAAGTTACATGCATACCCCAAGCCCTCCAACAAAGTGAGGCTCCCAGTTGCAAATACATACACAGATCCAGATGCATTCTTGGGGGAGGGGTTTCAGCATAACAGAGAAACAATCTTGCACATCACATTTTACACTTTCAGTTCCCATTCCCCCTACAAACTCTCCATTCAGACCTCAGTTATGTTGGATCCTTCCCTTATACTTCAGTAATCCTATCTGCTGGCATGCTCCTCAGTGAGCTGAAGGGACAGAGAGGGAAAGTGATGTGTAGATCTGCAAAAATGCTTTCGGCTCTATGAATCGGGAGTTGGCATCACTGAGGAGGAAGGGTACATGGAGACATTTAGGTGCTTCACAATGGGACTGTGGCAAGAGTCAGACAAGGCCTGCACGGAGGAATGGAGAACTGATAGGGGCATTTTCCATTCCAAAGGGAAGGGTGTCAGACAGATAGTTGTGCTCACCCTCACTCTGTTTAGCCTGTTCTACAGCAGTTTAATGGGTTAGAGGAGTTTCCCAGGAATTGGATGTGTCCAGGCTGGGAGGCCAGGACATTCGCTCCTGCTGCTGCTTCTGGACAATGCTGTGCCATTCACTCACACAGAAATAGAAATGCACATACTACTAAGCACCTTCTGTTATTACTGCTTTCACAAGAAGCTGGCCATTGGCAAGTGCAGAATAAAGGGAATGGAAGTGGGCCCAACTAAATTCCCAAGGGGGTGGTTTGTAAAAATGGCATATGTTCGGAGGTAGGATCTCACTTTGATTATATGCGAGCCCACCTTGATGATAACATGGGGTGGGGCTGTAGGGGGACATTCTGTGGAATACTGTGCATCCACTAAAGATGAGAGGGTAGTGGAAGCAGTGCCCCTTGATCTCACGTCAGCCTGGCATGAAAGAAGGGCCGATGCTCCCCAGATGTCCAGGCCTTGCTAAGACAGAGGCAGGGAGAGCGGTGCCAACGAGACATGGGGTTTATGGAACTGGTTATTTCTATTGCTTGTGCATACTAGGGTTATGCATTCTTTTATGGCTTGCGGTCTACCCATTATATTTTTAGTGTATATTTCGATGATGATATTATATTGTGTTATGTTGTAATGGCTTTTGATAAACAATAAGAGAAGGATGGCGAGGAAGAGATAGCTAACAAGAGGGACGGTTAGAGAGTTAGACAGACAGAGAGAGGATCAAGAAGGACACATGGGGAGTATAGAAGGAAAGAAAGATGAGGCGGTAGTGAGGTGGCAGAGAGAGAGAGAGAGACTGTGGCTGAGACACACAAGTCTAGATACAGTGGTCTTCAGACTGTGGTGCTGGCCACTTTAGGGTGGCCCGAAGGATGTACAGAGGGGCATCAGCCTCTTTTAAAGGATTACAGTGACTGTTTTTAATAAACAATATAATATAAGCATATAATAGAAAATATAAGTAGTTATAGCTTGTGAGGGGTCATCGAAACAATAGTTGTACTCAAGGGGGTCTCAGTTAAAAAAACATTTGAGACCACTGGTCTAGAATGAAAGTGATGCAACGGAGTAGGACTCTCTGTGATAAAGGGGAAGGATTATGATGAAGGCATATGATTAAAGAGAACTGTGGCGAAGGAGAAGAACTGTGATGGAAGACTGTGATGAAGTAGAAGGACTGTGATGAAAAGCTGATGAAGTAGAAGGTTTATTAGAAAGAAGGATTGTGACAAAGGGCAAGGACTACTGTGAAGGAGAAGGATAGCGATGATGGAGAAGAACGATGATGAAGGACTATGAGGTTGATGGAGAAAGACCATGAATAAGGACTGTGATGATGCAAAAGGACTGTGATGAAGAAGTACTGTCCTGGAAGGCAAGGGCTGTGATGATTGACTGTGATGAATAAGGGAACTGACAAAGGAGAATGACTGTGACTTTGGAGCTGGAATGTAACAAAGGAGATGGACTGAAGAAGGACTTTGACTAGGGAGGAGGACTGTGATAAAAGACTGTGATAAAGGAGAAGTACTATTTCAAAGAAGAAGGACTGTGACGAAGCGGGACGACTATGGTGAAAGAGAAGAACCGTGATGAAGGACGGTGATGAATGAAGGACCGTAACACAGGAGAAAGACTGTTGAAGAACTGAGATGAAGGATACATGCTAAAATGAAGGACTGTGGCAAAGGCGATGCACTGTAAAGAAGGAGAAGGACTGCAATGAAGGAGAAGGACTTTGACGCAGAAAAAATAATATGAAGAAGGATAAAGATTATGATGAAGCAGAAGAATTGTGATGAAAGAAAAGGACTGTGACAGCAGAGAAGGACTGAAGTACTTAGAGTTGCTTTGCCACAGAGGCGCAGTACTAGCATGACTCCATTTTTACACCAATCTGTTATTAATGCAACACTATTTTCTAATGTCCAATGATATGACTTGTGTTGGGCTGTGGACCAATTGGCTAAGAGCATCAATAGTGAAAGGAACGTTGCCATAGAAATTAATCGAATCCTAGTTCCTTGGTTGCATTTGTGAAGATACCCATGTGACCAGGATTCTGGTAATAGGTTTCCCAGAGGCGTTGTTGGGGGGTGCTAAAGGGGCTAGAGCTCCTGGTCTTTTGGTTGTAGCCCTGGATAGAATCTCAGGAGCTACAACCAAAAGGCTAGCTAGCCCCCAGTGCCAACAGTTCCAACATTAGCGTAGCCCTGGGTTTTTCCAGACCTAGCAACACCCCTGGCCGGTTTCCCATTCTTTTTTTGTGTGTTTTGTTTAATTATCCAGGTTTGTGTAGCATTTGTGTAAAAGCGATCATAGACATGAAAGACGGGTTAATGTCGCAATGTATTTTCTGGTTCCCAGTTAAATGTGCTTTTATGGACTGGGCTGTAGGTCTATGCGGGCGGGTGAGGCTGCCATAGTGGTGCGTGCTGGAAGCTGGTGTCCTGGGATGTAAGCAGCAGCATTGATAGAGGCTCATGGAGGCAACACAAACCAATCTCCACCCTCTTTTAGCTCAAAGGGTGCAGGAGGCAGGGACGTCATTTAGGGGTCTCCAAGGGTCGCAACTGCGACCCCTGAGGTCTCCCTTGCTACCTCTAACACTAAAACGAAAGAAAGTACTTTAAAAAAATAAAATACAAATTCATGCAAGCTCCTGGCCTGTGGCCAGCGCCATCTGGCTCTTTGCTTCTGGAATGCCTGGCTTTCTTGTTCAGGACACAAAAAGAACAGGATTCCACAAGTCTAACACTTTCAGCAGTGATCCTAAATACGAAAGAATAGGAATACCAAATAATATGTCTTTCTGGAATTCCATACAATAATTGCTAGACTCTTTATAGATTTATTTCAGGCACACTTCAGGGAATGAGTCACTGATTTAGTCTGTTCATAAAGCCCTCAACTCAGCCTTTCATCCTTCTGAGGTCAATAAATGAGTAGCAACACAGGTTGGGTGATATTGTATGTATTCTATATAAAGCGCTTAATCATAAGTGCTATATAATAACACATCATTATCATTTGGCCATGGACGTCTGCTTGCATTCTCAGTAATTTGGTAGTATGGGCCTATACACAATGACCTTAACGATACATATGGTGATCCTTTCTTGTATGAAATGTATATCACATTATAGTGATATCATAACCATATTATTCGTACTGTACTTAGGAACAATGCTATGTGATACCACTTCCTGTTTTGTCGAGGTGTGAATGGTCGTGTTCCATCGCTTCTCATTATATCACTTTGGCGTGTGGTCAAATAACATCACTTCCTGTGATGTTGTCAGAGGTCAAGGGTCGTATGATGTCACTTCTGCTCCCCCTGGCATTTTGCTGAAATTACATCCCTGGCAGGAGGGCACAACGCCTGCCCCTATGCAAGTCGGCTTAGAGTTTTATTTGGGGTCCTGGTTTATGTGTTTTGCTGGATGCAATAGTTTGTATTAACCCAATGTTGTATCACTCTTTTGGTAAGTGATCTTTGATCCTTGCATTAGCATTAGTGAAGCAACGTTTCCCTAGACTTGGTGCAGTGAAGGGAGTAGGAAGATGCTGTGAGTTTGAAGTTTCCTACGGAGAGTGATGCTAAATAGATGTGGGACCGTGGAAGATCTTGGGTTATGCTCATTATTTTCAATGAGGCTGGGCATCAGTGATAAAGGATGCTGGCACAGGTGACACTGGAGCCTGGTCTCAGTAGGACTATGGTGTGTTCTTCATGATGAGTTGGTCAGTTCATCATATAGCATGCACCGGTAGAGTGCCTGGTTACTGCATCGACCCGTCACTCACCCATCTTGTCTCGCGGGTCTCACTGACCTTCAAGGAAAATGTCCTCAGCTGACACGCCCAGGGTACCCTGCAACACACCATCCCTTCCCATGCCCGCATCACTCATGCAGGAGCCACAGATTCAAGATCCAGCACAGCAGAGAAGGGAGGGCACTAAGACCATGGTGGTGTAGTTAGATGCTGAAGGGGCAGGGATGTACCTGGTGAACAATACTTCCGCTGGATACACTCCATGATGGTCCACCAGGCAAAGGTCATGAACTAGGAAGGAGTAGCGGGAGTCTTGGGCATGCAGAAGGGCACTCTGGGATCCCAATGCTCATGCACAGTTAGGCGGCTAGCACCCCGCTTTTCCTTTACAAATAAATACAAGATACTCAATGGCCATCCGACATGCACCTGTTGGATGTAACACATGTCAACATTTACCTTTGTGATTATCCTACAAGTCGTGTCGATAGCGCCCTTGAACCTGTGTCCTGTGACCTGTGTTGATATGCTGTGCCTTTTAACATCACATAATGACACCTCTGTGTGTTTCACTGTTGGTAATGCACTCTTACGCTTGCACCCTTAAGCCTGGTACAGAGGAATTGTACCTGGTGTGTTAACACACTGCTTCTGTATGCGTTGCACAGAAGAGATGCGCTTATTTACATTGCGTCTTGTACTTTCTCATGCATTGGCCCACGGTTATCATGCATGTGATTTGCAGAATTGTGCCTACCAGAAGGCCCGCAGATTTTGGGCACACACATCTCTATGCACCTTTCACAACAGTAGCGCCATAAATGCGGGAGAGGAATCAGGATGCGAACACTCGGGATCATACAATTACTGCGCCGATTTTACTGCAACAGACGAGGATGTCGATTTTCGACATCCACATTTCACCCCATATATATGTGGGGGGATGGGAGCAGGAAATAATTAATTTGTGGGAGGGAGTAGGATGGTCTGTGGGGGTCTCCTCACGCAAATATATGCAGTCAAAAGGGGGTCGAAAAGAAAAATCGACATTTTCGTTTGTCGCGGTAACATCGGCGCAGTAATCACATAGATCGGAACATTCAGGAGATGCACCTTTGAAATATGCAATTGTAGCCAGGGCCACCTTTGTGGTGTAAACGCCACAGTGCACGCCGTGGAATGAATGCAGTGAGACAAACTATTTGTTACAAGAGGACCTGAGCAAAAGCCTCTCGTGCAGAGAATTGCCCACTTGCAGACCATGGAGGATTTGGCGATTTTGCATACCCGCCCCATGGTACTCCGATTGTTATCATTGCCTGTGGTGTGGTGGTACCGCGCGGTCATTGCAGGCGCTCTATGTCTACCCACAGCGTCTCGTTTGCTATGTGGCCCTTATTTCTTGGCCAGAATCGCAGTGGTCTTGTCTTTATGGCATCAGGGCACCTTAGGGTGCGGAGGTTTGGCCCTTCCGCTTGCATGTTCAGAAACTTCTTCCTCCTGTTCCAGCATGGAGCTACACCACCACAGCACTCCGCGAGTGCGTTGTTAGGCACGCGCACTGCCGGGATGTATGTCTGCAATGGAGATGCATTCCTCTGTGGATCATGGGCGGTCTCTCTGTGGCGGTCCACTCTTGTGCTCCATCACTTCTACGTGATATGTGCAGGCCGCAATGGCGGGGTGTGTTCCACAATTTCAGACGATGCCGGTGCCCCATTTGAAAGATTGAAGTCACGTGCATCTGGGGGCTCCCAGTGATACAGGGCCGTTGACGACATTGCACCTGCACCCCTTTTCACCCCAAAGCCTCTCGTAAATAACATGTACACAATGCATCGAGGAGGGCATTCATCCGAGTTCCATGGGCTCCTTCCTTGTATGTAGTAGCTGTAGCACCCCTGGGTAAGGGCTGCACAGCACCTCACCCCACTGTGCTCATCCATGACCGCTTGTTAGGGTGCGCACTGGCACTTCTCCTGCCTGTTGGCTCATCACAGTATATGCGCCCAGTGGTGCTGCAGGACAGGAAAGTTGGTTGGCAACCAACAGGAAATGGTCTGAACGCCCTCACTGGGTCCTTTCCTCTAGCCAACAGCTGGCTCAACGGCTCTGCTGACTTTGCTGGTGGACCCAACGAATCCTGAGTGTCCTTTCTTCCTGACAGGTTCATTTCAGAGAACTGGAAGGCCACAGGGAAGTATCTATGGAAGCGGCAATGCTACACTGGAATTCTGCAATACTATATTGGAAGTTTGCATGACACCGAGTGCACATAGTTGCAGGGTTTGTGTGAGATACTCAGTTGGGAGAGTATTGGCGAATACATGACAGATGTGGAGGTTTCTGGCGCGCCATGCTGAATGCCCGTATAAGGGCGTAAAGTTGATCGATTTTTCTTGTACATCATTTTCTTATGATTTGTTAGACCACTCCCTTCAGTGGCAGGTGTTACACCTGAAATGGTCCTAGTTTATGGCTAACACCCTACATTGTTGTGGCAGCCTGAGAGGCCTTCTTCCTTCCAAGGAACAAGATATGCTGTACCGCTGTATAAAGACCTCAGGGCACACTAATAGACCATTTGCTGTTGATGGGCCATGCATTATCAATGTGTATAGTTGGCGGCTTGAAATGACTGAGTGGTCCATTGCAAGCTTTCAAGGAAGGAGTTGGCTAATCACTTAAGGAACAATAATAGCAGCTGGAGGAGTGGTGCCAGAGGCTGCAAAGGAATACGGCCTTATACTCACAGCTATAGTCTGCGTTCTCCTGATTGGCTGGAGCTACTCCCCTGGGGGGGCAAATACATATTTAAAGTATATACAAACAGGATTATGATAGTCTATGCCTAAAAATGATTGCTCCACCCCTCCATAAGCCAGGGAGTGGTAGGACCCACTGGAGTATTGGATGACTCCTGTAAAGTGGTGCTGAGTTTGCCCAGAAAATACCAACCAACTGACCCAATCATTCGTGTTTGGGTTAGGTCAGCCAGATGCCTTTATGTGTAAATGTGGCACGACCCCCACAGCTTTGGCCTTCCCCGACATGAACCCTCACTTTCTGCCACTAGAGTTCAGTGAACACTGACCTTCCACCCCTACAGGAGGGAAAGTGGTGGACCAAGAATTAAGGTTGGGAAAAAATGGAGTCACACCATTGGCACAGGTGGCGAGATCTTCTTGTTGCCCATTCCCTTCTTGCCATTATTTCTATAAAACCTAACATGGTGCAGATGAACACCTCTGTGCCCATCGTGGATAAGGGTGTACCATCTTTCTGCAGGCATTCCTCAAATGCCAACATGCAATGTTGAATGGACCTTAGCCTGCCCTCTTGTGAATGCTTCCAACACTGCATTAAGGGGCTGCTTCATGGAATATTTTGCCTGTAAAATTGGAACTTTGCCGGCCAATTGTCCCGCAAAACCCTCTACGTGGACACTTGGAATCAACTTTACAGGATCTTGCCATGCACTGCGAGGCCTTCGCGCTGGTTCAACACTTCCCTGCGTGCAGTCGATCGAATTGCTTGAGAGTCCTTGGAGAGCATGGGCGTGGCGTGCGCAGAGACCAGAGTAAGGGGTAGGACATGCAAAATGAAGAAGAACAAGGGAAACAGGGGGCGTTCCGAAGGACAGCCAGTGTGAGGTAATCGCATGTCCAAAACTGAACAAAACAAAGCGAATTCATAGATCTGACTGTGGAACCTCACATCGTGGTAATGGCCAAACAAAGCTCTGGATCTACCTGCCACCCGAAGACAGGCATACAGACACTTGCGCATAGGAATCGCAGCACAAAGGTACGATCAGATGTTGGATTTAGAGGTGTGTGCACGCAGTCGGAGTTCCGATTGGACTTAGGGGTGCGCATAAGCAGTGTAGCGGGTGCAGGCCCAGGTTACGGGGGTTCGCATGCAGGTTGACCGGGTAATTACTTGCGTTATAGGAAATGGTACGCATATTTTTGGGGTGCTGTTAACAGTTATGGGGGACTGCACACAATGTCGCTGGGGTGCTGACTTCGCTGCGGGGGACCCCACGCAGAAGTACCGGGGTGCATGAGTTTGCAGCTGAGGCGCGCACAGAGGTAGCTATTAGTGGCTAGTTCTTCTTTGTGGCGGTGGCATGTCAGGGGCCTTTCCGGCCGTGACTTGCGCATTGGATTACATTGCGGGAAACATTCCATGAAAATGCAGAGCGCGCACAAAAACCTCTGCGCGCAGGGACTCGCAAAGCTGATCTCGCTGCGCTAACTTTGCGGGATCTATGCACACTTCCATGAATCGGCCCTAATTCTCCTGACAGAGGTGTTCATTTTCTTCTCACAGACCTGTGCACACCATATTCTCCTTGGTGTTATGAGTGACCATAAAACCGTCAACTTTGGGAAAAATGTTCCCAAACATGCCAATTCTTCTAATAAACCGCTCCCTAGCCCAACATGTTGTTTCCCTAAAATACACAATGGAAGCCTCTAGACTTACTCTTGCTCTCCCTGAAAACTGGCGCCAACAGTAGATGTTATAGCAAGCCCCACAGGCCCAGCCAATACATCCAATAGCTCAATGGTGACCACTCTCTTTAGCGTGCCATGTTCATTGCTTGGTAACTGGCCTGTCCTTCTTACAAATGGGGGCCATACTACTGAGACTACTTGGTCGGACGCCATGTTTCTTTTGTTCAACCATGCTGGTAAATAAGAGGCACTTACCAGTGAAACATCTACTGTACACGAAGTCAAAGATACAATTGAAAACAACCCGACATCTGCTGAATCAACGTGTGGGACTGTTAGGGGCAAAGCTGGCATCAGGCAGGAAAAGAAAGTCTTCTCGTGGTTGGGGATGTTTAAAGCCTAATAATCCTGTGCTGCCCCGCACATGGACACCCCTCTTTGAGTAGTTTTTCCGCATCCACCTTCTTCTGGGGCTGACGCTTGGCCAGAGCTATGAATTACATTACCCTGCCCCCTCCAAGGGGCGTTATCCTCATTCCCGTCCCCACTCCAGGCCTGACGTTCATGACTTTATGGGTGCGGCTTCCCCATGTAGCTGCCCCTTCATTTGGATGCACCTGCTCCGCTTTACTGTGACCTAGCGCTGTTGCTAAAGAGATTAACTGAGCAATGTCCAGGGGTAAGACTTACATTGAACTTCTGTTTGTACTGCCATATCAATTGGCAGACATGCTTGTTTTTTTCCCAGTGAATTGGTGAGAGGGGCCTTTATTTGGGTCTTCTCCTAGGAGAGTACGCAAAGGGTCGTTTTGCCATGCACTGTCTACCTCTCCTCTGCTAGAGATGCCTCCCCTCAACCGCTGAGTGCCCCCCACCTGCCCCACTTTGTCTCTTGGGATCAATAGGGCTACTTTTACTTGTGCCCAGAAGAGACTGCGCGTTGGTCATAATGGAGGTTATGTCAGGCCCTTCCTGAAAGCCTGATCAGATACTTTTTTTGGCCAGCTCCCCATATCCATATCCGATCAGCAGTCAGATTTCATCACCAGGCTGCACCTGCTGGACATTACACTGCATTTAGCATTGTGTGTATCTTTTTATGCAGAACGGTGTGTTGCCATCCCTAGCTGTTAATGACAATGTTTGAGAAATGAACAAAATCAGTCCTGTCTGGTTTCCCCTCCGATAAGCAGACCAGCTGGGTGGATCTGCGCATTTGTGTAGTGCTCTGGAAGGCCAGCCATGCACTATGCAGAAATGGGTGGCAGGCACTGCATGCACAAGGTGGATAAAGTGGTTTGCGTATAATCCTATTATCTGCCAAACGATATTACTGCAAAGCTGCTCATGTGAGGGAATTAGCTCCCTGATCAATAAACTACAGACTTTGCGGTGGTTGGTGGCGCGACTGATTGTACGCTGTCTTTGGAATACCTTGCTGGTCAATATTCATTCCTGCAAATTGCTGTTTGGATTTGAAGATGACTTAAAACAATATATTTTTGCACACCAGGGTCCCTGATTGTCTAGTTTAATGTCAGCTATAAAAAGAGGTAAGCTCATTTTTGGTTCCTCTGAGCTCAGTAGCTGATTGTTCTGTGCTTCTGTCTTGATGCTTCATTTTATTTGATGCTTTTGCTTTTTTTTTCTTGTGCATTGTTCATTTGGATGTTGTATTCATTAGCGCCTTGAAGCTGTCTTTGCCTGGGGTCAAGTTGCGCTTAATATTTTATTTTTACTACTGCTACTACTACTAGTGCTGCTAAATAAGGGCAAGTTTCATCACATCAGTCCTGTTTCGAAGGCTATTCACTGGGTCTCTGTGAGCAAAAGACACTCAATGTCACCTGACCTAGTAAGATCGTTGTCTCTGTCCTCCCTCTGTTCCCCTCCCTTGCCTCGTCGCGCCTTGAAACACTTGTGTAGAGGCGCGCTATAAATGCCATATCATATCATCATATGGGGAAAGGGTACCAGGTGTTGAAGAAGGCCCAAAGTGAAGTTGTGATTTTCTGTAATCGCACCGTTCGGAGAAGTAGGGAAGTTCTCATTAAAGCGTATGCGTGCATTGTTCTATAGTCATTGATAAGTTTACCCCAGTGCAGTCGCAAACAGCCAAGGAGGTCGCCACACAATTGATGGGACAAGGAGGCTCAGACTTAAGAGGGGGGCACACCGCCCCCTCGTCCATCTTCCTTATCACCATCCTTAAGTATGTGAGGCAGTCTCCCCAAGACATACTGTCCCAACTACCCTTTTCAAAAACGTTTTTAAAAGAAAGATCTTCATGCATTGCCAGCGTCTTTCTTCTATGTTTTTTTTTTACATAGTGTTCACTCATCGCCCATGTGACCTATATGGGTATCCGCCCCCTCACCACTTCCTGTTTTGTTTTCTGTCCCCAGAGCAGGCAGGATGTGCAACCCTTCCCAGTGTCTACTGACAGATTATCAATTGGTTTTCATGTGATAATGTATATAAAGAACTGCACCCACCCCCTCCTCACTTGTCTGAGGACAAGGAGACATTAATGTTTCTTATTTGCCAGCTGATGTTGAGCTACTAAATCCCCCTTCTACCCAAGAAGTACTGCAGGCATGGCTGAGAGTGAGGAACATTGTCTTCACCTTCACAGGGCTAGCTCTGTGGCAGCTCTGGGGAGCAGTGGCGGGGCCAGGGTTGGTGGGAAGGTCGCCCCCATTGCTCCCCCCTGCTATCCCCTGGTCACCAGTGCGCCCCCCAGCCTCCCGCTGGTGCCTTATTATCCACACCCCTATCCCCCGCACCAAAAGCTGCCTCCGCTTCAGCTGGGGAGTCTTGCAGACATTCAGTTTCGCACCCCCACTCTCTCGAAGCAGCGTGGCTTGCAAGCAATGGCGCCTGGCACCCCCGTTCATTGGTAGGTACTCTTGCAGTGGCATGGCGATCTCGATGCTAGAAGGAGTTCCAATGCTAGGCTTCCTGGTAAGTGCTCAGCAGGCCGGATGAGCGTTCCCCTGCAGAGCACTGGCAGGTCGGCGAGTGGCGTAACTCTGGGGTGAGCCCAACATCCAGGTGCCAGTGGTAGGCATAGCGAGTGCGAGGCTAGCATACCTCTCAACCATTTGTGTTGGAAAGGCGGGTGAAATCACCCGATTTTGTTTTTGGCGGGTGAGACGCCCATTGGAATAAATGGGCGTGCAGGAGGCTTGGCGGGTGAGTCAGCCCTTTACAAAGCGGGTGACACCCGCCAAAAGCGTGTGAGTTGAGAGCTATGTGCTAGTCAGCGATTCACTCGGTAGGATGCCAACCATCCTGCATTGTGAAGGAGTGACTCGGTTATTTTGGCTGTGTCTCACGACCCGCACACGGTCCGGCACGGGTCAAAGTCCCGACTTTACTTCTCTGCAACAGCTTAGACGTCCCACTTTTTCGTGTGGAGTTTTAAATCGCAAGGAAGAATAGCAGCTTGGCTTCAGATCTTTGTTTTCGTGTCAGCACTAGCAGAGGAATACAAAAAGAACTATTAAAGGTTGGCGTGCCAGGCACCATGGGAGAAGGACTATTGCCCCTTAGGAGGTGCAGAGAGTAGGTCCTAAAAAATGGGTGAGGTGCATAACGCTAAGCAGCTGACCTATTGCCTTGCATTATTCATCACTGGGAATACAGATGCAAAACCTAAATGAGATTTGCTTAGGGTTAACATACTATATACCCTTATAGGCCGCTATTCTAATATTTCATTCCGGACGATGAAAATTAAACGTACAATATCCACATTATTTTTGTTCAACAAGTTTCTATAACAGTTGCTATATTGTCAGGTTAGTTCATCCCAAAACCTAACAAAGCTAGGAAGATATGTGGTCTAGTGCTTTCACTGCTCATTGGGACTAATTCCACTTTTACCACTCCTCCAAATTGTGTGACCCTGAGCAAATGTTTAGACTCACTGGGCTTGATTTACAAAACGTATTTCAATGGGATTGCCGCAATGTACAACGATTTCGTAAATCAGGCCCACTGTGTCTTATCTGACAAAAATAGGAGACCCCCGGACTGATTCGGTTTGCATCTTTTTCTGTTTCAAAAATCTGCTCTCGTCGTTTGCTATGGAGTTGCTACGGGTACAATAATAGTGGCCATGCTTAGTTGTATTGCACAACACAGTGCTATTTGGCTCCTTGATTCCACAAGGAAACCGCTTTAAATGTCATTACCAGTGATGCGCTTGACTATCACTATTTATTGTCTCGGTTGGATAGCTCAGGGGCAACGTGCTTGCCGTGAAAGCAAGACGACACGGAGCAACACAGGTTCACGCTTAACCCATCATATCAAATCAAAGACTGATGACACCTCTTTGTAGCATTATTTTCTTTGATGAACAGCTTAGAGATATCAACACACATGCAAAATAAGGGGTATTGCCTCAGACTTTCCAGTACAGGCCCTGGAGAAAACTATAATAGGTCAGCGCCCTGTATGCATACCAGACCTACAGGCTTGGTATTTATTTTTGTTTATGTTGTCTGTGTTTGTGTGTGTCAAAATGCCTTTTTTTCACTAATGATACCTTAGAAGTGTACATGGAGGGTAAGGGTGCAAAAGAAGCAGTAAGGAACTGCATGTGCCTCCACCTCTAAAGCATACCTGCCTAACCACTGGGTTTTCCCTGGAGACTCTGGGTTTTTAACCATTTCTCCGGGTCTCTGGGGAAGACCCTGGAATCTCTGGGTTTTTGGTGTTGTTTCCGGGTCCCATCAGATCCTCCACCCGATTGGCTGCTAAAGACTGCTGCTGGTAGCCAATCGGGTGGAGGTGTGGGCGGGACCCGGAAACGGCACAAAATGTTCCTGGCCTGCAGTGCACACTATATGAGGCCGCTGCTGGCGGCCAGCTTATAGTTACTTTAATTTCATCCTTGCAGGCTTGCGCAGCGCGGCGGATTCCAGTGCCGCCCTCATTGGGGCCCGCAGTAAGATCCCAATACAAACGGCAAAAATACTGGCGTGTTAATTTTGCTTAAGGTAGCATTGAATCATTCCCTTTACCCAGTTTGGTGTTTTTTGTCGCCCAATGTGCCCGCCGGTAAATACTACTTGAAATCCAGTCATGTCATGACACCGGATTGCAAGCACTTTTACCGCGTTCATTTTTCTGTAATTGTTATTTAATCCTGGGTTTCTGGGGTACAGACGTGTAGCATACTGAAACATATCTGCTGACACGGACATATACAAGGTTGATGCAGCAGGAAAAGAACATGCTCATCAGCGCGTGTTCCTTTGCATTGCATGGCAATCAAAGACAAATGAGAAACGTACGTTACGTTACACTGACATGATGTAACCATGCCATAAGCTTACCTGGATTTCTGACCGGGTTAATGAATTATGAATTAAAGAGGACCTCAGGGTTTGCACCACAGCCATCACCTCACCACTGCATTATATAACGTCATGAAAAACAACAAATAAGGTGAAATGCCCAATTTCAGGGCTGAAAGTTCCAAGGAGAACCTTTGGATTGGTTCTTGGAGTTTGAAACATGCACACACGTTTAACGTTACCTGATGGTGTTTCTTTAGTTTGATGAGTATTTTTGTTTTATGGGTTTTGGTTTATGATTGCATTTATTGTATTCCACTGCAAAGTGCAAACTGCAAACATGTTTCTAATGACAGCTACAAACAACCGAGTTTACCTTTTTGACAGGTGGGCGTGGCGTGTGGGCCGAGCCCTGTGCAAATGGGCAGGGTCTTGTGTGGCTGTGGGCGCGGCATACATTTCAGGGTTTTTGATTTTCAAATGTAGGCAGGTATGGCCTTAAGTGTCCTGCAAAACCATTTTGTGAAGTTGGTCACCCTACCACCCGGTGGCGCACCCACACCCTCTGGCTCTCTGTGATGCCCACCTTGACAGTTGATGCATGTGTGAGGTGTGGATGCCATCCTCAGCGGCTGGCTGGCAGTGCCTTTGTAGGGGCGACAAGGATTTGGCAATCTGATCATGTTGTTGACTGCATGCTGCCGGTGTCAGAAACTCTGGTTATTCAGTGTGGGAGGCGGAGGGCGAGGCGTTGTTGTGATAAGGTCATTGAAGGAGTACCAATTTAGTTTGTGTGATGATAATTGTATATATAAATGCTCGTGGTACAACCCTAAGGAGAAAACAGTATAACAATAACAATAGAATAATGTTTCCAGTCAAACCCCATCTGGCCTCAGTTGCTCTTCATCCACCTGGGTTCCCTTTTATAATTCCTAAGAGTAATAGGGGACCAATGAAGTGACCACACAACTCAGCTGGCTGTATTAAAGGAGGCCCACTGGATCAGCTGTTTGTGCACTGAATTTCCAGCCTCAGGGATTTTAGTTCATGCCCGAGTTCCTGATGACAAGCTCTGGATCAGTACTACGTATGCAACATCCCTATCACGCCGCCACCAATTGCGCTTCTCTTCGCTGTCTTGCTCCCCAGACAATAGGAGGACTTTAGCAAAAGGGATCAAAGACTTGTTGGGATACAGTTAGGCTCAGCCCTCCTCTGGAAACAGGACTGGGGTTATTCCCCAGTTCTTTCAGTATTATATCTTAGGTCTCCACTAAGTATTCTACCTCATTACTGGTTGCAAGTAAGGCACCAGTCAGCTGTGCCTGACGTTTGCCACAAAATGTAGGGCTTCCAGGTCGTTGATTCCCCTTCTGACGGTTTCTAACTCAGAAGGTTCTTACAATGTTTCTGTCTCCATGGGCTACAGCAGAAATTGGCGAGTGCTGATAGCTTCCAAATGGAACCTTAGAATCCAGTACATGGCTTCCGAAAGAGCAAAAACCAAGTCTACATTTCCTTCAGCAAAGACAGCCACTAAGGCAAGGGCCAGTGTTCCGTGAGTGATAGCATCTACGCATGTGATCCCAGCAGTTACCTATTAGCTGTTAGTCTGACAAATCAACTTCCGGGGCACCAGTGGTCCAGGGATGAATATCGGTTTCTAAACCATCAATCAGTCCCACACCTCTAGTACACCAGAAGGGATCCGAACAGATTAGAAACACAAGCAAAGTATAAACCTCCTTTTCCAAATTTGGTAACATAGACGGAACGGCAGGCTTATCTCTGCAAGGTCGTGGATCGTTGGTTATTTGCAACACAGTGAAAATACAATTATTACCCAATGATTATTACCCAATGATAAAAGGGACTGTCCACTCATGGTTGTATAAAAATGTCTACATTTTTATTATCACAGCAGACAGTTCTAGCAACACTACGAAATACCCCCCCTTGAAAAGGAATGCTGACCACAGATAGTTTCAAAGAAGGATAAGGGATGTACTCTGGATATTGACAGGAGGCTAGTCGCTATGCTAAATAATCGTAACAGTTCAAGGATACTTGGCTTCAGCACAAAGAGAGCAATGGGTTTTAAAATGTCTCTAGGGATCTTCGAAGAAGGACCAGGGGGACTGAAACAAAATGTGCCTCGCGCTGTAGGTGTTCTTGGTGCTCGACAGAGTCAAGTCAGTTTCAGGGTGATTTGCAGCTTCTGTGACAGAGTTCAAGATGGGACACAGCTGCAGGTATCAAGCGGTAAACTGTTTGGTGGGCGAAGCTGGATGGACGGCTGCAGGCTGGCCCACACTGCGTCTTGGGATCGGATATCATTGTCTCATTGCTGGTGGACAGAACTGAAGCACTGGTCGAGGCAAATCAGAAGTTTGAAGCGACTGCAGAGTAACAACATTCAGCATTACAGTTGGTTGCAGCTCGAGGGACTCGACTGGCTTGAAAAGTTCCTTTAAGGCGGATGTCGATAGATGCTTGTCGGTGCACTTCTCCTAGCTTTTTCATTGGGTTTGGGTCTCCCTTTAAGGCGGACGGCCCAAAGTAGAGGAGGGTGCTGCAGGCAACATCCTTGTACTTGGTTTCAGTCCTAGGAAACATGCTGCAGAGATCAGCAGGGCATGCTGTGTGCTGGCTGGGTACCAGTTCTGGAGATGCTGAAGGGTCCTCTGGATTCGGTATCTCCCTCTGTTCCCTGGGAGATGATAAGGCAAGGGATTTGGCTTCCCTCTGGGAGGTTTCTGGCCTTCCTTCAATGACAGAAGATGTAAGGCAGACTGTACCTTCAGCCAGGGTCCAATAATTAATTCTTCTTGCTACTCCTTGCAAAGTTTTCAGATTATCTCACAAAAGAGGGGCTCAGCCCTCTTTTAAAGCTGAATGGATCACAGGGATTGGTGAAGGCTAGGCCGCCCTTAATGAACCAGCACTGGTTCCCCACAGACACACACTTGTATGCGTGAGGTCATACCCAAAGTGCTTTGCAACAGAAAAGGTAAAGGGGTGGAAACATGGAATTCTCATGAGGTCATAATGAGAGTGCTTTGCAACAGGAAAGGTAAGGGGTGACAACATGTACTAATAAATCCCACCCATCTTCCTGTCTGTTGTGGATCAAAGTGCCTCTTGGGTTAATTGAGCTCTCTGTGAATCTTGATCAAAGCGCAGGTCTCCCTTGAAGTTTGTGGCGAGAACAGACTTCTTCCTCCATCAATTCACATATGTCTTCCCTCTGAAAAGGGTTTCCCTGCAGGGGTTTCCTACTGTAAACAGTTGTCCCAGACATGCCATTTACTGCCCTTCATACAGAGGGGTGGGAGCTAGCTTCAAGTTGACACATTTCATATCAAAGAGGTGTTGGGTTTCTTGTCCCCTTTTGTCAGTTCTGCGAACAAGCCCCTTTGCAGGCCTGCTTCAATTAACTCTCATCAGTATGCCCTGCCACCATCAGAACTTATACAATAAAGAGGGCAGATCCATGGAGCCCTCGATATTTTAATTAGGCTGGCCATGCCGGCGGAAGGTGTTGCCTTCCCACTTCCTGAGATGCTTTGATGTACCTGTGGCTGTCACATCCCAGCTAAATGTAACAGGGATGACTGTGCCTGTAGGTTTTGTCCCCCTGGAGTAAATATGACTATGTGTTTATAGTGCGCTGAGCAGAGGAAAATGTGTGTGGATTAGCCCCACACATTTTCTGAGGTTGATCTCCCATCATTCATTCTGATTACAAAACATCAAAAGAGCTGAGACGAGTGCACACTCCCCATGCGGATGGTCGAATTCCTCACTCTAAGTCACTCTAAGTGCCACCCATATTCCTGTATTTTGTGGATCAAAGGCTCCATCTGGTTAATGGGGCTCTCTGTGGTTCCTGGCCAGACCTTCTGGCTCATTCAAACCACATACTCGTAACGTCTGAATGGGGTCCGCCTGCGGGTATGTCTACTGTAAACACACAGTTCTGGACATGGCATTTCACTGTCAATTGATACTGAGGACGGCATCAGGTTGACACAGTGCATGTGAAAGAGAGTTGGAGTTTTCTGTCTCCTATGTTAGCTCCTGAAGCCAGGCCCAATGTGGGCCTCTTTGAATTATTCTGATTAGTATGCACATTGCTGACACCAGCTACATGGCTCAACAAAAGGGCAGGGTTGATCCATAGAACATTTGTTAGTTAATTAGGCTAGCCATGGTAGTTGGAAAGTTCGGCCCTCCCCCTTCTGGAGATGCATTGTGTACTCCACCTGTCAGGTCCCAACTAAATATGACAGGGGGACTGCACCTGCAGGCTGTGTCCACCCAGAGTACATGGGTTTATGCATATGTCGTGCAGTGAGCATAGGAAATTGTGCATGGATTAGTTGATCCACCATCTTTAAATTTCATTTGAAACATCAAAAAAGCCCAGCAGAGCACAAACCCACCGTGCAGTTGGTCGAATTCCTCACAGTTAGCTAGTGCTGACATTCAATTTTCAAGTTGGGTGGTGTGTGTGCTCAGAGACAGGCAGAAAGACTTGGACCAGGAAGTTCAATTTGAAGTAATTCCCCTGTCCTGGTACATTCATTGACTGCCCTATCAAAAGGCTAAAATAGCACCAATGATGCAAGCATTTCACACCTAGAGTGAGTCTCCACCCACCTGCACTCACCAGTGTTCTGACCGCGGATGCAATTGATGCAGGTGTTTGGGGCATTTCTGGATTCTGCTGTAGGTCAGACATGCTGGTCCAGAAGGTATTCATGCCTCTAAATGTACTGCAAATCTCAGCTATCTACAGGGCTCTCCTTTTCATGTACTCTCAATTACCTGTCATTCCTTAGAACCACTGACGTTCAGGTGAGAAAGAGCTACAACTGACAGTAGGCACGCGATATGAGCCCCGAGCAGTAAGAACCCAAGTGATTGGTCAAGAGGCAGAAAAGCCTCTGAGCCACCTGGGGGCAGTGTGCCCCTTGGCAATTATCTGAGCAGGTTCCCTGCACCGTCCATTAGGCTCCAACAACCGATTTCCCACATCCTGTTTCTCTGTTCTCGAATGGGCCTTCCGGACAAGATCAACTTCGCTGATTTTCTGTCAGGTATTTTCTACATGGAAAATGGATGCCTAGGTTTCCCCTGCGATTAGCGTCCTCTGGTTCCTTAAATGCCTATGGTACTAGCAAGGAATTTGAGTAGCGGGCACAGGTTCAAGCGATTTCTGTCACCTCAGTACCCGGAATTCCCCCTTCATATCTTCTACTCAGGGAGTTCTCAGTCCCGGCTTCACCATCTTTCCCCATTCACGTTTTGCAATGTAGACCTCCACTAAGCAGCAGGAAGGCTGAGGGGTTCGACATGCAACAGCCTGGGTGTTTCAAGAAAGGCTCCCCTCCCTTGTATTCCTGAGGTTTGGAAGCGTTCCACCTTCCAAGCATTCCTACGTTTCTGGCATATTTCTGTCATCTCAAGAGGGCAGTAGTCTCTCCCACCTCCACAGAGGTCAGCCCATTTCTACTCCTGGTTGAGTTTGTTCTGAGCTTGGCCATCTCCATACTTACAATGGAATGCCATTCCACAGACACACCTGCCCTAATCA
Organism: Ambystoma mexicanum; assembly: GCF_040938575.1. Lineage (NCBI taxonomy): Eukaryota > Metazoa > Chordata > Amphibia > Caudata > Ambystomatidae > Ambystoma > Ambystoma mexicanum. The sequence continues at coordinate 605,609,080 of NC_090922.1, forward strand.
CTTCACTGCTTGGAACATGCCTCTTCTTTGGGGCCCCTGAAGCTGGCATGACAGAAGGTGCTTTTCAGGTTTTCATTGGTGAATATTGTTGTGTGTCTCCGGTTCCACTTGGAGTGCCCGTGAGCCCTCTCCCGCCTACAGATCCACACGGACACTGATGTAGTCAGTTCAGGCTCCCTGGTCGCTTTGCGGCAGCCGGGAATGCCCCTTTTATTTATAGAGCATGCAGCGTAGTGCAACGTCACTCCGCCGAGTGCGTGTACCCTTACAGGGGCAACACCACACTCCTCCTTTTTCATAACAACAAACAATGAACAAAGGATGGCTACCTACCAAACATGTGAACACACTGCACACCAAACGTACAAACGCCCTTTAATTGCAGCCACCCAGGCTCCCCGCACATACTGTCGGTCCCCCCGGATGTTGCTACCAGTTCAGGGTTCCAGCACATAGTCATTGAGGTGGGCAGGCTTCCCTCGCCCAGTCCGCTGGGGGTACCTCCTGCTGACCTCCCAGATCTGGACTCCCTCACTTGAGCTCTTCTGAGCCGGAGAGCTTGGTAGAAGAGCCAGGCCACCGCTCTCTTTGGGTACCTCTGTCATGTCCTTGCTCTGCGCCGTCTCTTCCCTGGATAAACCCAGCCTCTTGAAGAAGCTGGTGTTTCGAGTGACCGACGTTGTCCCATCAGATGCAGTCACCATTGATCCCTTCAATGCCACCACGCCCATAGGCCCCTGCTCATAAATTAGGGACATCTTTCCGTGTGGGTGCTGGTTTTTTACCAACACCTCATTGCCAGGGACAAAATGCTGAGGCTTGAGTCCCTTCGAATGTTCTCCTGCTCAGTTATTTCCTTCCTCTCCCTTTCCACTTGCCTATTGTCTATGACAGCGGGCTCACGCTCGCCCGTTTCTGGCAAAATACCCCTTGGCAACTGCTTGAACATTGCCTCTGCTGGTGCCACCCCAGTAGATGTGTTGGCCCTGTATTCCTGGAGAAATTTGTACAGGGCCCTTTGCAGACACTGACCCTGGGCAATGCAGAAGACTTTATCTAGAGTCCTCATCAACCGCTCTGCCTCGCCATTCGCCCTGGGCCACAGTGGCGTGACCTTTCAGTGATGTACTCCATATTCTTCCATGAAATTGGCAAAACTTTTGCCTTGAAAAGGTGCTCCATTGTCTGATCAAAGCACCTTGGGCAGTCCATGAGTGGCAAATATCTTCTCGACAGCCACCACCACATTCTCAAATGTGACCGATTCAACAAATTCCACCTCTGGGTGCCTGGACTACTCATCAATGATAACCACATAGTGTGTATCCCGGGGTCGTAGAGCCAAAGTCACTGTGGACCACTTCCAATGGTCTGGTGCCCCACAGCATTGTCTCTATGGTGGGCTCCTTGTGCACTGGTGACGCCGCCTGGCACCACACACATGCCGCAACAAATTCCTCCACACGCCTCTCCAGATCCGTAAACCACACCTTCTGGCACAGATGGGCCTTTGTTTTAGCAGTGCCCTGGTGGGCCAGTTCAATGATCAGCTGAATCTTCCCTTGCGGGATCACTATTCGGTGCCCCTCTGAGCAGTAAGCCGGTCTCAGAGAATGTCAGTTCATCCAAAGTTGCTCCAACGTGGCTTCGGCTTCCTGGGTTCTTAGGGCCAGAGTGTCCAGTTCCGCCCTCCACGAACCCTGCTGAATGGCCGCCTTGAGAATAAGGAAACATTCATCCTCTGCCGCAGCTTGCTCCAAATCACCCACCGGCACCGAGTTGGGAGTGGTCGTTTCCACCACGAGCTGAACATTCTCACCAGCTTCTTCTGTACAGATGTTTAGTGGCCTGTTGGTCTCACCTCTCGGGTGTCTAGAGAGGTAATCGGCCGTGTTGTAGCTACCAGGCCGGTACACCAGGGAGACCCCATACTCCAGCAAAGCCAACATCCATTGCTCAATCCTCACTGATGGTTTGGAGGAAGACCCTGCCAGGATGGGCAACGGGGGCTTGTGGTCCGTGACCACCATCACAGGTCTCCCCACCACATACAACCTGAAGTGTCAACATCCCCACAGGACCGCCAAGGTCTCTCGCTCAATTTGAGAATACCTTTGTTCCATTTCTGTCAGGGCTTTGCTGGCGTATGCGACCGGATGGACTTCCAAGTTTACATCAACCTGGGTGAGCACGGTACCCAGACCAAACGGGCTGGCGTCCACCACGATCTATGATTGAAGGGCCGGTTCAAAAAAGGCCATGGTGTCCTCTGCATTTAGGGCCCCCTTAATGTTCTCAAATGCAGCCTGTTGCAGCGGCCCCGACTGCCAAGTGACGTCCTTCTTGGTGAGGGCCCGCAGCGGCTCAGACCGGGACGCAAGGTCCTTGATGAACCGGCCACAATAAGTGACCATTCCCAGGAAACTACGCATTTCTGAGATGTTTTCCAGGTCAGCGAGGGCCCCACAGATTATGTTCTGGAACACCTCGGCTGCAGACTACACCCCGCAACTCAGCCTCTTGTAGTGGTACAGACCACGATGGGTAGTAAACATGATAATTTATTTATTTATATTTGTGTAAATACCTACTCAGGGTGCAGCACCACCTGGTGGTACCCAACCCACAAGTCCAGCTTCGAAAAGAACCTAGCTCCTTGCAACTCTGTGATTATGTCATCATTGCTGGGCATCAGATGTCATTCCCTCTTGATTGCTTTGTTAGGGAGCTGCATGTCCACACATATTCTGAGGGAGTCTGGCTGCTTTGGCATTCTCACGATGACAATGGGAGAGACCCACGGAGTCGGGCCCTCCACCTTTTCAATAATGTCTAATTTGACAAGATTGTCCAGCTCCTGGTCGACCAGGTCTCGCAAATGGAACGGTACCCGCCGATGTTTCAGGGCAATTGGTTGGATTGACTCGTCTATAGGCAGTCTCACTGGATCACCAGCCATACGCCCAATCCCTTCAAACAGGCAGGAGTAATTCTCCAGCAGAATCTGAATGTCCTCCACATAAAATGAGTGGGCAAAACGGATGATGCCCAGCGCTTCCACCGCCACAGAGCTTAGCAGGGTGTTACTGCTAACCGTGGTGACATAGAAGTGTGCTCTGCTCTAATCAGTGAACCACCATGCCTCACGTCAGCCATGAATGCTCCATCCAGTGGGATTGGCTGTGCCCCACCAAATGTGAATATGCGTGCCTTCGGCATCGCTGGCTTCGACGGACACTCCATCGCGTCATAGTGTTGCCGCGCCATGACATTCACTGAAGCTCCTGTGTCCACCAGCACCGGAACTGATGATTCATTTAACTTCACCAGGCACCTTGGTTGCTGCCTATTCTTGGGCTGCAGGACACCCACACTGGATACGAAAAAGACATTCTCCTCTTCTTCTTCTTCTTCATAGTCCAGCGCGGCACCTTCCTCCCCTTGATCGTCCTGGGAGACGTTGGGCGTGCGTTGTCTGACTGGACCCCTCAGGACTACAAGCAGGAGCGGAGCCCTGCACATGCGGGCATAGTGGTCTGCCACGCCACAGCTGCCACATGCCTTACCCACTGCCAGGGCATTCTGCAGGGTGTGGAAGGTCATAACCACACTTTGTGCAAGAGTTCACTGACCTGGTGCCTCTGTCCTGGTGGTTCGCACCTGGGCGTCTGGCCCCTCTGCCACCCAGACCACGGCCCACTGCACAGATGACTTCTGCCTTTCCGAGGTGCACCCCCGCCTCCATCCGGGATACCCTCACCTCTGACACCACCTGACACCGAATGAGCTCCCGGAATGCGAGGCAAAGAGATGCCGGGTTCCTGCAGCACCTGCCTGCACAGTTTTCCTGATGCACATCACTGGATCAATTGGTTCCATATCATGGTGTCCAGATTGTCCAACGCACACAGCACAGGTAGCCGACACAACCTTCCATAGAACGTGTCCAGAGTCTCGTCATCCTTCTAGCGCAATTAACTCATGATGAAGCTTTCGTAGTCTGCATTGGCAAGTGGCAGGAAGTAGTCATGTAAAGCGGCCTTCGCTGCATCATAGGAGTTTTTAAGGCATTGGAGAGACAGAAAAAACTCATGCACTGCAGGTCCAGCAGAGTATAGCAGCGTTGCCAATTTGCTATCATCATTGGTCTCCATGGTGGCCCGAAAGTACATTTCCAGCCTATCAATCCACATCTTCCATCTGGGGCCCAGGCTGGACGGGGCACCCAAGATATCAAACTTGGGCATTGGTTGTAAAGCGCCAGGTGGTCTCATCCCAGGCAGTTGTTGAGGTGCTGGGAGTTGGGGCATCTGCGCAGGGAGCACAAGAGGTCCTGCATGGTTGGCGTCACTCATGATGGCGAGCGCACAGCCACCCCACACAACTTAGATGGGGCCACAACTCACCACACCCCCTTTTGCGATGCGATGTAGAGCTTCACTCACCAGATGGCACTAGGCCCCAGCAATCACCACTCCACCAGTCTGCTGTAGCACAGTCTTGTACACCTCGGAAACTGTCCAAAAAGAAAAATCAGGGGCCTTCAGCAAGCACTACAGTCCACAATGCACAGGAAGGGCAGATGTCACTATCAAGGAAACATCAGGCCAGTCAGTGGCTCTAGAAATTGAGCTGGGTGGGCCCAGGGGATCAAACAAAGGGAACAGCAGGCCTCCCCTGGCTCCTCACCTCAAACTCGATGAAATCCTGAAGAAAAAGAACTTCACAAGCACTACACGTGCAATATCAGCCGTTCTGCTGATCAATTTTCCAAAAATTGAGCCCGGATGGCACTCAGGTGCTCTAAAATAGAGCCGCGACCATCCCGAGCCCGTAGCACAAAATGGCTGCCAAACCTCATGGTCCGCCCCCTCTCCGCGGCATTCAGGACAGTGAAAATCAGCTCAGGAGAGAAAAAGAAATTCACCACCTTCACTGCCGTGCCCGGGTGAACAATCAGATCTTCGTTGCCACAGTTGTGTGTCTCTGGTTCCACCTGGAGTGCCTGTGAGGCCCCTCCCACCTACAGATCCACACAGACACTGATGTAGTCAGTTGGGGCTCCCCGGTCGCTCTGTGGTGGCCGGGAACGCCTCTTTTATTTATAGGGCACGCGGCAGAGTGCAACTTCACTCTGCTGCGTGCGTGTGCCCTTAAAGGGGCAGCACCACAAATATGGCTTTGCTAATAGCAAGTGCATAGGGATGTGGGATCGGGAAGGTTGGGGCTCTTCAGTGCTAGGTTGCTTCCAGATGTAAACAATGGAGTGTTTGTGCATCGTCTCTTACCTTCTGTCCTGGGTGTTGTCCTCCTCAGTCCTAGCAATGGCCCTCCCTGTCAGTCAGCCACACTTGTTAGCAGGTTCATTTGTGGTTGAATTGCCTGCGTTACCTCGGAAGAGGTCCACAAGCTTACCCTGGGCACCTCGAGCATGTGGATTTCTCTACCATCGCCACTACTCCGAGGTTTTAATAACTGCCTTCTGTCGTTAATCTTGGCAGGATCAACACGAGGGGTCTCTGTGTTCTGGACTGATTTAGGGAGTGCTAATTGCTTATGCTTACAGAGGTGTGACTGGGCGGTTCCCTCCTACTGTTCTCCACCATGGCAATGTACCAGTGAGGGGAGAACAGTGTCCTCCCCATACCTCTCTACTCACCCGCATTTAGAGGTTGGGCATATTTTCATTCTCCCAACACACCACTGTCTTCCATAGACTTTGATGGTCTTGCCCACCCAGGAAAGCTTTTAGTAACATTCAAAAGTGAATTCGATCCTATTGACTTCAATTGCACCACCTGCCACACACCCGCCTTTTACCCGCTTTGGAGAGTCAATAGGTTGACAAGGATGCTCGCTCTTTGGGGGCTGCAGTACCTTCTTCTGTATTAGGCTGTTTTAAGCATGAGTTGAATAGAGGGTGTGGCTATTCAGTGGTTCTCTTATTGTTGCAGTTACTAGGATACTGTTTGGTAGGTCCTCACGCATGTAAGGACAGTGACAAGGAAGAGAGTCGAGGTGGGGGAGGGGCCCGATTAATTACTGGCAATTTTCCTTACTGGTCTGGTATGACAGGAAGTGGGGAGCGGGTGGGATACATGGGGCATCACAGTAAAACATTTGAAAAAAACATAGAAGGGGGACTCAGTGGCCAGTAAAAAGATTCCGGGGAGACTTCAGGTAAGGACTGTGAGGAGGTAGACTAGGACTCAGAGTTATGAAGATTACTGGTAAAATCAGGCCATTTCTGAAATGATGGCCACGTGCAAAGAAAGGTGCAAGAGAGCAATGACCTGTGTACTGTGGAGCCATATTATCAGAAAATGGCCTGCTGCTTCCCCACTTTTGCAGACACACGCTATGATCTCCTTGAGCAGCACGCTGGACATAAATGATTTATTTTATTTTGTGGTTATATATAGAAATGTCAAGGCGCGAGCGTGATGGGGTGAGTGAAGAAGGAGGAGGGAGTCACGTTGTGCGTCAGAGCACTTAAGAAACAAGTTCATGACTTTTCTTGACAGACATATTTGTTTTACAATTCTGGAAACATGATCTGCACAATTCGAAACATCCCACATTTTTTTAAACAATTAAAGTAGCGATTTTCCGACAAAGAAATGAAGAAAAAGACTTGTACTACACGTCTAGTAAACAATTTGAATAATCGTAAATTCTTGAAACATTAAGAGTGTAAGGTATGCCGATGCACGCTGAGAGGACACGCGGCCGGGTACCATCAACCTTGTGTATTTGAAGAATAAAAAAAAAGAATTATTGGTAACTTGCTGTACCTGAAGTAATCAATGCTAGGCATTCGAACCAGTGGCGTAACCCCAAATTTGGAGGCCCCCCTGCGAGCCATGCTCCGGGGGCCCCCCAACTCAGCAACAAATCAAGGGTCACGCCAGACTCTGGGCTGGCCTAGATTACCACACTTGAGCAATACGCATGAATGTGCTGCTGCAGGGGTACGCCACACACTGCACTAGGAGAAAGATATATATATATATATATATATATATATATATATACATATGTGTGTTTTGATGCACTATGCAGCACAATTTCGAAGAAACATTGTCTAAAAAGCCAGAGTGTTTGCAATTGTTTCGTAGGTAACACCAATCCAAAAATCCAATACATGCAAGTCACCAACAGTGCACAGGAACATTAATGCTTTAAGTTATGTAATGGTTTGCTATTAAAAACGTCATACCACAATGAAAACGTCCAACTGGCTGCACAATGTAGACCACTCTAGACACGTAATATAATTACAGTAAAGCATGCAAAGCCACATTTAGGCATACCTAGACTTGTTGCACCAAAATGCCAGTCGAAACAATAACACTTATCATGGTTGTTTTATCACAGATGCCCAGAAAAATATACAATGCCACAGTTAAAAAAAATGTCAAGCCAAACTAAGAAATGACTAGACTGGCTGCACTAAAATGCCTCCTTAGCCACTAATACCACATAGCATGCCTGCTTGGCCTGGATGTGGATGACCATTAGGATTTATCACATAATCCCTGCCCACCACCTCCCCCCACACACATCTCCTCTCACTCCCAACCCCTATAATCAGCTCCTCAGCATAGAATTACTTCCACGTCCCTCTTCCTTGTCCCAGTGCTTACGTATGAGGCACTTTGCCTCATAGGTAAGCATTGGGATGAAGAAGAGTGGGACTAGGAGTAATGAAGATTACCATTAAGTAATCAAGGCATTTAACACAAGCAGTAGTGCAACACGATTAAGCTGACTGGGCTTCAGCCCTCTCCCCCACCCAAAAAAATGTTGGGCTAAACGGTGCCTGGGTTTCGCCGTTAACAAAGAGCGGGCTATTACTAACATTAAGTATTTCACTGTTAGTACCTGCATTCAAACGCATAATCTTTTAGGCAATTGAAATCGTGATGTGGGTTTACTACTTGCATGCCAGGGGAGTGATTGGAAGGATAAAGAGGGGATAGGAGACCGTTCATTCTCACAGCAGTCCATAAGTGGGTGCTTTCAGACTTAAAGGAGACAGTTAACGGCTTGTAACATTGAAGTTGCACTAGGATAGTCTCATTAGAATCCTTAAAGAAGTTAAATGCCCCCAAACAAATATGCTTGCCTCTCCCCAACCGCCCGTGAAGTTAGTGCCTCTTCCATAATTTTTAGGGCTTGTCCCCTCCAAATGTAGGTTTTGCTGCACCCCTGAACACAAGCACACCCACTATTCACCATACACTCATACCCAGCCACCCATACATTTATGTGTGCACCATTTCACCATACAGGCACACCTGGACAGCCACCCATACATTTAAGTGTGCACCCTTTCAGCATACAGGCACACTGAGGCAGCCAACTATACATTTAAGTGTGCACCCTTTCACCATACAGGCACACCCAGGCAGCCACCCACACATTTAAGTGTGCACCCTTTTATCATGCAGGCACAAATGCACACCCAGCCAACCATGCATTTAAGTGTCCACACTTTAACCATACAGGCACACCCAGGCAGCCACCCATACATTTAAGTATGCAGCCTTTCACCATACACGAATATCCAGGCACAAGTGCCAGCCCCAGGTCTGCCAGCACCCTGTGTGAGATGTGTGCACCCCCACTTCCTGCCCTGCCAACCACAAATGCAGAACATCATGGGACTCAGTTCTGTTGTTCGGCTGATACTAGAACAAGTATCAGCCAAATAATAGAACTGGGTCCACTGCTGTTCTTATAAAGTGTGTTTAAGGGCGCCTTGCCGCCAGCTCAGTGTCATGTAAATGGCTTCTATTACCCATACATTTAAATGTGCACCCTTTCACCATAGACTCACACACGCACAGCCAGCCACCCATACATTTAAGTGTGCACCCTTTCACTATACACTCACACAGGCACACCTAGGCAGCCACCCATACATCATGCACTCACTCCTTCATGCACATTACATTATATACATACATAAACATACACTTACATTTTCTTACCTTTAATCCGTTGGTCCAGGGAAAGAGGCATTCGGCTCCCTGCAGCAGCCAGGAACCCTTGTTCCGGTCATCTGTAGAGGATCTTCAAGGCTCCATGTCATGGGTTGGAGGGGAACCCTATTACTTCAAAATAAAATGGTTTCTTTTGTAGTCACTCTGACTTCATAAAGAATTTATTTCCTTTAAAGGAGAAAACCGCAAAGGAAACCATTTCTTTATGAAGGCAGAGTGACTTCAAAAAGAGACAATTTCCTATTTTTAAGAAACATGTTTGTGTGCTTTCTGGCTATTATTTCCCCTTTTGTCTGCCTGTTTGTTGTTTTGCCCCTCCTCTTTGCTCACTTTACTTTTTTACCCTTGCTTTCCCTCTGTCAAAATCTTTTTCCCTGTTCATGTTTCCCTTTCTCGGGAAAGTTAAAGTGCTGTTTCTCAGAGACTCCAATTGTGAATGAATCCTCTATTGTCAAAAGATTTTTAAAAAGTTTAGTTTATTTGTAGTGCGCTCCAGACCCGAGGGTATTCAGGCGCAAGGCATAAAGATATTCAAAGCTTGGTTACAGCATGAAAAAAACAGTTGTGTGCAAGTGCCGATTGGTTACATGTTGGCACAATCAGGTTGCGATATATATAGGCAGGTACATTGTGGCATGCATAGGTTTACAAGGTAGTTAGTTGGTGCTGCTGGTGCCTGCAATGTGGAGAGGGTAGCGGGCAGAGTCAGCGGGTATGTGCCTAGATGTCGGCATCTTTGAGCCAACTAGTGATGCTCTGGCGGAACTTGTGATAGGTTTGATCGATTCTTAGAGGGGATGGTAGCAAATTCCATAGGAGTGCTGCCTTGACCTGGAAGCTGCTGCCTCCGATTTTGGCACGTTTGTATCTGGGGACCCAGAGGTAGTTGGTGTTGGAGAGTCTGGTGATTCTTGTGGTAGGCTTAAAGGTGAATCTGTCGCGAAGGTAGCGGGGTGCTGCATTGTTCAAACATTTGTGGGTGAGGGATGCAGTTTTTAGTTTTATTTTATTGTGGGTGGAGAGCCAGTTGTTGGCTCTTCTGGTATCAGAGATATGTTCTCTCTTAGGGATACCTAAGGCTGCTCTCAGCGCGTTATTTTGTAGGAGTTGGATTTTTTTGATGGTTTGTTTATTGGCTCCTATGTATAGAGCGTTGCAGTAGTCCAGCCTGGATAAGATGAGGGCTCTGGCTAGGGTGATGAGCTGTCCTGTGACAGGAAGGCCTTGCCAGCTCTAACCAACTTGCATGTATATGCCGTGGCTGAGGCCAAGGCAATGACCTGTTTGTTTAAGGAGAGAGGGGAGTCCAAATAGAAACCTAGAATTTTAACCTCTTTGGTGACAGAAATAATATTATTTTCTATGTTAAATGCTGAGTATTTGGGGCTGAGTTTTTTGAGGGTCGAGGGAGTGCCCAGGATGATGATCTCTGTTTTGTCATCATTCAGGCATAGACTGTGGGCGGCTATCCATGCCTAGATGATGAGATATATCCTGTTCACCAAGGCCAAATCCTTGTCGTAATTACCGGTAAGCGGTAGGAGAATCTGTGTGTCATCTGCATAGTTAGTGTAGGTGACACCCAGAAGGCCCAGATTATCGAAAAGGGGCTTGGTAAAGATATTATAGAGGGTGGGTGAGACGCAAGATCCCTGGGGCACTCCGCAAGTTATGGGGATGGGGTTGGGTGCTGCCGGAGGAGAGAAGACTCTCATAGTCCTGTTGGTTAGGAAAGATTGTATCCATGCTATGGCTTCTTTGGAGAAGTGAGCTGCCGAGTCCAGGTGGCTGCATAGGACTCTGTGGTCGACCAGGTCGAAGGCAGCTGATAAATCCAGGAGAAGAAGGAGGGCTGATTTCCCTTTATCCCGGAGTTTATCAATCTGTGACTTAAGATCTAGGAGGGCTGTTTCTGTCCCATGTTGGGGTCGGAAGCCAGATTGCCTGGTTCCTAGTAGAGAGTTGGTTTCTAAGTATTTTTGTATCTGGGAGTATGCCATTTTATCTAAGATCTTTAGGAGAAAAGGCACTGTGGTAATCGCGCAGTAATTGGTGGGTATTAGTGGGTCTAGGGTCTGCTTTTTCAGTAGAGGAAGCACCCATGATTCTTTGAGGTTGGATGGGATGGTATTGGTGGAGAAGGATGAGTTGATGAGTTTCATGATAAAGGGGGCTAGATCTCTGGCTGCATCCTTTAGAAGTTGACCGGGGCATAGGTCGCCTTGACAGTTGGTGGGCTTGAGAGATAGTATAGTATTTTCTGTTTCTTTTATGGTGACTTTGGAGAACTTAAATCTGGGGCGATTGGTAGGGTTACTTGTTTCTCTAGGTTGATGCTAGTGGGTTTGTTGGCAGAGAGTGTGGCTTTTTTCTTGGCAATTTTTGTTTGAAGGGTAGTGACTTTATTGGCTAGAGCTTGCTGTATGTTGGAGCACCAGAGTTGGTCTTTGATGCAGTTGTCTGGCACAGAGATGGGTGCTTCTAGCTCTTTGAGGATGACAAAGAGCTCTTTCGTGGTAGAGTTGGCTTGGGCAATTCTGGCGTGGTAGGTTTCGCGTTTAGTTAGGATGATTTCTTTTTTGTATAGGGCTGTGATGGAACTGAGGTTGGCTTTGTTTTCGTCAGAGGGTTGTGCTCGCCAGGATGTCTCGCAATGCCTTTTTTGTTTGCGCAATGATTTTAGGTATGGGGCATACCATGAATTGAGATGGGCTTTGGGTTTGCTTTGTCTAAGTTTGAGTGGTGCGATGGAGTCTAGAGATGTGGTCATGATGTGGTTGAATTCCTTAACCATAGCTTCGGGGTCCAGGTTTTCTGGGATGGCATTGAGTGTGGGGAGGATGAGGGGTAGCAGTTTGTCACAGGTAATGTTTTTTTTGTTCCTGGTAGGGATGGACGGCGCTAGAGGAGCGGGTGCCAGGGTGGGTTTGGCGGTGGTTAGGGTAAAGGTTATGAGATGGTGATCTGTCCAAATCTGGGGGGATATGGAGGCTATCGTGGCGTTGCAGTTGTAGTCTGCTACCCAGTCCAGGGTCTGCCTTTGTTGTGTGAGGGGGAGAGCACTCTTTGGGTGAATCCTTGTTCCGCTAGTATACTAGCCACATTGGATGCGTGTATGTCTTTGAAGTCGTTGTAGCCTAAGTTCAGGTCGCCTAGTAGTAGGACTTGAGAGGAATTTTCTAGGTTATTTGAGATATTAGATATGTCATCTTCAAAGGTCCCAGTGGGGCCTGGAGGTCTGTAGACCAGGTATATTGTGAGGGTCTGGATGTTGCTTATGTTTATTTTGGCTGTCATGAGCTCACATGAGCTGATGACTGGGGATGGCACTAGTCTGCAAGGTAGATTGTTTCTTATTATGAGTGCAATGCCTCCACCTCGAGTATCGGTTCTATCTGATCGCAATATGGTATATCCGTTAGGTATGGCCAGTGAGAGGGCGGGTCCTGCTGCGGCGTGTAGCCAAGATTCCGTGACTGCTAGGAGGCCTAACTGTTCAGAGTGGATGATGTCTGCTATCTCTGTGGCGTGTGCAACTAGCAATCTAGTGTTTATTAGGCCGCACTTGAGGCTAGGTTTGTTTAGCTCGGGTGTGGTGGGACTAACTGTAATTTGGGTCTTGGAGGGGGGGCTGTAGGTGGTGGTTGGAGTGGGCCAGTGTTTAGTTGTTTGTTTGTTAGAGGATGCCAGGGTTCTAGGTAATGGTTCATAGAGTTTTGCAAGTCTTGAGCGGAGTCTGACGTTCCTCTCGAGGGTATTGCAAGGTACTCTGTTTTGTGTCTGGCATTGCAGGCGGCAGTCAATTGGCCTGGGTTTGTTAACGTGGTTGAGAGGTGGTGACATGGTGTTGTAAATGGTGTAGTATTCGTACGTTGCTAGTACTGGGAGCAGGGTGTGTATGATACTTGTGTAGGAAGTGGGGAGAAGGATGCACATGGGTGGGTTCATTGTTGGTATGGGTGCTGTAAGTGGGGGCGCTTGTATCAGATTTAGTATTGGTGTGCTGCTAACTAGGTCGGGTCTATGCCGTGTGGCTATGTGCAGGGTTCAAAATTCAAATACGGCAGCAGTCTAGATGCAGTATGTGTAACGGCACAGCATTGGCTAGGTAAAAAGGCAATAACATGTAGATACAGATACAGCAATTCAAAGACAGTGGGTGTCTAAAATGCAGCAGTTCAGAAGCACAGACAGAGTGTCACCTAGATTCAATTTCGCAGTGGGTGTCCAAAATGCAGCAGTTCAGAAGCACAGACAGAGGGTCACCTAGATTCAATTTCGCAGTGGGTGTCTAAAATGCAGCAGTTCAGAAGCACAGACAGAGGGTCACCTAGATTCAATTTTGCAGTGGGTGTCTAAAATGCAGCAGTTCAGAAGCACAGACAGAGGGTCACCTAGATTCAATTTTGCAGTGGGTGTCTAAAATGCAGCAGTTCAGAAGCACAGACAGAGGGTCACCTAGATTCAATTTTGCAGTGAGTGCCTAAAAATGCAGCAGTTCAGAAGCACAGAGGGTCACCTAGATTCAATTTTGCAGTGGGTGTCTAAAATGCAGCAGTTCAGAAACACAGACAGAGGGTCACCTAGATTCAATTTTGCAGTGAGTGCCTAAAAATGCAGTAGTTCGGAAGCACAGACAGAGGGTCACCTAGATTCAACTTTTTCAGTGAGGATAGTGCGATGGTGTGCATTGTAGGCTTGGGGTGGTAGTAGTAGGCAAATAGTGCACAGTCAACAAACAGGCATTATTGCAGAAAGGTTGCAGGGTAAATACAAATTAAATGTTAGGTAAGTGGGTAGGTTCATGGTTTCATAGGTTACTCACAGTCTCAGTATGCAAAGGCAGGGGGTCCGGCCTTGGGCTCTAGTCAGCTCGGGACAGTCTCAGGACAGTTGCTGGCCTTACCCTCAGGGCCTTTCCATGGAGGGCCGGCTCACGCCTTCTGGTTTCTGATAGGCTCAGGAAGGTAATGGATGGCCAAATCATCAGGAGGCTGCTCTCTGGTGGGGAGGCATGTTTTTTAGAAAGCATGTTTTCCAAAAAACATTTAGAAAACATGTTTTCTTTTTTTTTTAGTCCAAGGCCCCCCCCAGGACATGTGGTGGCTGAGGCCCCCGGCACCACGGGGGGCTGCAGAGGCCCCTGTTACGCCAGTGATTCGAACCCAGGTCACGCGGCTGAAATGCAAGCACTTAAACACAAGACCACACAAATCTTCCATTGTTCAACGTGTACAATGCCTCAGATTTACTTTCAGCCACACAGGACATTTTGTAACAAATTCTTAGGTATAAAACGTGCACACATTTTATACTTAACCAGCAATGTTACAGGAACATCTGTTTTCTTGGCTTCTTAAAGGCAAATACTTATTTGTCCTGCTCTATTGCTTCAATTGGGAAAGACACATGTAATCAAATTTGCATTAATGTCACTTTATGTCCCTTTGCTGGAACAAGAACAATCCAATGGCAATTGAAGTGTAGCGACGGGGCGCGGCAACGGCGCAGCCACTTCCGAGCCTCCTGCAGGGAGTTGAGAGCGCCCTAATACGCCACAGAGAGCTTTACACAGGCCGGGGTTGTCTGGGAACACGCACGTATCGAGCGGGGAGACTCACACCAAAAGATGTCTGAGCAGCACAAAGCTCCAGCGAGGACGTCTGACACCTTCACATTCAAGCTCTAGAGAGCACTGTCTCTGAGCATGAAATAGCCATAGATATGATGGCGACACTGGCATCTCCCATAACTGCCAAGTTTTGATTTTCATTAGGGGTCAGAAATGTCCACACCAAGCAAAGCGAGGGGGCATTCGGGGTACTGGTAGGGGGAGGAGGACAGTAACAATATTGAGGTTGAAGCAATACATTTTACAGCCCATTTAGCTGAAGGAATTGGAAAAAAAAGGCTTAATAGTTACAGGCAGGTGTAAACAGTAAAAGTACTTTAACCTGCTGAGCTATCTCCAGCATTCTGCTGCAAAAAGCTTCGGACTGTCCCCTTTCCACTCCCAACTTAAAGATGAGGAGGTCCATCCAAGAGGCACCCTTTCCACTTTGAAGTAAGCAACACCTGCTAATTTAGCAAGATGCATGCTAACCATTCACCAAGCCAGAGCCCAGCAGGAGTGAAGCAGGAAACCCCGTCTCACCCAGTGATTTACAAGAGCATATCATTCAATGACGTTTTTTTTGTTTTCGTTTAGTTTTTCTATGAAAAATGTCCACGGGGGCAAAATTACACTCCTACTTCTGTTGTTCACAGAAAATGAGATCAACTGCACCTTCTGCCCTCATGTACTCAGTGCCTGTGCCCCCCGCTCTAAAGATGTCTGAGAGTATTACACAGCTCCAGATATGCTGGCTGAGACACTCACATCCCAAGCTCTAGAGATTTCTGAGAGCATTAAACAGTTCCAGGTATGATGGCTAAAACACTCACATCCCGTGCTCTAGAAATGTCTGAGAGCATTACACATCTCCAGATATGATGGCTGAGACACTCACATCCCATGCTCTAGAAATGTCTCAGAGCATTACATAGATCCAGATATGATGGCTGGGACACTCACATCCCCTGCACTAGAAATGTCTGAGAGCCTTACACAGCTCCAGATATGATGGCTGAGACACGCACATCCCATGCTCTAGAAATGTCTGAGAGCCTTACACAGTTCCAGATATGATGGCTGGGACAGTCACATCCCTTGCTCTAGAAATGTCTGAGAGCATTACACAGCTCCAGATATGATGGCTGAGACACTCACATCCCATGCTCTAGAAATGTCTGACAGCATTACATTGCTCCAGATGTGATGGCTGGGACACTCACATCCCCTGCACTAGAAATGTCTGAGAGCATTACACAGCTCCAGATATGATGGCTGAGACACTCACATCCCCTGGACTAGAAATGTTTTAGAGCCTTACACAGTTCCAGATCTGATGGCTGGGGCATCCACATCCTGTGCTCTAGAAATGTCTCAGAGCATTAAACAGATCCAGATATGATGGCTGAGACACTCACATCCCCTGCTCTAGAAATGTCTGAGAGCATTGCACAGCTCCAGATATGATGGCTGAGACACTCACATCCCCTGCTCTAGAAATGCCTGAGAGCCTTACACAGCTCCAGATATGATGGCTGAGAAACTCAAATCCTGTGCTCTAGAAATATCTGAAAGCATTACACAGCGCCATCTTTGTTGGCTGAGACACTCACATCCCAAGCTCTAGAGCTTTCTGAGAGCATTACACAGCTCCAGATATGATGGCTGAGACACTCACATCCCAAGGTCTAGAAATGTCTGAGAGCCTTACACAGCTCCACATAGGATGGTTGAGACACCCACATCCAGTGGTCTAGAAATGTCTGACAGCATTACACAGCTCCATATATGATGGCTGAGACACTCACATCCCCTGCTCCAGAAATGTCTGAGATTCTTACACAGCCTCAGATATGATGGCTGAGAAACTCAAATCCTGTGCTCTAGAAATGTCTGAAGGCATTACACAGCGCCAGATATGTTGGCTGAGACACTCACATCCCAAGTTCTAGAGATTTCTGAGAGCATTACACAGCTCCAGATATGATGGCTGAGACACTCACATCCCAAGGTCTAGAAATGTCTGAGAGCCTTACACAGCTCCACATAGGATGGTTGAGACACCCACATCCAGTGGTCTAGAAATGTCTAACAGCATTACACTGCTCCAGATAGGATGGCTCAGGCACTCACATCCCCTGCTCTAGAAATGTCTGAGAGCATTACACAGCTCCAGATATGATGGCTGAGACACTCACATCCCACGGTCTAGAAATGTCTGAGAGCCTTACACAGCTCCACATAGGATGGTTGAGACACCCACATCCAGTGGTCTAGAAATGTCTAACAGCATTACACTGCTCCAGATAGGATGGCTCAGGCACTCACATCCCCTGCTCTAGAAATGTCTGAGAGCCTTACACAGCTCCACATAGGATGGTTGAGACACCCACATCCAGTGGTCTAGAAATGTCTAACAGCATTACACTGCTCCAGATAGGATGGCTCAGGCACTCACATCCCCTGCTCTAGAAATGTCTGAGAGCCTTACACAACTCCAGATATGTTGGTTGAGACACTCACATCCCGTGCTCTAGAAATGTCTGAGAGCATTACACAGCTCCAGATATGATGGCTGAGACACTCACATCCCCTGCTCTAGAGATATCTGAGAGCCTTACAAAGCTCCAGATAAGATGAAGGACAGGCTCACATTTCCTGCTCTAGGAATATTGGAGGGCGGTACACCCCATTTTGGCGTGGCCAGTTCCTCGCGGGCCAATTTGGCGCAGCCTGTTAGGTGCGACTAGTGCGGCGCAGGGTTGTTTTGTCGCCAGCATGTTTCGGCGCACCTTGGCACAGAGAAAGTTACGAGACACCCACACAGCGGCCATGAGACTTCCACATGCAAAGTGCCCAGAGAGACCGTACACAACTGGACTATTTGCAGATGCCTCATCCCCTAGGCCATCAGCCCTTAATGGTCAGCAGATGGACAGACACCCCCCTTGCCTCCACACTCGGGTAAGGAGAGACAGCTCTGGGAAGCCTCAGAATCGGGAGATCGCTATGAAATGCCTGGGTAGGTACACGCACATCTCTAGTCCCCTGAGAGACATCTGCAGAGATTGGGAAAGGAGAGAACGAAGGAGGGCACGTGCGTGGGAGTGTGGAGCTCAGCTCCTGTCAGCTGCTCTCTTGCAACCACCGTGCTTGCTGCCTGCAGGCTGAAGGTTCAGGCTCTGACACACCTTATCGACAATATTTTTTATTGAACATGTTTTCATTTGATTTCCAATATATGTTGAGTGCAAGTTTAGCTATTAGAAAGGACCGAGTGCTGGACATCAGTAGGAGTTACAAGCATACATTAATTAGTTAGAGGAAGGGGTGGTGCTTAAAGCATTGCATTTGTTATAAGCAGACCATTAACAGTACAGGAAATAGTTACAATATTTGCAGCTTGGGGAACATGCAACAGAGATCAGAGCGGTTTAGTGGGTGTACAAGTGAGGTGGGCCTGAAATGTGATCGTCGTGAAGGAGACGGGGCTGTGTGGCTCCTAAGGGGTGTGGAGAAGGTGTTCGTCCAGAGGAGGCTCTTACTTTCATGTTTTATTTGCACGAGAGAGGGAGCGGCTCTGATTTTGTTGTTTCTGAGGTTTCAGGGTTTTGAGCTACTCTATTCTTGCCAGATCCGGACTACTGGTGATGCGCTGATCGCCAGAGATGGAGAATCTGCCTGCCAGGCAGGAGGGCGCATGCATGAGCACGGCTTTGAATGGATGCAGCTGGCTTTGAAGGGGGCGTGTCCATGTACGGTTGCCAGTGAAGTTTCATGTCTGTGGATGTCATGTTGCCATATTTGTGGAGACCTGTGATGAGTTAAGTAGTGTCATGGACATCCTTCTAATTGGTGCGAGGCGGGTGGTGGCTAGGTCAGTGAGCAGAGTGGTTCCTTTATTCGGGTGGAGGTATGAGTGTCTGATAGGAAGGGCATGGTTTTCCACAGGCTGGATAACTGGTACCTTTTTTGTCATAGTTTCCTTGGGTATGTGTGTTTTGGTGGCTGACTATTTGGAATCACAGACACTTGGCATAGGATGCCAGATGCTGGGTGAAGCCCCCATGCTTCATGGCGGACAGCTAGGTCTGGCTGTAGGGGTGTTCAGTGTTGTAGTTAAGGGGTGAGCCATCTGTCTTGGTGGGGCTCAATTTTACATAAACGCTGGACATGCAGGACTGGATCAAGGCAAAGCAGGCCTTGAGTTGGTGGATGTCTTTGATGGATACTAATTCCAGGTAGAGATGTGTTCATCTATGTACTGTTGGATGTGGATGTTACGGCTGGCACGGAGGATGCTCACCCTCTCCAAGTAGAGGTTGAAGATCATGGATGGATCCCTCTGGGACTCTACAGAAGACAGTGATCAGGAGGTACCCAACTGAGCCATCCGATGGCAGTCTTCTCAGTGCAAGGCAAACCCCCAGAGCATCTTCTCTCTGCTGCCCATCCGCTTGGCAGCATCTTGATGAGGGCTTGATGCTCTACCGGGTTGAAGGCTGTGCATCTATATTTGAACCCTAGACTTGCTCCCAATGTCTTCTTTGTTAGAAATCGTCGCAACTCTGTCATTTGTAGTTATGATTGTAAATGCGCATGCGTGTCTAACAATAACAAAGAACACTATTACTCCTTAATATGGTTCGTTCAATTATCAATCCCCGCCCCAGTGTATGATCTGTAAAGGCTTACATCTCGTCTGTTTACGCACTTGTACACACATGAATTGTGAACCACAAATCAAGAATATAGCTATTTATCATTGTAGATGGTAAAGGATTGGGGTCATGTTATTAACCATCAGTTATCCATGCATCCAGTTGCAATGGTTCCGCTTTACTCATAGTTCAATGTTACTGCCTAGTGGGTTCGTTATAGGTAGTAAATAATTCTTACATCCCATTTGTTACATCCCATCGTCCCCTACATCTGCAGCACATGACCCGTTAACTAAGGAGGGACACTTCTATGTGAACTGTTGAAAGGACGGCCCAGGTGCACACTTAGGCAGCACGTGGCAGAGTGTCCTGCCCTGAAGATGGAATCATGTTCCAAAATGCATTGGCATACCTGGGGCACACCGTTTTGACTCTCACTGTCTCTCAAGACGAGCTTATTAAAAAGAAATGTCGGCATTTTTAACAAATGGGAATTAAGAATTATTTGGATTGCAGGGCAATTTGAGAGCACCCGGCTAACGAGTGGCGCGACTCCGTCTCTACCTGTATGCATTCTTCCTTGTGCATGGGATTTTTTTCTCCGGGACACTCCTTTGAATCTATCAAATCTTCAGAGAAATAGGGAGGGTATATTTTGCGACTAGGATTATTATTAACTGGTTGTGCCCACCCAATCCCATTAATGTAATAAGAATCAGGCATTTCCTTGAGGTGCTACACAATACTAGAGTGGGGACTGATAATACATTGAGTTTGTTTGCAATCATCATCCCTGAAGGTACAGGGCCTTAGGCTATGCGGTGAACTGAAGGATTGGACACCTTTGGGAGTGGTTTTTATTCAGTGTTCTCCGGTATGCATTTGTTTATTTTAATTCACTGTGAACATAGTTTTATGTGATGATGTAACTGACTGTAATAAATGAAAGTTGTGATTCCGGAGTTAGGTTTTTTTACAGCACCATTTTTGCACATTTCTTGTCTGGTGTTGTTTTTTATTTTTTCCCACTAGGTTTGGGATGTGTTCCTTTTACCCTGTCAGGCGGCAGTCCATTCAAAAACCACAATTGTGTTATACACGAGGCATTGAGACATAATAATCAGGCTCATTACGAGTTAGGCGGTAAGTGGTAAAATTGGTGGTAAGTGAGTAACTACCAATTTTACCACTATGTCAAATTATGAGGTTGGGTTTTGAGTGGAGGATTTTCTTCCTGGAGAAAAACCTTGCCACTCAACACCGAAAAATCAGCCGAATTGGCGGAATAACTGCAGCAGTAATTCAACTGCGGTAATGCCCAAATGGCCCAAATAAAAGGCCCATTGGGTCCAATAGACCTAAAATAAATGGGGAATGACACCGCCACCCCGCCTGACCAGGTGACAGAAACGGTAATTCCTTGGGGCAATTATTTGGCAAATTTACTGACGAATTTCCGCCTAACTCGTAACAGGGCCCAAATAATTCCACAAATAGGTTATTCAATGAACCATTAAGGACGATTAGTGTTCTTTATTATTGTTTTTCCCTGCTCTCTGTTCTTGCTTTTGGGGTACCCTGGTGTTCTATAAACATATGCATCTCATACAAGAATACATGTCATTTGCCTTATCATTTGTGATGAGTATTATGCGTTGCATTGCAACAACAAACTCCATGTAACTGAATTTGTTTTTCGGGCAATTCCTACTACCGCAACAGAGAATCGTAACTTTTCTTAATACTTTAGAGATAATGGGCCTCATTACGAGCATGGTGGTAGCCGTGCCTGTATGGCAGGCACGGCTACGGCCATGCTCGCTACCGGCCCCAACACCCGTGACTGAGCAATAACCGGCACATTACGAGATGAATGGTCTGCTAATTGCCCATTCTCGGGTGGCGGTAACGCCGGGCTCCCGATCCGGGGCGGGGAGCATGGTTGCACCGGCACCGTTGATAACAGTGCCGGAGCAATCACGAGTTCAGCTCACGGGTGCCGCACAGCCCGCCAGGTAAGACCTGGCGAGCTGTCAGGAACCCGCAAACAGAACTCGTAATGCGGCGGCATGGTATGAACGGTGCCGATGCCTTACCGGCACCGTCCATACCGTGGCCGCCACCCTTATAATGAGGCCCAATGTTGTGGGTTCATAATGACGTCCAAAAACATAAAAGAGCAAAGAGCAGCTACACTCCTTTGTGAGGTTCAGTTCCGAAAAAGGCACTTAGACTCCAAATGCATATTTTCCTTCATCATCAGTTAAATTTTAAACAAATATGTTTCTTCTAGCAGACAGTCACAGGCTTGCAGGGGGCTGGTTCCGTTGCATTCTCAGTGCACTGTTGAGTGCAGGGGTGCGAAGGGGGGGCTGCTTTTGCAAACTCAGCGCCACAAATAAACGAGGTTTGACTTCGTTTTTTAAATTTTTTGCAGCAAAGGACCACTGTTGAGTGTGATAGGGATGGGAGGTACGCATGTGTGTGCAGCTACTTTGCTTTGTTTTATTTAAATCTTGTGGTGCCCGCAGTGTAATACCCGCACCCGTACCCACAGGGAATGACCTGTTGCCATACACTTGGGTGCAGTGAAATTATCTTCAGAACCCACTGGGCATTAACTGTGCATGTGGTCGGCCAACATTTAATGGCAACTTGTCATTGCCTCTGGGTACTGTGCAATAGGCCACGCCCTTTGGGAACTGTAGGATTGGTCGGTGCCAATACCCATGCCCATCTGCAGTGATTCTCCCGAGGAGACTGTGAATATTGGCGCTTCATCCGGGGCACATCCCAGATGCAAGGGTGAACCGCAGGGCACTCA
The DNA here is from genome assembly GCF_040938575.1 of Ambystoma mexicanum. Lineage (NCBI taxonomy): Eukaryota > Metazoa > Chordata > Amphibia > Caudata > Ambystomatidae > Ambystoma > Ambystoma mexicanum. The sequence continues at coordinate 605,631,184 of NC_090922.1, forward strand.
GAGAGTAATATCTTTAGCAATGCTCTCTGGGTACTGTGCAAGTGGCATGCCCATCTGTCATGCCCTGTCCAGGATCTTCCCAGGGCAGGGGCTAAATCATTGTTTACAGTATTGCCATCCCCAAATGTAGTCACAGGAAATGATCTTCCGCCACGCCCTCCACAGCATCACATGTCGCCTACTTCCATTCCCCATACGTATGCCCATGCCCTCTCTGATCACTGGGCAGGGTCTGATGGCAAGGCTATGCACCCAATGTTGAGCCTACTCAGTGGAAGGATTGACATTTTCAGGGTGGCACCAGCCAATCATGTCACTGGGTTTGGATTTGAGTTCGCAAATGGTTCTTAAAATTATTGAATACCTGTGTCAGGAGTTAAGTGCAGTGGGCACAGCAGGTAGGGCCATTGTACATGTGTCAAGGCTGCAGGCTTTGCTCTGCAGGTCCTGCGGGTAAATAAGCGAGGCTGGTATAGCAAAGTATATCAATAGAAAAACCAGCACATCACTGAGCCAATGTTGCTAAGGGAAGCTATGTCTCGGTGGATTCAGGTAATAATGTCCCCGTACATGCGACCTCAATATGAGGAAGGTATTAGAGGGTTAATGGCGCCGGTAGAGCTGCCGGCCCCGTTAACCCTCTACCGCCTCATTATGAGGTCTGCTCGCCGCACCCGCTAAGGACGTCTGGTAAAACCAGGCGTCCTTAGCGGGTCCTGCGAGCAAACCAGGATGCTAACAACGGGCCCATCATTAACGGGCCCGTTGTTAGCATCCTCTCCATTCCCATTGGGCCCTATGGGGGCTCAAATGGGAATGGGGATGTACCGGGTCCAGGTTCCTGGAATGGGGAAATACTGGGCCCTCCAAAGTCAGAATGGCCTGGTATTTCCCCATTCAAGGAACCCGGACCCGGTACGAGTATGGGGGTAGCCATGCAGCTAAAAGCGGCATGGCTCCCTCCATACTCATAATAAGGCCCATAATCTCCCCATACAAAATGCTGCCGGGAAAAGCCATTGGCGACATTATATATGGTGAAATTATGTATGGGGACAGGTTGCTGTGATGTCCCTTGCTCCCATAAAAAAAAGTTTTTTTTAAAAAAACAGGGGTTGGGGGATGTCCCCCAAATTTTCAATGTAATAATTTCTCTGCAAAAAACAGCAACTTTTTTGTCAGGGGAATTTTTGCGGGGACATTATTACATGGAACCTCTCAGGTATGGTTCTATCTTGTAGGGTTATATAATAACATGGTTAAATAAAGAAAAATGGTTACAATTCGCTTTAACGCTTCAGTTGGAAGGACATTATGGTTGCACTATAAAAACCTAATACTACTGTAATTAGCCAGTTTTGGTTACAATCAAAACCATCACTTTCCCTCTGACCATACACGGTTCATGGCATCATTGGGGTGGGACCAAGCCTGATTTGCAAGTGGTCTTTCCCCTTCTGTAATGGCTTGGCAGGCTGAGGAACGATGGTCTGAAGGGTTGCCCAGAGCAATGCCAGAGGTTAGGATTAATTCCAAATCGTCCAGCCATCACCTCTTTTGTTTTGCAGCATCCACAACATCCCGCATGACATCACAAATGACTTCATAAATGTCACCCACAATGTGTGTGGGAAAAAGAGGATAGCACTATTGTTATTATAATGTGAAGTGCCTATTTGGCGAGTCCTCAGGCTCTCCCGATTGCATACAGAGGTTATGAGTAATGTGTCCGGGGCCTGGAAGTAGGCCTCGTCCAGGTGCAAGGCCCACAAGGCATGGCTTCAGGCCACACCCTCTAGGTCCTGTGGAATACATAATGCTGTCTCAGCTCTTGATGTAGAACGTGTCCTAGGGAGACTGCATGTCAGCACTTTGGGTACTATGTGGATGGGTGCTGCCCCTCAGGCCTACGCACATGCTGGACCCCAGCGACCATATGCACAAGGCAGGGCACAGTTGGTGCGCTCAATACCGAGAGATTTCTAAGCGCGGACCCAGGGATCGAACCTGTGTTGCTCCACGTCGTCTTGCTTCCAAGGTGAGCACGTTTCCCCCGAGCTATCTTCCAGAGACTTCCCCAGGGTGCAGCATCTGGGTAGTGGAATGATTGAGCCTGCCTTTCCTGCTGCTTGCCCTTCCATAGCAGCTTGAGGTGGTGTATTCCTCTGGCCTGGGACCCCCAAATACCCAAGCACCCCGGGGAGCATTGTCTATGTGTCAGTGACCTGCAGTGACAGTGCTCATGGGTGCGTCCGCATATGAAATAGTCCCGGGTGAAACAAAAAGGGTACTTCGTTGGCCTGCACGGGCCACAGCTTCCACCAGTAGCAGAGCGTCCTGGGGTGGGGCTTGATGGGGTTGTTAGCGAATGCTGCATCTATATATGGCGAGCGGCTTGAACAGAGCCAGAAATCAGCCGCAGGTCAAGCTTCAGCACAGGTGATTAATTACTTGGCAAATTCCGTAATATATTGAAATAGAGAGAGGCCTTTGTAATGCGGATCATACCAGGAGGGAAGGGGGGTGAAGTGCAAGAGGGAGGCACGAGTACTTATCCCTTAAAAGGCACTCACTCAGCTCACGTATATTCAGGGCAGATGCGTTCGTTAGTAGTTTTTTTCAGCTGACTACACAACTTTAAAAGCCTCGCTCCAGCCTGATGGACACCATTTAACATCTTGCAGATGAGCCTTCCTCAGGACTTTAGAAAACAAGCCTCCGCTCTGGGGCCCAAGCCCTGGAGAGTGTTCGCCGTCCAACTCAGCGGCCATCTTAGTTGCCATCCCTGGATGCCTTGAAGAAAAGTTAACTTTGACTTCAAATGTCTGGTTATGCGAGTGAACCCTTTCTCTGTGCATCTCTCAGACGCTGAGCTAATTTCTTTTCCATGTTACTATTAAAGTGGATGAGATAATCGCATGATGGGCATTTTCATCCATGGCGTCAAGGAAGGTTATCTTTGCCTTGTGATGCCCACGGATTAGGAACTGTGGCCCCAAAATATAAGCCCTGATGTAAACCCATTATTCGGGTCATATGGGAACGATCACATCTGCTCTTTAAACAAATAGACCTCTTCCCTCCCAGAATAAAACGTAACGACTTTAGTCAGCTCCTGAAGTGATGTGATCCTAGCCTGGCAAAGGATTTAACAGACTTGCTGGTATCGCAGGATAATGGCAAATGGTAATAACATTACCAGCGCCTGACATGCCGTAACACCAGCATATTAAGAGCAGGGACGCCATTTCACCAAAATGCCAGGGGTAGCGGAAGTGACATCACATGGCCCTTGACCATGACATCACAGGAAGTGATGTCATTTGACCCCACCCCAAAGTGACATCACGATATCGATGGAACACAACCGTTTACTCCTTGACGAAACAGGAATTGGCATCACATAGCATTGTATCTAAGTACACTATGAAAAATATGGTTACAATATCACTGTAACGTGATATACAGTTCATACAAGAATAGATCATCATATGTATCTGCAGAAAAAAACATGCTATAACTGCAACTTGCGAAAAGCTAAATACATAGTCCAAAACGGATGCTTATTCTACTCTAAATGCTTTTTGGAGCATACTAAATCAGTTACTCACCCCCTGTAGTGTGCCTGAAATAAACCTTTAATGAGTCTAGCAATTATTTTTGTGAATTCAAGAAAGACAAATTATTTGTTCTTCCTATTCTTCCTTATTGAGGGTCACAGCTCAAAGTGTTAAACTTGTGGAACCCCTTGATTTTTTAAGAAACCTGAACAAGAAAGCCAGCCACTCTAGAAACAAAGCGGAGCTTCACTTTGTTAAAAAAAAAGTGTTTTTCTTCTTTTTTTTAGGGGTAGCAAGGGAGAAAACAGGGGTAGCAAGGGAGGCCTCAGGGTTCGCAAGTGCGACCCCTGGCGACTCCTAAATGACATCCCTGTTTGGGAGGTCAGGGACCAGCAGTAAATCCCAATTCCATTGGGTCCCATTGGGGGGTGGGATTTTGCCGGTATACGGACAACAGAATTACTGTGCCGTGCAGTGTTAACGTGACAATAATACGGTCCATCTTTTGCCAGTAGGGGCTGGATTTAGCTCTTAGCTGGAGGTAAATCCTGCATCCCTATCGCGGTCCGGTAAAAGTGCCAGTAAATGTTATTACGCCACTTTATTACCATACCGGCAAACTTGTAATGACGCCCAATAGCATTGTTGCCAGATAATCTGCACTGTTGATAGCAGGGGCCCCAGTACAGAAGCTGAGAAGTCGATGAGACAACACTAAGAGGACAGATCATTGTGGATCTGGGAGGGACTTGTACCAGGGGAAGTAAACTCACCAACATACCCTGGGAGGCAGAAGTGATATCACACATTTGATGACCTAACAGGAAATTTGGTCATGTGACGTGTGATGTGACTTGTGACTTGTACTGTGCATCGCTGCCATTTTTCATGGTCTCCAGGTGCTCTGCCAGATTTGAAAAGGAAGAGGGTTTGATGGTAGGTTAGTAGGATTAAGAGGGGAAAACAAAGAGCTTGTGCTGTTGGTTGCATCAGTTTGGAAAAACCGGTCACTGTGTGCTGGTATGATATTGGTAGATTGACGTTTGTGTAAGGTTTTGTGGATGGTTTGTAAGTAAGTGTTTCATATATGTTTTGGGTGTTGTGGGGAGTTGGTAGCGTGCTTCTGTTTCGGGTGTTTTCTCTTGAAGGTCTGTGTCATGCTACTTTGGTGTTGGCTGGCGGGTATGCTGAAAGTTAGAGAGTTTTTGGTGGGGTTAGTCGGGTCCTGATGCTATCACAGGAATAACATCCCATGACAGCTGACCCTGATGACATCACGGGGAGTGTCATTACAGATGTAAAATAGAAGTTTATCTAATCTTACAAGTCATTAAATACCAAACATTTACCAAAGCAGGGAAAGGCTATTTTGTTAACTGCCATATTTTAATTCGGGTGCTGCCCTGATAGGCCATGGAAGAGGCCATGGTATGACGTGTACACCCAGGAGAAGGCCAGGGGCACTGCCTTCCTCTGCAGTTATGCATGCTATGCTCACATTATGTAAGGAAAAACCATAAAATGTCTAAGGTTGTCATATTACCCCATGCATAGCCTCACATACCACATACAGTTCCTTTTAATGCACAAATGATGGTATGTTAATAAATGTAATTTTCAGCCTCCATTTTTAACTGTTTCCATCACGCGCCAAGCACATCCTCAAATGGTATGGTCTGATGGATCACTTATAAAGCACAACATCTACCCTGACAAGGCATCATGGTGCTGGTAATGACACATTAGAACCAATATGCCAGCTTCAAACATAGTGAAACACACCAAAAGTGGTTCACATATCTTGTGGGGCAGAATCGAGAGCGCGTGTGCAGCAACTCTGCAGACACCTGCCAGTGAGATTCTGCTCTCTCACTTTGCCATGGAAATCAAGGTTCTGGAGTCGAGGCTTCTAGCATTCTTGCTGTGCCTTTGCTGCACCATTACGCATTTGCGAGCAGGAACATCAATTCATCAAAATGTCAGTGGTAGCGGAAGTGACATCACACATCCGATGACAGCACAGGAAGGTATGCTATATGACCTTTGACCCAATGACATCACATGAAATAACATAACATGACATTTAACTCCGATGACATCCCCTGAAGTGACTGAAGTGTAAAAGAATACACATTTCATAAAATACCAAATCGATACTAAAGTAGACTTTTGACTTTTTAAAATGCCAACCACATTTTAAATAGAGTGCTGCCTTGATGTGCCATGGAGTGGGTAATGGTATGACAGGGGTAGACCCAGTAGAACAACATAGGCCAAGGGCACTGCCATGCATATTCCACTAAAGACTAATTTGGTCATTTACTGCCATCGTATAACAATTATAGCTGCACAGCTCTGGTCTAGTAATCATATGCCAAATAAAGACCCATAATCCGAGGTACCACCATAATTGAGTACGCCTAATGTGGCCTAAAGTGCAGAGTCAGCATGTTTCATAGACTCCCCCATAGATGTGTTCATGCACCTGCTAAAGGTATCTATGTTTATCCTCCAGACCCTAGGCCTCTGTGCCTAAGAGAAAACTCAGTTATTAAAAGGAACTTTTTCAGAGAAGTTTGGGTTATGTACAGGTCACAAGTCTGTAATCCAATGAGATATCATGGTACGTTAGTTTGCCTGCCGCTCAGTGGCATAACACAACATTTGAGGGTCGTCCTGTGGGTCATGCTGGTGGTCCACAACACCCCGGGGCTGGCCTGGGCCATCACGTGTGCGCAATATCCATGATGATTATGCCGCTGCAGGGGCATGTGCATGTTGCTCTAGGTGAATGATGGATGTTTTTATAACAAAGCTTACATCTTTCACTAATGTAGAAACATGGGGGCAGTGTCAGGCCACTGGCAGAGGGATTTTTTTTATTGGCGGGTCAAACATTTGCCACAGGTATGCGAGGGCGACCAACCGTAGTGAGGGAGCCCAAACTAACAGCCTATGCCATTACAACAAGCATGTTCACACTGGCTCTGCCAATACGTTTCTAGGCTGGCTGCACCAATATAAGCCAGTATTTCCATTTGTGGACATATTCATATTTGCTTTGCGTATACTGCCAATAATAATATTATAAGAAAACATGTCCAATCTGGTCCTAGCAATATATTTCAGTACCCGCACATAAGAAAATATGCCTTTTGACTTTGCCATTAAAAATACTATGGCACAATAGGAAAACATGTCCAAACGGGCTCCAATGTAGGCCAGTCTAGAGACATAAGAACGCTTACCATGTTTGATTTCTCATAGATGCTCAGTAAAACTTGTCACGCCACAGTAAGAAATTACTGGACTGACTGCAACAAAATGCCAGTCTAGCCATGTAATAACACATATCATGCCTGCTTTATCATGGATTGCCATTAAAAAAGCAGTAGGGCAAACCCCCTCACACCCGCCCCAATGCCTACCCTCTAACCCATCAACCCATACCCACCAAAATCAGCTACTCGACTCAGCACAAGTGCACACAGTCACACAACCTGTGACCGGCCCACCCAGGTGGGACTTGGGCCCTTTCTCTCCCCTATCACTCTCTCTACTTGTGGTGTCCCACAGGGATCTAACCTATCCACCTGGTTCTTCAATATCTACATGGCCCCCTCTGCCCACGGGATCTCTACCTTTACCACTAACTCTCAGTGTTATGTGGATGACACGCAGCTCCCTTTCAGGCTATCCTGAGCCTCCTCCTCCTCTTTGCTCATTCCTGACTGCCTATCCACAATTCAGTCTTGGTGTGCTGCTAACGATCTCTGCCTGAATGGGAGTAAGACAGAGATCATCCGCATTGGGACCCCTGCTCCCGCTTTCCCACAGGCCTGACTCCCTTGGCCCTGCTCCCTCGCCTAACAATGAAACAAAAAATCTAGGGGTCATCTTCGACTCCACTCTCTTCTCTTCTCACATGTCAGACATCTCCAAAAAGGCTCACTTCCAATGGCACCTCCTCAGAGATATTCTACCTTTTCTCACTTTCCCCAAGAGGCTCACCACCTCGACAGCCCTGGTTCTTTCAAGACTGGACTATTGCAACAGACTCTTTCTCAATCTTCCTACTTCTACTCTCTGTCCTCTACAAATCATCCACAACAGAACCACAAGACAGATTCTTGGCCTCAAGCCCAGGGACCGCATCTCTCCAGTGCTGAAATCCCTCCACTGCTCCCCATGGCTGCAAGGATCAAGTTCAAGACCCTCTGAATAATCCACAAGGCATTCTGGGGCCGGGTCCTGCTCTATCTGCAACACTCTCTTCCTAAATACTCTCCCTCTAGAGCTCTTTGCTCGTCCTCCTCCTACTCTCTGCAGGTGAGCCGCTTTCACAAACAGAGATTTGGGGGTAGATCTTTATCCTCTGCAGGTGCCTCCCTGCCTCTTTCTGTCTTGAGCCGGACCTCCTTAACTTCCAGAAACACCTCAAGACCTTCGTCTTCTCTTCCTCCTCTCTCCCTCTACGCTTCCAATCTCCATTCTTTTTCTTTCCACGTTCCTTCCTCCTTCCTAACTCTGTTCAGTTTTTGCTGACTGGTGGCCTGGTTCACCTCCAGAGCCTTACAGGTCCCAGTCCCACCCCTCCCCCCGCCAGTCTTTTGCACTTGCCTCTGGGCCACTGCACTATGACCCGCATTACTGCACTTTCAGCATATGCTCCATGAGAGGAGCAACCTCTCTGCACTTAACCCAAGGCCCTGCTGGACTGGGCGTGTTTGCCTCCCCACCCGATCCGCCTCCCTTCCTCGCACCTGTGTCTGTATGCATACATGACCTAATGTACTAGGATTAGTAAATTCGTCTGTCCTGTCTGCCCCACCATGGGTGTAATTTTAGAGGGTGCGGGGGTGTTTGTCCCCTCCAACTTTCATGGCACACCATTTTGTCCCCATTCATTTGGCTGGGGCACCTTTTCTTCAGATGCCATGTCCCCCAACATTTTCAGCAAAGTTACTCCACTGCCTCCCCCCACCCCTTTTTTGTCCCCCTCCCTAGCTTAGTCACAACTGTAACACTGCCCTTGCACTAGGAGAAATGCCGTAGGCCTAGTATGCTAGTACAGTACAGTACTAGCTTACTAATACGAAGGAAAGAAAAAGGATGGACAGGAAGACCTGTAAATAATTCAGGCCTGCCAAGTATCACGCATCATGTGTGACAGAACACATTAAACGTTCGCACCGAATCCATGCAAAGATATTCCGTTTTCACGCAAATGCGCACTGTCAAGATTATGAAGCAAGCAACATAGGTGGGGTTTTATGCTTTCAAATGACCTGTGCCTAGTTTGGGCGGGACCGGGCCAACATGGCTGACGCAGGTAAATCCCTAACCAGGATTGGGACTGCGGGTGAAGTTGCCAAGCGGGGCTGGCGCTTGCTTTGCCTTCCTCACTGTGTGCTGCAGAGCCAGTCGGTCACCGAGGATGCCTTTGGTTTCCGGGCCCAAATGAAGAGGCTTCCGAGTTCCTTCACCCACCAAGCCAGCTGTGCCAATCCTGAGCGGAACTGTGCTGTGTCTCGCCTCCGCAGCAGGGCACCCCTGCAGACAGCACGGTTCCTTGACCCTTCCCCTCTAGGGTGAGATAAACAGTTCACCTTAATAAGTTATGAAAGAGTGTCAGGCAACAGAGCTAGCGAGCAGCTCGACGCAACAGCGAAACTCGGATTTCATTTTATTTAATGTAGGAACTTTCGAAAACATCATCGGCGCCTGACGTCACGCAGACCCTCTGTGCTTTGCTGGCAGCAGGATGTTTTTGTAACGTCCAGACAGACTCAGATTTCACACATTTATTTATAAGATCCTTCGAAAACAGGGCCTTGGGGTCCTCAAGGCACCCCTTATTTTGAAATCAATTAACAGATGGAAACGTGTTTGCATACACATTTGATGTGATGCCAGGATGCTGCTGGGCAGGGGCGTTGCTGGGGGGGGCTAAGGGGGCTATAGCCCCTGATCTTTTGGTTGTAGCCCCGGATAGAATCTCAGGAGCTACAGCCAAAAGACTAGCTAGCCCCCAGTCCCAACAGTTCCGACACCAGCGTAGCCCCAAGTCTTTTCCAGACCTAGCAACTCCCCTGCTGCTGGGTACAGTAAGACACCGCGTTTTTTGGCCAAAAGGGGCAGAAATGGGAGAGATTTTCAAATCCACTGCTGACACGGATTAGACAGCGGTTTCTCTCGGAACAGGCCTCAGAGTCAAGGGGGTCGTGATAGGGCGGGCGAGGCAGCTGCACACTGGATACATCACGCATGCAGTGCAGGGACGTTATTTCACCAAAATGCCAAAGGTAGTGGAAGTGACGTCACACGCCCCTGAACCTCTAATGACATCACAGGAAGGGGTGTCATTTGACCCCACCCTGAAGTGACATCACGGGAAGCGATGTAACACGACCTTTCACCCCTTGACAAAACAGGAAGTGGCATCACATAGCATTGTTCGCAAGTACACTAAAACAAATATGGTTATGATATCACTATAATGTGATATACATTTCATAAAAGAATGGATCACCATATGTATTGTTAATATCAATGTGTATAGGCCCATATTACTAGATTACTGTGAAGGCAAGCAGACATCCAAGGCCAAATGATAATGATGTGTTATTATATTGCACTTAAGCACTTTATATAGATCACATATACATACAATATCACCCAACCTGTGTTGGTACTCGTTTATCGACCTCAAAAGGATGAAAGGCTGAGTTGAGGTATTTAGGAACCGGCTAAATCAGCGATTCACCCCCTGAAGTGTGCCTGAAATAAACCTGTAATGTCTGGCAATTATGGTATAGAATCCCAAAAAGACACATTATTTGTCATTCTATTCTTTCTTATTAAGGGTCACTGTTGAAAGTGTTACAATTGTGGAGCCACCTTTTTTTTTAAGAGGCCTGAACAAGAATGCCATCCACCCCAGAAACAAAGAGCCACATGGTGCTGGCAACAGCCCAGGAGCTTACATTACATTCTTACAAAAAGAATAACGTTTTTCCCCCGGTTTTTTTAGGGGTGGCAAGGGGGACCACAGGGTTAGCAAGGGAAACCTCATGGGTCGCAGTTGCGACCCCTGGCGTCCTTGATGCAGTGCCTTATTGGTGCCTTGATTGGTCATAAAATAGGAGATGAAAAACAGAGTGCCAAACTGCAAGTACATCAGATCACATAGTGAAAATGTGTTATTCATATAGCACTTTTATCCAAAACACTTTAAATAGAACCGATCTACGCACATTATTATTGTTCAATCGAAACTGGTACTCACTTCATCGACTTTGGAAGAATGAAAGTCTGAGTTGACCGTGCCAGGATTTGAACCTGCAGATCAAACACAAATCACTGCAACGAGCACTCAACCCACTGAGCTATCGTACCTGCTACAAATCAGTCCAGACAAAGGCATTTTTTGCCCATTTCGTCTGATCACAAGCAGCCACTATGACCCACTCCCATTTCTACTGCCCCATCACACCAACCTAGATCAGAAAAACCCATGTAACTCCTCACCCGGCGTTATTGCCGAGGCCATTTGGAGACAGGGCCAGAATTTCACATTATAGTTAGAGTCAGCAGCCTGTCACTAACAAGGAAGCAGTCCGTCATTTGGTTCTAAAGTGAAACCCTCTTCCTCAGAGCTCATCTGACAAGCAAGGCAGTCAACCCTCGAACGTCAAGGCCACACGTAAGCGGCTGCTGAACGTTTAACCGCATGCTCCTCATCGGGCTCAGATCGCTGTTGATACTAAAGTTATTTATGGCAACTGTATAAAATAAAAACAAAAAAAGGGGCAGTGTAATACTCAACGCAATTAAGCACATTATTTATTTATTTATTTATTTACATGCATTTAGCCAATTTCATCACATCATCATCAACAACATAAAACAGTTTAAAAAGCACATTCTAATATACACATTAAAAACGTATGCATGAATGTTTGCTAGGACCATATTGGGAGACTACACATGTCTGCAGCACGTGCAAGGAAGGCTTTTGAATATGAAGCAATGCATCCGTGCTCAGCCCTACCCTTGGAGTATTAAGACTGTTTATAGGCACTTACATTGGAAAAAAGAGCACTCAGCTCAGCTCTAAAAAAAGCAGTGGTAGAAGTGTACCGAAAAAAGTAGTAGTACTGTGCAGCTGGGGAGGAGGGCAGGCAGAAGCATAGGGCAACACGTGACTGCTGCGACCGGGTCATTCCAATAGTCTAAGTGACTAGTAACTAAGGCTCCTATTGTAAATTTACACCTGCACAAGGACACGAATGGACAAATCCTCTAAATAGAATTGTGAATATGGATGTAAAAAGTAGAGGAATGGTAAATAGAAAACACTGCTCCCAACAGTTCCCGCTCACTTCGATCACTGAAAAAAAGTGCCACTCAAAAGGGAACATTTAGGACATGCGAAGTTCCACACAAAAGCAACCTACCAAAGTGAAAATGTCACACATAAGCCAACTGAAATTTTGGCAGCTCCTATAATTGCAAACATTAATGCTCCCTTAATGCCCACCCCCAGAGAATACGGCAGGAGCGGAATCAGCGATCTGTTAATGGCAGGGTACTGAGTGATGTTTTGGGGCAACCAACTTTTGAAGGGGCTCTTGGGAATGATACCAAATAGGCTTGGTCACTAACCAAGGGTTTTATGGTATAATTTACTGACCTAAGCAATCATAACCCTCTGAGCATATACATTACCCCATGGGATCTATTTGAAACAACACCCCTCCCGTCAAGCTTATATTGGAGGGAAATATTTCTGCCAGCAGATGAGCTCTGAGATAGAATGGATCTGAGGACCCTGATCTGTGGGACCACATTATCACCACCGAAATAGGAGTTTCTGAAGGTTACTTGGCTACAGAACCTCCCATGACTAACAGGCGTTGCACAACTAAGCTGCTTATAACGCAAGACGCTCCCTTCATGGTTCGATAGGGACTGCAAGAGGGCTAGCGATGGCCTACGCTCAGCCTTACAATCCAAGGTGCAAGACAGCAAAGCAATCTCTTGGCTCAGGGAAGCATCTTCGGACTCCATAAGGCGCAGCAAACAAGAACCACAAGATCTAGCACGGAAAGTTGTCAATGTTGCAGCGAATTAACTGGATTCTCGTGTTTTTTGGGAAATGGTGGTTCACAATCCAGCTTACAAAGAAGCCCCTGAAATATAAACTAATCTACAAGAAACTGTATGGTACCAACATTTTAAAAATTGATCACGGGATCCACTTACCGAAAGTTGTACACTGTTTCGGGGGTGAAATACTCACTCCTCCAGGAGATCTTTTCTTCTAAGTAGTTCCTTAATGGTGGTATGAGCCGCTGTCATGCCCATCACACCAGGCAATAGCCCAGGCTCTGACTTCCTTTCCTCGGATACCCGGGCATCCCCTTTTGCGGGGAGTTGTTAATAACATGTTGTAAAAGTTCAAAATTTGAAACTAAAACAACTATAAATAAAAATCAAAAATAATAACATGTTTAATAACGCTGAATTTCCAGCCACTTAGAAACAAGCAACCACCTGCCCGATCATCAAGAACGGAGACACGGAAAGTCTGAGCAGCTGTAGGCCAATTTACCCATTAGACAACACCTCCAAGATATTTGGGAAAATAATTCCTGATAGGCTTCAGCCTTGGATTGGTGTTAACAATGCCTCTTAACCAGGATTTCTGGGCAATCTGTACTGGCCCACACCCGTCTCTGATGCGCACCCCTTATCTGCTTGATAGAAGCCTAATCACCAGGCTTAGCTTTAATTACCTCTTCGTGAAGAGCAATTTTTATCAGGATGGCGTTTCAAGCTTGGACCCCATCACACGTTATGTACCAATACACTTGAGTTAGATTTCTGTGTTATTTCTGCATGTGACAAATACAGAGTGCCCAGGAAAAATTGTATTTCCTATATTTCTTATATCTTATCTTATATATTTCCTATATTTTATCTTATATATTTCTTATATCTTATCTTATTCTGCTCTTAATATCGGGAGATATCAGGCAGTGTGGCCTGGACTTTATCTATCTTTTATGGAGTAACTCTTGTTCTGTCTCATGGTCTTTGCAACAATTCTCATAGATGATAATGTTCAAAAGGAGGAAGCACTCACTTAATCTTGGTAATAACAAGCAGGGAGCCCAGTATTACTTATAACAACAATCGTTTATCAATACATTTCTTTCCAGCTCAGTGGATGGCATTAGAAATTCATTTTTGTGGGATTCTTTAGTTGAGTTTTAATATACGTTGTGATTTACTAATTCTTATGCTTGTTTCATCTATTAAGACAACCATGGTTGTGGGTTTGTGTTTATATTTTGTTTGTTCAATAGTTTGTGCTTTAATTATTTTTTACTGTTTAAACTTGTATTGAATTGTATGAGTATTTGTACAAAGTGTAGTTGCTTTTCGGATAACAAATCCAAATAAATATAATTTGACTGTCTGATTATATGCACTTACTTTGGACAAAAGGGTGTTGAAAATCAAACAACATTATTAAATGGATTCAAGCACTAAGCTAAGGTTTAAAAAAGTGTCATTCTTAGGGTCACACATAACACAAGTAAAGTGTCACACAAAAGCTAGGTACAAACATGGAAATGTCACAGAAAGGCAAACTGAAATCTTGGCAGCTCTGATAATTATAAACATTAAGTGACCGACTGGTACCTTAATGTCCAACCCTCATTTATTGATTTAATTTTATTTATTTGGGGTGTTTTTATAGCCTCAAAATATCCCTCAAGGGCAGTGGAGAGCTTTTCAAAGAACTATTGAGGTGGGTTACATTTACATCTGCACAGGTTTCAGATGCAAGCTTCAGTGTTTACAGAGTGGATGCCCTTGCCATATGATTGATCATTTCTCCCAACTAAAAGAAAATCTGTACTGATTTCTAAATTGTACTCCACTCCAGTCTTAACTTTGGTGCTTTAATGAATGAAGTGACAACTGATATACCTTGATCTGGGAATTTTGCTTCTTTGCTTACCCTCCTAGGTCAACACAAAGTCTAGGACTCCCGTTAGTCTTCAGAGCAACAGCTAAAGGGTTGTTTTATAGCTTAATAACTTGGTTGATTGTATACTTAGATGATTATACTTTCACGATTTTCTTATATTGACATGTGCTTGCCTGTGGAATTTTGTGTTGCTACATCTACGCAGACTTTGCATGAATTGATTGGAATAGTGGTTCTGTGATAAGTTGCCAATTACAATCCTATAAATAGCATGTTGGAACATATAGTAACTTGTTTTAGCTGTTGTGACCATCACAGTTTGTTAATTGTTCCTGAAGCATCTTTTAAAACTAAGCATATTTCTGGTTTAGTCCATACATAATTTGTTTTTTCTGATATTTCTTTGAAATATATTTTTATTAAACACAATTTCACAAAAGGTACACAAATTACATCTTTAGGGCTCGATCAGCAAGTGAGGACAGAGGCATTTCTGATTACCAAACACCCATTGTAAAGACTGGAGGGGGTTATCTGTACTTCTGCCCTCTATATGCTAAGGTAAAGGCACAGAACGCCCCAGCAAAGCTCTCAATTTGGTAAAATGTGGTGTAAGTGATTTCAATCCGGCACTTCACTTCAATGCCTAGCGTGTGATGCACAACTGAAACCCTTAATTATTTATTTGTGTCTATACGTTTTTTATTCTGAACGATGTACCACTTATATCACGCCCCTCTCTTTGAACCCCCCCGGTCACACTAAACCAGGAATCAGGCTGGTTTGCAAAGTTAAAATACTTATTTAGGTATTCACAATATGATCACACTATTTTTAATGGGAATACAATGCTCACCAATGGGGTGATGTCACACTAAGCAATCTCTTTAATCATAAGGAGTAATAATGAGCAAAAACAATGCAGCACAGAAATAATACTTTTGGGTGTATATTCAAATCAAATAGCCATGTGGTTACTCTTTCCCCCTGCACACCCCTCAACCTCCCAATATGCAATATCGAGACATAAGAGAAGAGAAAACAGGTTTCAGGCAGGCAGGATTCAAGCAAATATATCAATCCCAATTTCCCCCAGCAAACAAAAGAGAGAAACAGAACTAATTGGCAAACTGTGAAAATGGTTTTAAAGTTGGCTTTGAATGGAAGAGGTAAAACACTAAATATGGGCTTAAGTCACTGAAATTGTTGAAATACTAATGGGAGCCGCTGTATATGCTTGCAGACAAACACTAGCAATGATTTGAGAGCAAGAAGCAATGTGAAAGCTCCATTTTGAGGTCGGGTGCAATGAAAAGCTATTTCACACGTTATAGATTTTGCCAAAATGAAAAATGTGTGGCAAACGTTTCCACATGTGGTAATCGTGATCGCGGGAGAACTATAAGGATTTGAGATGCTTTGGATTCTATAGAAAGCTTATGATGTTAGCTACAAGCAGACACTTACATTTCATTTCTAGCATGAGAATTGAAGAAGTTATGGACGTTTTCGTGGAGGTCATTTTTTTCAGATAGAGGCAAATTGTAAAACAAAGATGCGCTTTTAAAAAGACAAACATGATTTCCTTACACTAGGGATGGACTATGAAGAAGCAAACTACATTAAAGCACAGCCACCAGCCCAGGACGTCTCTAGATGGGTTTTGCCTGCCGAGACGCTCACCTTCTTCAGATGAAATATATATCAGCGCAAAGATCGGTTTAACACTACTAGTACAGAAGATAATAGGGATGAGATAGAGAGTTCAGGATTTAAAAAAGATATTCTAACAATGCAGTTCTGGATATCATAGAGGATGGGTTTGGATATGGGTGGACTATGGACAATACAAAGGCTAGTGACAGTCCTATCCTAAGGATACTCACTATATAGGTTTGGACAGAACCGTCAGGGATTCAGGTCAGTCAAGATTTCTGGACAGGAATTCTCCTGGGCACACCGGACTGGACAGCAAGGCACTCTGGTCTGCAATCAGCAAGGCGCTCTGGTCACCGCAATGTAGGACTGGACTGGATCTGCAATGGCTCTGGTTCACAGCTATCTGGTCACAGCACAGCTCTACTGGGTTGGGTCTTTGGATTCTGGCAATAATTATTAGCAGGAAAGCAGCACAGCACAGCAAGGCTGTTCTTTGGTTCCCCTTAAAGGCCTGGGGTAAATTCTGTTTCTGGAATTTTAAGGCCAAGCTGAGAGTAGATCAGCTATGGAAATGGGCCTTTCTGCTTGCCAAGTTTCTGGAGTCTGGAGTCTGGAATATGGATAGTTCTCTTACAAAGTGCTCCGCCAGCAATCGGTTGGTGGGTGAATGTGTGTGTGTCTATGTCCTCAGCTGTCTCTATGTATGTATTTGATAAAGGGGTGGGTATGCTGGATTATCCTAAGCATGCCCCCTAGGTTGGCTATTGGCTAGAATCCGCTCCCTCCCTTGATTGGAGGAGAAAACAGTGTGTCACCATGATGATGTGGTGTTATGAGCCAGGGAATCCTCCCCTTGGGTTTTGAACATGAAATCTACTTTTCATATAATACATATTTGTAGTTTTACAAACTTTATAACAATAGCATATCTAGATCACATATTTGTGGAGCAAATATTCTTCCAAGCCCTGTGTCTGTAGGATTTTGGGTCTGGATTTGACAGAATTTTGCACTTTTTGTCGGGACACCATACCTAGTTGGTCCAAAATGTATACACATGTGCGCATTGCTTATGGGCATAAGTGTGTGAAGTTTCATGCTTCTGACATAAATACATTTGCTATAAATTCACAATTTCTACAGTTATATCCCAGAACATAGCACAGAGTTCTGGTTCCTCTTAAAATGTGCAGGAAATATTTAGGTTCAGAAGTCTGGGGTTTCTATATTTTTTTTACAACTGTCCACAGTAAATGATCATTCTTATTAGAAATCTGCTTTTTGTCCACTGTGAATCAACAAAATTGTCTGTCTCCGCCTCCTTTTCCTTCTTGTAGCTTCAGCAGCAATCTGCGCCTACTTCCTTCTGGCAGATGCCCTTTGCAAACCTTCCTGATTAGCATCTCCATGCCTGGGAGGAAGCCCATTGTGCTCTTCCCAGAGCAGCCCCAGTGCCCCTCCCCTCTTAATAAAACACCTGAATGTGAGTTCCTAGCCCAGAGAGCAGAGATGGGAGGTGCCTTGCCCAGTGGGGGAAGTTATTTTGTAGTTTTAACTTGAATCAGACTTACTTTAAAAGTCACTTTGTTACATTTTTCTTTGTTGAAAATAAACTTGCACTTTTAAAACAAACATCTAGAACACTGATTCCAGGCTCTAAACCATGAAGTTTAAATAGTTGCAACCTAGGTTACTCTGGATGACAGGTCACTTAGATTTTAGACATTATCTTAATGGTACAAATTTACAGTTTAAATGCAGGCTTTTGAAACAGTCACAGGCGGCCGCTGGTACTGCGCTCAGATTTTGACAGCTTTCACAGGCAGGCAAACTGGCTGTGGATGTTTTTGTGACATATTCAGCTTTCCAGTATATTGCAATTCCACAAGGCTTTCTTGACTTCAGTAAAATGTGACACCCCGCAAGAGGATTGGATGTTTGCGGGTGTTTAGGACCAGCATTTCGTATTTTCAGCAACCAAGAAAAGATTTAACTGCAAGATTTCGGATTTCTTTCAGCAAGCACTGCTTTTCATCTGTGCTCCATTTTTACATGTTTGGCAGCCCAAGGACATGTTTCAGAAATGTGGTCTCCATTCCACCACTGACAACATGCGTGGTAGATTTGGCAGCCATCTTTTTGTGCTTGGTAGAGCACAATTTCCTTAGGTTTTGGCGCGCATGGGGTTTTCGCAGCCATTCTGCTGATTCTGGTGCCACCAGCACACAGTGATGCCGCAGGGCAAAGTAGAGTGGGTTAAAACATCGCACAGTGGCGTGGCTTAAGCTTTCGGGAGGTGATGCAGTCAGGTTCTTAAGCACAGTGTTTCCCCAAAGCCCCCACAAAGGAATGTCCACACACTTTGTTAGGTGATAATACAGCTTCTTTATATAAAATAAGGTTGCTACCTCTACCATATATAAACATATACATAATAACACTTTCTAAGCATGGCAAATATGTACATTCTATGTGGTACTACACATTACTTAAATCCAGTAATAGATGCACTAACTGCAGACAGTTTTAAATAGGCAGGTGGATTCTTAAGTTAGGTGTAACAGCATAGACAAAGAAAGAATGCAGCTGAGCAATGACGAGTGGCAGAATGGCTTCTCTAGACTAGACAAGTAATTCTGAGGGTATACCCCCACTTGGGCAACCTGTAAGGGAAATGTTAGGGAGTAACTTATGTTGTCTTTTACAGCCTAGTCCAATAATGTTCAATAACCTGGTGCTTTCTTTTAAAAGGTTCTAAAACCCCAAAGTACCTGAGAGTCCACAGGAGAACAGGATCCATGACAAATCTGGGACCCCTAGACGACTCCCGAGGCTAGAAGATGCCCTTCCTCGTCACAGTACCTTTGGTGCTTTGGCAGATGAAGTGGCAGAGTTTCTCGGCTTTACTCAACGAATCCCTCCGAGCATAGACCCCCTTTGGAAAGGAGCCACTGGGATGCTGAGTCCAATAATAAAAAGGAACCAAAGTCTTTCTGAAGTCCAGCAGTTTTGCTCTTTGCAGTGCTCTCCTTTGGTCGACGATTTCTCTGACCGTGGAGGTCCTGTGAAGATGAAACTTGCTGTGGGTTCCTTAAAAACTTGGCAGATGTAAGTAAGACCCCCTGGAAACCTTTTATGACTTCTGGCGGTGACGGGTGCATAGTTCACTTTTGGTGTCATGTTTTGGAATATCACGGTTTTCCAACTTTTGGTTCTTCGGTGCTGCAGCCACAACACAGACCTCTGGATGGCTTTTGGTGATCTGTACTCGACCACTGGAGTGGACTTCGGACCCTTACCAAGTCTGGACCCTCAGGACTTCTTCATTAGCATCTGGAAGCAGGAAACCTACCAACATACATTCCTCGTCACACAGAGACTCTGGACTCTCTCCAGTGCCAAAAAGTGGTCAGTGATGATGGTGAGGATGTCCCTTGAAATGTTCTTAGGCAGTTGACATTTGCAGCTCTGGGCGTCCAGCAGCACTTTGCCAGGTTACCTCCTATTCTGGACAGTAGACAGCAACAGATTCCAGCGGTCACAAAATAAAACTCTGGACCCTGGGTGACACCAATGGCCTTCTCCGTCTCAAGATGTCTGGCACTCCTCTTCTGGACTTTGGAGACCCCTTCTCCTGGCAGGCACACAGGAATGGCATCCAGTATACTTTGATGAAGAGCAGCAGCTTTGCACAATGGTCCCTTGTGGCTCTGGGAGACGTCTCATTTGTAGGTCTTCTCTGGATCAGTCCTTGGCAGACACAACAGCTTTCGGATTACATTGAGGAAATGCAGCAGCAGGCTTCTCTTCCAGCTAAGCTTCAAGGAACAGCTCCTTCTTGCTACAGCTTTAACTTCAGATTCTGAACAATTGCTGAGTGGTCCCCAGATATACACATCTGTCCTTCATTCACTCTAGCTGAGCCAAGCTCAGTCAGCCAATCACACAGAACGGCATTCATGCAGGCAGACAGCCAATCAGGCTCACAGGCATTCAGGCTGTTCACTCCACCCAGACAGCCTTTCAGCGCACTACACTGCATTCATGTCAGTTTCAGTCAGGGCTGTCTCATTCATTGTGTCACACACACAGAAACCAGACACCCACAACAGAGAATGTGAGTTGACTCCCAACTCCATTCAAACAGGTTCCACCCCTAGGATGTACCCGCAACACCTGGGAAGGATCCAGTCAGTCTGTCTGACATCTGTCAGGGCTCCATTGATTCCTATGGCTGGGCTTGGGTGTCCCAAAAATAGAGGTCACTAAAAGCCACTATCAAGTCAGAATGTAGCTTCCACGAGCCCATACTGTGCTCTGTAGGCAACACACAGGTGCCCAAAAACACACATAATGGGTTCATGGGTCATCCCCACCCATGGGTGCCATAAGGGTATCCCATGGGTGTTGTTAATCAAAAGATAAAATGGAGAACTGCAATGCCAGAGGTCCAGACTGGACCTCAGTGGCAGGAAACATAAGGAAACACACACACACAGAGGTGGTAGGACAAGGACTGGATACCCTGTCCCTCCATAAGCATCACACCCCTCATCCACACTGTGCATCTATTGAATAATGATATCCTGGGAGCCCCATAGGAAGGCAGGAATCCATGTAGCATTAGCTTTATTACAACTGGACCTGCCAATCTAGGGCTCCAGCTACTTTATCATATCTTATGATGAGTAGGGTAAACATACATTACTGTATGCATAGACAAAGCAACAACAATGACCAAGAAAGAGTCACAGGGGTACAGAAAGTGGCAGGCAGTGAGAGGAAGGCAGGAAATGCAATAGGGAGTTATACAAATCATTGAAAGCTTTCCAGATAGCATCTTTTTTCCCCACACAACCTCTTAATTGTAGGCAACCTTTCTTTAGCGACAGAGAGAGTAACGAGAGAGAGAGAGAGAGAGAGAGAGAGACCATCCAACTATCCATCACAGAATGTTGTCTGACTAACTTCCAAACTGTGAGTACCTCCTTTTTCACAGCATTACACGTCCATAGCTCCCACAGGTAGAGGCAGTTTGCATGGAAACAATCCCAGCAAGATCATAGGAGGAGTTCTTGTGCGCTCGCAACTAACGACCAGCTCCATGCGGGTCCATTCTTCTCCCTAAAGTCTGTCAATCTTATTGCATTCACTAACCATGTGCGCCAAGGATCCACAAACCTTCCTAAATCCACACCAGACCACAACTGTGTGTCTTTAAAGGAGACCAATATGACCGAAATAAGCACTTTTGTGGGATCAAGCTACGGGTAAGGTTGCCTTTAGTTGTAACTATGCTGGCACAGGCTGTGGATCACATCTCCTGGCGAATGGCCATCCTTAATTTATTCCCCATGTGCTTCTCGTAAGTCGTGAGCAACAGCAGAGATATTGTTCCACCAGTGATATATTGTTGAGTCTGATAAACCATGCACCTTACACTGCCCCAGAAGCACTTTCACCTCATGGAAAAGGGCCTCCTAATTCAGAGAATAGTGCTGCAAGCTTTCCAGAACAACCCCTTTCACATTCCCTAATCTTGAACTTGAATTTCAAAATATTCCAAGGACATAGGTTATCATATGCCCATACTTGCTCCAGAGGACATCTGCCTTAGTCCAGGTCTTCCAATGCAGTGTCCTATTATCCATCTTAAGGGTTGCATTTCCTCAAAGGGGTGGCTCTGGGTGAAGTAGAAACCTCACAAATCTAAGACACGTGCCTGGAACTCATTACCTAGAACGCATGAAGAGGACATTTTCTAACAGCACCACAATCTCTGGCCATAAGGGCACCCATTGCAGTGGGAGACACAGACATAAGCGCCGTAGCCACTCATCCGTGTTCTGGTCCATCTGACGGGGATACCTATGGATGCAAAAAGCATAGTCTACAGGCCCAGTGGTGTTTTTGTATGTCCAGGAATCTAAAATCACTCATCCCTACAGGTCCCCTGAGCACTGCCAGGGGGATCATTGTCCTCTTGCAGCCATCCAACAAAAACCCCTCTAAGAGCCTTTCAATAGAATTCTGCACTTTTGCTGTCAGAGGGCACAGGCATAATAAAATGGCTCAATAACCAGGGAAGTAATGTCATCCGAATTCTTAGTTCAACAGTGTTTATTGAACTATATGCAGGTTGGCAAAACACCTAATCTAAACCTAAATCTAAGATGGGAGCAAGCATTGAGCATCAAATGAAAATAAGGCAGTCCTAGTGGCGTTGTGTCAGAATTAAAAGGGCCTATACTAAGAAACCCTTTGCCAAACCTTACAACAAATACAAAAAGGGGTGTGGGATGGGAGCGCCTGAAGAAGATTCGTGCTCACCGAGGGCTTCGTCACTTCTGGGGCCTGCGTGTGCGAGGCCAGCATACAAAGACCACCGGAAGAAGGGATCACACTGTTGGTGTGTCAAAGAAGAAATAAAGTCCCTTTTTTGCTTTTCAATAAAATCTGGCTTCAAAAAGAAAAATAAATAAATAAATAAAAGAAAGAAGTGTTCACAAATAATGTCAGGATACGGTAGCTGAGTTCTCCCCTCCCCACGTTTTGAGCACGGGGTAAGGTGGGATCTTTAAGCATGGCACACACTCGAGATTTCCCAGCACAAGTCGACAGTTCCACTTGCAGCTGTCAGGACCGTCAATGGCTAAGTCTTGTTCCTTTTGAAAGTATCTTGCCTTCGAGGGCCTGACATCTTTAAATCTCAAAAACAAAAATTACTTTAACAAAATGAAAGTTTGTGTTCTACTTCACTTAAGGTGAGGATTCTTCACCCCTGTGTAACCCTCTTCCGGGCACTGACCCCTGTTTTTCATTGTGTTGATTGATTTCTTTTCACCCATGGGATCTCCCTTTTCCGGATTTGAAACCTAAAACACTTCCTTTCAAAGTCAAGGCGGTTGATGCTTTCCTGGTCCCGAGGGGCTGATTGGTTTACCATACGAAAAACGAACTAGCAAACATAAAGTTCTGTTTAACGAATTTCTCGGTTGATGGCTTCACACTTGCGTCCCCCTCTTCTGGGCGCAGACCCCTTCTCTTCTCTACTTTCAGCCTCCCTCCACAGGGGTCACTTTGTTTTTTCTCGGGTGATGGATTCACTCCTGATCTCCCTCGTTCGTGCTCGGACCCTTCGCAAATGTCAATGTCCTTTTGAACAGTTCATAGTGAACATCCCTCGGCTGGGTTCACGTTTGTTGACACACTGCTTTTAGGGACTTTAGAGTTGCCCCCTTCTCGTCAGCATCCCTCAGTCAGGTTCACTCATGGCAATTTTACATTCATAAAGCTTTGCAGGATTCACTTCACTTGCTTTGTCAAGTTCATAGATCAAAGGCTTTTGACTGTACAGGGACTTTGCTTGACCTCCTGTATGACCACTTTGACCTAACATGGCAGCTCTCCTACAGCCTTCTGGTAACTGTAGTCTCACTCAAACGGGGATCGACCAGAGTCTCTCGTGTTAGCACCCACCTGGTGCTGGTTCCCTCTGGAGCTGGCCTCCCCTCAAAACTTTTACAGTTCTTTTGAACTTAGTTCTTTGGCCACTTTGCGTCTTTCATCCACCACAGCCCGGCATTTATCAGCTCTCCCCTCGACTCACCGGCTGTGATGAACCACTTGGCTTTCATCATAACTGAAGTCAAGGCCGCTACCACAGTAGCAGGAGTTTCCCTCGCTCCCACTTATCACCGTTGACATGCTCCAGTACCATTGACATCTGTTGCAACACACGTGGGCTACTGTCCTCTGTCTTACGATTCCTTCTGCGAAGGTTTCACAGGTCTGCGCCGGAAAGGGCAAGGTCATGTCTCTCCTTGTCAGCCACTCGATATTCGCTCCCTTTCTCTTCCTCTTGAACGGCTGGACCTGGATAGCTCTCTCGTCATGCGGTCTGCCTTGCTTGTCCTGTGATCTCTTGTTCCCCCTTTTATCCCTGTGGGGAAAGGAAAGGGGCTTCAGGTGTTTTTGATTCAGGTTAATTGCCTGACTTTGCCTGAAGCTGGGGTTGAGACATGTCAAGTAAACGGCTTTGGGATTATTCCATTGTCTTTCATGGGGCAACACAGTGTTCATGTCAGAAAGGGGAAGGGTTGGAGTCTCGGATTGTAGTATTTTACCTGAGCAGGTTGGGAGTGCGGGAAATAATAATCAGAGGGACAGGAAGAAGAATGATTCACCTGAGCATAGGGTGATCCTCCCTCATTGGTTCACCTTTCGGTTTGGAATAGGAGAGGGGCCGGTCTTCCATGGCCACCTTAATAAGGGGTTCCCGGGATCTACTTGGGAGAACTCCCTCAGGTTTCCCACATTCCGCAGATAGTTAACTTGAGGCTTTTCTATCTCCTAAGGTCTGCTGGACATTTTTCAAGCGCCACATTCACATTCTGCTCTAGCAGTCCCTTGGTATTGTACAGTGCTCTAACACCCAGCTAGGTGAAGCCACCGCTCATCCATTTAATGTCCATGCCAGTAAACATGGAGGCCTTACAGAGGGGTTTGTAGGGAAGACTTCAGTTTTCAAACTGTTCATCAGCGCAGAGTAGTACTTTAATTCTATTTTTGGTTGACTCCATGGTTCAAGATGCCAATAATGTCTGCCAGATCGGAAAAGAAGGGGAACAGAGGGCAACGCTGTCTGGTGCCCCTGTGGATCACAAATTCATCCGAGACCAGACAGTTTACCAACACCTTTACCTTTAGATGTGAGTGTCGGGCTCCAAAGAGAGTTAGAAAGCGTGGTTGATACCCTCCCAACACAAATGTTGATGCGATCAAGCGCCTTTTCGGCAGCAATTCATGCAACGGCAATGCAAGTGTCCCTCAGTCTATGTACAACGATTATATTGAGGAGCTCCCGCATGCTGTCATGACCATGATGACCTCTAATAAAATCCACCTGGTTTGGTTGTATTAAGGAAGGTGGTCATACTAACATACGTCTTCAGCAGAGACATCGGACCATAGTTTGCACAATCAGTGTGGATCATGCACCGAGCACGGGACAGGGAACCCTCTCCAGAACTTGACCAAATACCTCGCTGAGGATCGGCAACAACAACCTCTTGAATTTCTTATAGAATTGAGCAGTGATTCCCTCTGGGCCAGGTTCTAATGGCAGTGCCGTACAGGGGTCAACATTCAGCAATGAAGGGGGCGGTGTAGCAATCTAGAGCAAGGTGTGATAAGCTTAAAAGAGAAGAGGTGCTACTGTAAATTTCCCCCACACCAATCAAGCATCTGGATATCCTGAAACTGAGGGTACCTCCAGGGAGAGTCCGCCTCCTCATCGCTCTCTCCCTCCAGGCTGCCGACAGTACCTCTATGCCCTGGAGTTCGGCAGGGTTAGCCAAAGTGCTCTTCAGGCTCAATCACTGTATTTTGCAGCAGGGCACAACCCATCCATAGTGGCATGGGAAGGGCCGAGGTCACCCCCACCACCCACCCACTGCACCACAGCGCACTGACGCCAAACAAACAATGCAATCTGGTGCTGGGTTTGAGGGGTGGAAAGAAACCCTCAGGGCATGAGTGATCCAGGCGTTACCCCCGCATGACACACAAGGAGCCAGGCCTCCATTTCCTCACAAGTTGACACCATGATACACCTTACAAATATCAAATAAATACAAAGTAGATATCTACCTGTGTGCGCAAGAGTCCACTCTACAAAGCTCTTAGGCGAGTGAAAACTGCCCCACCACGCTGCCTTCGTAGTCCCACCACCCTAAGCACAGACCAGGTACCTGAGACTACACTGCCATCTACAGGTCAGCTCGGGCAGGGCGGCCACAGTACCTACTGTAACATATCCAAAAGCAGAACAAAATAAAAAACGAACTCTATGGCACAGAGGCATGGCATAATAGATCCCTCTGAACACCAGAGTCGAGCTTAGGGCTGGGCAAGGCGGGTTGGACGGCCGCCCGGGGTGCCCTGCCATTAGACCCCCGCTACACCAACTTGCAGGAGTCTTTCAAGATCTCTACTGGGCTGGCGTGGTGGGAGAAGGCGTTGCAGGCGCCCAATTGAAATTAAATGCGCTCCGCTCTCGGGAGTGGAGCGCATCTAATAACAATAGGGCGCCTGCGTGCCTATTGAAAAATGTGGCGCTCCCCCCGACCTCCTGCCCCATGACTTCGGGTGCGTGGGGCGAGGGGCACCAAATGTTTTATTTGCTGCCCGGGGTGCTGCGGCTTCTGAGGCCGATCCTGCTAAACACATTTCCTTTGGTATGAGCAAAGAGTGCCCCAAAAATCCAGTTATTTGGCCATTTTCCTTCTGAGCCTATGACAGCCTCAGGGATATTTTCTCGAGTCCCCAAGTTAATGCTCTGAGTAGTTTTTCTGGGTGAAGGGTCCTATTTTGACCTTTGGGCACCCACCTTTTGTGCAGGGCCAACTGAAGCTCCTCAGACTTGGAAAGGGCCTTTTCATATCTGTTCTTTCAGCTGTCACAAGAGTCACCATGGCAACCAGCATATCCTCCCACTCAGTGGGCTCTCCGACCTCCCTTTCAGACCCTGTGGCTGGTTGGGGATCCTTCCCAGGGGATATGGCGGCCATCCTGGAGGGGGAGGCTCACCTGTATTCAATTAAGTTCAGTTGGTGGTAGAAAGGAAGGATACCTTTTCCAGTCGAATTATATCAGTACATTGTGAACAGGTTGGACGAAATGCAATGGATTATTTAGGCCATATGACCCAAGGAGGGGGGCATTAGCGGTCGGGTAATGCCCCGGGGGCCATAGTTAGAAGCCTGAGCAATGTGAGGGCTTTAATGGTGCCCCGGGGGCATTACCTGACCAGTAATGCCCCCCTCTGAGGGTCATATTGGCATTAGTATCCTGGCACGTCGTAGCGGGGGAACTAATTGCAATTTTTCTCGAGTCGAGAAACATCGCTGAAACCGTTTCTCAACTCGCGAAAAATAAAAGCACAAAAATGGCCATCGTGGGATCGGGGAGAAGGGACTACATGTAGACCCTGTTCCATTTCCATGCTGGCCATTAAAACCAATATGAAAAAAAAGTAAACAAAAAAAAATGGCCACCATGGAAAGGGTGAAGGGACTAGACATAGTCCCTTCTCCCTTTCCATGGTGACCAGTCGCGGAATGCACTCTGGACGCCACGCAGGCTCAGAGCCTTCTGAGGCAGGTATGGCCCGGGCGAGGGCCAATATGCAGGGGTGTTGCTAGGTCTGGAAAAGATCCGGGGCTATGCTAATGTTGGAACTGTCGGTACTCGGGGCTAGCTGGCCTTTTGGTTGTAGCTCCTGAGATTGTATCCGGGGCTACAACCAAAAGACCAGGGGCTATAGCCCCCTTAGCCCACCCCTAGCAACGCCTTTGCCAATATGCTTGCATTTTACAAGCTCATTTATCCTCTACGGGTAATAATGATGAGTAAATGGACTTGTTAGCAGAATAAATCGATCAATTGAAAATAAACAGAGGTTGAAAAAAGAACATCATAATTATGAAAATTGTAGCAAGACAAAAAGATTGTTTTTAAAAATGAACCCTTTTGTTGCACAAATGAATTGATTTGTGAACAAAGAATACACTCAAAATGTACTTATATAATTCTGCTAGCAAATATGTTCTAATTGGCTTCGTGATGAATGAACAGATTTTTCAAATATTCAGGGTGATTCATGATTTGCGAAGATGGTCTATTGCGCGGCCCTAAAGCTAAGAGGCTTAACAAGCTCTGCCCGAACACCGCCTAGTTTAATCCCCTCTTATTTATATTGCAATGGTGACAATAAAGCATCCTGATTCACCTTGGCTGGGCGATTCAGCTGACACCAGCTACTCTGCAGAGGAAGGAGCCCAGGGCCCGCATGCCGTTTGTCACGTCAGACCAGCACTAACATCTATACAACAATGTCTATCAAAAGATGATTACTATGATATTGGTTTTCTATTCACCTTTGGGAAGAGAGAATTAACAAGGAAATGAAAATAGCCCACGGCTGAGTAGCAACCCCTTAACCACATTGGACCCAACTAGGTTGACACATTATTTTGTAGCTAAACATGTACGATCAGCATATGTGCATTCCTTAAGTGGAATGCTGCTCCAGTCTTGGTTTTAACTTCGCATTCTGTAACTTGTAGTCCTGCCACTGTAATGGGTAAACCCAGGGCTGTAAGTCCCAGAATGCAAAGATAAATCCTAGGCTTGACAACTCCAAACTGGAATGCGGTAGCTTGGCTTGTATAGGCCAGGTAGTATTGCCCCCGATAGTTTGGGTGCATTGTAAGTAGCCTCTCTGCAGTGGTAAAGGCCTCGTGCTGGCCCAATCTTAAATGAGGTAGATCCCTACTGGCAGTCTGGGCAGTGGTCCGGCGTCAGCATTTTTAAGGGTAAAAAGAACAAAGTCTGATACGCATAGGAGGTGGAGCCGAGTACAGGTACAGCTGCAGCCTCATGGCAGAGGCAGCTTCTGGTGGCAGTGCCCACTTTGTGCTGCAGAACATTGATCCGCGGGAGTGCCCAAAGAAGCAGGATGGCGAGGATGCGGGCTAGTTGTAGCACCTCTCAGTCCCGGTTCCCAGAGAAGATTACCAACACACTTAGAACTCTTTGGTGGGCAGAAGCATGGTCAAATTATCAGTGGCAATTATTACAGTTTAAGAATTTCTGCAAGAGGGAACAGGGGCAACAGGCCCTGTTGGGAGCCCGGTAACATTTTGAAGCCCGGGGATAGTCAGTGGCAGGGGTGTTGCTAGGTCTGGGAAAGATCCGGGGCTACGCTAGTTTTGGGACTGTCGAGACTCTTAGCTAGCCTTTTTGTTTGTAACCCCACAGCTTCTATCCAGGGCTCCAACCAAAAGACCCGGGGCTATAGCCCCCTCAGCCCCCCCAGCAACGCCTCTGGTCAGTGGGAACTGTGGAGTGCATGAGGATTCAGGGTGGGCTGTCCCCTGTGCATAGGCAGCTCCTTAGTGCCAGTGTGAGTGGCACAGTAGTGACAGAGTAGAATTAAGTAATCCTATCATCATCCTGAGCCGCAGTTGTCAGGGTCAGAAAGCTGATTTTTAGGTGGTTAGTACAACCCCGACACCGATACTGATGCCCATGAGGAGGATTCACTTGAAGCTGGCCATCGTACTTCAGAGGTGTAATTCCCCTTGAAGATGGCCGCCGCCATCAGGGTTGTGCAACTGAGACCGACCTCCATGGAGAGACCAGCCCACAACGCTCTATCTACTGAGGTCCATGCAGGGACGTAATTTGTGGGTCGCAGCTGCAACCCCTGGTGTCTCCCTTGCTACCCCTGCTGCTTCCCTTGCTGACCCTGACCAAAGTTTTTTTAAACTGACTCAAACCAGTAGACAGTGGGCATTTGTTAAAGTCAATTGAGCAGGGAACATGGTATAATCCCATTTGGTGGTCACACAAGTAAAAGATCTTGCCGATATGGGCTTGTATGCACTGCTATTAATGCTACATAGGGTGATGAAATGTATATCATATTACAGTGATATAGTAACCATATTTTTCTTAGTGTACTGAGGAACAATGCTACATGATGCCACTACCTGTTTTGTCAAGGCGGGAAAGGTTGTGTGCCATCACTTCCCGTGATGTCTATTGGGGGCGGGATCAAATTACATCACTTCCTGTGATCTCATCAAAGGTCAAGGGTCGTGTGATGTCACATCTGCTATCCCTGCTATTTTGGTGAAATGATGTCCATGGGTCCAGGGGCTAGCTCAACCCGTTATCACACATGAAACAGCTTGGCTTTCAGAAGACTCAGACTCATCATGGGTGTAAGTGATTTCAATCCAGCACTCCAAATAAGACAATGCCTCGTATGGGATGCCCAATGGAAACCCTTATTTATATATTTTTTGTCAAAAGTTCTTTGAATTCTGGATGATGTACCCTTATATAACACCCCTCTCTTTGAATTCCCCCGGTCTCACTGAACCAAGAAATAGGTTTGTTTTGCAAATTAAAAGATTTATTTGAACAATTGAACAATATATATATGTCATGATGCCTACCTCCAAGGAGCCAGGTCCGACCCAGCAACCCCAGAGGCAGGCATCATTTCCCCCATTGGAGTGCCAGCGGGCCCAAGCTGGGGCCCTGTGGACACAGTCCTGGCGCCTTAGGCGCCAGGCTCATGTTGGACCCCTATCTTGGCGCCTTAGGCGCCAGGCTCATAAAGCTAGACATGTGTTCAAGTGTTTTAATGTGCACTTACCTGATGCAGACCATGCTGCTACATCCAGGCCCTCTTGAGGCCTGAATGGAACTACTTTACCTGTGGGACTACTTTCCACCCGGGTGTGGTCGGGGAAGGATACATACCTGATCGGTGGAAGGATACATACCTGGAACCTCTTCCAAAGCTATTTAAACCACGCCCGATCAGCAACTCACGCTTCGCGTTGTTCTGCTCCTCGCAGCTGGACGCTCACCGTGTCAGCTCCTGCATCTGGACTTCAGCCACGCCTGTCAGCATCCTGGGTCACCTGCAAAGGGAGACAAGAAGAGAATTGGAGAGGAAGAAGACCTTACCTGCTAAATCTGCATCACGGAGACATCACACCGACGATCCTGAAAAGGAAGACATCATTTTTAAAAGCATTTCGCTACGATCGCTGCAGCGCTGCATTTCACTCACCTTTCCTGGGCGCCTCCATCTTCAGCAGCGATCATCCGGATCCACAGCCACTTCCCAGAGCCTAGAGAGAAAAAGACAAGAACAAAAGGTGAGAGAAGGAAGGGAATAGGAAAAGCTCAGTTTCGTTCTAAGTCTTACCTGTTGGGTCATTCCCATTTCATTTCGGGTCTTGCCGCTTCCAGGTATTTTCCGGACCCCGGCCCCTATGGGGAAAAAAGACAAAGACATTAGATGAGCGAATGCAAAAACATTACCTGAACGCTCATCTAGGAATTACCCGATCTTTACTGGAACTGCACGTTTCACTTCGGGTCGGCGCCATATCTCTGGCATTCCGAACCCCGGCCCCTAAGGGGAAAAAGACATAAGCATTAGCGCTTGCTGCAATAAGACAATGAACATTATTATTAAGCTTGAACTTTTGAACTTGCAACAGAACTTTTACAGCGCCTTACCTGAATAGTCAAGCTTATTTGAGCTCCCATCAAACCTCAATTCAGCGCGTCCCTGCATCAGAAGCAGGATGGAGAACTCATCCTTCCAGACCCTAAGGTGAGACTTCACGGGGAATCGTGGAAGGGTATCATGGAGGGTTGGAAGAGAGTGGGAGGCTTGAGCATTATTCTGTCAGTAGGTAATACTCCCTTTTTACGCACAGGGGAATATTCCTGCCAGTCAGAGAAGCCAGAGTGGAGGGGCCCTTCCTGTCCATCTTCAGAGTCCTGCGCTTCACCTTTGAAGAAGCATCAGCACTCGAAGCCAGACCTGCGCCTCCGTGGGAATCAGGTGAGCGTTACAGAACGCGAAGCCTACCCACAATTTCCCACCCGGGCGCTATGGAGACTTCTGAGACTGACCAGCTGGCCCAGCTTTTGGGGGAATTACGGGCAGAGGTGCACTCAGCCCGCCAGGAGACTAACGCTCTCAAAAGAGAACTGATCCTATCCAAGGAAAGAACAGATGACCTGGCCAAAAGGTTATTGCAGGCCCAGGCAGGGCACACTCCTTTATCTAATTCCGGAGGTACTTCCACATCAATGGGTTTGAATAACCCGGTACAAATCAATCTACCTGGACACATGCCTTTGGCCCCGCCTGAACGTTTTGCGGGGGATCCCAAGAAATATGCCGTCTTTATGAACCAATGTCGTTTACACTTTCTATGCAGACCCGGAGCCTTCCCTAACGACCAGACCAAGGTAGCCTTTATACTATCTTACCTCAGTGGCAGTGCTGCCGATTGGTCTATTCCATTGGTAAATCAGGATGATCCCATTCTCCAGAATTTTCAGGGCTTCCAGGCCAGCATGGAAAGATTGTTCGCTCGACACTCTCAAGGACAGGCCCTTGATAACGAACTGCTATCTTTATGACAAGATAATCAGGATCTCCTGCCCTACATTGCCACCTTTAATAGACTGGTTGTGGAAACTGGATGGCCAGAAAAAAAAAGGATCACATTGTTTCATCGAGGCCTGCGCAGAGAGCTTAAGGATGTTCTAGCTCAGATAGTAAATCCACCCCAGGTCTGCGCAGACTACATAGACTTGGTGGTTCAACTTGATCACAGACTTCAAAATAGAAAAGCAGAAGGGTTCAAGTACGAAACCCGAGTACCGATCAAAACCCACGCTAACTCCAAGAGTACCGACGTATCCGAACCTATGCAAATCGGCGGTGTTAAAGGACCATTAACGCAGAAGGAACGAGAGAGAAGGCGGCAAATGCAACTTTGTCTGTATTGCGGGACTTCCGGTCACTTTCTTCGAAATTGTCCGGTTAAACCACCTAAGAAGGTGGTTGGAGCCACTGATAACGATTTATTGACACCTGATTCGGGAAACGACCTAGCCCGACAAGCGTAGGGGTCCGCTTGCCGAGCTTGAAAACAAACTCTTTGACCTCGCATTTTGTCATGCCAATGGTGCTCGTGAACCCAAAACAGCCTCAGCAGTTGCATGCTATAAAAGCATACATCGACAGTGGAGCTATTGGAAATTACATAGACCGTGAATTGGCTTCCAGGATTAAGCTCCCTCTCCGCCCGAAAGTAACCCAAGATGTCATTACTACAGTAGATGGAACCGAAATAGCCTCAGGGCCTGTAACGCATTCCACTGTTGAAATGACACTGGTGGGTCAGGATGGACATTGGGAAGCAATCGTGTTTGATGTGATCAAGGTCCCACAATTTCAAGTAATTCTTGGAATTCCTTTGTTAGAAACACATAATCCAAGAATTGACTGGCGAGCAAAGAAGATAAGTTTTCCTGATTGTGAACCAACTTGTTATCCAAGAAATCCAGCTATGGGTCTAGCCTCAGCAACTTCTACCCCTGTACAGATACCGTCAGAATACCAAGAATTCCAAGACGTTTTTCAGAAAGAACAGGCTAACACGTTACCTCCCCATCGATCTTATGATTGCCAAATCGATCTGGTACCCAATGCTAAACTACCTTGTAGTAGGATTTATGCTCTTACGGAACCTGAGAACCTGCATTTGCGTCAGTATTTAGATCAGTACCTAGCCAATGGTTTTATTCGCCCGTCCAAGTCTCCTGTCTCTTCAGCTCTGTTCTTCGTGCCGAAAAAAGAGGGCGACCTTAGAACATGTATAGACTATCGCGCCCTAAATCAAATAACGATTAAGAATCGTTATCCTCTGCCCCTGATCCCTGAGCTTATCGACCAGGTGAAAGACGCTTGTGTGTACACCAAGTTAGATCTCCGAGGAGCTTATCACCTGGTGCGTATAAAAGAAGGCGACGAATGGAAGACTGCATTCCGCACCAAATTTGGGCTCTTCGAATATCAGGTGATGCCCTTCGGTTTGTGCAATGCACCTGCCGCCTTTCAGTACTTTATGAATGATGTTCTTCGGGAACTTATCGATGTCTGTGTCATTGTTTATATTGACGACATCCTGGTGTGCTCTTCTTCAGAATCCGATCACAGAAAACATGTTAGGGCAGTTCTTGAGAAATTGCGCCAGCACAGACTATTTGCAAAACTCGAAAAATGCTTTTTTCATACCTCTGAAGTTGAGTTTCTCGGATTCATCCTGACACCTCAAGGAGTCCGAATGGACTCGCGAAAGGTGGACGCCATCCTCAAATGGCCATCTCCTAGCTCGGTGAAGGGAGTACAGAGCATGCTCGGCTTTGCCAATTTCTATCGAAG
Organism: Ambystoma mexicanum; assembly: GCF_040938575.1. Classification (NCBI taxonomy): domain Eukaryota; kingdom Metazoa; phylum Chordata; class Amphibia; order Caudata; family Ambystomatidae; genus Ambystoma; species Ambystoma mexicanum. The sequence goes on from NC_090922.1 coordinate 605,665,244, forward strand.
ATTCATCCCGGAATTTTCCCGAACAGTCCAACCCATCACAGCTCTCCTAAAGAAAAACAAACGCTTCGAATGGACTCTTGAGGCCGAACAAGCCTTTCAGGACCTGAAAACCAAATTCACCTCTGCACCTGTATTGAAGCACCTGCACCCAGATCTCCCGTACATTGTGGAAACCGACGCATCCAGTTCGGCCATGGGAGCTGTCCTTTCGCAAAGAGACCCAAAAACTAAACAACTACACCCTGTGGCCTTTTGGTCCAGAAAATGTTCTCCTCCTGAAATCAACTACGCAATTACCGATAAAGAGTTACTGGCTATTAAATCTGCTTTCAAGGCTTGGCGTCACTACCTTCTCGGGGCAAGACACACCATCACCGTAATTACGGACCACAGAAACTTACAGTATTTAAAGACGGCCAAAGCTCAATCTTCACGACAACTCCGATGGGCTCTATTCTTTGCGGAATTTGATTTTGTAATTACCTATCGCCCTGGCTGCAAGAATGGTAAAGCAGACGCCTTATCCTGGATTGGCATGGAAGAACCTAATTCGAGTTTAGAACCTGTGCCCATCATACCTGAGCAAAGAATCTTAGGCTTAACTTCATTGCAAACTATTGAGGACATCCAAACGCAAGTAAAACAACTTCTAGACTCTTCAACCTTACTGGAATGGAGTCAAAAGGGTCCTCATTACATTGTTAAGGATGATTTACCCTACTTCCAGGAGCGGTTGTTTCTGCCAAGTAAAGAATTGCAAGAACTTGTTATTGCCCATCATCATGAATCATTAATGGAAGGACACCCTGGTATCGCTAAAACGGAGGAAAAAATCAAACGCCACTTCTGGTGGCCTTCTTGGAGAAAAGACATAAAGTCTTTTGTACTGTCTTGCGGAATTTGCGCCCAAAACAAGGCTCAAAAGAAAAGGCCAGCCGGCCTACTTCAACCCTTGGATATTCCACTGGCACCATGGCACACCCTGTCAATGGACTTTATAACTGACCTGCCTCCTTGTGCTGGTTACAACACTATCCTTGTAATTGTGGACCTATTCATCAAAATGGCCCACTTTATCCCTTTAAAAGGTTTGCCTTCAGCTTCCACCTTGGCCAAGGAATTTCTGGAGAATATAGTTTGCACACATGGTTTCCCTTCCATATTAGTCTCGGATAGTGGAAGTCAATTTATCTCCCATTTTTGGAAGAAGTGTTGCCAACTAGCACAAATAGATGTGTGGTTATCCACCAGCCACCACCCCTAGACCGACGGACAAACCGAGAGAACCAATCAGACTCTCAAGCAATATCTTCGGTGCATGTTACACCAATCTGAGTTGAATTGGAAAGACATCCTTTGGATCGCAGAATATGCATACAACAATTCAGTGCATTCTGGAACCGGACAAACCCCTTTTTATACTTTGTATGGTCACCATCCTCGGACCTCTGACCTAGATCCACCTCTGACCCTGGAAATGCCCGCAGTAAATCATCTGCATTCCACAATAACCCGAGCCTTCAAAGAAGCTGCAACTCATTTACAGCAAGCCAAGAAAAAGTATAAAGAAAACGCTGATTTGCACCGAAGTAAAACTCCTCCTTACCAAGTAGGAGACCAGGTATGGCTAGCAACGAAACATTTACCCCTCAAGGGCCCGCGAAGCTTCAATCCCAGATTCATAGGACCTTATCCCATCAAGGCTATAATCAACCCAGTGGCCTTCAAACTGGATTTACCGTCCAACATGCGTATTCATCCAGTTTTTCATGCATCACTTTTGAAGCCAGTACAACCAGGAACCCGACTGTCCAAGCGTCCAGACCCAGTTCAAATTGAAGGGGAATTAGAATTCGAAGTTAAAGACATTTTAGACTCCAAGGTGGTAAAGTCGAAACTCTTCTATCTTGTTGACTGGAAGGGATATGGACCTCAGGAGAGATCGTGGGAGCCTAGTAACCATGTTCACGCACCTCGATTAATACAAAGGTTTCACCGGAGATTTCCGAACAAGCCAAAACCCCCGGAGGGAACAACCTTGGGAGGGGCCTTGAAGGGGGGTACTGTCATGATGCCTACCTCCAAGGAGCCAGGTCCGACCCAGCAACCCCAGAGGCAGGCATCATTTCCCCCATTGGAGTGCCAGCGGGCCCAAGCAGGGGCCCTTTGGACACAGTCCTGGCGCCTTAGGCGCCAGGCTCATGTTGGACCCCTGTCCTGGCGCCTTAGGCGCCAGGCTCATAAAGCTAGACATGTGTTCAAGTGTTTTAATGTGCACTTACCTGATGCAGACCATGCTGCTACATCCAGGCCCTCTTGAGGCCTGAATGGAACTACTTTACCTGTGGGACTACTTTCCACCCGGGTGTGGTCGGGGAAGGATACATACCTGATCGGTGGAAGGATACATACCTGGAACTTCTTCCAAAGCTATTTAAACCACGCCCGATCAGCAACTCACGCTTCGCGTTGTTCTGCTCCTCGCAGCTGGACGCTCACCGTGTCAGCTCCTGCATCTGGACTTCAGCCACGCCTGTCAGCATCCTGGGTCACCTGCAAAGGGAGACAAGAAGAGAATTGGAGAGGAAGAAGACCTTACCTGCTAAATCTGCATCACGGAGACATCACACCGACGATCCTGAAAAGGAAGACATCATTTTTAAAAGCATTTCGCTACGATCGCTGCAGCGCTGCATTTCACTCACCTTTCCTGGGCGCCTCCATCTTCAGCAGCGATCATCCGGATCCACAGCCACTTCCCAGAGCCTAGAGAGAAAAAGACAAGAACAAAAGGTGAGAGAAGGAAGGGAATAGGAAAAGCTCAGTTTCCTTCTAAGTCTTACCTGTTGGGTCATTCCCATTTCATTTCGGGTCTTGCCGCTTCCAGGCATTTTCCGGACCCCGGCCCCTATCGGGAAAAAAGACAAAGACATTAGATGAGCGAATACAAAAACATTACCTGAACGTTCATCTAGGACTTACCCGATCTTTACTGGAACTGCACGTTTCACTTCGGGTCGGCGCCATATCTCTGGCATTCCGAACCCCGGCCCCTAAGGGGAAAAATACATAAGCATTAGCGCTTGCTGCAATAAGACAATGAACATTATTATTAAGCTTGAACTTTTGAACTTGCAACAGAACTTTTACAGCGCCTTACCTGAATAGTCAAGCTTATTTGAACTCCCATCAAACCTCAATCCAGTGAAGTAACTGGGTTTCAACATGCCCCTGCATCAGAAGCAGGATGGAGAACTCATCCTTCCAGACCCTAAGGTGAGACTTCACGGGGAATCGTGGAGGGGTATCGTGGAGGGTTGGAAGAGAGTGGGAGGCTTGAGCATTATTCTGTTAGTAGGTAATACTCCCTTTTTACGCACAGGGGAATATTCCTGCGAGTCAGAGAAGCCAGAGTGGAGGGGCCCTTCCTTTCCATCTTCAGAGTCCTGCGCTTCACCTTTGAAGAAGCATCAGCACTCGAAGCCAGACCTGCGCCTCCGTGGGAATCAGGTGAGCGTTACAATATATCACACTTTTATAAATATGGAAAATATGAATAATATCTGAATATCACACTTATGAGTATGAACAATGATTGGCAATGGGTAATATGACAATATCAACAATCTATTTAATCAATTAGGTGTAGGAATAGGAAGAATAATGTAGCAGAGAATACTTTGTATGGTTCAAGGAAATGCAATGATAGGAAAGAATGCAACACGGAAAGAAACTTGATATGAATTCAACCAAAGACAATATAATCACTCTTTCCCCCTGTTGTTACTCACTCCCACCAATATGCAATATGAAGAGATGAATGAGGGCACACAGGTATCAGGAATAACGATCAACAATTGCAGTTTCAAACCCGATTCCCCCCAGCAAACTTAGAGAGAACAGTAATGATTTTAAAACAGGTCAATTGCTTTTAAATGTGGTTGAATTGAATGGGAAAAATGCTAAAAATTATTTTAATTCGCTAAATGTGATCCAGAACTAGTGAGAGTGGTTTTGTATTGGTTCAGGTAGACACTAGCAATGATTGTTGAATAGTTAACAGAGTGAGAACGAAATTCAGAAGTTGAAATCAAGAAATAGCTGTTTTTACAGGTGGTGAAATTTAGCCAAATGCAAATTCGTGGCAACTTTTCCGTGTGCGGGAAACGCGATTACAGAAAAACTATAAGGAATTGGAATGTTGTTCTGGGTTCCTTGGCAAGCTGAGGATGTTAGCTTCAAATGCAATGTAAATTTAGTTCCTAGCACGTATGGTTCAAAAGTTACAGAGGTTTTAGTAGAGGTCAATTTTTCGCAAAAGGAGTCAAGACTTCTAATGAAGTTGCACTTTGAATTACAAACAGATTGGCTTACACTAACAATTCTCACAGGATTAGATGGATGAGAAAGGATTCAGGATGGACAAAAGAGATTCTACAATGCAGTCTGGATATGTTGGAATGGGTTGGATGGATTACATTAAACTAAGAGATGACTATGGACAGTTCTACGCTAAATACTCACAACTCTGGTTTAAAATGGAATGGACCCGTCAAAGATCTGGTCAAGGGTTTGGGCTTCACTCACCACCGGACAGGATCAGGGCACCGGGACTCTGCTTTCAGCAAGGCACTCTGGTCTGCACGGCCTCTTGGACTGGATCTGACGGGTTCTGGGTTACAGTCTGCTGGACTGGTCTGGATCTTGGGTTCTAGTGCGGGTTCTTGGCCAGAAGCAAAACAACTCAGCCAGGCTGTTGAATGGTTTAGTTAGGCCCAGTGGAAGTTTGGGGTTAGAATCAGGTTGCAAAAGATTATAAAGGCCTGCTGAAAAGGGTTCAGCTTTTTGGATTAGGCCTCTGCTTCAGTGTTCTGGAGTCTGGTTCTAAAGTCTGGATCTGGAGTCTGGTTCTGGAGTCTGGATCTTCCTGCAGGGTGCTTCGCTAGTGGATCAGTTGATGAGTTGAAGTGTGTCTTTCTGGGTCCTCCACAGTCCCTATTTATCCATTTTCCAAAGGGGTGGGGAGGCTGATTCTACTATGTCCAACCCTCTAAGGATCTGATAGGTCAGAGAATTCCCCCTCTCCTGATTTGAGAAAGGAACAGTGTGTCATGATGTGTCATCATGTGTCAGAATGACTGTGTTTAAGTTCCAAAGGAAATCCCTCCCCTTTGCTTTACACAGCAAATCTATTTTTCCCAAAAAACATATGTTCAATATGCACAACTTGTTAACAATACATAATCATATGACAGATTGACTAAGGTACATTTCTATCAAAATCTTATCTTCCTACGAGTTTTGGTTCATAAATGACAATTTTTCGCGCTTTTGGTTGGTTACACATTTTTCGGATCTATACAATTTTTTATACATACATGCACATACCCTCTGGGCATATTCCTGTAATTTTTCATGTTCCTAGCATAATCATAATAGCTACAATATTACAAATTTTGTGGTTCAGTCTCTGAATGTCGCACAGATTCCAGATTAGTTTTAAACTGTGAGTGAATTTTTCATTTTAATAATCTCTAGGTTTCATATTTTTGCCAGTTCGGCACAATATTTTATAAGTCTTTTCCGAAAACACAAAGTTTCTTCAATTTCAAATCCACATTTTCAGTCTGGCCCGCCTCCAAGCTTGGCTGAGTCAGAGAGTCACATGGTCTTCTTCCTGCCAGGGCAGCTGATGTCAGTCACACCAGAATTAGCATTTTCTATTCAGTTCAAGGAACCCATTGTCTACACTCAGAGCAACATGCCAGAGTGCACCTCCTACTTCCTTTCACACCAGCCTGCCAGTTTCTTAGCAGAGAGCAGGGGGGAGATTCCTTTGTTTGGGAGAAGGTGAGGAATGTCTTTGAAGCTCAGTGTGGGAAACTTTAACTTTTAAACACAATATCTGAAATTGTCTTGTCTTAAAATATAACTTACATTTTTAACAAATACATCAACCAATTTCTTAATTCAAGCCTTTTTAAAATATAGTTTTGAATTGTCTCCACCTCTTAGGCTTCTGATAGCAAGTCTTTATTTGGCATACTTTGAGTTCAATGTCCAACTTTACACATGACAGGTTTTAGAAATCACCAGCTTCTGACAGAGGTGAGTAACGGTGTTACACCCATTTTTGACATATTTCTCCAAGCAAGCAATCTTCAATGTGGATTTTCTTCTGATAAGTGTACTTCTGTGGACATTGTATTTAGGTGGATTCCTGAAGTAGAATGATGTTTAACACCCAAGAAGGAGGTTGGGTCTTTTGGGTGGTTTGTGAGCCATGATTTTTGTAAATTTGACACCCAAAAAAAACGGATTTTCACACAGCTTTGTGTTTCTTTTGCAATCAGCCTTGCTTTGTAGGCAGACAAATGATGGGTTTTGGTAGTTGGCTCCTGTGTTAACACTGAGATAGGCAAAAGTGGATGACGGCCTATTTTTCAGATTTTTACTGCACACATTTGGGTGATTTTTAGCGAGCAGCATGCTTTCCGGTGGCCATTCTGATGTTCGTGATGCAAGCAATGCACAAGAATGTTGCAGGGCCTGGACTAGTGGGTTGAAACATCCCACATGAGAGACCGAATACAGAAACTGCCAAAGCATCACATAACATGCTGTAGTTATACAAAATGGTACATTTATCCTGCAATTTACAGACATCTTTTTGTTAGGGTGAGTATTCCGACCAATCAAAACATTATTCGCTCGAAAGGGTTTCTTACTGAATCTCTGTAAGACATGTTCAAATTTAAAATTGTGTGCATTGATATGCTTCCATAATGCTCTTAGCAGTTAAGCAAATCACCAGGACTGGGTTATATAAAGAGGTACTGTGTTGTGTTACCTGGGACCATGCCCCTTGGCCAAGCCCCCTCCTCCCCATGGGCCGCCCCTCCAAGGAGGAGAGAGTTCCCAGAGTTATGTTTTTCCATTTCCAACACTGCTCACTCTCCTTATCTCATCCCCTCCCTTTGTCTGTGCTTTAATGTGAGAACCTCACCTGCCTCCTCTGAAGTCATCCAGGGATATGAAGGAAGGAGGGTTTGAGTGGGGGAGTGGGGATGCAATGGTATAGAGACCATCATATGTTTTGGAAATTGTGGCGTGGGATGTAAGGTAAGGAACATTGCTGACTTTTGAAAAGGAGAGGATGCGAAGGTGAGTTGCGCCTGAATAAATACAGTGATTAGGTTTTCAAAACCAAAAACTGGGACATGCCACCTTTTAGCAAAGTAGGACGACAATTTAGTAGTGACTACTAAGACAAAAGTAGGATTATACTTCAGTAGCGCAACAGACATAGGTTGTTGTGTAGTTTTTAATGTCATAACTTTGGCTGTGTTTGATAACTTGAAATGCTAATTGAGTTCATTTGAATTTGGAAAACTGTCCAACTACAAGTCATGCCATTTCTAAAGCACTATTCCAGTGAATTGTATTTAAATTGTGCCAATGAGTAATTCTTTTGCCATTGTACTCGGGAGATGTTTTGGAATGGAACTACTCAGAGAAGTAATGCAAAGTGACAGTTCTTAATAGGTTTACATGTGGGGTTTCTTCAGATCCCATGGACCCTGACTTATTCGCGGCCACCTCTCTTCCCCAAACACATTGCTTGTTCCCGTTGGCTAGAGCCATGCCAGCTGTTGCTGACAGCAGCGTGACGAGTGAAAAAGCACACATATCTCGAAGGGGGTGGAGCGGCTGTTTTTTATGTTTTATAGTAGAAGGAAAGTTGCAGAGACAGAGGCTTCCCCTGAGGTGGTGACTAGCCTTCTCTTTGCAGACATACATTATCATTGCATATGTTCTGCAGGATTGTCGCTATCAGACTGAGGGTGCATTTTCTCTGAGAGGGGGAGTTGAGGGGGGCATAGATAGGTTCCAAACGGGAGGGGTTTCTGACAGACCTTTTTAATTATTACAGTTTGTAAATAATGGAACACATTTGCCGGTTCAGTAGCACTACCCATCAATCAGTGGCCAGCATGACAAATTAAGCATTGCCTTGTTGCTCAACGAATACATAGGAACAAATTGGAGTGTATTCTCATCAAAAGAAGCTATTAAAATATTGTTGCGAAAAGCACATTAACAAACCTAGGATATTTCCTATTTTACTCTTTCGAAATAACCCTATGAAAAGCAGAAGGGACACATAATAAAATGGAGAATTACTGGCTACGAACATAGGATTGGCCACATATATTTATTTATATTAGACAAATATGTCTGTGATACAAGTGTTGTATGTTTGAATCACCATGTACCTAACACATACTATGCTTGGAGCTCAATTTTATTTCTCACAACACTCACCCTAACATTAAAGCGTTTGTAACCATGAACCATTTGTACATTAATTCAAGACATTTCCAACATTTGGTTGTTTGACAAATTCAACCATCCACATGGTTGGCATGGGCTCACCAGGGCTTTTTAAAAATGTTTAAATAAATGGAATGATGGTAGACCAACCACAGGAAAATGTGTAGAGCTAATCCACACACATTGTCCTATGCTCCCTTCACAACAAACGCATAGATCTGTGCACTCTAGCATGGACACATCCTACAGGCACAGTATGCCATGTCATATTTAGTTGGAATGTGACAGCCAAGGAGGGCACAATGTCATCACAGGAAGGGGCAGGACACAATTCCCCTTGCTATGGTCAGTCTGATTAACTGATAAAGGCTCCATGGAACCGCCCTGCTCTTTTGTTGGGCCCTGGAGCTGGTGGCAACGATTAACCCACCAAAAAGGGGTACTTCATACAGGCCCCCATCAGGCCTGGCTTCAGAGGATAACAAAAGAGATCGGAAGCACGACAACCTTTTATGTGTAACTGTGTCAACCTGAAGCCAGCTCCCACCCTCAGTATCAATGACAGTGAAGGTACATGTCTGGGTCTTTTGTTGCATAGGCCACTCCCGCTAGGGGCACCCCATTCATAAGATACCAGAATGTTGTTTGCAGAAGCCAGGGAGTCTGGTCTCTCAGCATCTTCAAAGGAGACCTTCCGCTTTAATCAGGAACCACAGGGAGATCCATTAACCAGAGAAACTCTTTGTTCACAGCAGACAGGAAGATGGGTTGGACCTAGTAGCATAAGGGAGTGAGCCCAGAGCTCTTTCTGTTGAGATGAGGTTTCCACCATATTGGTTCTACGACACCCCTTGTTCCTGTCGGACCCCCTTACCTTTTCCTGTTGCAAAGTACTCTGGTAATTACCTCATGCATATAGAACATTGTTGGTAGGGACCCCATGATAGGTTCACTAAGGTAGGTTTAGCCTACACCAATCACTGTGATCCACCTGGTTTATAAAGAGGGCCAGAGCCCTTCTTTTGGGAGAACATCTGAATACTTCACATGAAGTAGCAAGAAGAATTCATTCTTGGACCCTGGCTAAAGGTACAGTCTGCCTCACAGATTCCGCCAGTGAAGGAAGGTCATACATATCCAAAAAGGGAAGCAAATTCCCTCCCCTTAATTTCTCTCAGTGAACAGAGGGAGAAAATAACCCAGAGGACCCTCTAGCCACTTCAGAACCAGTACTCAGCCAGCACACAGCGTGCTCTGCTAGCCTCTGCAGCAAGCTCACTGGACAGGGAGTGCCAGAAGGTCTTTGAACCTAAAACCAAGGAAAAGGCAGCTGCTTGAAAAACACTCTCGAGGTTTAGGCCGCCCACCTTAAAGGATGATGCAAGCCAATTGAAGAAGCTGAGAGAAGTGCAACGACAAGTATCTACTGCCGTTTCTGATGATTCCTGACCCTGAGACGTTATGAAAGCCAGCCTATAGCCATTCGTCCAGCTTCGCTCGCTGAATCATCCTGCCGCCTGATATCCTCCGCTAACTCCCATCTCAAACTCTGTTGCAGAAGCCTGAAAAGTGGCCTGAAGCCAGCTCGACACTGTCGACCACCAGTAACACCTACAGCAGAAGGTACATTGTGTTTCTGTCCCCCTGGTCCTTCCCTGAATGCCCCTAGATTTTAAGATCCTTTCCCCCCTTTGTGCTGAAGCCACAAAACCTAAAAAAATGGTTGTGGTTATTAACCACACCGACTACGCTCCTGTCAGTAACCAGAGTGCATCCCTTTTCCTTTCCTTTAGTAGTGTTGGTAGACTGTTGTGATAATCATTGTTTTCCTTTTTCTTTCATTGTGCATTTGGTTATAAATTAAATAAACCTTTAACGCAGTTAATAAAAAACGTATAACAGGGAAAGAAAAAACCCCAAAAGATTAAATAAAACTGGAGATCAAATACAATCATTAAAAATATTAAATTACATATTTTAAATCTAAAGACGACACATTGTATTATTAATTAATAATAGTCATACAACAAGTTCATATGTTGATACTAAATTGATACAGAAGTTTTAATTAAAAAATCATGAATAGTACTATAAGGGTAAACATCAATGTGCTAAAGAAGTTCAATGAGACAAAGAGCTTCTCTCCAAACAGGATATGCAGCAGCGGAAATAACAAGTCCCTTAGCCCCAAATATACCACTCCAAAACTGGTCAGTTTCGATTGAATCACCATTAGAGACAAAATGTAAATAGCTCTTTAGATAGTACATCTTCAATTTGGGACACATAGTAAGGATATGGCGTACCAGTTCTATTGTTGGATTACAGAGACGACAAGTCCTGCCTTTATGAGGCTCATTAATACATTTGCCTTTGTGTTTATGGGTAGGGAGAGTATTAAAACACAAGTAGGTGATGAATTTACGTCTTCGCAAAGAGCATCATTTTGTAAGGTAGGGACACTTGTTGGAGCAGCGGGCCCCCCAGCATGAAGTCCATGCCACCCCTGAAGTATTTAGGTAAGCGCTGACATCGGATGCGCTTTTCATGCGCTTTTCATGAAAATCGTTCGTTTTTTCACTTCATTAATATCGCTGTACACGGAATGCTGAACAGCCTGCCCCACCGACATTTATGCTGAGAAATATTGCCACAGCACCTTAACGCCAGTTTGGTACACGAGGTACCAAGGTGCTCCAAGATGGCCGCCTGCACTCCTTTGTGTGCCTTCAGTGCCTAACTCGAACCAGGCACTGCATCCTGATAGGCTGCTGAGCTCTTTTTCCTTCTGATTGGGCACCGGCAGGCGAAGCCGGCCCACCTCCTCCAAGGCCCACAGAAACAAGGCTAGTGTCTGTTTCATGCCTGTTATGTGCCTGTGTCTGCCGTCTGCCAGACTCCCTGCACGTCACGATCTGCCTCCACATAAGATAACCTGCAAACTGCTTCACTAATAACAGTAAGCGTGCGTTTGCACTTATTTATGGAGACTATATGCCCATTCATAACTACGGACACACTCTGCTAACATATGGAATACTGATTTTTGACCAAAACCGTTCAGCATTATATTGTCTGATAACTGAATGCCACTAAATGCTTACTCACTGTGCACACACTTACTCAATTGCTTTGTCTCATTTGCAACATGCGTTTACATGATGTAAGTAGCACATGTGCTATCACAGCATTGGATTAGCGTGTGAGAAGGAAGCCTCCACCTCGCCCACGAGAGCTGGAGCTTTACTCACTATATCACTGCATAGCCCGCCTACAGTGCTTCATACTTGTTGATAATAGCATAGATTCATTATTTACTATCCAAGCATTTTGTCTGCCCATAACCTATACTAGATATGCCCTGTGTATCGCATCTAGCCTATGTGTGTTACTGCATTAACTAGCCTAGTTGGGCCTCGCGCCACAATTGCATTTAGCCTATGTGTGATTTTACACTTGACTAGCCTAGTTGGGCCTTGCGCCACAATTGCACTTGTGTTTCTTGCACTGCTTAGCCTAGAAGGGATCCAACTATAACTAGCATCTGTTAGGCATAGCATCTTGAATCTAGCTGTTTATCCATGCATTTTAGCCAAAGTGCCTCATCTTGAATCTAGCTGTTTACCCATGCACTTTAGCCAAATTGCCCTGTTTACTTGAATCTAGCTGTTTATCCATGCATTTTAGCCAAACTGCCTCATCTTGAATCTAGCTGTTTACCCATGCACTTTAGCCAAATTGCCCTGTTTACTTGAATCTAGCTGTTTACCCATGCACTTTAGCCAAATTGCCTCATCTTGAATCTAGCAGCCTATCCATGCTTTCTAGATAAACTGCCATACTTCGAAGCTAGTTGTTTACTCAGGTACTGTGGCCAATACGCTCTGCCTTAATCTAGGCGTCACTCATATTTTAGCCAACCTACCACACTTCCACCTAGTTGTCGACCTAGGCACTGCAGCCATCCTGCCATATTTGTCCTACCTCCTAGGTGTTATTCAACGTATTCTCAGTAACTCTGCCCTACACTTCAAACCTAGGCCACCCCCGGCATCCCAGCCATATCAACTACCCTTAACTAGGTGCTACGTAGACCATCCCAACCACGTGTGGTCACCTAAATTCAGGTATTACTTAGCGCTTCACAACACTCTCGACCTCACCATTTAGCATGTGTCTATTCACCACTAACTTGTTTGCCTATTTCCTGATCAGCCTCAACACTACATTACCGATCAAGATGGCTCCACACCTACCCAACATGCCAGCCCTACCCAGGCTTAACAACCAAGTACCATACTTAGATTTAAACGACCCTCAGGTACTGCTACCTTCCAGTCACCCTCGCACCACCATAGAAAGGAACTTAGGACTTAGAGCCAGACTAGCCAAAATCCATAGCCCCCTGCCCGCTCATTGCCCACCACACAAAACTCTAGAACGTTGCCACTCCGACCATATCCTTCCACACAAACCAGTAACCCATTACAAAACCTCTACCCTACACCCCTTCATAACTCCCTCAACTAGGGCACTCCTGAACCTACACAAGACAAGCACCATACTACTACTTCAAAAAACATAGCCACTACTTCTAAAAACATAGTTAGCCCTAAAATTAAGGGAGCCTTGATCAATGCCAGATCGCTAGTAGCTCATGCTACAGAAATTGCAGACTTAATCCTCACTGAAGACCTCGACTTCCTTGCCATCACTGAGACTTCGTTACACCCAGCAGCAGGCCCTATGCTCATGTTGGCAGTCCCAGATAACTGCTCTATTCTGAGACAAGACCGCCCCAATTCCAGAGGAGGTGGTGTCGCCTTCATCCATAAGTGCAGTTTTACCATGAGACTAGCTACTTCGACCGATGCCCTCTCTTGTGAATCACTAGCAGTCAAAATACCACTCACTAACTCCCAAACTCTTAACATCTACTTGATCTACCGCCCGCCAGGCCCCATTGGCACCTTCGATGAAGACCTTAACTCTATTCTATCTAGCAACCTCAAAAGCTCCACTCAAGTTCTCACCTTAGGAGACTTTAACTTGGGCTACAAAGACCCAGAAGACCATCACGCTAGCACCATTGCTAACACTCTTACTGAATTAGGCTTTGTGCAAAGATGTACGACACCCACGCACACGAAAGGCAGAACACTTGACTGGGTGGCCGACTACAATTGCCTAGTGAATATTACAAATATCTCACCTCAAGCCTGGACTGACCAACACTTGGTATCATTCATGCTCTCCACCGACAGACCTCCATCCCCGCCTACCATTAAGGCCCCACCCACTCTCACTAGAAACAAGAAGAACATGACAGCTGAAAGACTTATCCCTAACCTACTCCCCACACTCAACTCACTTCCTGACAACCTGGACCCTGAGTCTCTGGTTGAAGAATATAACAAGATTATGGCCACCTCGCTGGACTGCATCGCCCCCCTTAAACTTAGATCCAGTAAACCAAAAACGCACCTTAACAAATGGTACACACCATTCCTCAAAAAACTAAGGCAGCAAAAAAGAAACTGCGAGGCAATCTGGAAAAAATCCCCCTCAGTCTCAAACAAACTCAAACTCTCCAAACTAGCTGCACTTTACAAAAAATAAATCTACCTGGCCAAACGAGCCTCCTTTGACTCTCGTATATCCCAAGCTAAATCCAACATGAAAGAACTCTTCTCCATCCTCAAAGAAATAGAAACCCCCATAGCACCCCTTGACACGTGCACTAAAGATAAAAACTGGTGTTCAGAAATTCAAAGTGCCCTAGCAAACAAGATTACGACACTTCAAAGTAAAATCTCCAGCAAAAGAGCATCCCTGAATGACACCCTCAACTCAAAAATTCCGGACAAGCCCATGCCCACCGACCTAGCCCGTTTCCAGTTCTCCAAGGTCAACATACTGGAAGTCAAAAAAATTATCTTGTCCCTGAAACCGTCTAATTGCCAGGGAGATCTGTGCCCAGCACAGCTCATTAAAGATGCTTCCCGCGACCTCTCCCCTTTCATTACAAAATTGATTAATGCCTCCTTCGCCACTGGCTCCATCCCTACTAACCTAAAACAATCCTGGGTACTTCCTCTACTGAAAAAACCTACACTTGACCCAGCCATACCCACAAACTACCGACCCATAACAACTGTTCCCTTTCTACTGAAAATTCTGGACAAGGTTGCCTTTGTACAAATACAGAAGCACCTGGAAGAACACAACCTCTTAGGATCTAGACAATCTGGATTCCGTCCCCAACACGGTACCAAAACCACTCTTATTGACTTGAAAGCGCAGATCGATTCGCTCAGAGACAATGGGCAAGCCGCCCTACTCCTCCTCCTCGACCTATCTGCAGCTTTTGATCTGGTCGATCACTCTGTCCTATGTTCACACCTCCACACTTCAGCTCACTTCTCCAGCGAGGCCATCACCTGGATCACATCCTTCCTTAACGGCAGGACTATGAGGGTCTTTTCTCCCACGGAGGCAGCAGACCTTAAGCCCATCACCTGCGGTGTTCCTCAGGGCTCCTGTGTCTCCCCCACATTATACAACATATTTACCAAGCCCCTTTTCAATGATTTGGATCATCTCGGTATCACCTACACTAACTATGCAGATGATACTCAGATCCTCCTTCCGCTTTCAGGAGATTATGGAAAGGATTTGGCCTTGCTAAATAGGGTGCACATCATCATCCAGGCATGGATGGCCACTCATGGACTATGCCTGAATGATGATAAAACAGAACTCATCATTTTAGGCACTACATTCAGTATAAAGAAACTTGGCCCGGCCTATAACTCCTTCATGATTGACGGGAACAACATCAAAGTTGGACAGGAGGTCAAAACATTGGGATTTTATCTAGACTCCAATTTTTCCCTCAAAAGACAAGTGAGCTCCCTTGCATCCTCCACGGCTTATACGTGCAAATTAATCCGCGCAGCCAAACCTTTCCTGTCGGACACTAGCTACACTCGCCAGAGCCCTCATATTGTCTCGTCTCGACTACTGCAATGCCCTTTACCTGGGATCCACCAAGGCCACCACCAGTAAACTGCAAACCCTTCAGAACAACGCTCTCAGAGCAGCTCTGGGCATTTCCAGAAGAGAACACATCACAGGACTCAGCCAACAGAACAACTGGCTCTCCACCAGAGATAAAATTCTCTTAAAAACGGCATCACTCACCCACAAGTCTCTTAACAACGCAGCCCCAACCTACCTGATCAACAGATTCCATAGACAGTCCTCCTTAAGACCCGTCAGAATTGCATACAAAGATTGTTTATCTGTTCCCCACTACAAACGGGCCACCATAGGAGGCAACAGCTTCCCGGTAAAAGCTGCCAAGCTTTGGAATTCCCTGCCTCCAAACCTTAGAGTAGACTTGCCCTATCAGAACTTCCGCTCCAAGGTAGTCTCCTGGCTGAAACTGGAGACCCACTAAGACAAGGTAGTGCCCAGCGCTACACGCACACATTGTAACCACGTGTGCCTTCTTGCTTACCTGTATATAACGGCCTGCTGGCTTTACTGCTGATTTGTATATAACATTTGTGTACCTTATTTTTGTATTATGTATATTCTTTGTGTACTGTAACCAAGCTACGAAAATTCTTGTAAAGGCTGCGCCCTGATACCCCCGGGTACGCTCGTGCATTATAAATAATAAAAACAAACAAACAAACAAACAATCAGTTACAGCAAAAACCCTGACTAAACATCTTTTTTTGGCCAAGATATCGATGTTTGAAGTAATGTCCAAATCCCTGGCTTTATTCTTCAATATTACAGATGAATTAGGGCCCTCAACCAAATCCTCTAGCAAAACATCAATGCTTTTTGAATGGTTAAATGTGGGAGAACGTAATTCCGCTAAAAAAGGATTGATGTGTGCCCGTATATGTTGGTTAGCCAGGACACTAATTAAGGTAATTAAGTTAACTGAATCAGGGTGACAAGTAACAATACTAAGGAAAAACATACATCGCTGAAGAAGCCATAAGGTGCAAACTGATGGGACACCCAATTCGCACTTCAGGGCCTCAACTGGCACAGAACTGGGCACACCTAGTACAGCCCGTAAGAGCTTGCCTTTGAACTTTTCCAACCAAGTCATCATAGATTCAGAGAGACTAGCCAAACCATACAGTACCCCAGGCAAAACACTCCTGCAATAGATCATGATGAGACCCTGTATACTGTAGCCACTCTTCTTGCCAATGAATCTCTTAAGCAAAAACCATTTATTTAAGGCTTTGAGCATGATATAATCACAATAGAAATCGTGAGCAGGGTAGGAGCTAATCGGAACTCCTAAATACATGCATCTTTTAACAATTTCTAGGGATATGCTATTAAACGAACAACAAAATTATAATTTGCTGCCAACAATCCGAATGTTTGTTTTTAATACATTGACTCTGAGGGGATTCTTTTCACTATAAGTAGCCAAGGCATACAGCGAGTGTTGCCAACCGATTGGGGTATAGTCTAACAAGATGGTATCGTCAGCATACCCAATCCAGAATACCACAGTGTTTCCAATTTGGGGAGAGAAGTTACGCTCCAAGCTAATATCAGAGCCCATGTCAGCGACATACAAGTTATATAAAAGGGAGGCCAGGACACAACCCTGTTTAAGTCCAAGGTTGGTAGGTATTTGTTGTGTGGTTATCCCTAATTGATTAATACGCACGACAGCCGAAATGTCTGAATACAAGGCCACGAGAAAGTATAATGAAGATGATTCAATCCCCAGTTTCTTAACTTACTACAAAGCTGTGAACGTGATACAGTGTCAATGGCTTTAGTGAAGTCCACAAAACAGAGATAAAGATCTCTCTTTACAAAGCCTGGGACATCGGCCATATGAAAATGAAGGGTACTGATGTTATGCAAAGTGCTTTTCCCTTTGCAAAAATCCATCTGCAAATGGTGTATCAAACCTTTGTCTGTAGCCCACTGCATGAGTTTCTTTAGCAAGATAGCCGAGATAATCTTTTGACTAATGTCTAGCATTGCTAAAAGCCTGTAATTAGAAGGGTTTAAGCAGCAAACCTTCTTAAACACAGGGACCAAAATCGATTTTCACCAGCCCACCAGAAAATACCTATTGTCTAGTACTTTATGGAATAATTGCTCTAAGACAAAAGACCAAAAATTGGGATTGCAATTGAAAACGATGTTTGCCAAAGAATCAGGTCCTGGGGCTCGAGAGCCCTCAAGGGACATTATAATCAAGAGGATATCATTGCTCGCAAATCCCTCGACCAGACCTACAGAACGAGAATAAATAACAGCCTCCACAGGGGGACAATTGGAATCAAAGTAAAATTCCAAAATTGCTTCAGTCCATGTTAGTTCCCTGATCGGATTTAGCTCCTGCATAGACAGACCGGTGATGTAGCGCCTAACCATGGCCCAAAATATCCTATTATCGTTATTTTTAAGAAGGACAAACAAGAACTTCAGTCAGCGTTAGCAATATGGTGTTTGTGGTTTCTGAGGCAATTTTTTATAATGGGTAGAGGCCTGAGCAATCATTTTTATTCTCACTTTCCATTAATAATAGATTGTTCTTGCCAACAGAGCACTTTGTTCAACAGGGACTCTTTGCTTGTTGTATTGCGATGTCAAATATAACAGGCCTTGTGACTAGAAAAGTCTGATAGCTATTTTCCAGCTGCAAATGCTTTCTTAGGAATATCATCATACTGTGCAGATCACAATTGTACTTCACAAGCCATTGCAAGAGGAAAGGTTGGTTTAAACACACAAACTCATTAACTCTCATAAAATAATGTCCAGTGGTGGTTAGTGGTGGCGTGGTGATTAATATGATTAGTTCTTTGTGGAAACAGAATCTTGTAGGACCAAGATAAAATACCATGGTCACTGAGAGAAGTAAGCAGCACAGACAGAAGGCCGCAATGCTCTCAAAATTTCCCATCCATGAAGACATAGTCAAGAATGGAGGAGGTTTTCCCATTTAACCTGGTAGAAGGAAACTCACCACTATTGCAACCCTTGTTGTTTAGACATAGCAAATCATGTAAATTGGCAAGCTTGGCTCCTCTCAAACCCCCCAAGAGCTGTGGAGAATTAAATTCCCATAATTCATCATGAGATGGAAACAACAGAGACAAGGCTATGTTTGCCATCAATTGGGGGCATTCAAACCACCAGCAATAACAATGCTGCCAACAGGGCAAAGATTGATCACTTTCAACAACTTTTTTCCTACATAGTTATTATCTTTAAGATAAAGTCCCCCAGGAGGATTATAAATGTTGATAATTAACGTTTACAAAAAGGAATAGGATTGATCATTGAAAATGGCAGGTCAGACATAAGACGAAGGAGGATCAACAATCAAGGGCTTGAGGCTAAATTGACTAAACCCCCCACCGAACGACCTTTAGCTCCCTAAGTAGCAAGACAATATAATATGTTATAACTGTCCAAGTTGAATGTTTTTGTTGCCCACATTTCTTGTAATAGGAAAACACAGCTGGAAGTGATATGTTCAACATCCAGAGGATGTGCCAAAAAAGACCAATAACCTCTGGTTTCCAACTAATCCACTTAATAGTAACCAATTGAATAGTTTGTCAATAATTGGGTGGTTCTAGAGTGTCTGGCACCCACTGGATAATCTCCTTAGCGTCCCTATGGCTACCTGGCGCTCGGGCAAAAGATGCCTGCAGCCTAGGTCTTTCAGAAAAATGTTTGCTGTTTAAGTTAGGTAAATTGCTAGAAACAGTAAAGGGGTTGAGATCTAAGTTATCAAGTAACATAACCTTATGGCAGACCATAAGTATAAAATGGACCCCACCATCCCTACCAACTATAGACCGATTACCACCGTGCCATTTTTAATTAAAATCTTAGATAAAGCTGCCTACATACAAATCCAGGACTACCTGGAAGCTAACAACCTGCTTGGCTCACGGCAATCTGGCTTCCGCCCACTCCATGGCACCGAAACAGATTTGCTAGACCTCAAGACACAAATTGAGGAACTAAAGGACAGTGGGAAAACAGCTTTGCTCCTCCTACTCGATTTATCGGCAGCCTTCCACTTGGTGGACCATGCAGTCTTATGCAACCACCTCAGATCGGCCGCCAACTTCACCGGAGATGCTATAACCTGGGACCAATCCTTTTTAGCTAATCGTACTATGTGAGTCTTCTCCACCACTGCCTTTGCTGACCCCATCAGAATAACCTGCGGTGTCCCACAGGGATCATGTGTCTCCCCTACCATGTACAACATGTTCACCAAGCCTCTGTTTGACAAGCTGGACAGACTGGGTGTCACCTACATGAACTATGCAGATGACACCCAGATCCTCATACCCCTTTCGGGCAACTTTGAGGCAGACTCAGCCTTGGTGAAAAAGATCTACACCCTCATTCAGGCATGGATGGCATCCCATGACCTCTGCCTGAATGACGATAAAACGGAGATACTAATCTTAGGCTCTGAAGCCTACATCCAAAAACTAAGCCCAAACTACACATCTTTCAACATTGATAACAATCCTATCAAGGTGATGCCTGTGGTTAAAACTCTTGGATTCTACTTGGACTCCTCTCTCACACTTAAAAAGCAAGTCAACTCCCTTGCCTCCTCTACCACCTACACTTGCAAACTCATCCATGCATCCAGACCGTACCTCTCTAGTGCTAGCTGCATCACTCTAGCCAATGCTCTTATCATGTCAAGATTAGACTATTGCAATGCCCTGTACTCAGCAGCCAATAAATACATCACAGATAAAATTCAAAGACTGCAGAATAACGCCTTGACTGCAGCATTGGATATCCCTTATAGAGAGCATATTACCAAATTCAGGAAAGAGGTTAACTGGCTGAAGATAACGGATAAAATCCTCCTCAAAACTGCTTCCCTTATATCTAAATGCCTGAACAACCTAGCTCCCCCGTATCTAGTGGAAAAAAAGCACTAGGAAAGCAAATACCCACCCTACCAGATCTGCTAACACTTTCAAGCTAGAGACTCCTAGGTTCAAACGATCGACAGCGGGAGGAATCAGCTTTCCTGTTAAAGCCTCACAATGTTGGAATAAGTTACCACTTGAACAACCTTACCCTAAATTTAGACATAAAATACTTAAATGGCTGCGCGCAAACGACACATAACCTGATTTACACCACGTCTACCACACCTGGCCCATACCGAACCTTTACATCCGCAAACTAAACTGTACTCTAGGTAACCGAGCATGCATGATCACCTACAAGGCTCTATATGCTACATAGTTATATGAGTTTGATTTGTACATTTTATTATATATTTGTCTATATAGATAAACATGCTAGTGTTCCCTGGACATCCTAAGATATGCCCTGTACTCTTATATATATTTTTGCCTATGTGTTGTATATACTTGTGCCAAGTACTGTAACTAAGCTTAAGATTTCTTGTGTATATTGTTGCGCTCGGCTACCTAAGGGTTTGGCGCGCATTACTAAATAAATAAACAAACAAACAAACAAATCAACAGAACCCAAGATTTGCAAAATACCAGAACAAGTGCTCAAAAGAGACTCTACAGCAGAAGAGGTGAATTTGATTAATGCCTACTTTGTTAGGCTGTTCAAATTGGGTAAGTCAATGTGCAACACATCATCACTACTTATAGATGACAGACGAGGTATGTTCTTCCACAATGCAAAAAGAAACGATTGATTGAGAAAAGAACTCTCAGCTTTGGGCCAAATTCCTTCTAGCTTTGCCAGTTTTTCCAGTGACGATACGTCACCAGGTTCATTGAGAAGATGATAACCCATACCAGGTTTGACACTGGATGCTGACACCCAAACCCTGAATCACCCCATACACACCCCACTCTCTGCGCGGAATGTAGTATATGTAGAGAATGTCTGCTTCCTTGATCAGCCAGTGGATAGAAATGGAAGACAGACCCAAATCCAAAGAATTTCCAGAAACAAGTTAAAGTCCGCTCTGACTGCCGAAACACTTCATGAGATAATAATAATGTAGATATTTTTATACAACTTTGACTGGACACTCCTTTTATTATTGGGTAGAAATTGTATTTTTGCTGTGTTGCAACCAACCAAAGATCCACCGCCTTTCAAGGAGATAAGCTTGCCGTTCCTTCCACATTACTGAGATGGGACAAGGTGTTTTATAAATGTAACTGTATGCTTGTTTAATCTGTTCAGATCTCTTCTGGTGTATTAGAGGTGTGGGGCTGATTGATGGTTTAGAAACCAATATCCACTCCTGGACCACTGGTGCCCCGGAAGATGATTTATCACAGGCTGTCAGGCTAAAATATTTGCAACATTTGCCGCTCTCTGGTCCGCCTGTCTTCCTGTTTCCAGTGACAATTCTAGAAGAGAAGGGCAGTTCACAGTGCACAGACATCCTTAGAGATGTATTTATAGGACAGACAGTAAACATAGAATTGAGGAGATCTCAGGTGAAACAAAATCCTCTTCCAAAACATTGCAAATGATCAATATTGACCCAAGATTTGCAGTGGGACATATATCTCTCGAGCTATCGACTACGACTAATGCCTTTCAATTCGATAAATAACCTAACGCATTGTTTAGTATTTTCCTTCAAGATTTAGGCTTGTGGTCAGATTACCCTTCTCTGTAATATATGGAAGAATGTTAAAAATAATTTAGTGTTAAAGATTTTTAATTATGGGCTTGGATTGAATTTTGTGTTTTTGTTAATATTCATGAATGTATGTATGTATGCCTGTATTAGGTTTTATAAAGAGTGAACCCACCTGGTCAGAGTGCTGGAAATCAAGAGAGTGCAGTAGAGAAAGTAGAACAGTATGCATATAATATTTAGATTACAGTTAGAACAACATAGCAGGAGTTGATGCAGGGAGTTATGTGTTTGTTGAAATTCACATTGGTCAAGCTGACTCTCATGCCTAGATTGCATTTCATAGAAACACAAATGAAAATGGAATAAAATCGACATTATTGCAGTGACATGACACGTCTGATATCAGTCAGAGCTGATTGGCGCCAGTCTCCTGTTTGGATTTCCAGCTTTTGCCAGGGTTACGTAAACGATGTAAATACAAACGTCCGGTCTCTACATAGCTGCGATCAATGAGGCGAACCGTATACCGGTGTGTACATGTGAGTGCAAGGCATGAAGTATTACATTCTAATAACATGACCTGAAGCAAAGATATGGAGTAACCCATATTCAGAAACATAAACACACTTAGATGCTAGATGCCGATGAGGCCTAAATGACAACAACAGGAATAAAAAAAAAAGTCCTGAAATATTATACTCAGAGCAGTTAAATTAATCACTTAAGTGAAGCAATGAAATCCAGTAATTGCCACGTAACGCAGTTAACTCATAGAAAATGAGATATAGCAAATTGGGTAAAACGCCATAATCTCATTTACAGACATCCAATTCAGTGTCTTCATGCGTGTGTAGGGCGTCACTCGCAACTGTAGACACAAATAACTGCTCCAGCTATGTTTCCCGAATATTCTTCCTGTGTTATTTACCTGCCGGTTTCTAAACCTTCATGCCTGAATCCTGGGCCTAGACGCATGCCTCTGACTGTTTATCGACCTTACTTCAGAGCATGCGAGATAGGTTTGATTAAAGGTTTGTCGTTGTAAATCCACGAACTAGAAATAGTCCTGGGCTTTTACTCTTCAGACTTCGGCCAGCAGACACGTGTGCCACATACAGCCCGTCTGTCTTGGTGGCGGCAGAGGCGTAGGCAGGGTAGGGCCTGGGGGGCAAGGCCCACCCAAAATCTGTAAATGCCCACCCAGCAGCACTGTGTGGGCATTTACAGATATTTTTGTAAGTGCAGTGTGCCCAACTACTTTAGCCCCAGGCCCCATTTGCTATACAATCCTGGCTACGCCTCTGGGTGGTGGTGATAGCAAATGCTAGAACTCGTGTTGGGCTTGGGGAACATTGCTGCTCAGTCCAGGGGGTCTTCCAAGCCCTGCGCCTGTCATCATGATTGGTTGAATGAACTCTGGAAGATTCTGTAAAATCCATGGAACCCAGCTGCATTTCAGACTTGCTAATTTCCAGTGACTCATGTTAGTGCAGGCATGTGTGGCATTGCCGTCTCCAGTTCTGAATGTGAAGGAAAAATGCATTTTCTGAAATGCGCTGCCCATCCTGCAGCATTATGGGTATGAGAAGCTTGCTCCGGCCTACATTGCCAGGGCAATCTTACCTTCTGAAAATATTTGCTACTGCATGTGCCATTCTCCACGGTGACAAACTGCAATCATGTCACTTGTGGGGCATGAATACAGGCTGTGTGCCAAATGCTACACTTTGTAGGCTGCAATGACAGCCTTTTCCTCTTTCTCAATCAGAGTGAACCCAAACAGGTGTTCTAAGTGACAGTTGCACTCCAATCAGTGTAGAGATCTAGACTGCTATGGCATTGAATGTTGGCATCGAGTTCCCCAAGGTTTCCACATGCATTTGTGCTTAATGGTCTTTTTTTCATGAAACTGGTCCACAGTTAGTGGCCAGAATAACAAATGTGCCATTTGCCCCCTTAGAGGCAAATTGGTATTAAGGGGTAAACGCCTACTAAGATTCCAAGTGTATGCTAAAAGGGACGCGAACCCCATCGGCATGAGGTAGTGCCTGGAGCCAGCAAGAGAACTCCTATTGGTCAGGAGCATGTGTGGCAATCAGGCACCAGAGGTGCACTCTACCAATGCCACCGAGTTTGTGGCACACACACAGAGCACACCCAGGGGACACCTTTGGAGAGTCAAAGCAGGATCCCAGGCACCCTGTTCCTACCCAAAGTGTTTTCACACATATAAACTTCACCCCCGGTTGGGGGGGCTTGGCCCAGGGATGTCATTTGGGGCCACCAGGGGTTGCAACTCTGACCCCGGAGGTCTCCATTGCTACCCCTAAAAAAATATATTTGTTGAACAAAATCTTTTTTTGTAAATTCAAGCTCCTGGGCTGTGGCCAGCGCCATGTGGCTCTTTGTTTCTGGAGTGGCTGGCTTTCTTGTTCAGGGCTCTTTAAAAAAAAGACAGGGGGTTCTAAAAGGGCAACACTGGACAGTTACACTAAATAAGAAAGAATAGGAATAACAAATAATTTGTCTTTCTGGAATTCTATACAATAATTGCTAGACTCATTAAAGGTTTATTCCAGGCACACTTCAGGGGGTGAGTCACTGATTTAGTCTGTGCTCAAACACCTTAAATTCACAATGCAGACAAAATCCTCCAAAAAGCATTTGAAGTAGATTAAGCATCCATTTCGGACTATATGTATTTTGCTTTTCGCAAGTTGCTTTCATAACATGTTTTTTTCTGCCGTTGTCTCTGTCATGATTATCCCAAGACATTCCATCTCGGTGTCCTCGGTCACTTGACAAAATCATTGTGCCTAAATACTTGTGTACTGTGTAGAAATTTTGGCCGTAGCACACAAGTGGCCCTTGATGTCATTGTGCCACAATTAATGCTTTGTTGTGATGTGTATATATTTCCTATCTCACTGGCATGCCGTACAGGATGTTTGTTTGCATGTATGAGGTAACGAGTGCCCAGAGTACGGGATGCCGTGTGAGTGTGCTGTTTTCCCTGCGCTACTTTAAATTCTTTAATATACAGTTATGAACCCTCCCAATGGTATGTATTTTGCCAACCTATGATCCCTGTAAAGTAGATCCACGCAGGCTTGACATGTGGCCAACTTTGAACCAGACATGCAGATGTGCTGGCCTGCTGTAAAATCTCAGTTACCAGTTTAATGGTATCTCCTATAGAGTGTAATTTGCTTTCTGACTTTGAGAACATACAGATATGTAATTGCTAATTTTTACTATAGCCGGTGAGATAGCTCTAGCAGGTATGATAGCTCAATGGGTTGAGCGCTCGCTGCTCTGATGCTTGTGTGATCTGCAGGTTGTGGGTTCAAATCCCGACGAGGCCAACTCAGCCTTTCATGCATCTGAGCTTAATAAATGAGTACCAGGTTGGCTGATGTTGTATTTATATTTGTTCTATATAAACTAAAGCGTTTAAACATAAGTGCTAAATAATAACATATCATATGGCCTTGGACATCTGCTTACATTAACAGTAATTTGGTAATATGGGCCTATACACACTGATATTAGCAATGCATATGGTGATCCATTCTTGTATGCAAAGTATATCACATTACAGTGATATTGAAACCATATTTTCATAGTGTACTTAGCAGCATGCTATGTGATGCCACTTCCAGTTCTGTCAAGGGGTGAAAGGTCGTGTTCCATTGTTTCCCGTGATGTCACTTTCAGTGGGGTCAAAGGTCAAGAGTCATGTGATATCACTACCACCGGCATTTTGGTGAAATGACATCCCTGCTTGACTCCATTTCAAATGAAGGCCTATTGTGCCCACACTAACTGTGACAGCTAGGGTGGCCAACTCTTTGATAGTCTGTCCCGGGACACTTGCCCACAAGGCGGTGATGACATCACTTTATTCACGTTTGGCCCACCCCCTTTTTTTTTATAGTAGGTCTTAATTCCTCGCTTAATTGAAATGCAAATGGTTTGTCCTTGGGCGGTGATGGTCACGTTTTTTTAACTGCAAACATGACCATCACGACCCCAGGAACAAAGCATTTGCATTTGAATTAAGCCAGGTGTCAGAGCGTTCCAGCTTGACCTGCAGGCTCAAAAGGAGCCGGGGCTGCAGAGCCGCCCTGAGAAAGAAAGCAGCAGGCGGCAGCGCCGTGCTGTGTACACGGCCACTTCAGTTTGCAGAGTGGCTGTGCTGGAGGCAGGTTGTCCCGACAGAAGTCGGGAGAACCTGCGTCCCGCACAGCCACTCTGCAAACTGCGGGACAGAGTCCCTAATTGCGGGACAATCCCGCAAAATCTGGGACAGTTGGCCACCCTAGTGACAGCGCTACAGGAGCCTAATTGTCTTTATAAAGAATGGTGGCTCACCTACTGGACATTTAAGAAGAAGGCTGGCACGCCTGACATTCCTGAAGGTGCTGCGTTGCGGGGCTGCTTTCTTCCTGGGTTCGGTTGCGATCATGGGTGGCTTTTTGTTGTGGTACCGCGACGCATGTGCTGGCGTGGCTCGCATCGCTGCGGCAGGACCGGGCTCTGTGCATTTGCTGATTCAGCCCTGGGTGTCCTTACACAAGAAAAGGGCAGGAGGTTGAGCACAGACGTCACTTTCATATGTAGACATTGGAAGGTTGTCACACCTGCATATAATCTCACGCTATACAGATTATTTTCGTTTAGTGCTAATTTTTAAAAGTGTTTTATGTAGTCAAAAGTCGTACACTTCTGCTAAAACACAATACATAAATAAATTATAATTTAAAAAAAGTGTGCACATTTTTTGAAGTGTATGTGAATATAGAGTGATAACATGATAAGAAGCATCACCAGTGGTCTTCTTCTAGAACCTTCAGAACCTTGCCAGGCTTGTAGAAATGTGAAGTTTTCCATGTTTTCATATTTCTTTTCAAACCTTTCACAAAGAAATGCCAGGAGCATTCTGCTTTGAAAGCTCAGATAATGCTTAGCTTAAAAATGCACATGATGTCCAGCAATATATGTTTGCTGATTTTGACATGTTTCGGTAATGCAAGAAAACCACCGCCTCTGCGTTTTATTTCTCTCTCCTCTTTGTGTCTAGAATGTTCGTGGGGAGACCTCTTGAGCACACTGTTTTCAAGTCAGGCCCCACGTGTCCTTCGGTGGCTTGTAGATTTGGGGTTTGGGCGGGGTGGGGCGTTATTTGGATCACAGTGCCTTCCCTCTGGGAAAAAGCAACTGCGCATGCGGTACCGATAAGTTATCACTGCGCCATGTGGAGTACAATATTTCTGACAATAATAATATTTGCCAAGTCTCTGCTCTGGATGTTGCTGTCCGGTCGCTAAAGGGCTGTGTGGCAGTGGAAATCTTCATGTCTAGGAAGCACTCCCCTTGGCCAAGGCAAGTGTGACCTCCCACTGCCTCATTTACACACTGGGTGGTACGCGGACATCACATGGCCACTGCCCAGAGCCTGAAGTGAGAACACAAGCCAATGTCCTGGCAGGCTCTTTCCACAGTACAGAAAATACCCCGGGAATACCCTCGTGCCCACCAAAGAGTTCAGTACGTCTTCTATTTCTCTTTTACATTGGGAGAGAAAGATGGCGCAAAAGTGGTAGGGCTGGGAGCAAGATAAGGGATACGTCGGCATACGCTGTGCACGTTATAAGTGATCAATACGTGTGCTGTCTTTGCAGCCGACACTTTAGTTTACTGCACTGTATATAAGTGTGGCTTTTTGTGTAGTGCACATTTAACCAGATCACTTCTAAGTGATCCCAATTATGGCAGCTAATGGAGACATGGCCCATTTAAGTAGAGTGGTTAGCTCAGGATTGCATAGCTTGTGCCAGCAGAAATCCTGGCCTCCACACTTGACCAATGTGCAGTTTTGCAGGTTTCAGGCCACACATGTTCCCATTGCATCTTAAGGGTTGCACCAACGTGCAATTCCTAGCAAGAAATAAGCAGTGTCCTCTGCACGCAGATGATGGCAAGCAGTTCTTTTAACTGTCACTGAGTGGCATTGTCACTTTCATTTATTCTGTGGGTGTAATGAGGATGAGGTGATGCTTGTCTCAGTTCCAGTTGGGCTCTTCCTCTGCAAAGTCACAAGAGCCAAGCCAGAGCCAGGCATTTGGCTCTAACCAGGCTCAAGCCAGCATTAGCTCCCCATCTCAGGTGTTATTCTCAGGTAGCCCTCTGGGGGTCCCATCAGATAGGGTAGTGCTCTAAGACAGCCTTGTTAGCCCCAGCAAAAAGCACAGTGTTGCAGTTGATAAGACATCTATGGTAAACAATATATGATGAAAGGGATCTGTAGTAAGTTTAGTATCTTTCTGTAGGAAAGCGATGGATATCATAGCGATGGATATCCATATCTATTATCCACTGTTCATTCAAGGACTTTTAGTTTTGCGTTTCCCATTCGAAATCCAGGACTACAAGCACCAGCATGCATGCAAGTCCCTGAATCCACTGAACAAGCCGGCCTAGATGAATATCTACCAAACGAGATGAGGCATAATGTCAAGCATGAAGGATATGAAGTTGTGAACATTTTCGGTAGGGTAATCACGATGATGAAGACTTTATCCTGACCCTCAAAACAATATTAATGATTTTATCTGCATGATATGATATCTTATGTTATTTATAACGCGCTTAACACCAAGAGGTTTCTAAGCGCTGCCAAGGCGAGCGCGTTGCCCCTGACCTATCCTCGCGGGACCTCCAAAAAGCACGTAACAAACGCACTGAGAAGACTAGTGTGTTTTTTCGGTGCTGCTTTGTGTGCACTCAGTGGTGTGCACTGATGCTCTGCACTGATGCTGATTGCCAGTCAAAGTTAAGCTATGCAACAATGACTAATGGCGCGGGCTCTTGGCGGCCGACCTGGGAACGGGGCATCATTGGCTGCAGAGTGCTGTGCAGCCCCAGAATGCAGGGCAAAGGCCAGTCAAGTTGGGGCTGTGCAGCAGCAGCAGGGACATGGTGCAGCAGGGTTAGTAGCAGCTGGGGTACAATGAGAAGACAGGGTGTGAATGCCTTGGCCAGCTGCTGCGTCTCCTCATTCCAGGAGATAGACCATGACATGGACTTCTAAATCAAAATCCTGCGGATGCGAGTAGGCATGAAGAAGGATAAGGCCCTGGCTGGGTCCAAGTTGGGCACTGTGAGCAGGAACACGCATAGGAGGGCCTTCCAGCCCTGCTGCACCCTGAAACATGATTGTGGATGGTGCAGCTGCTTGGGCCTGGCATGTTGCACACCACTGTGCTCTGATTGCCTAGTTCATTTTCGCAGGGGCCAAGAAGGGGGCCACATGAGAGGGACCCTGCTGACTCTCAAGGGAGGCATTGGCACGGGCGACCGAATGGTCCGAGAGCTGGTGTAAAGTGCTGCAGAGGCAGCGAGTCACATTATTTGTAAACAAGGAAACACGGGGTTATCACGCGCTAGTTTGTATATGGAGGCCAATGCACAGGCTGCATCACCAGGGGCACACCACTAAGAAAAACAATGGCTGCGCACTCTAACATGATTGGCTGTCAATCATGTGTCGGAGATGGCATAAAGAACACGGCAACTCCCAGAAAGGGTTCAAGGGTCTTTAATGAAAAAAAATACCCAGGGCGCTACGGGCATCCCTCACTCTTAGATCTAGAAGAAGCCCTTTCGACCCTAGCCCAGGAGTCACTATCCCCAAGCCAGTACCCTGAGCTTATTGACCCCTACTGTCTATATCCTAAAGGCAATCACCTTATCTATCTAAGCTCCCCCCAGGCCTTTCTAACTTATGCTACCAAGGCTGCTAGTGCGAAAGAGGTCAGAGACTCTACCTCAACTCAGTCTCGGTTCTCTCATGGCCTGATGTTCCTCTTTTACTCTTATCCTCCTTTTGCTGCTCTCCTCATTCCTAATCCACCCACCTGCTCTTCTCCCTCTCCCTACTTCTTCCTTCTCTGTCCCTCTTATGCCTCTCGGTATACTGTCTACTTCCACCCTTTCACGATACTCTCTCCTACTCCCTGTTCTACTGCTCACCCTCTCTCCTCTATTACTACTCTCCCTTCCCCACATTACTACTCACACTTCACCACACTAATACTTCACCCCCCACAATACTACTCATTTTGATTCACTACTATTTACAGCTTTAAAATAATAACAACACATCTTTTACATTGTACATATTATCTACATGCAGCCTGTTTCTATAGTCCGTTACTGTCATCTAGTGGACCTTTTAATAATTAGAATCCTGGTTTTGTGGTTTTTAAATGTCTTTTCACCTGTTTACCATATTACTTTCTACCCACTTTTGCCTTTCTAATACCCGTTACTGGGGGACATCCCTCACCCCTCTGTCTACTTATACCCGTCATTCCTCTTTTTTGTCCTCCCCTTTATACTATTTTTAACTAAAGTCTATTTGGACTCCCCCCCACCCCACTTAAACCCAAGCTTGCAATACTAAACTGTTGCCCATATTTCATTATTATTTCATCCTGACACTGGCCCTCATTATGAGTGTGGCGGAAAGGCAACAACGGCGCCGGTAGTGCCACAGGCGCCGTTGTTACCTCTCCACCACATTATGAGTTCCGCTCGCGGGTGTCGGACTACACGCCTGGTCAGACCAGGCGTGCAGTGCTGCACCCGCGAGCAGAACTCATGATTTCACCAGCACCGTTATTAACGGTGCCGGTGCAACCATGCTCCCGACCCTCTCTGGGGCAGAATGGGGATCGGAAGGCTGGCCATAAAAGAACCCGCGAATGGGCAATTACCGGGTCCGCGAAACTCGCCATTACCCAGTTCTTGCCCATTCGCAAGTGCTGGAAAAAATGCAACTCCTGCGGCAGTCGTGCCTTTAATAAGGGCACGCTGCCGCCGGAGTTGTAATGAGGGCCACTGTTTTTTGACCCCTTTATTTTTGTAATTTGTTATTTTTACCCCTTCATTTATTGTCTACTATTTTCCCTGCAATGTAATCACTGGTTACCTACTACTCCCTCCCTCACACTTCTCTCACCACTCCATCTGCCTTTTTCTCAGTCACTCTCCTTTCACTCTCTCGATCACCATTCAGTCACTCCCTAAACGCCTTCCAACGCTCTCACCTACCATGAACCATGTAAAATACATATAGTTTAAGTTTCTAAAAAGAAATACGAATATATTATGGCAGTTTAAAATTGTACACACTATAATACACTGTGTCACATTTAACTAAGCTTGTGCTTGAATTGTGTCAATTTTATATTATACATTGTTGATATTTTCAGCTTTTTAAATAGCTTAAATATCTGAAAATTAGAAATATATTTATATATTTCAAGTCATTTTTCATTTTTGTACATATCATAACAATTAATTTGTAATGTTTTTCTCATGTATAGTTTTTTGCTTTGCCTTTAAGTGCCCTGAATCTTTCTAAACGTACTGAGGCTGGAGACACCTCAGTTTAAGAGGCGCAACACCTGAAACCTTTAGAACTTTCCCAAATGTTCAAGATTTCCAAATGACAACTTTCTGGAAGTTTGCACATCCTAGTCACATGCAGGAAATTGCTATTTCATTTGCTAATAAATTATGTAAATGTCTTGGAGAGAAAACATTTCAGGTCCCAGAATCCTTGGGTAAGAGCCCCCAACAGTTAACTTTAAATCCTACTTAGTTTGTCAAAGCCACTGGTCCACTATGTACTAAAATAATCCTTTGACATCATTTGATCAGATTTTTGTAGAGGAAAATGATGCATGTGTTACAAAAACCTTCAAATAAACGTGCAGTCATAAAGGGGCTGATTCATGGAATTATTTGCGCCGAAAAACAGGGATTTGTGCGCTATTCTGACCGCAAATCCCTGTTTAACAAATGGGGATTTGCGGGCAGAATGGCACACAAATCCCCATTTTTCGGCGCAAATAATTCCATGAATCAGCCTCAAAGTGTCCGGAAAAATGATTTGAAAAATTGTCCGCAAATCAGGAATCATTATGAGGCATGTGGTAACAATAAAAAGGAGCATTTCCAAATGCTGCCTGTTTTTAACACCCCTGTGAAAATGTTTCAGGTGGTCTTTACTTTAGCAGATATCTGATTAGATTGTGAAGTAACTCCAAACACCTTCAACGTTTACCTTCATCAAAAAGGTGGTGGTTAAAATGGCAAAACACCTCCAAAACGTAAAAACATTTATTTTCCTGTACTGGGATGGTAGCACTACTGCTTTACAGGAGTACAGAGATGATTAGTGAATAAAACTCCCTGTCAGCCTCACACTACTACTAAACCAGCAGTGATCCCAGCCATAAAGGTGAAAGAAGCACAGCTCCATGTTATACCTCCTTTTGTGTTTTAGGGTAGCAGTCAGGCACAGGCTATGCACTTGTGAACTGGTACAGAAGCAAAGCAAACAAGAGTTCTGGGGTAACAAAATACACAAATTGACCAACAAAAGAGCTATAAAAAAGAGGATACTTTAATTAAACTAGAAATTACACACAACTAATACAAAAACTAATAACCCTCCAATAAGGGAAGACACAGAGAATGCAGAGTTTGGAATAAAGGGGGCACTCTGGGTTTGAAGAAAGGGGTTACAGAATATATTGTTTTTCTTGTCCTGAGGAACTTGCACATTGCTTTCCTTGTCCTGTGGAGATATCACATTGCTTTCCTGGTCCCGAAGATCTCTCACATTGCCTTCTTTGTCCTGTGAAGATCTCACATTGCCTTCCTGGTTCTGAGGAACCCTCACGTTGCCTTCCGTGTCCTGAGAAACTCTTACATTGGCTTACTTGTCCTGTGGAGATCGCACATTACCTTTCTTGTCCTGTGGAGATCTCACATTGCCTTCCTGGTTCTGAGGAACCCTCACGTTGCCTTCCGTGTCCTGAGAAACTCTTACATTGGCTTACTTGTCCTGTGGAGATCGCACATTACCTTTCTTGTCCTGTGGAGATCTCACATTGCCTTCCTGGTTCTGAGGAACCCTCACTTTGCCTTCCGTGTCCTGAGGAACTCTTGCATTGGCTTACTTGTCCTGTGGAGATCTCACATTGCCTTCCTTGTCCTGAGGATATCTCACATTGCTTTCCTTGCCCTGAAGAACTCTCACATTACCTTTCTTGTCCTGTGGAGATCTCACTTTGCCTTCCTTGTCCTGAGGAACACTCACATTGCCTTCTTTGTCCCAAGGAACTCTTACATTGCCTTACTTGTCCTGTTGAGATGTTACATTGGACCTCATTACGACCCTGGCGGTAGGGGTTTAACGGGGTCGGTAGAGCTGCCGGCCCCATTAAACCCCTACTGCCTCATTACGAGGTTTGCTCCCGGGACCCGGTAAGGACGCCTGGCAAAACCAGGCGTCCTTAGCGGGTCCCGCGAGCAGACCAGGATGCAAACAACGGGTCTGTCATTAACGGGCCCGTTGTTTGCATCCTCCCCATTCCCATTGAGCCCTATGGGGGCTCAATGGGAATGGGGATGTACAGGGTCTGGGTTCCTGGAATGGGGAAATACTGGGCCCTCCAAGGTCAGAACGTGCCGGTATTTCCCCATTCCAGGAACCCGGATCCGGTACCCGGAATGGGAGTAGCCATGCCACAAATAGCGGCATGGCTACCTCCAGGGTCATAATGAGGCCCATTGTCTTCCTTGTCCTGAGGAACTCTCACATTGCCTTCTTTGTCCCAAGGAACTCTTACATTGCCTTACTTGTCCTGTTGAGATGTTACATTGGACCTCATTACGACCCTGGCGGTAGGGGTTTAACGGGGTCGGTAGAGCTGCCGGCCCCATTAAACCCCTACCGCCTCATTACGAGGTTTGCTCCCGGGACCCGGTAAGGACGCCTGGCAAAACCAGGCGTCCTTAGCGGGTCCCGCGAGCAGACCAGGATGCAAACAACGGGTCTGTCATTAACGGGCCCGTTGTTTGCATCCTCCCCATTCCCATTGAGCCCTATGGGGGCTCAATGGGAATGGGGATGTACAGGGTCTGGGTTCCTGGAATGGGGAAATACTGGGCCCTCCAAGGTCAGAACGTGCCGGTATTTCCCCATTCCAGGAACCCGGACCCGGTACCTGGAATGGGAGTAGCCATGCCACAAATAGCGGCATGGCTACCTCCAGGGTCATAATGAGGCCCATTGTCTTCCTTGTCCTGAGGAACTCTCACATTGAATTTATTGTCGTGTGGAGATCTTGCATTGCCTTCCTTGTCCTGTGGAGATCTCACATTACCTTCCTGGTTCCGAGGAACCCTCACATTGCCTTCCGTGTCCTGAGGAACTCTTACATTGGCTTACTTGTCCTGTGAAGATCTCACATTGCCTTCCTTGTCCTGAGGATATCTCACATTGATTTCCTTGCCCTGAAGAACTCTCACATTACCTTTCTTGTCCTGTGGAGATCTCACATTGCCTTTCATTGTCCAAAGGAACTCTTACATTGCCTTCCTTGTCCTGTTGAGATGTTGCATTGTCTTCCTGGTCCTGAGGAACCCTCACATTGACTTCGTGGTCCTGAGGAACTATCACATTGCCTTTCTTGTCCTGTGGAGATCTCGCATTGCCTTTCATTGTCCAAAGGAACTCTTAAATTGCCTTCCTTGTCCTGTTGAGATGTTGCATTGTCTTCCTGGTCCTGAGCAACCCTCACATTGACTTCCTTGTCCTGTGGGGATCTTGCATTGCTCTTCTTGTTCCCCTGATCATATTGGCTTCTGGCTGCGCCTGTTCCGTGAGTTCTCAAAGGAGAACTGTTACCTGGCAGAAAGCTTGCCTGTTTTCCTATGTGGTGCTGAAAACCCCCTCAGCTTACTTTTCATCTTGTACAAAACAGTTGACAAATGACTTGGGTTTTCTCCGCACACTGCTCGAAATCCCGCCAAACACGACTAGCATCTTTATTTAAGCAATTGTCGGGGCTGTCAGCAGCTCATATTTTTTGAGTATTTTCACCCCCTTGGGAATTTGGGCAGGATGGGATGAGGGGACAGGCATTGGCACCGGCCCTGGGAGAGCTTTGCTGGCATCTGGTGAGATTGCTCACCTGCGGGTGGATCAGGGTCTGGGTGAGGCGTGCATAGCAGCTTGATATGATGGATGAGGCAGGGCGTTTTGAAGGGGTGCCATCTCTAGTGCTGAGAAGACACATGAGCTCATGTCTGGTAGGAGTAGGCCCCTTGTGGCCCAGCCGGGTCTGCGCCTCGCCCCCTTCATCCCGGCAGGAAGGCCAGGCACCCGTCCGCATGGTGCCATGGCCTTATAAACGAGCCTAGTCACAGAGGCAAGCGAGTCAGGGCGGCCCTCATTTGATTACACGTGGCCGGTCCTGCCTTAACGACCCTGGCGCAGGTATACAAATGGGCTTTGCATTTATAAATGCAATTGAAGCCCCGCGCCGTTCAGGACTCCTCCTCCACTCTCACGACAACAAGGTCGTTGGCGCATGATACAAATGGTGCAAACAAGTGTTTTATTGTGTTTTGCAGGTGGTGGAATTTAAATGGTTTCTTCTTTACTGACATCGGCAACATTTTCGGTTTTTTTCTTCAAATTGGGTGTTTTTGAAAGACCAAAACATCGGCCTTTCACAAATGCTAGAAGCATGTCATAGGCAACATGACAGCCTTGCACTGGGTATAATCACAGGAGAACAGCTCCTTTCTAAAAAGGCAACATGCACCAGAGGTAAAGCATGCACCACTCCTTACCACCGCAGTCCTTATCACACACCATCACCTCTCACTGTCACCCACCTGATATGGGGCGCAACAAATCTGCATTTCGGGGGGGGGGGGGGGCTTACTGGTGATGGGAGGGGACACTTTAGAAAAGGGGCATTGCAAACTTGGAGGCTCCGCCCCCTCTTTTCTACCCCAAGGGTTGTCTGGCATAGTGCCCAAGTGTTAAATGGTAGCAGCATGGCATTACACATAGGCACACACACAATTACACATTCACTCACTCATTTACACGTCACATTTACCACACACTCGTTCATTTACATGCACACGCAGCACCCTTACATCATACACTCATTCACATACACTCACTCATTCACACATACATTACATGCACACTCCTTGCACACATGCATGCATACATACATACATACACACACAATGAGCTAATATGCACTGCTAGTTTCAGAAAATGATTTCCTCACCAAGTGTGCACATCAGCCCTTCCCCTCAGTTTCAGGAAAGGCTTCTTTTCCTCTCTGACTAACAGAAAAGTATGGCGCACAACGCCATTGAGCTAATCGGGCTTTAGTCCCGCCCCTCAGCTCACATTTCGGCCGGAGGGCTTAAGCCCAATTAGCTCAATGGCGCTGCGCGCCTGCAACAGATGCAGCGCACGTTCATTACACAGGCAGAATCCTGCGAGCATAGTGTAGGAGCACTCGATGTCGATGCTCGAATATCTGGGCCACTAATCAGTCTGTTTTGCTATCAGGTGAGGCACACACCATCTGTTAGATTGCTATATATTTTTTATGTAGTGTGATACAGTTAAAAATAACTTTACACACATATATATTCAACACATCCTTCATTACAATGAGATTCAATTAATGATCGCTATGAAAGGGGCGCTTTCACTAAGCAACAGAATAAGGCACAAGAAGCAATAGTGTTGTAGAGGATTAGACGTGTACGTCATTGATAGAACCCGCCCCCTCACCTCCGACATACTGGATGAAGAACAAGAAGACACTGTACATGACACCAGGTATCATTTCAATACCACATCGGGTGTATGAGAGACGGTGTGCACTCAGACAACCGTACCAAATGTACCCTCACACTAAAGTGGTAGCAGGAGATTTGCAGACACCACTGAGGAACCCAGACAAATTGGGGCTCAGCCGCCTCTTACCCATTCCAGCCCGGTAAAGTATGACCCAACTGCAAAGTAGATCCCAGATGCGGACAGAGTCCAAAACCCAGAGCTCATGGTCTAGGTGGGGCACTGGTACAATACGATCCTAGAGTGTAATCTAGTCCAGCCTATCCCAGCCCAGAAGACTGCCAAGCCTATCCAAGAGCCCAGCTACACCCCAACAACAACATCAAAGGAAAGGACCCATGTACAGTTAATTCTGCTGGTTACTTCAGCAGCCGCTGGTGACTACAGCCTGCTGGAGAACATATTGTGGATGCCATCATCAGCAGCCGAGCTCAGAGCGAGTGGAGTATATCAAGAGAAGAGCTTGACATACCACGGATGCCAGATTCTCTGGCACCAGTGGCCAAGCACATGAGCCTAATGGGCAAATATAACAGAAAACTGAATGTCAGCTAGCCAGGAGGCAATGAGCAGGATGTTAGCGCCGAGAATCCTGGATACAAAGGATTCTGGGCTTTTACATTATCCCAGAGGCTCGATCCAGCTTGAAATCTTTGTTATCTGGAATCTTCTTAACCGCAATGTCAGTCATTCTGGTAATGGGTGGTGCTGGTTAATGGGACACACTGGTTAACAGTGTACTGGATAACAAGGTGTTTTTACTGAATGTCTGTGTACAATCTGAATAGGAGCTTTCTGGGGTACAGCCCTGAGTGAGGCTGTGAGTCTTAGTCTCCTCAGTAGCAGCGCTGTAAGTGCCTCTGTGTATTAACAGGGGCAGAGCGCAGAATTACCCTGTGTATTACTCGCCGCAGAGCGCGGAGCAGAGCGCGGAACGGGTGTCCCTTCAGGCAGTTTTCAGACATTCTAAGATGAGCATAGACAATAAAATATCCAAGCTTTGCAAGTATTGCCTACCCTGCCAGTATGTTTGGCAAAGGGTGCTCCGGGTAGGTGGGTTGCTGGAGTAATGCACACTCCTATAGCGATTAGGACAGGAAAGTATTTTTCTCACGTCCATGGTTATACCCACAGGAATTCATATTGGAAATGTGTGTGCTTTATTTGATTCATGTCTAAACTAGAGCTTAGCAGCAAATATCCATCTTTGAGCATGGTTTCAATAAGTACCAATATGCACAGCCTTTAACAGCACTGGACAGAAGGGCCGTGAGGTGGAATTTCAGCTCAGCCTTCTCACTCTACCAGCTATGTTAAGCCAAGATCAACTATTGATTTATGTGCGCTCAATAAATATATCTATCTGATACATAACACATTTGAATGCAAAAGACTACTGAACTCTTGCATGTTTTAAATCATCTCATACAAAGTATTCCTGTTTTTATTCAAAGAGGTGCTACTTGCATTATGGACCTGGCCACACTGACAGCACTAAAATCAGTAGCGGCCACCAGACAGGTTATTCAACAGCTGGTTTATTTAGATCACGTATCACTGTGCATGCACTCAAAGGGCAAGATCCAGGTCCTGCCACTTTTACGTGGCTGGAGCCTGAAGAGATGCCATCTCTAAACTGGAAGAAAGGCTCAGCCAAGCAGCGCCCGAACACAGAGACTCACGCCTGTCAAGCAGCCACCACCAAGCAGACGCTATAAGTCAACCATGGACCTCACGGTTCCTAACCGTCCATTTTTTCGTGTTAGTAGGCCAGGAAGAATGACAGCCACACCTTGTATTCTGTCTCTTCCTATGCAGGCACTCACTTTAGCTGCAAAGCGGTTGTTGCCGCCACCTGATGACCTGGCGCCTAAGACGATCAATGCCGAGCCGGATACATGGTCTAACACCAAGGACATGTGACAGAGGAGTGAGTACCGTAATATGGGGTTACTCCGTCTTTCTGATTAAAAATATAGAAGCACAGGGCCATTAACCTTGTCCTTGGTGCCTGTTGTTTCTCTCCATTCTGCACGTTAGGATCTAAATTGATGCACATTTCTACCACTGGCAGAATGTGTATTAGGATTTTTTCCACATTACCGAGCCACCGGCACCTGGCACCCAGAGGAGGTGAGTCGGCTTTATGCAACCGATGAATACGGCTGTAATATATGTACCAATGACAGGTTTAAATTAAGTGAAGATGACTATACTGTTTGATGAAACTAATTGAGTCCATTTCATTTTTCCTATAACTGAGGCTCTCCCGATGCACCTCCCTTTTCTTTTGTGAAGAGGCAACGTGCACTTGACGTTTGCACTCTGTCCTGAGGAAGGTTGATCAAAATAACTAGGCAAAGGGACCCTACCCTTGTTTGAAAACTCAACCGAAACATGTGTCGATGATAGTTTTTCGACCGCTGGAGATGCACAGAGGGTCACATCGTTTAGTATTAGAGTGTTAAAGTGACATTTACTTGATTAGAATTTGAGATGGTAACACTATTTTACCCATTTGTCAGAACGTATGCGAGCATGAGATTGTATGTGTGAGTTATGTATGAATACTGCCGGGAGGGATGTTTTTTCTTTTGTACTGAGCCTAGCTTATTAATTTCTGCGAGATTTTTCTCCGTTTTTGTAAAATAAATATGATGTTTTACTATGAGTGGATAAACAGTATCATGCCATCATTTGTCTAGTTGGTCCAAATCCCCTCTTTTTCATTGTACACTTGACTGGAGGACCATAGACATAGTACCAGGCATCCCTTATCTTTCTTACATAGTCTATGAAGGGTACACTTGGAAGGACATGGAGAGCCGGGATACGGAGGGCTACAGGCAGGGGAGACAGGTTTGGGAAGGAAAGATGAGCCCAGTCAATCAATTAGTTGGTGGATCTGCAGCTGTGTTCCTGCTAAACTATATCACTGTGAGTAACATACAATAGGATAGTACTCGAGTAACAGCAAGTGTTCAGAATCAAATCTGCATGGTCAGAGGACTGCCTGTGCCCAGGAGGCTATGCAAGGATTTTTGCTGCCATAGGAGAAGAGTCATTTTGTCCTCAGCCGCATGACCCACCGCTATCATCATACTAAACGCGGTCAGCCTAACGTGAGATGTTTTATTGGGAAAACCAATGCAATAATATTCACAAGGAATTATCTAAATAGTGAATTTCTAACTCTATTCTTAGGGCCTAATTTACAGAAGCGTTTTATAATGGCAAAACCTCATTGGAAAACGCTCTGTGACTAAAGGCCGTAATCTTTTCTTTATCACATTAAGGTGCATTTTAGCAATATGATTCGTTGCATGAGCCGCTGCTTGCTGTGATGGCGCCTCCTGCTGGCTGATGCCCTAGGCTATTCCCTACATTTTGAGATGCTTTTGCCGAGCTGCGCGTGGATACCATTAGCGGTGATGAGCACTAAAGCTCTGGCGGGTGTGCTGCAGTGTGGGGAGAAGCCCTCGGATGAACTCCTCCGGGGGCTGGCTCGAGCCGCAGTTCTGCCATGGCCTTGGAAGGCTGCCCTGCCACTGCAGACCGTGTCATATCTCACCTGAGGACAGTGCGCTATGACTTCATGTCTGGAGCCGCTCTGATTCCTCCATCGGGCTGCAATCCATCATCTGCATTAAAAAGGCGCGGAGCTCCTAAAAGGCTCCTAGCGTGCGGGCCTTTGCACATCACTTGCACTCTCTTGCGCTTCACCTTGCCGCAGGCGTTGGTTCTCTTAGATCTTTCAGCAGCATTTGACACCATTCACCACACCAGACCTCCTGGGTCACTTAGGGCGTTTTGGCCTTTCTGAGATAGCTCTCTATTGGATCTGATATTGCTTGACACGTCGATCACAGAGAGTAGCTAATAGGGTTTTGAGTTGAGATCCTTCACAGTCAACTGTGGAGTTCTATAGGGATCGGTTCTTACAATACTTCTATTTAATCATTACATCTAGTCTTTAGATAAACAACTTCATAGGCGTGGGTGGAATTATATGGCTACGCAGATGATGTTGCTAACAGTATACTTTGGCTAAAAGCCAAACCCAATCATTTAAACCTCAGGTTTGCAGTCGGCATGGGTACAGGAAGCAAACGGAGGTTTAACTAGGCTCACGTTCAAGGCCTCAAAAAAGGAGCTAATGATTTTTGGAGCATCTAATTTGATCGAGATGCCTGATACCTGGCCTGTAACTCTAGGCTCACCCTTCCGCGGACCGCTGCAGTCCACAATCTGGATAACACAATGCCCTTGACTGTCCATAACAATCAGCTACAAGTTTAGCATTTTATTTTGTACTGATTATGTGAATGCATTATTATCTATTATCTGTGTAATATTGAAAATATGTTTTTGTATAGTGCATAAGGTTTTTATTAACCAATTTTCACTTTTGTTTACCTTTGGTTCAAATGAAATTCCTAAAAACTTCATTAAATAAACTGCAATGCATTCACACTGTGCCTGCAAGCATGCTATAGAAATGACTGCATAGAGCTAGTGACTTGCAAGCACTGAAGCAAGTGCATTCTCTGCCAATCGCTGGACATATACAACTCGGGGGCTCATTAGCAACTGGGAGGCAAGGCTGGACTGGCCTATAGGCAACTCTGGAGATTTCCCGGTGGGCCTCTGCACTTTGGGCCCGTTTTGTGTTTTATTTCCAAATGTTCTCATAGGAAAGGGTTGGACTTGCTGAAAATGTGTAATATGGGGCCACTTTGAGAATTATTTGTAGGGTCTCTACTGGTTCCCAGTCCACCCCTGCTGTCAGGGTTTTCGGGATGAAATACTGCCGAAGGAAATTAGCACACCCGCTGGCAGTATTTCTGAAAACCTGCACTTCAGAGTTTACACCTGTCAGGGATGATATTTCTGGAAAAACGTTGTGGTGGTGTTCCTGAAATGCTACTTACGCCGGTGGAAACTTTTGAAGTCATTTTTGTATAATGTGTATGTCCATTTCTACTTTGGAAATGGATAACGGAAAGTAGAGCTTCATACAACTGCGGTGCTTTTTTTTTAAATGCAGAAAAGGGTCAATACTGACCCTTTCATACATTATATGGACAAGGTGGTAAAAGGGGGGCAGAACCATGGCCCATTCTAAAAAAAAAACTTTTAACGTATTGTAAGGAAGTGCCTGAGCTTCCCTTCTGTATATTAAAAAAATCCATTTATTTGGACCAATTTGGAATTTTTACAGCCATCTCAGTGATGGTAGAAAATATTTCCTTATTTAACGCCAGTGTTATTCCCTCAGAATACTGCTGGAGGTAAATAAATCTATCAAAAAAAATCCATAGGCACCCCTCTGCGAGAACGTATACGGCTAAATGATCTTTTCTTTGGGAAGGTACCCACTCGAGAGTCTGCAGCCACACTTTATCCTCTGCAATGCTTTACCACAGACCATCAGAAACACAAATAACCTTCTACGCCTCAGAATGAAAAACAAATACATATATATATTAATAATCGACGTAATATCAGTCCTCTATCCAACGTGCC
This sequence comes from Ambystoma mexicanum, assembly GCF_040938575.1. NCBI lineage: Eukaryota > Metazoa > Chordata > Amphibia > Caudata > Ambystomatidae > Ambystoma > Ambystoma mexicanum. Next base: position 605,707,504 of record NC_090922.1, read on the forward strand.
CTGCTCCCCCCACCCCCCTCGTATTGCAATTACTAGTGCAAGGGGTCACTCTCCCACACTAAGAATAATCTGCATTCAAGAAGTAATTACTAACATAACTAACATCTGATTCCATCCTACCGCTTACGTCTCCCAAAGCTTAACTACGGTGTGAAACCTTTGGCTCTCCAGATGTTTTGAGTTACCAGTCCCATCAGCTCTAGCCATCACAGTCGATGCTGAGGGGCCACGGGAGCCGTGGCTTAAACTGTGGGTTCAGTGGGATCCTCTTCTCTGTTTCGTATCACTCTGTCTCCCTGTCAGGCTGAGTCCTCAGGGCCAGGGTTGGGGATGAGTTCTGAATCTGAAATAGGCTAGGCATGGATTCCTTATCCACACTTTGCTCTGCAATTGCTAGCGGTTTTCGAGGAATGAAGACCAAGGCCGCAGGAGTGATGTATGAGGTGGTTCAATTTACAGAGTAACATGGGCTAAAATATGTAATAAAACATCGAAATAAAGGATAGGAAAACCCAGGCAGCGGTCTATTTAAATAAGTACTGCAACTCTTCACACCTACAACTGCAACCCACGATGGCCCAGTGTCTTATAATATGCTGCGCATCTCTAGTCCAAAGCTCCCTAAAAGCAAGCTAACCATTAGGGGTAGCCTAAGTAGTGGGCAGCTACCACGCCCAGTGAGAACAGTGGGCTGGATGTCATATTAAACAGGGTAGGAATTCCAGCACCATAGACAGCTCCTGACATGTCGCCTGTCCTGACCAGCTTTAACATTGCAATTTAAGGGGAAATTAATTGGTCGCTGTTTTCACCTACCACATACTTCTGGAGATGGTGCTCCTGTTCCTTACAGTCTTCTGTCCAGAACTTGGAAAACAACCTCACCATAATTTTGCCAAAGATCAAGAACTCGCGTCACAACTGCCAAACCATGGTAATTGGGTCTGTGCGGTTCATATGTTCTGTGCTCTGTGCCTGGTGAGGTTGGTGAGGTTGCCCTTGGGATTGTCAGGATCTGTTGGCTGGTGGGCAGCTCCTCAGATGCAGCAGTCCCAGATGGTGGGGCATAAAGTGGACCTCCCGATCCAGGGTCTGTTCTAGGATTTGCGAAGCCTTGTTTTGCAAACCACTAGCGGGGTACCTATTTAATATATTCTGTCAACGTCAGAAAGGACAATACAGAAAATGACATCACAAGGAGACATCAATCTTTGATACTCTAGTACATCACAGGGAGTTACATTACAGGAAATGAATAACAAGAGACAAATAACACATGAATAGTGACTAATATCACTATAAATGGAACAACTCGTATAATCTGTTAAATCATGATTGGGACTTTTTTAAAACATGTACAATATGAACTTAAACTTCTATGGAGTGACAAGTTCTAAAGATAAGGTACAGTAAGAGAACAGTATTTGTCCAAGATCACACACTGTAGATGTAGAAGCTGTGATTTAAACCTAGTCTGCAGTTTAGGCGCCTGACTATCCACATATCTTCTTAACTCGAGTAGGTTAATATGAGTGATAAATCAACCTGACAATTATTAACATCCTTAGTGAAATACGTTAAGGAAAAAGAAGATGATTGCAGCTTTATATTACACGCTTGGAATGGAATGTATTGGAGTAATGGAATGCAAAGGAATGCAACACTAATTGTTCTCCTTTTAGTTCTGCAACTTACTTTCAATCCTTAAAGACACACATTCCGCACCGTGTCTTAAGCACAATGCAAAGATAATTCCTAAAAGCAACACAGACTTTTCTGTGCATGGCAAACAGACATCCTGGAAATAAAGTAGACCATTTTAAAAGAGGGGCAAGGAGTCATGCTGTCACTCCATTTAAGAGTCTTGAGAGAAGATGGAGATTTTAATTGTCCATTGGTGGAGAAATGTGGGGAATTTCAGACGCAAAAGCCTCCATCTGCTCTTATCACCCAAACCTTAATCCTAGGTTAGATGGCTTGATGCATAATACCTTCTGCTAGACCGGTCCCTGTCCAGGGGAGATGGCTGTTCTGGGGTGGAAGTATTGACTCCGATGTAGATGTCGCTGCAGTGAGAGATGCTGGCACCATGGAAGGTCATTCGTAGCCCTGCTTTGAGAGGCCATGCTGCTACCTCAAAGTCGAACGCGATGAAGGTGCCAGCAGGTGGCCAGCATATTTGCCATTCCCATTCCAGGCCCGCTCCACTGTTGATGATCTGCATGTTCTGTAGAACGCACAGTGCCTCCATTTCCTGAAAATTTGAAGCGAAGGTGGAAACCCCTATAAACGCACAATTTAGTAAACAACTTCATGTTCACTTAAGTTTCCTTGAATAACGTTACACCAAACTCCGTGAAGAACAGAAGCATGGGTTTATGTTTATTTGTTTATAGTGTGCCGTAGCCCACAGGCATTGGGGCGCAACATGTATTTCGCACAGGAAAAACTCACAATCTAAACAAACAATAACGCCTTAAAATGTCTTCTAAAGGTGGTACTGTTTTCTTCCATGCGAAATTCGATGGGGAGCTTATTCCCGATCAACCTTGCGTGTACCATAAAAGAGCGTCAGTTGCCTCTGGCTCGTTTGCATTTAGGTTGAGTCAGACACTTCGAATCCTTAGACCGGGTAACTCTAACATGTTCCTCCAGGAGTAGAAGCTCTTTCAGGTATTCCGGCGCTAGTCCATGTAAGCACATTTGCACAATGCTGCTCATCGTAAAACATATTCTGGCCTTTACTGCCAACCAATGCAGCTCTCTCCTGTGCACAGTTACCGGGTCCCTTCTTGCAGTACCTTTAATGATTCGGACTGCATCATTTTGAAGTATCTGAAGCTTTATGATGCAGCCCTGGCCTGCTCCGGCCAGATGAGCACTACAGTAGTCGAGCCTAGGCATTATAACGGCTCGAACAAGTGCAATACAGTTTGCCAAATAAACATAAGTCTTTACCAATCTAAGCAGTGTTAGATGATATTGAAATTTGCTCACAATACTGTTTACGTGGGCTTCTTCTCCAGGAGATGGCTCCAAAATGACCCCAAGTTTTTTTTCCCCTTGTGCGCCTTTTCTATAATGTCCATCTATGGTGAAACCTTCATCCTGTGTACCTAATTTGTCATGTGACTGCGTGGAACCAAAAATCAGGAACTCAGTTTTGGCTGGATTCAAACACAGTGTGGATAAAAGTTTCCCTTTGTTCCAAAACAGTTCTTGAAGGGATAATATCCCCTGCACATGTTTTAGGGTGCATTCTCCTATGACTTTCTCCATTTCTTCTCTGGAAGTCTCTTCAAAGGAAAAGAAAGTGGTATTTGTGTACTGCGATGGCCCTGCGGCTATTGACGCAGAAGCGGACAGCTGTCTATCCAAGTTATCCGCTATACTGGCCTGCGTATTCTAATTTTATTTGATAAGGCTCTGTGGACTACTTTGCAGTCCTCATGTGTAGGATCAACTGCCTTTACTTGGGCCAGTGGCTTCTCCATACTCTTAAACATTTTGAAAAACTTGTTTGTATCATTATTCAAATTGTAATTTGCGTATTAAAGTAATCTTGCTTTGCTTGAAAGATTTCCTTCCGGTATGCTTTTTCTAAGTCTTTCCAACTCTTCTTACTTAATTTGACCCAATTTCACTCCGCTTTCTTTTTTTCTTGCTTGTGTATTACCAAGGCTGGTGTATACCACATTTGTCTATTGGTTCTTTCTCTAACAGACTGTCACTTTAAAGGGGCCACCTTATCCAGCAGTACCATAAGGGCCTTGTAGATCAGCGGCTTTGAGGTTATTAACATTTTGGGTACTTCCCTCACTTCTAAGCTTCTTAGCAAGGGTTTGAATGGCAATCAGAGCAAGAACTCCTTTGTTAGCGTGGGCTATAAGGTAGCGTTTTAGCTCCACATATAAGCCAAAACCTTTGTATTCGAGTACAGATATGGGGAAATGGCATTTGAGGAGGGACACAAAGCTTGTAGGGGTTGTTTGGGTATTTGCCCACCCATTGACTGCCAATGGCCATGTTTTCTCTTCATTATTACCTAATGTTATCTAATTGTTCCTTGGGCGGATGAATGTGAAAGAATGTAAGTACATCTGGAGGACATACTTCAGGGGCTGGTCTGTTGGCTTCAATCAGGAGTCATTTCCATTCAAGCCTAGGTCCAGCAGTGTTTAGGGGGTACACCCTACAGTCTGGCTTTGGATGGCATTGAAGACATATTGGTGCATGATATAGCACAGGTTCACATATCCAGGTCTTCTTTTGGGGGATCTGGGTTCCCATATGTCAGGGGAAGCGAGTCTAGCAATCTCTTAGAGAGCGGCTTCATTAGATTTATTTTGATTTTATTTGAATCATTTATTTTGCCCTCACGCCACTCTAGTTGCCGTTTTATGCTCATGCTCTGGTCCACCCAGAAACTTCGTTTCATTTTTTTTTTTACGGAAGCTACAACATGTCATTGATGTTGGCCTGCACATTTTCACGTTTGGTTGCTGTAGTTTATCTTGGACCACAGTTTAAAAGCATAACATGTTTCGAATATCTGCCCCATTCACTTTCTGCTTCTCACACTGCTGAGTTACCCGTTATATCCTTCAGGCTCAGCAGAAGCTCTAGGCCTCTGTGAGTAGGGTTTTGTTGTGTTGTGCTGTGTGTGTGTGGTGTTTCTGGAAGAAAGGGAGATGTGTTGTGATGCGCTCTGTGCGTGGTGTTACTGGAAGAAAGGGAGATGTGATGTACTCAGTGTGTGTGTGTGTGTGGTGTTTCGGGATAGAAAGGGAGATGTGTTGTGAAGTGCTTTGAAGTGAATGTAGAATCATGTGATGTAAAGCAGAATGTTATGGTGTGAGTGAGGGAATGTTTGTCGTGAGGGTTCCAAGCCCAGGCAGTTGGAGAGCCATTCCCTGGGCGATGGGAGCCAGTGTCTCTTCTAGTAACTGTTCCTGCTTATCTGACTTGGTGTAACTTAAGAAAATGTAATAAAGTTACTGGAATTTACCTGCAAGGCTTAGGAAGTCACTTTGTTACAGGTTTACATCGTCTACTGCAATTCCCTGAACTGGAAGTCCCACCTGCCAAGCTCTGTGAGACTACCCCTTGGTTGCAGTGCTTTTGGTTTTTGTGGGTACTTCCATGGTAGGAATGGGGTTGATGACCACCAGCCACCCCTCTACAAATCCAGGTGGCCACAGCAGCTGGACATTGTATCCTAAAGAGTAGCATCTGCTGTCATGGATGTGGCCACAAATGATCAAGACTGTTACCTGCCTGTTTCGGAATCAGCTCTGATCAGCTATGCAGAGTCTTTGCCACTGCCTGCCTTTCTTAGTGGAATCCACTTACTTGTGCAACTGAGGTATTCTGAAGATGATGCCAGGCACCAGTGCATGATTTGTGAAGGGTGTTTTCAGGGATGCCATTTCACCAAAACTCCAGGGGTAGCAGAAGTGACATCACATGACACTTGACCTCTGATGACATCACAGGAAGAGGTCATTGGACCATGCCCTCAAGTGACATCACAGGAAGTGATGCCACGCAACCTTCAGATGCATCTAACACCTGTGTTTCCAGGTGCTCTCACTTCAGTCAGATATAAGAACCGAGGCACAGCGGGAGGAGTGATTCAGGGGTGGACTGGCCTATAGGGAACTCTGGAGATTTCCTGGTGGGCCTTTGCACCCTGGGCCTCTTTTGTGTGGTATTTCCACATTTTCTCATAGGAAAAGCAGAGGCTTGCTGAAATGTGCCATATGGGGCCACTTTGAACTTTATTTCCAGGGCCTCTTTTGGTCCCCAGCAATTGTTTCCAGGGCCTCTTTTAGTTCCCAGTACACCCTTGGAGTGATTTGTCCACAAGCACTCATTAGGGGAATGTCATTTTCCAGATTTGAAGTGGTGTCGATATGTAAAACATACATATGTTGTCGCCCACAACCAAGAGCCGAACATAACGCCTTAATGTCTTAGACTTTGATACATGACTCTTCAATCTTTTTTAACGGGTGAGGTGGGAGGAGAGGAGAAGCTGCACTTCCCTCTAAAGTGGGGCACAACGCATCTACGATTTTCAGAGCTCTATTTGCCAGGTGCATTATTCAATGAACCCACCAGGACCAGCCGTGAATGAAGCTTCCACAAAGCCCTTTCCAAGAAAGAGTTTAAATGGGGAGGGGTGGGCCACTCCATGGCTCTCTCACTTCTGAGACTCTGTGTCCAGTGCTTATTTTCTTAATAATTATTGCACCAGAGCTTCCGGCACCTCTCAACCATCATTCACATAACACTTGAATGTGTTCAAGGTGATCAGAGCCCAATCCGTGGCATAGCACAAAATGTGGCCCCCCCTGCAAGCCATGCTGAGGTACCCCAACCCCCAAGCTCCTTAACAAAGCACAGGGCACACCACACCACAGGCTGGCCCGGACCACCACCTGTGTGCAATGTCCATGATGATTATGCCCCTGTAGGGGTGTGCACTACTCTAATTAAAAGAAGTAAATGATATGACATGGCATTTATAACGCACCCGTACACAAGTGTTTCTAGGCGCGACAAGACAAGGAGGGGGAAACAGATGGAGGACAAAACAACAATCTTACTAGGCCTTGTGTCATTCAGATCATGCAAGTGCAGGTTAGAGGAAGAGGAGAAGTGCTGGGGCAGGGAGAAGTGCAGGTAAATCAAGTGCACCCAATGGGTGGGAACGTGCAGGTAACTCAAAGGTGTAGCCAGCGGGTGGCTTATTAGCGCAGAGCGGGGGTACTGTAGGGTTGCAGATACAGGCCATAAGTGCTGGGGGAGCCTGGAGGAAGTACGTAGGGCTACTGGACATGCAGGAGCCTGGGTCCAAGTTCAGAGGGTAGCCAGGTGACCAGTGCATCGGGCAGTCGGGGCATCAGCGGAGCAGAGGAAGTGGAAGCGAAAAGAAAAGTCTTGAGTTGCTTCCAGAACCGGAAGTGGTGTTGCTCAAGTTTGAGAGAGGCAGGTAGGCTGTTCCAGAGGGAAGCCACAGCCAAAGAGAGAGATCTGCCCCGAGGAGTTGGAGGTGGATGAGTGGAGGGCTCAAGAATGGAGATGTTTAGGAAGTGAAAATTGGAGGTAGAGCCGTCCCAGGCCCCAGAAAGCCTTGTGGACGATGCAAAGGATAAGGGATCTTGAACTTGATCCTTGACGCTACAGGGAGCCAGTTAAGAGATTTCAGAGCAGGAGAGATACCATCACTGGGCTTGAGGCCAAGGACACGTCTCGCAGTCCTGTTCTGCCTAAGTTGTAGAGGTTGCAGAGTAGAAGGAGGAAGATTTAGAAAGAGGCTGTTGCAGTAGTCCAGCCTAGAGAGGACCAGAGCTCTGGAGACAGTGAACATCTGGGGGAAAGTGAGGAAAGGAAGAATACCTCTGAGGAGGTGCGGCTGATGGTTTGACTTTTTAGAGATGTCAGAGATGTGAGGAGAGAAGGAGAGGGTGGAGTCCAAGATGACCCCAATGTTCTTAGCCTCACAGGTAGGAGCAGGAAAAGGGCCCAGAGTGGGAGGCCATAGAGAGAGAGAGAGAGGAAAGGAGAGAGCTGGTGTTCCGATGAGGAGGATCTCGGTCTTACTGGCATTAAGGCAGAGACCACTGACGGCACACCATTCCTGAATTTCGGCCATACAGTCTGGTATGAGAGAACGAGAAGAAGTGGCTGAAGGATCCTGAAAGAGAGCTAGGTGTCATCTGCATAACACTGAAAGTTGGAGCATAAAGTGGCGATTTGGTGGGCAAGAGGTGTCAGGCAGTTGTTGAAGAGCCAGGGAGAAAGGTTAGACCCCTGAGGGACACCACAAGTAGAGAGAGAGCTGTGCAATGCACCATTTCAAGAGATTGTTATAAAAATTTGTTCACGATAAATAGCTGATTTCCCTTACAGTATGTAGGGCTCTCTTGCTTTCCTTGCTCGCCTTTGCTAATTTGTAGAAGATGTTAATGGCCTGGCACTAAATATATTCACCTTCTGCCACTGGCCTGGAATCATTTTCAATGCCAGTGCCTCCTTCGGATAATGTTATTGGCTGCACTCAATGGTGGTTCCAACATGTGGGTGCTGTGGCCCAGGTGCCACCCCTCTTGTTTCTATGTTAGGTGTAAGATGTAAGATTGGATTCAAAACCGTACATCGGTCACCTAGTGCATCCCGCATCATGCTGCTGCAGCAGCCCACACCATGCTGCTTCAGCATCCCATATCACGCTGCTGCAGTAGCCCGCATCATGCCTCTGCAGCAGCCCACACCATGCCGCTGCAGCAGCCCACATCACGCTGCTGCAGCAGCTCGCATCATGCCTCTGCAGTAGCCCGCATCACGCCGCTGCAGCAGCATGAACATTATAATCATTAGGCATGAGAGGTGGTTTATAGGTACTTTGTTATCCTCTTTCACTGCATCTCACTTGGTTCCCTGTAGCTCACTCACTTGATTCCCGTGCCCTCCATGTACCTGGCTGTCATCTATTGCCATCTGATTCGGACCTGCCCACCATTTTATGGTATTCCTATGCGTGCCTGACTTCGCCTGGATTTCGTACGCCTGCCCTATGCTATCCTTGCTCCCTAGACTGTCCTGCCTCATCTTGCCTATCCTATTTTTGGCTTTCCTCTTGCCCACCACCGACTTGCCTGCCTAAGGCAGCCCTTGCTTTGCATGTAAGACATTTCTTACCATTCCTACCTTAGCGTGCCCTTCCAGCGCCTACCTGCTCTTTACCCTTCTATGATCTCTTGCCTCCTTTGGCCCTTTCTACTCCTTCTGTCTTTTCTTGCAGTCTCTATGCCTGGCTGCCTCCTATTGACCTCTCTATGCCTGGCTGCCTCCTATTGACCTATTTATGCCTGGCAGCCTCCTATTGACCTCTCTATGCCTGGCAGCGTCCTATTGACCTCTCTATGCCCGGGTGTCTCCTATTGACCTCTCTATGCCCGGCTGCCTCCTATTGACCTCTTTATGCCCGGCATCCTCCTATTGACCTCTCTATGCCTGGCAGCCTGCTATTGACCTCTCTATGCCTGGCTGCCTCCTATTGACCTATTTATGCCTGGCAGCCTCCTATTGACCTCTCTATGCCTGGCAGCGTCCTATTGACCTCTCTATGCCCGGGTGGCTCCTATTGACCTCTCTATGCCCGGCTGCCTCCTATTGACCTCTTTATGCCCGGCTGCCTCCTATTGACCTCTCTATGCCTGGCTGCCTCCTATTGACCTCCCTATTGCCGGCTGCCTCCTATTGACCTCTCTATGCCCAGCTGCCTCCTATGGCCTCTCTATGCCCGGCTGCCTCCTATTGACCTCTCTATGCCTGGCTGCCTCCTATCTGGCTGCCTCCTGTTGACCCCTCTATGCCTGGCTGCCTCCTATTAACCTCTCTATGCCTTTTGCCTTTTCGGGCCGCCTGCTAGCTGTCCCCATGCACTTGATACCTGTCTACCACCTTTTGGCCTACTTATGCCCACCTGCCATTTCTTGCTCTCCCTGTGTTGCCCTGCCTTCTCCTGGCCTCTCTCATCCTGCAGTTGTCTGCCTCCTGTCTTCCCCCACCTGGCCAGGAACCCAGATTCCCAGCCCTGCACCAGGTGTCAGAGGGAGGGAGCCTTCCTCCCACAGTCTATGCAGAGGTCATCTGTTTCCCAAGCTGTTTTTGATTTATCGTTGCTCGGCTTAGGTTGCCAACTTTTTGAGCAACCAACCTCCTGGAGAAAAATCCTGCAACACGTGTTTTTAGTTATTGATCTAGATGTGCCCAGCTGCGCATTTATTTAAAAAATGTCTTCGGCAGCTGGGCCTGCACCTGCCCCCCATCCTCCCACCAAGAGCATGGCGAATTGTTTTCATAAACTACTTTGAACCCCAAATGTTAACCTTCTGTCCCAACATTCGGGTATTTGGATGCCACCTACCGTCATTCCAGTGCCCGACAATGGTCGCAACATTGGCACAAATGTGTGTGCACATTCAGGGTCGCCTTTAGCCACAGCTCTTTGCTATTAAAATCACTTGAGCAATTGTAATAATGATGTTGAAAGGCAACGCACGTGGTGAATTTATGATGTCACAAACCTTGATCCCACAGCAATGCACTTACCTAGAGCCGGCCAGCCCAGCAGCACTTACCTGAGCTTTGTCTATTGCGCTCTTCCCCTCCATCGCCCTGGCACTTCTCCTCTCCCTTCCCCCTAAATGACACAAGGCCTAGTAAGATCGATTGTTTTGTCCTCCTTTGTGTTCCCTTCCTTGTCTTGTCACGCCTAGAAACACATGTGTACAGTCGCATTGTAAATGACTTATCATATCATAACGCGACATTGGATTTGGATCAGACGGTTGTCAAACATGGTGTATGTATATGACCCGAATGACGTTATGCAACATTTGCCACTCCTGCTCCAAAAACTCAGGACGTAGGTGGTGTTTGCGAAATTGACCAGGAGAAGCTACTGTTGCAAGTCCCTGATACAGCCCTAGAGCGATCGAACCCGCATACGTGGTGGTGGGCATATAGACAGATAGCTTAAACTACTACTGTCGCTAGTAGCAGGTACTGTTTCCATAGACATCATTTGAACAAGGAGGTTCAGTCATGTGACTAAGGGAGTTTGTTGGGAGGATTGGGATTGTAGGTTTGGTTATTGTGAATGATGAATGCTGGAAGCTTCTCTTACCGCTCCCACCCCTAATACAAGATCCTGACAAAGCTCAGCAGTGTCCATTTCTCTCCCTGACCATCGTTGTTCCCTTCTTCCGCGGTCCACTAGTGTCATTGACACCGCAAACAGCAGCTTCTGGCACTGCCATCCAGTGAGAGCTTCTTTCACTGCCCCTACTCTCAGATCACTGCACTACTCAGTGGTGTCCCTTTCTCTCACTGGGCAACAGTGCCAGTTCCTCACACTGGTAGGGTGGCCAGATATCCTGGTGTTGCTGGGGTTGTCCTAGAATCAGGCTGGCTTTCCCAAGAGTCTTGTCCAGGTGTAGGGTGACCACTGACCGAATTCCAGCTGCAACGGAAGGGAGAGAATAGACCTTCACCTCTACACGCCCAATGCTCCTTTACAAACAATTCCACATAACAGCTATAAACCAAATAAGAACGTTATAATATTTTAGTGATTTTAGTTTACCACCTAAGCCAGATCTCTGCCATCCTGGGGCACGCTCTAACCACCAAACGTTCAGTTCACAACCACATGCGTTAACTGAATGTGCATTCGAGCCAGCTACACAAATGGCTTCTTAGCAAGGGTTTGAATGGCAATCAGAGCAAGAACTCCTTTGTTAGCGTGGGCTATAAGGTAGCGTTTTAGCTCCACATATAAGCCAAAACCTTTGTATTCGAGTACAGATATGGGGAAATGGCATTTGAGGAGGGACACAAAGCTTGTAAGGGTTGTTTGGGTATTTGCCCACCCATTGACTGCCAATGGCCATGCTAATCCCAGTGGCCATTCCCACCCAGTTCCTGCCCCTCACTGCCCCAAACACCTCATGGGAATTCTTTGAGCTCACTTTAATCAAGGCTTACGAACAAACTTTGCACTGGAAGTGCCTTCCAGTGTTTTCTTAAAGCAGTCTTCTGAGAGTTTATGACTTAATTGGAGTTGTAAATGCGCTGCTGCTGTAATAAAAAATGGCTTATGCAGGTCTGTCTTCAGCCACTCCATTTATTAGCACAATGCATGTGTTTCATTGAAATCCTGAAAAAACAAGCATTGGCAAAGGCAAAGGTTGTGGCTTATGTATACGTATTAGGCATTGTCCATGAACTTCTATTAGATGCCTAGGTACTTGTACCATTTTGCACCTGCTACCGTCAATAGCCAGTCAATACCTCTATGGCAGTACCTGGCAAGTACCTTTTCCATGCCTTTATACACAATGGGTCTTCTCCTTACTTTTTTGTTTACGGGAAGTCTCACTCAGAAACCGGGGAGCTAGTGTCAGGAAAAAAAACAGGCAAATGTTAGGCTATCCTTCCCTCTAATGTGCATACAAGTCAGTGTACCCTGGAAGATGTGCCCTTGTGGAGCAAATGCTGCACAATATCTCTACCCTTCATTTTTCATAAAACGAATTACACATATAGAATTCAACAGGCATTAAGACCATTATATGATTCTTAAAACATCACACAGGTCACCACAACAAAATGTGGTGTACAGATTTCATACAGAACATTTATATGATATATAGCAGCAAGTCTAGAAGTCTTCCAATGGATAGGCACGCAAGATTTTGCCTACTCGTTAAAGTGCATAAGTGCAAGAAAAGTGCAAAGATGTGGCATTAGTGAAAAAAAGTGCTATATATGCAAAGCAGCAGGTCTTTTTAGGAACTTTTTCTATTCATACAGCATACAGGTAGGTATGGTCATACAGGCATGACCTAAAATATGAACCCCGAAGATGATGGATCTGAGTATGGATGTTCGTGATAGGTTGATTTTGCTACCAGTTCTAACACTGGCTTTTGTATGCATACATTTTCCTGCGGTTAGATTTTTATTTTTGCCATTCCGCTTCTGAGAAGGATATGCTGTACAATATGTGGTCGACACAGAGTGTTTTTTGCCCTTTATTGAGGATCTGCCCCTTCTTGGCGTTCTTCTTAAACATTTTGCAGTTTGGCCTTCATCAGGACATATATTTCGTTGGAATACACTATATGAAAATCGTAAGACTGCCCCTTTGTCTTGTCTTCTTGAATCTTTAGGGTTACAAGTGTAAACATAAAACTAATGAGTGAGGTTTTCTTTGGTTAGTTTCCATACCCACACTTTTCTTCCAGATTAGGTCACTCACCAGAACTTGATTCACAAACGGGGATGGTGATACATTTCTTTTTATGTAGCTATTTTTAGCTATGTGGTTGATCACGGTTCATCAAATGATGGGCAAAGGTAACTACTGTCACACTTGGAGGGATGACGTTCATTTTGTTGTGACCACACATCTGTGTTAGTATCATCACAGCGCCTTGGTATAAAGCGCTATATAAATCAATCAATCAATCAATCAATCAATCAATAATTTGTTACATAGAGTTAATTACCCAACACTCGGTTTTGCTCAGAAAATACAGTTTTTTAGCATATGAGTTGCTAGGTGAGTTGCCTTGCACAACATAGGCTGCTCACTTCCCTTATTGTAGTGAAACCTGATCAAGAGAAACATGTTGTGTCTCGCTCTATTCGGTGAGGTATGATGTGTTCAAACAGGTATCGTATTAAGGTTTTGGTATCTCTGTGTTTTAGATTAAACAGCGTAGTTACTATCACACATTAAACGGGTGTTATTTGTATACCGACAAGGGGCTGCCAGTTTCTTCTTGTGTTACAGTCAAATCAACTCCTTGGTCGGGGACAGACATGTCCTGTGGATCTGCAATTGGTACACAGTTCTCTTTACATTTGATTCACCTCTTACTGATTCAGGTGAGAATATAGGTTATTACTTCATAGTTGTTTTAGTGGCTCTGAGAAGGCCTGAGATGTGGTAAATAGTGGCCCAGAGCCCTCTTAGTGCACGCATACTGTTGTGTGTTATTCCATCGATTTTCTTTTTGTATCAACAGGATCCACTGAATAAAAGTGTAAAACAATGGCGTTAGTGTGCTAAAGTGCTATATATGCAAACCAGCAGATCTTTTGTGTAATTTCGTAACCTAAAATGTGAACCACCTAGTTGGTACATCTGAGCTGTCTTCATGCACACGTGATGTTGCGTGGTGTTCCATTGTTTTTCTTTTTACATAAGCAGGTTCTACTCAATATACATGTTTAGCCCTTTCGTGACAGTGTCTAAACATTGGATCCATCATTGCTCTAGTTTTCTTAATGCAACTTCAGGGTCTCCACCTCTTGGTAGGGAATTTACTATCTGGATCACAAACCAGCTGCAGTCATTGAACCTGTGTTGTTTGCCCTGAAAATGCTCCACCATAGGTTTATCAGGTAACTGATTCTTTTTTTGGCACACAATCTATGTTCACAGATTTTCTGCACAGTAGACGGAGCGGTAGCCTAACACTCGCCTGTTGTTTTCCCTTTCCTATGCCTACACACAAACCTAAACTTCGTTTCTCTCGCAACAACTCTTTGTGTGTAAAGCATTTTGCTAAACAGAGCGATGGTGGTTGATCGCTTTCCTCAGCTGGCCCCCTCCTATGGAACAGCCTCCCCTGCCTCTGCTCCTTGAGCAGGACTTTCTTAAATTCCAGACGCTCAAGACATTCCTCTTCACCTCTTCCTTCTTCTCTTCTCTGCTAATTTCACAATTGCTGTGATTGCTGTCCGGGTCCCTCATGCATCCTCGGGCCCCTAACCTCCCACACCCAATCGGCCCAGCTCCTGTCTTCCTTCAGCATTTGCCATCGCACAGCCTACGCACTTACTCCTAACGTGACCCTTGGCTGTAGCACTCAACAACCAAGCAATTCATCTGTGGCTCATCCATGAGCCAGGACCGCACAGCACTTACTCCCTCTGTCCTTTCCCTTGCTGCACTTGCACGTGAACACTCACATAGTAGGCATAGTAGGTTTGTCCTTTCCTCCCTTACCCTCCACTTCTCTTATTAATTATTGTGTTATGTAATGTATTTCACTCCCTTGCCCTCCGCCCTCACCCTGTGGGTGCTTTGAAATGGTATTTTACTTGCTGTATAAGCGCCTAACAAGCAAACAATACATTAAATGAATAAACTGTTGACACTGCCAATGCTTATTTTTAACATGCTTACAGTAGCAGACAAAAAACTCACGCTTAATATCCAAAGGAATGTCTGGACCTCCGCATCCCCTTCCTGTCTACTGAAATGTAATCATAGTAGCCACTGTCAAATTTTAGTTCTATATTTTTGTCGGTGGCCTGTCCTGATTTTTTTTATTTTGGAAATCATGTTACCCTAAACACTGCTCCCCAGAACCAATAGCTGAAATGTCCCACTTATGCCAGATTCACACTGCCCACCAGTAACAGATGCTCTCAGTAGGAACCAGCAACTGCTCCCCATGCTGCCCACGAGTGCCAGTGTCTCGCACTGCCTGCCAGTGCAGGATTCACGCTCTGTCCGCCAGCATCGGTTTGTTGATTTGTACATTCTTTTTTAAATTTTTTTTATTTGTATACGGTTTATTCAAACCTTTTCAAAACATCAAGACAAGCATATAACATTTTAAAAGTTCACACCAAATTCAGAAGAAAAAAGGAAACACATTCCAAAACATCTCTACCATCAATACAAACAAAATAGAGATAAATATTGCAAAATAAAAATGAAAACGGAATTATTAAATACAATACTCATTGTACTCAGACATTACATAAATCGTTTCCCACACATTAAACACTAAAGATCCAAAAAAGCATAATATCAATTTTTTTTGTTTTTTTATATATATATATATATATATATATACCTAAAAGATGAAGAGTTAAATAAACCTACAAAAAATAGGCAAAAAACAGAAAGAGTAACAAACTTTGCTCTATATTATAGATTTAAGCTTTTAATAAATCCGGATAGAGCCAAGCCCTCATGAATGGTTTGAATGCTCAGGCATCTTTTCCATGCCACTCCTCTTCATACATAACGGAGTTGGCATTTAGAGGTTCCAAATATTTAGCCCTAAGTGGATGTAGTGTCACACACTCCATAACCAGATGTTTTAAGGACTCCTCATTAGCCAGGCAGAACCTGCATCTAGCAAGGTCCGCCGAGATAAACCCTCTTCTGACCAAGATGTCTCTAGTGGGAAGGACATTCCATCTAGCCCTAAGGAGAATACCTTGATATAGTCTGTCCGGAAATTGTAAAATAACCTTCGTGAGGGAACCACGGGCTCTATGTTCGTGATTCAAATGCAATAGTGAAGGATAAGAGTGAAATATGTCTACAGTTTCACACCAATCGAAGTTGAATAATGCATGCTTTACAAACATAGGGTTACAGATCAAAGTCTCAGTTGACATCTCAATCTTTTCCAATATGGCCTCTGATGATCCCTTAGAGAGATCAGTGTACGCGAGAGATCCAAGTTTCTATCCAGTAGATGATACAATGTGTTTGGCACTCTAGTTTTATTTTTTGAGTACTGAGATATACAAGCCCACTGTAACCGTGCCCACATTGATACAATACCCAATTCAAACCTGATTGCAGAGATCGGGATCGCATTTGGCATACCCATCAGTCTTCTCCAAATGCGACCCTCTATGCGAATCAATGTATCGCTCACTCTCTCAGGAAGCCATTCCAGGCCATAGATTAATTTACGTATGATTTTCCTCTCATAGAATATCAGGGCGGGTTTTAAAGAACATTTACCAAACCTTCGATCAATCCTGACCACCTGCGCTTCTAGCAATTTTGCCTTATGTAAAATAGGTTTGATTAATGCCTTAGAGCCAGGGTAGGCAGAGAAATTGAAACCCAGATATCGCACTCAATCAATTTCAAAGGAGTCTCACCCAATTTACCGATGTAACCTGAAATCTTAACCCTCGCTTTTCTAAAAGATATAATTCGAGTTTTAGAGGGATTCATTATGAACCCATTGGTTTTAGCATATGATTCAAAATTACTCAGAGACTGTTGCAGCCCCATCTTGGTATTATCAAAGATCAACAGTTTATCAGCGTATGCTAGACAAGTATTTTGTCCTTGCCGATCTTGGGGGCCAGGAGTCCTTCTTCTTCTAAGCGAGATGGCTACATCTGAAAAATATTGGCAGAACAGCCAGGGTGCCAATGTGCAACCCTGTCTGACCCCCTGAAAGGATCTAATTCTCCTTGAGAGATCTCCCCCTTGATGCAAGCGAACCCGGACCCCACAGTTCAAATAGACCCTGCTAATTAATCTCAAGAGCCCAGCAGGTAGGCCCCAACTGTTCAACTCTAGCCACAACCTGCCCCGGTCAACCCGGTCAAACACGGCCGTCAGGTCGATTGAAGCCATATACGTACAGCCACCTGCTGTCGACCATGCCGCCTCTTGTACACACTTCAGGACAAGCCCGTTAACATTGGTCGAGTGACCCCTTCTAAAACCCACCTGGAATTGATCCAGCGGGTGGCGCCTGTGAGCCCACTCCTCCAAGTGTGACGACAGGAAAGAGGAAAAGATCTTGCAGTCCGCATCGATTAGTGAAATCGGACGATAATTTGCCGGATCAGTCCTGCTGCCACACTTGAAGAATGGGACAGCATGAGCTGTGTTCCAAGATACAGGGGTAACCCCTGAGGACAATATGTCACTCAACTCCAGGCACAGCAACTGGGCCCACAAATTAGGATTGTCCTTGAAGGTGTTATTTGTGAGGCCATTTGGGCCCAGAGCCCTTGAGCGCTTACATCTGGAGATCAGTTTTAAGATGGTTTCTACCTCAACTTGTGGATTCCACTTGTACTCTCTAGTCAGGTCCAAAACCAGTGGAGGATCCATAGAGGTCTTCCCAAATCTACTCTCCAAGAACTCAATCCATTCTTGTTCAGAAATCGAGTTCGACTGGCAAGTTGTATAGTTTGGGTCCTGCCCATATACCAAGTACCAAAATGCACTTGCATCTGCCGCAATTAGGGTTCCAAGCATCTTTTCTGAATCTTTCTGAAATATTACAGATTTTATAGACTTACAGTAGTTTTTATATGATTGCTTGAGTTTCCCAATTAGCTTTCTATGAACTACCTCGTCCTGATTAGTGCTCTGAATCTGCTTCACTGTTCTTCGTAACATCTTTTTTGCAGATGCTACATCAGTATTGTAACAGTGGGTATGCCTAACTTAGCCAAAGCCAGTTGCTCTCATTCCCAGGGCCATTTTGTCAGTCATTTGACGCACAAACGATTGGATCTCAAATGCATTAAAATGTTGTAGTTTCCAATCATAAGTCGAGCAATTCAATACATGATATATTTGGGAATTCAAGGCACAAATGTTCGGTTCAGTCCATTTAATAGCATTACGCCGTACCTTGGCAATAAACTGTAATTTTTGCCGACATTGCCTAATATTAAGAACCCAATTAAATTGTGCCATAAGAATGCGATGGTCACTCCAATCATTTTTAAATATTTCAAATGTCAGACAAGAATTCATAAGGGAAGTGTCTACAAAAATATAATCAATCAGAGATGAGCTGTCCCCTCTGTGGCAAGTATGCCATTCACTGACGTTCCCCGATACAGTGCTTTTTCCCACCAGTGGGAAAAGCCCCCTGCCACCCAACCCTGTTATCCACTTCCGTCCAGCCACTTGCTTCTCTGAATTACCCCCCCCCCCCCGGCCTCTTCCAACTCCCACAATTTGTGAGAATGAGCACAGTCTGCATTCAGATCTCCCATAACTGCGACCCTGCCATCTGGGTGAATTTCCATCCACTCATCTACCACTCGGCAGAGCCCGTCTACAAATGGATCAACCAATTCTATACCCTTGTAAATATTGAGTAATAGTAGATTGATTGAACCATCCATTGACATACAATCAACCCCCAATACACCAAAGGGCAAGTCCACAATTACCACCCCACTGAGGCCAAGGGAGACATCTACAGCAGTCAAGAGGCCCCCCGATGGTCCCCCCGTCCCATATCTAGCAGGTTGGATAAAAACGCTATATCCGTCCAGAGTGGGTGCTGAGGTTAACCATGTCTCTTGCAGACAAATGCAATTAGCCATTATCAACATTTTCATACACACAGAGTTAGCAAAAAGATGGACATTGCCCAGAGTATTTCAAGATTTCAAACATAGCGTTATACTCTTCCAATGGTCACCCAAAGAGGAATTCTTTCCATGGGACCAGTTTTTGCCATAGAGAGGAGATAATGGATGCCCAATCCATATCGTTCAGCACTCCACTTTGGGCCAACTTATCAGAAATAGCGGTAACCTTAGGAAGGCTAGCAATGGATTGGCTCATACCATTCTTAAGGATTCCCTTATTTGATTCATGTATCTATCTATCTGAGAGATTTCAAAACCCAGTCCTGCCAGTTCTTTTTTTTGGGTGAAAATTAGTTCTCTTACCAGCGGAGAGGATAGAGACATAATACTTGTACTCATGTCCTCTCTAACTGGGAAGGAAATTCTCCTAATATCAGCCGATGACACCAAAGCCAGGCTTGGGAAAGATGCAAAAATGGTTAGAATGTTTGGCCGATTCATACAAATCTGATAGTCCAAACCCAGAGTACAGTGAATCTTAACTTGATGTATATCACGACCCCCACCCTTCCCCCTCTGTTGTGTAACTACTTTCCCTTTGAGTGCATCAGAATAGGAGTGTTTTGTTAATGGAGCACTTGATGGGCCATGAAACGGAGCATCATTCCCTGCAGGTGCACCAGTGAGCCCTCTCACAGTAGCACCTGAAGGGTAGTGAAAACGTTGCAACAAATCCTTCATTCCAGCTGAAACTCTGAGATAGTTAGTTTCCGGGGGGAGGTCGACCACCTCTTTGAGGAATGTTGATTTTCCCATACCAGCTCCTGCCACCACCCTGTCTGTAGGCAAAATGGAATTAATTTATTATTTATTTATTTATTACATTTATATAGCGCGCAGGCAGCCAAGGGCATTGTGGCGCTGTTACTTGTAAGGGAACTTAGTTACAGGTACAGGTATAGGTTGTGCCTTGGGTTACAGTGAGGCAGGATCCTGTGTCAAGCGATAAGGAGAATCATACAACAGGGTACATCATACATCATAGTACATCATATATGTTAGTCATTAAAGTTTAAACATGAGAGGTTGGTTAGGTGAACAAAGTAGTTTTCATGGCTTTGCGGAAAGCAGTCAATGAGGGTTCAGCTCGCAGAGAGGTGGGGAGGGTTAAGGAAATAAGACATGGGAGAGGCAATTGTGTGGTAGGAATATCCTCTGTGACCAACATAGGCCTCATAGTGTCGTTCACAACGCCCAAACTCACCGTCGGTACCTCATTCGGAACTACCAGAGGACGTACTGTTGAACATGCATGCACCATTTTTCCCTCCACTCTGTTCCCCAGCATATGCACAGAGGTGGTTGCTCCCTCCGATGAGCCCCAGATAGAGTGAGATTGGCTAGAGAATGGTCCGAATCTGTAAGGGCCCCCTCCCTGCTCACCCCAAAACCCGGTGAGGTATGGAAATGGAGTAATGAGAGAGTCTTTCAACCTCACACCCAGGCTCATATCAGGGGCTCCCACTTCCTTAATGAATTCCATATTCTTCATGAGTGACTCTGTAATAGGATTCAGGGGAGCTGGGACACCAACCACCCTATCTGGCATTGTTGGAATATTCTCAGGATGATCTGAGATTTTAACACTGGTTCATGGATTGAGATTACCTGTTCTGGTACAGGGGACAATCTAGCATGAAACAGAGTGCGGTGAACCTTTCTTAAAGATAAAATTATATTTTTCTTGGCCCCCGCCTTCCGCTTCAATGCTTTGCCTTTGAACACAATAGTAGTTTTTTTTTTGAAAATGGAGGGTTCCTTTGCCCTTTGGCTGAGCTCCCTTCACCCTCCATAGGCACATTTACCTCCTCCCCAACCGGAGATTGATCATTAGTGATATCAGCATCAATCCCAATAGTTCCCCGTGCTAGAATATCAATTGGGGGATCCATTACACTGGATGTAAAGCTCACTTCCATAGGGATCAAGTGATCATTCGAACACAGATCATCAGAGATTTCAATAACAGACCCCAAGACATTATCAGAATTTGCCTTAGGCTGTAGGACATTCCAAGTTTCCGCCTCAAATCTGGTAGCCAAATTGGCAAAACGAACCTCAAACCCCAGTTCCTCAATTTTTGAGGTAACATTAGTTAATATAGTGTTGGTAGATTTCAGTTCTGCCCAAATGTTGTCATATAGGGCAACAAAAGAACTCAACACCATATTCAAAGCCGATACAGTGGGGTGAGACAGGCGAATACGTTCATCCACCTCCCTCAAAGTATGGTGTAACTCAGAGGAGCCTTCATGAACTCCTACGCCATCTCTCATCTGGGAAGGATCTTGACGTTCTTCTTGGTCCTGGCGAGATGATTGCTCGATTATTAGTTCCATCAGGGCACTCGGAGAGTCAAACGTAGGGGCATTACAAGGCTTCTGAGACTGTAAATTAGACAGCTCCATATTCAGGGCCTCCAATTCGCCTTCCGCTTGATCAGCCAATTAAATGATGCTAATGTCTGTCAAGTCTCTGAGCCCCCCAAAATTGGCTTGCAAAGACATCACTGAATGGTCAAGCATTGCTGTTCCCTTTAGTGCTGGTAAAGATTTAATCTCTGTGCTTGTTGTGGCAGATTTAACAAAATAGTGGTCCATGACCCTTTGGCCAGAGATTGGCTTTAAAAAAAGCATTAAATTAGGTGCCGGAGATGCTGCTAAGTTTGAAATTACCGCCTTGCTCCCCTTACGGTGCACTTGGGGTGTCATGGTCGGGATAGAAAAACTTTCCACCGTTACCTCTACATCCTTCTTTCTATTGCTGATCCCTTTACAAATAGTCACAACTGGTTCAGGTGGATTTCCAGACATGCAAGCAAATTTAACTGCCGTTTTCCGGGTTTCACATGTTTGTATGTCATCCTCAGCAGCACATGTTACCCCTTTTTCGGGTGGTAGGGGGATGTTCCCCACAGTGATTGGGCTTTGCATATTCTTTGCTGGTATAATATGATCCTCCAACTGAATTCCACTTACTCTACAGGGTACCACCATGTGTACTTGTAAAGGTGTACGTAAGCCAGTTCGACTACATAATCCTGATCTCATTAGGTTAAATCAAGAGCCAATACACTAAACAGAGTTCGGGTCAAAGGGTGAAGCCCACAGACTCACCCCGCAGTCCCCGGGCCTGAAAGTGTATACAAAAAATAAAATCAGAATCAGCCTCTGGCAATGTTATAGCTAGGAAATGCACTTTCCCTTTGTTCCAGATATACACGCTGTTGAAAACCACCAATGTCAAAAATGGGATCAAAGAGGACTTGCCTCAACAGTTTCCCACTTCATATCTCATAATTTTGGGATCTTACCCTTAGGCTGGCTATGGCGTGCTGAGCAGATCCTCTTTGCTTGCTACAGTAATGTTGCGCCATCATCTGAGGATTTACATAGGGTCAGGAATCGCCACTCCTCGCACAGAGCACAGCAAACAGCCAAACAGCATGAACAGAAATGCGCGCCCTTAACTCCGCGGGCTTCACACCACAAGAGCGTTGGTATTGTGTTTAAATCCGCTTCCTGGAAAGGTAAGTGGGCGGAGCTACAGGGCTCCTAGCTCTTAAGGGAGCAGTACTGAATTCCTTTGATTCCTTTGATGTCCCTGTTTGCAGGCTTCAATACGAGTTAAAAAAAAAAAGAAAAAAAAATAGAACACTTGCTCCACTCTGCTACGTGCTAAGTGATGCGGGGAAAATGCCCGGAATGTTGTCAGCGTTATCAGTAGAGCAGTAGAGTAGAGCACAGCCAAACAGCATGAACAGAAATGTGCGCCCTTAACTCTGCGTATATTTGTATTTCGTATTATTTTTTTCTTCTGTTTTTAGTACACATAGTACTTCACACAATTCATGTTAATATATATATATATAAATTACAGTCCATATAACCCACATAATAAAACACAGCAAAGTACACAAGTTCTAAAAAGAGTTCAATACACAATGTACACCTAATCCTCAGACACTTCATAATCTATTCAGAAATGTACAGTACGGATTACTAAAATCATTTCAGTGCAATATAGTCATGCACCTAGTCGAATAGTGTAATACACTATCATTAGCACCACAACACTTAGTCAAACATCATTCCACATAAATCCGATTCTCCTTGTTCCATCACCCTATTCAATTCTGAAAAGATTTTTTTATCAGAAATCTGATCAATTCCAAAATAAGAGCAAGTTGGGAACTCGACATAAGTCTATCACACAAAGCAGTCAATAATACCTAAATTGAATGTATAAACGGACCAAAATTCAGTATCCTAGGTTGCATAAGCTCTGGACAATCAATCACAAGATGATTTATTGACTCTGGAGGATCCGGGTTGCAGAATCTGCTTCTGCGAAGTTCCTTTGGTCTGCCCAGTCTGAGTCCAATGACCTTCAATGTTGGGAGACAATTTAACCTAAACTTAAAATACCATTCACGACCGTATTTAGATGTAAACCTGTGAAGGTACAGTCTAGTGTCCCTTGGGCGATGAAAAACTTGTTAGTTCTATATAGATTCAATTTATAAAGATCTTGACTATCTGTCAACTTATCCCAGTGCTTGATTTTGTTTTTCAGCCCCCAATAAGACTCTGATTTATGTTTCTCAGTAGTGGCCATAATATTTCTCCAACTTGTTTAAATCTTGCACAAGAAGAGATTTTAAGTTTTAATTATAAGGTCACTTGCAAACAAACCAAGACTCGGTTTGTCCATATCAGCAAGCCTCTTCAAAAGCACAATGCATCTTATATTGTATTGTGCCCACCAAGATTGCAGTCCTAGTGATAGACGAATACCACTAAAAGGAACCGATCTTGGTAAGCAAAGTACCCATCTCAAAATGTTCCCCTCAAGTGAATCTAAATAATCCCTACTACTGAAGTTGATCAATTCACAGCCATGGAACATTATTGCCGACACTTTCAATCGATAGACTCGCTAAGAGGTGTTGACGAAAAGGCACACAATGTGCTTCTTATAGACTTCATCAGCGTGATACAAGAAGAAGCCTCCTCTTTCATTCAAATGTTGTATCTTACAAAGGCCTTATTTGCTGAAATCACAAAACCTAGGTGGTAGAACGATTATACGTCTTCCACTTTCTGATTGTTAATCCTCCAGACATAGCTTTTTCTCTATTTTCTTGCAGATAAGGTCATAACATAGGATTTTACAGAGTTAATTACCAGTTTATTATCATGCAGGTAGGCCGCCACTCCATTCAATGCTCGTTGCAGACCTGCTGGAGTATAATCCAATAAAATCAGTATTTGTATATTGAAAATATGTATCCATTAAGAGAAAAAAAGCATCAATAACATGAAAGTACATGAGGCGAGTCTGCCGAGTTAAGTTATAAAATCTAATGAGCCTTGTTAGAAAGGTGAAGCGCACTCAAAGTGCAAGTGTGCCCAACACATGCTCTTTGGTATATCGCTAGGAGCCATACGTAGACGAGCCAGCAAAAGAACTAATAAAAAAATAGGACATTCATAAAACCCATCCATCAGAGGGCGCAAGCTATGAAAAGTTAATCGTCTTACTGGAGGGTGTTAAAGGTCTGTTGCTGTATGCTATTCGTGAGGAGCCCAGGCCTTGAAGGGTTCTCACATGCACCTCTCTGCTTCACTCTTCTTGGGGTTCTGAAGAACGGGTCCTGCAGGGCTCTGGGGAGAGCGGCCCAGGCAGCTTCTCTTGCCTAATGTACCTGTCCTTGAGCTTCCCCCAGCAGAAAGTACTCTGGACTCCAGTGACAATGCAGAGCCTTACCTTTATTGACTTGAATCTGTGTTGTGTTGTGTTTTCAGAAGGGAGGACTTTGAGTCATCTGCTCTGGGGCTGGAGTACAGTTTCTGATCTTTGGAAGAAATCCTAGAAAACGTAACCTGGCATTATACGTCTCTGTGTTTTCGATGGTTTCACCGGTTTGCCACCTAGTCTTGCAGGATGTTATTGTAGAACCCTAATTCTTTCTAACAAAAATAGATTTTGATATTGTGGAAATCTCTTAATGAGCTGAGGGTGGTTGATTGGGTTTAGGACATGTTACGGTGCTTGGTGTTGGAATGTGTATATTTCATTGTTAATGCACACAGAATGCCAGGCAGATAATGCACAGTCTCAGCTTTTAATTAAACTATTTGAGCCTCCTTTAAAACGCGGCCAAGAGTCAAGGTCCAAGGACTCAGTCTCTATGGTGCTCGATCGTAGGATGGATTCCTATTACTTCCTCTTCAGTTTGCATGTCATAATGTGGAGGACTGAAAAAAATGCTGGCAATTCGGTTCTCTCCAGTTGGTTGTCAGTTACTTCCAAACTCCTAATGGGGATCTACAATACGCAATACTATATTGGTTATTTTTCTAAATAGCGACGTCTATTTTTAGAATAAAAACAAATTGACGTCAATTCTTGACTAACTGACACAAACAACAGCATCTACATTGTTTGACCTCGACCTTTAACATCTTAACAATCGGGTACGTTCAACTTAAATTGATAGAAAAATGCTATTTCATAAGTTCTTGACAGACTACTCTCAGCATCCGGTTCATAATGTTTCGCTTCATCTTCTTCAGGGACGTTCTCGATTCTAGATGGACGTTTTCAAATGTCTTGGTATAGTAGCGAGTACAGCCTAAATTCTTCATTTCTATGTTAAAACATCAGAAAACAATTCTAACATGCATAATCCCTACTTAACACAACACTATTCTTCTTGTAGTGTATACGTACTTAATGTCCAGTGTAAATACAGCTCTTTCCCTGTTTATTAATGTTAAAGTAGACTTAATGAATTTGCTGTCTAGCTTTGCACGTTCTCACAGTTCTTATTTGAGGTTGTTGTTTTCCAGTAAAGTAATGGGTCAACATTGCCCTTTGGAATTTCTGTACATGCACTGGAATGGCATTTAATGTATATGTACCCTTATGCTTTTAGGGATTTCTTGCCCCCAGTTCTTGGTCATAACAGCACAATTTCATTCCTTGATTTTGTGTTAAAGAAAGATACACATATCGAGCTTGAGACACTCAATCAATGCCCCCACCGCCCCCTCCCAGGTAGCGTTGCCATTTAGAGGTGTGTAACCCAATACTAAGGAGATCGTACATGACTGTGTGAAATGATGCTGGAGAGAGGAGCATAGCAGCACTTCTGTGCATTTTGTGGTTTTATATGCATTTGTGTCAATATGTGTGCGTGCCTCTGCTTGCAAGTTGTGTTTGTATGTGCCGGAGTGGAAACAATCTCGGGGCAGTGTAAGGGACATGGGGCAATTTTCTTTGTGCCATGTGAAGGTGACTTGGACACATTTTCGGGGGGAAAAGTGACACTGGCACTGTAATATTTCAGGGTAATGTTATAAATACCATTGTCATTTTTGTGGGCAGTGTGAACCTGTCATGACATTGTTCTGAAAGTAATGTAGAAAGTAGGATGACCACAAGTTTAACTGGGTAACTGAAGTACAACTTGCATGGCCCTGATGAAAAAGGCATGACAATTGTCTGGGAGCAACGCGTAAAACATCCATGGCCAACTTTGCCAGGTCCTATGGGAACTGCCACGGCAATAGGTATCACTGAGATCACTGTTGAAACTGGCATGGCCTTGTTATAGGCTAATGGTGTGACATGGAAACATGCTCCACCAAGGCGATGTGAAACTGGCATGGAACTGTTGAACCTGGCATAGCAGGGTTCTGGAGACAAAGTGAAAACAGCATGGCAATTTTCTGATAGAAAAATGAAACTGTCACAAGCATTTTTGCATGATAGCATGCTTAACTGGAGCACACTGACATCTCACACTGTTGAAACTGGCATGCCAATTATCTGAGGGCAATATGAAATTGGCATGGTCATTTTCGGGGGTTGCAATGTGTAAACTAGGATGGCAATGATCTTGATTGGAGCAAAACTAGAATGCAGTGTTGCACATGATGACGTAACAATTTTCTGGTAGCAAAGTAGACATTTTTTCAGAATCTGCTCAGCTGGGGCAATGCTTGGATGTCACTGTTGAAACTGGCATGATCATTTGTAATTAACTCGGGCCGTTTGGAGCTGGCTTGGCAAAGTGGATGTTGACATGGCAATGATTAATCAGACAGAATGGCAGATATGGGCGAACTCTTGTTAATCTGAATGTATCAGTGCATTTAAGGAGATTCGTGTCTGGTGTGCACATTGATGGCTTTATTCGTTTGGCATCCCCCCGGGCTTATACATTGAATGTAATCTGGCATGTACTGTCAGTAGATTTGCACACAGTGGCAAGCTTGCTTATGCGTCAGTACTTTATTTCTGGGAATTCTGAGTACATCAGCACAGAGACAATCATCACATGTATTTTATAACCTTGGACAGTATTTAAAACTGGAACAATGCCATCTCCTGGCAGAATATTTAAAACAGGGTATACATCCCACTAGCACCCCGGTTATGGTTGGAGTTTTCCTAGTGTGCTATAAGCACACTCTATTACACAAGACCTTTGTGATGTGGCACACATGTGTGTGCACTTCACATCCAATGTTTCGATCGGGCATTACGTTTCCTGATGGTCTCGTGGATAATTTTCCGGTGTGAATGTACCTATGCAGTGTGGCCGTCCTGGCATCTGATGTATTTGAAAATGCCATTTCTTCCTTTTCACACTATTTTAAATCCACCTTTTCTGAAAATTGTGCTGCAAAATTCCCCAGGCAGGCAGACACATTAATTTCAAACCCCCACCAAACTGCCCTGAGTGTTGGGAGGGGCCCTGATCTGCTCCCCTTCAGGGCGGGTGTTCCTCGCACCCCCACCCCCCCCCACACACACACCTGCATGAAAGTTCAGCAGCCACTCCTGGGGCACACTCATTGCTGGTGGGGAGACACATTTCTTTCTTGCAATGGGCATTCCATGTACCTCAGGGTTGGCAGGGCTGCTCAGACCAAGGATCACATGTTTCAAATGGAGGCGGCTGTGCTTTGCCGAGGGTGGCTCCAGGATTGTGAGCTCCTTATAGCCCAGCAGGTCTACAGGAAGCCACACTTCCCCAGGGTTCCTTTCACGTGTTGCGCGTCCATGTGTCGCTCCTGCTCACGTTATACCCTGACACCCCTACTTGGTCAAGGGATTGATATCCCCTTTGTTGGGCGTCAAGATGTCAGCACATTCTTAAATGTAGAAATGCTACAAATAAAATACCGTCATTACCGATGTCAGATGGGGAACCCTTGTGCCCATTCACATTGCACGCTGCAGCAGTGTAGACCCTGCCTCGGGGGTACCCACCTCCGGTCTTTGAGAGTCCCACCCATGCCAGGTTTGCTGGACGTCCTCTAACTTTGCAAACAACTCCCATTTGGTTACACTTTATTCCAATGTGTTTTGTGTGTATGTCCTCAAAACATGTTGTGGATTTTAGTGCTTGAGGTTTAGTGCTTGAGGGCAGTACTTGAAAGGCCATGCCCTAACTAGTCTCTAGCTCTGTGCTTGCTCTTGTACTCAGTGCCACCCCGTATCTACCCTAGCCTTTACTCAGTGCCTCCCCGTATCTACCCTAGCCGTTACTCAGTGCCTCCCCGTATCTACCCTAGCCTTTACTCAGTGCCTCCCCATATCTACCCTAGCCTTTACTCAGTGCCTCCCTGTATCTACCCTAGCCGTTACTTAGAGCCTCCCCGTATCTACCCTAGCCTTTACTCAGTGCCGCCCCGTATCTACCCTAGCTGTTACTCAGTGCCTCCCCATATCTACCCTAGCCTTTACTCAGTGCCGCCCCGTATCTACCCTAGCCGTTACTCAGTGCCTCCCCGTATCTACCCTAGCCGTTATTCAGTGCCGCCCCGTATCTACCCTAGTCTTTCTTTCATTTTAATGGTGCATTCTAGGCATGTTGATGATTTTATTGCTTGAGGACCGTACCTGGAAGGCCATATGGTAGCTAGTTTCTAGCTCTAGTCATCCCAATGCAAAGACATTAATTTAAACTGTTTTGTAATTTGGGCATGTTGCCTAATTTGAGACTGTTTTATAAAGAAATTAAAAAAATTATCAAGGATGGTGCCATCTGCGAGCAGCATGAGTTTAATGCTGGAACGGATTCCTCAGAGCCCTTAGTGAAGGGGCAGGAGAGGAGATGTCCCTTAGTGTAGGGGCAGTAGAGGATCCCTTAGTGAAGGGGCAGGAGAGGAGATGTCCCTTAATGAAGGGGCAGTAGAGGATCCCTTAGTGAAGGGGCAGGAGAGGAGATGTACCTTAGTAAGGGGGCAGGAGAGGAGATGTCCCTTAGTAAAGGGGCAGGAGAGGAGATGTCTTTTAGTAAAGGGGCAGGAGAGGAGATGTCCCTTAGTAAAGGGGCAGGAGAGGAGATGTCCCTTAGTGAAGGGGTACTAGAGGAGATATCCCTTAGTAAAGGGGCAGGAGAGGAGATGTCCCTTAGTGAAGAGGCAGTAGAGGAGATACCCCTTAGTGAAGGGGCAGGAGAGGAGATTTCCCTTAGTGAAGGGGCAGTAGAGGAGATATCCCTTAGTGAAGGGGAAGGAGAGGAGATGACCCTTAGTAAAGGGGCAGGAGAAGAGATGTCCCTTAGTGAAGGGGCAGTAGAGGAGATACCCCTTAGTGAAGGGGCGTGAAAGGGGGTGTCCCTTCGTGAAGGGGCAGGAGAGGAGATTTCCCTTAGTGAAGAGGCAGGAGAGAGGATGTCCCTTAAAGAAGGGGCAGGAGAGGAGAAATCCCTTAGTGAAGGGGCAGGAGAGGGGATGTCCCTTAATGAAGGGGCAGGAGAGCAGATATCTGCCACTTAAGTGCATGGAGAGGCTGCGTACAGACTAGCATTGCGCTGCTTTGCACAGAAAGCAATTTTGTTGATCAAGTAGCAAGATCTTTGCACAATTTATAACGTGAACTTTTAATTGCAGCCAGGTTTTCTCTGTTTAATTTCTCAACGCGCCAGACAGGGAATGTATTGTCCTGGTGATGGCCAGTGGTGGAAATGGAAATAATTTGGAGGGGGATTCAAGGGCCGGTGTGGGGGGCGGAGTTCTGAGGAGAGGGAGTTCCGAGGGGGCAGAGCTGCCAATTGAACTCCGATCAAAGGAAATGTTTGTAAAAATTGTGCAATTTCTTTGATTGCTTGAAAAGTACACACACCATGGTAAGCATACCTTAGTTTGGTTTGCGTAGTTTTCAAGACATCTTTCTGAGCAGAGCATTACCATCTGTTTTGACATACCCAAAACTACAAATACCAGAATCCATTTGGGAAAGGGAATGATCACCGAGCCTGTGAAGTTGGGGTCTCGGTGAGAATTGCGTTCACCAAATGGATTCTGCTTTGTGCGCACTGTGAGATTTCAGCTCTGTCACAGGGTTGTAGACCCTCAGCAAACCTAATCAGGCTCTGTGTGCACAGTGTGCTCGCACAAACCACATTAGATCACCAAGGTGAGCTCCCAGGTTCATCAAGGGTCTGCCTTGGCTCCTGATGTGACATAGTTATCGTAGCGCTGCAAGTGCTTTGTTTTGGGTTTTCTTTGTTTTGTTTTTTGTAAAGAAAAAAAAAATCAGCTAGCGTTTTGCGGCTGAGGCTGGCCGGATCCCGAGATCCGGCTACACATCTGATGCCGGATCTCAGATCTGGCGAGAGCCAGCCCTTTGGCCACTGCTGGTGATGGCTTCAGTCACGTGGGCTTACAGAAACAGGTGAAGGCAGTATGGACCAGAGTAAGAGCACATGCGGATCCTTGCGCTTGGCCGTAGATCACGAATGGCACAGCAGTGTGCAGCAGATGCGCTTCTGCTGTCTGTTAATGTTTGCTTTGCCCTTTGATTGGACAACATGTGCAGGGGGTGGCCCAGCAGGGGCAGGGCTTTCAGATTCAAAGGCAAATCTCATCCATTAAATTTGTTTATGCTTTGTCCAGTTCATGCCGGGGCAGAGCCCAGGGAAGCATGCTTTCGTTGCAAAGAAACAAAAGCACTAGTTTAGTTTGATAATGCTTTCTTGGCCAGCCGTTGGCAGTGCGCATCAAGCCTGCTGACAGAGGCGTAGCCAGGATTGTCTATCAATTGGGGCCTGAAGCTAAGGTAGTTGGGCCCACCGCAGTAAAATTAACATCTATAAATGTATGGGGTTGGGGGAGGCGTGGCAGTGCGCATCAAGCCTGCTGACAGAGGCGTAGCCAGGATTGTCTATCAATTGGGGCCTGAAGCTAAGGTAGTTGGGCCCACCGCAGTGAAATTAACATCTATAAATGTATGGGGTTGGGGGAGGCGTGGCAGTGCGCATCAAGCCTGCTGACAGAGGCGTAGCCAGGATTGTCTATCAATTCGGGCCTGAAGCTAAGGTAGTTGGGCCCACCGCAGTAAAATTAACATCTATAAATGTATGGGGTTGGGGGAGGCGTGGCAGTGCGCATCAAGCCTGCTGACAGAGGCGTAGCCAGGATTGTCTATCAATTGGGGCCTGAAGCTAAGGTAGTTGGGCCCACCGCAGTGAAATTAACATCTATAAATGTATGGGGTTGGGGGAGGCGTGGCAGTGCGCATCAAGCCTGCTGACAGAGGCGTAGCCAGGATTGTCTATCAATTGGGGCCTGAAGCTAAGGTAGTTGGGCCCACCGCAGTGAAATTAACATCTATAAATGTATGGGGTTGGGGGAGGCGTGGCCAAGCGCTGATGGAGACGGTCGCCTAATACCCGGCTCCCGTCCCAGACTTAATATACTTTTTATATTTGTGCCCTTAACAAGCTATTTATGCCCAACATGTACCTGCTATTCCTTTTGGAGACCGGACTGCTGGTGTGCCTTACTGGAGTCGTGCATGCCGTGTGAGATAAAGGAACATCTGCCTAAGCACCTCCGGGGGCCTAGCCTACAGCAGCAGAGTTGCAGCGAGGTCGCGTTGTGAAGAATCTGACGCGCTTAGTCAGCTGGCCGACTGATGCGCAGATGATGTTCCGGTCAACACAAACTATCACTGCATAGTGGACAGTTACAATGACTTTATATAATTTAATACAATTACTTACAATTCAAGCTGACTGCAAGTTTTAAACAGAAATTGCATGAAAATAAGCACTTCCTGGCTTATTGCTAATTAAGCATAAGTCATACTTTCAAACCGTATGAAAGAAACTCCACTTTACTTTTCTTTTTTTTTCATCAAGTATTTCCAATGAGGAAATTTAAAATTCTATCTATATGGATGTTGGATGAAACTGTTGATATGGCTTTATCTTTGCAATGATATATGTGAAATTTCTCACAGAACAAAGTCGCATGACTGCTAACTAGCATATTAACATGCTCATAGATTAATATTAAAAGGGCAACGAGCTATAACATCTGCTTCCTTCTTCTGGAAGTGTGCTTCTTATTATTGACTCAGACCTTAGCAGGAGCTGTATTATATTTGGTTCTCTACCCAAGACCCTAACATGGCCTGAAAGAAGGGACCTTCTAAGGATGTGCCTTCTTCATCTGGTACTAACTCACCCAAAAGTCAATAAAGTGACTCTCCTGCACCGAAAGACGATTTTCAGGACCCAGTCATGCAAGTCATTTTGGAGGAAATTAAATCACTTAAGCCATTCATGGAAGCTACAACGGCTAAATTGCAATTGCTGAATGACAAATGGTCCTCATTTGAAACAAGGATTAATGAGGTGGAAAGAAGGGTCAGTAATGCAGAAGATGTCGCAGGAAAGGTGATGCCGCTTGAAAACGCTGTTATAACTCTCCAAAAACAAGCAGACAATTTTGAAAATGGAAACAGGAGGAACAATATAAGAATTATCCGCCTTCCAGAAACCATTGAAAAATACAATCGTACTCAGTCCCTTTACAACATGCTTCCTCTACTTCTGGATTTCCCTGCATCTATGCAGCTCAACATCCAAAGAGCTTATTGTGCTGGGCCTAAAATACCATCTAGGAATGCTCAGCGAACTCTAATATTTGCAGCGCTTGACTATACACATATCCTCGTCATCATGGACAAGGTAAAGGAAAAAAAGGTACTTATATTGGAAGGCTCAAAAATGTTCATTACTGAAGATGTTTCCAATGCCATGGCAGCAAGAAGAAAGAAGTCATTAGCGTTTAGACCAGCATTAAGACAACTCAGCGCTAGATATGGGATCATTCATCCTGCATCTCTAAAGGTTACTCTGAATAGTCATACTTATACCTTTCAAAACCCAAGTGACTTGTGAAATTTCATTCAAAGCATAGGAGAGATGAAATGGACACCACCAGACCAACTTCTATTTAAAGTAAAAATATGCACAACATGTCTTCCATAACGTAATCTTCTCGTCGGGATGTGGCGTGGAATGGACTCATCTACACCTGGTTCTTCACGCCTACCACTTATTGGCTTCTCATGAACATGGATTGGAGTGGCTTTATACTGCTAGCCACTATGTGGATATACACCTGTTGGTTTGTTTGGAAGTTAGAAAACTCCATGTTCTTTTTGTTCGTCATCCCCCTTTCCTTGTGTCTCTCTTCCATCTATGTTTCAAATTACCAGTGCTCTGTTGCATGCTTCAAATGTGTTTACTTTATTATTATCTTATTATCGTTATTCATGACTCTTAACATAGCCACATCGAATGTTAAAGGACTTCACAATCCTGTTACGCGGCAAGAAATCCTCTCACACATTAAAAAAATCAAACCATCTATTGCATGTCTGCAAGAATCCCACCTCTCCCAAGCAGAAGCCAACACATTGAAATGTTTATGGGTAGGCCAAGTGTTCACGAGTGGAGCTAATTGGAAGAAGAATGGGGTTATTACTCTCATTAACAAACACCTTCATTGCAAAGTGCTATCCAGAGGCTCTGATGGTATAGGAAGATGGATTTTAGTTAAACTTCTTATAGAATCCATAGAACACTCTATTTTAAATATTTATGGTCCCACCAATTCAGACCCTACATTCTGGACTCAGCTAAGGAACTACATCCTCAAATCCCATTCTAATAATCTTATTGTATGTGGTGATTGCAATGAGGTTATCGACCCTCTCCTTGACAAAAAGTCCAATGTGTGCTTTAAATCCATTAAATCCCATATACAATTTCATAATTACGTATCTGAATTAGGTCTCATCGATTCATGGTGTATCACCCATCCATCAGCTCTAGATTATACCATTTATTTACCCCCCCATAACTGATTATGTCTTCATATCTAGATCTCTAACTAATCGTTTATTATATGCCAAAATAGAGAGTATTACGTTGTCAGACCATGCCTCAGTTGACATTAAATTATCCAATGCACAAACTGTTGATCATCATAACAGATTGAGATTCAATTCTGCTCTTTTGAAAGATGAGCAATTTGTGAAATTCATCTATCAACAACATAATCACTTCTTTGCTGAGAACCCCTCTACTGACACATCTGTACATAATAATTGGGACTGCTACAAAGCAATATTAAGGGGTCATATTATATCATACACCGGAGCCAAGAAGAAAAGACTCCAAAAAGAATCTGAAGATATTCTTAAATTTACCAAAACCCTACAACTCGAACACATTAGGACTAACTCTGCCCCAATACTTTAGAACATTATTAAACTTAAAATACAGTATAATAATGTAGTGACCAAATACTCCTGTGCTAATCTGTTGAAATATAAATCCAGGATCTATCAATTATCGAACAAAACTGAGAAATCTTTAGCGTCTTATCTCAAAACAAAAAAAGATAAAGCAAAAGTTACTGTGATTACAGATCATGATGGTAATAGAGTTATGATTGATAAGGATATTCTACAAGTTTGTTTGAACTTTTATCAAAAGTTATACTCCTCTGAAACATTGCCCAATATACTAACACTACCGATTTGCTTAAGCATATGCATCATAATTCCTATGTTCATCCCAATTTACAATCTTTAGACTCTCCTATTTCCTTTAATGAAGAACATAAAGCTATTAATGACCTTAAGAAAGGTAAAGCTCCAGGCCCAGATGGTTTCCCAATTGATTACTTTGCTCATTTTAAACAAATACTGGTTCCTAAACTTAATGAACTCTATACCCCCTTTATTGCTCATGAGAAAGCTGTCGGCTCTTTCTCTGAAGCAATGCTTATTGTATTCCCTAAACCCAGTAAAGATCCTGGTTCAAAATTATAGGCCCATTTCTCTACAATTGTAAGATTTTTGCCAAACTCCTTGCAAACATACTTATCACCTTCCTTCCACACTTAATTAAAAATGATCAGGTAGGTTATGTCAAAGGAAGATCTTCCTCTGCCAACATTAGACTCTTTACCAACATTCTAAACATCATTAAAAATTCCCCAAATCCATATGCAGCGATAGCGTTTGATGCTGAAAAAGCTTTTGACAGAGTAGAATGGAACTACATGTTTGAATCCCTCATATGGCATGGTCTTCCTATTTCATTTATATTCATGATCAAAGTACTCTATTCCAATACCACCACATCAGTGTTTATTAATAATCTCCATTTATCGCTCTCTATTGAAGTACTCGTCAAGGTTGTCCTCTTTCACCCTTTTTATTCATTTTGGCATTGGAGCCATTTTTGGAAGCAATACGACAGGAGGACAACATATGTGGTATCCAATATAACGTTATCACAATCAAAATGGTGGCATATGGTGACGATATTTTACTTTTTTTTATTATGTCAGATATGTATCTACAACATTTCACCAGCATTATTACACGATTCTCTCTGGCATCAGGTTATAAACTTAATATGGACAAATCAGAGATTCTACCACTCAACATATATTGCACCAGACATCACATAGCAAACTTGGGTATGAAATGGTGTCCAACAGGTATCAAATACTTAGGTATCCACATTACATCCTCAATTAAAAATATAATTAAACAAAATACAGTCAATATTATAACTAAGGTCAAGAATTTCACAAATACATGGTCCCCCCTCTTATTGTGCTGGTGGGGTAGACTTGAAACTATCAAAATGATGATGTCTCCTATCATTTTCTATTATTTATATATGCTCCCTGCCCACATTCCAGCCTCTTTTTTTTAAATCATTAGAGTTTTGTATCCTTACATTTCTCTGGGGGGAAAAGAAACTAAGAATATCATTATGTACGCTTAAGAAGCCTAGAGCGGAGGGAGGAGCAGGCTTTCCGTGCTAAAATAAAATACCACTCAGCCTACATTTTGCGACAAACTCAGTTATGGTTCATCCCCACTAATCCTGATATGCCTAATTGGTATGCTATAGAGAAAGCGATGGTCTTCCCCCATATCCTTATAGACTGCCCATATATTAAAAAATAATAATACATGTTTTAATAGTACTAGTATTAATGTATCTATTACGTATCTAAGCGCACATTTATTATCGCTAAATTCAAGGAAATCCCAGTTCATATCACAATATATTTGGATGAACACCCTAATAAAAATCAACAAAAGAACTGTATGTTGGAGACCATGGCTATGGCTTGGCATCACATATGTGGGGCAGCTGTTTGTTCAAGGCATCCCTTTCACATTTGATGAGTTCATAGACAAATGTAATGCACCAATATCTTTTTTACAGCAATATGTGCATTTATTAGATACTATTATGGAAAATTACAATATGCTAATATGCAATGCAAACACCTACTCTACTCAAAGATTACTTCATCTATCCAATCCTAATGTCACAGCGGCTATGTTGTATAAGGCAAGTTCATCTGTATTATCAGATGGAGTCCTACTTAAATGCTTAGAAGCTTGGAATCAAGACTGTTTTCTAAATGACCCCCAAAGGAGCTGGCACTATATGTGGACTAATATTTCAAAAGCAATTGTTTCAGGTAGCCTACTCCAAACAATGTTTTTCTTTCATCACAGGGCGTATATTACTCCAGTAATGCTTTTTATGGGGGCCTTTCCCAAGATGACAAATGTTGGAGCTGTCTCTTTAGTCAGGGAACGTTCAAACACATTATATTTTAATTTATGCATGTTGAAGGTTTTTGGAAAAAGGTATAGAAAACTCTGGAGCACATTTTTCAAATCCAACTAGGCTTTTCCTTTGCAGTCTTATTTCACGGAAGCAAGGCCCTTCTACCTACCATAGATAAGAATAAGTGTTACCTGTTTGATCTCTTTATGGCAGTTGCAATTCAGACTATGACCTCTAATTGGAAGGATCTAAAACATGTTCATTTTAGATCATGGTGGAATTCAGTATGCAATATTCACAGGATGGAAACATGTAATGCTTCATCCCTACAACTACTGTACACACGTGTTATAATGGCAACCTTTTTTGGACTTCTTAGGTAATGCAATGTCATAAGTATTGAGAAAGATCACTTCACTGGTTTTACTTATCTTAATAGTTACTGTTTCCTCCGCTCCCCATCCTTATGTTTATGTTTGTCATGTGTGTCAGTGTTTGTTTTCAATGTCTTTCAACACCATAATTATCATACATACCTGCTAGCTTATGCTAATTTTCAGTCTACTGCAGGCGTACCTATTCTATTACATTTATTATACAAGGTTCATGTTTTGTTTAATACCATTGTTAAGGAACACCCTGTTCAAATGTTTCGTAAAATCTATATTGGTCTTACTAAGATGTTCTACGTTTAGTACGATCTTGTATTCTTAATGATCTTAATAAAATATTTAAACACAAAAAGAAATATCTGTAAATGTCCACACAGCGCTGCTGAGTGGGCATTTACATATTTTGGGTGAACCTTGCCCGCTCAAGACCTACCCTGTCTACGCCTCTGCCTGCTGGCACTTGCAACATGATAAAGAGTAAGGTGCTTCATTCCTAATGTTTTCCTTTGCCTCTCTGTAACGACCAGCAATGTGACCAGTAATGCGCGCATATTCGGCACTGCCCTCTTCTCCCCCTTCCAAATGACCAAAGAAGTGCCGGTGGTCAGCCAAAATATATCCTGGGGCTGGGTACTGGCAAACACTGGCACAAATCACGCACTGATCGTAAGTCAAAACGATTGTGCAGTACCTGTTGCGGGTCACATGGGCCGGGTACCTGTAAAATGGTGCATCGTAATGAGGCTTTTTTTTACTCTGTGCTATTAAAGCTCTAAATCTTGGCTCCCAGACCCAGACAGCACTTTAGTTAATGACAGACAATACAAACAATTGTGAAAAACTCGGAGCTAGAAAGTAATTCATTTTCCATAGACTGCAGTGTGTTTAAAATACAACCTCCAGTTGTAGAGCCGCCAAAAGCTTCTGGGTATTATCTGGTATTTACCTAACCCTCAACTGCCTATAGGGACATCCTTTAGTACATTCCCAACCACCACCTGCCCATCCTTGACCAAAACACATCCTCTTGATATCTCTTAGAGCTAGCTATATCAATCAATACGATCAAACTCGTGTTCGGTATAGGCGCTACCAGAGATATATATGAACAAGTATTTAAAATTGTGCAGCAGGCGCAGAGGTTGAGATTTGATTTTGCTGGAAGTTAACCTAAAACATTCTCAAACATCTCAAGCTACATACTGACTACAACGCTAGTCACCTATTCTGTAGCAACGTGGAGGCATTCACGCAAATTCACGTTATACTCGTTGCTATTTCATCCTAACCTGCCTGTCTCTTAGATGCAGCCTGCACCGTCTGCGAGGAGGCTTTACCATACTGTGCTTTCTTCTGACCGGCAAGCCATATATATTGACGCTGGCAGCCTATTACTGTTCCTGGACTTGACTGAGAACTTACCTTAACTTTCCGCTATGCAATGAGATTAACATGTATGTAACATGTATGTAACAGCATATGTAACAGCGCCTTAATGCCTAAGGGTTTATTGCGCTATATGAATGTAAAAATAAATAAATAAAATGACCCATGCACAAATGTAGCAAGAAGTGGGTCTCTGTGTTTGACTTAAGGTGGTGGTATGAGTAAGTGTGCTTAGATTACCCCGGTCCCTTTGCAATGGTAACCTCACCTGATGTGACTAAGGGCCTCATCACGAGTTGGGCGGTAATGCTGGTGCTATTAGCGCCGGTGCTAATAGCACTACCGCCAAACCCCCCGTCGCTATTAGCGCCGGATCACGGGTTTGGCGGAAGGGTTATTGCCCATTCCCCATTGGGCCCATTCGGGAATTCCTCATTGCCCATTGGGCCCAATGGGGAAAATTCACACTATTACCACCGGTGGATTTCCCGCTGGCGGTAATCGTGCCACAAATCGTCAATTTTGCCGTGGATTTCCCCAGCTCAGAGCTGGGGGGATATCCGCCAAAGCCATGATCTAACGGACCCTTAAATGCGGCGGTAATAGCACTACCGCCACATTTAAGGGTTACTGCCAGACTTTTGATGAGGTGCTAGGTGTAAATCCCTTACACTGCAGTTCTACTTCTGGGTATACCCTCTAGCGGAGGCGGCTACTAGCCCAGTATAGATGGCAGACTCTGCATATGCAGAGTACCAGCCTTTATGCCATTGTAAGACCAGGGTGCCAGTGACGCATGACATGTCTGACTCTGCCATAAGATTCCTAGTCTATGCCACATTAATAACATGTACGGACACAAGAGGTCATCTGTGCTGCACTAAACCTTGTGCAGCTGCTAGGCTACCACATATTCTCGCGTTGTTGACTTGAGGTCATGGTATGGACATTCCTGCCGCCCGCCACCTCTATGGATCCAAAGCATCAATGTTTTCGCAATCTACCCAGGCACTGCAGGGCTTACCATGACAGACTCACTACCTATCCAATCCTTCCCTCCTTGTAGGGGCACAGGGGGGCACTGAGGACCATACAGACTAGTCTTTGGATCACAGATGTATTGACCTCATCTCCTTTATTAAGGGGTATGGGGCTTAACGGGATGTGGACATCCCTGTGCAGGAGTTATTGGCTGTTGGTCTTGCCTGGGCACTGGAAATGGGGCCCTTTGAGGAAACCTGGATGTCTAGGATCCAGATGCAATCACTACTCTGCATTTACTAACAGCGGGGTGGCTAGAGGGATACACATAATGCACTGGACACTTCCCTCCCACCTACAAATGACCACATGCTGGCTCAGAGATACTGCTGCTGGCCAGGTGGATGAGGGCCTCCAGGCACCCGACCCTCGCTGTTCGCTCAGAATTACCTCATTGGCAGGGGCAGTGTGAGGAGCAGATGAAAACCATGTGGTGCTGATGAGTGCAGGCCTTAGTGCCTGGTTCCTCTCTGCCAATCTGCTATCTGTGGGTTTGGTGGAGAGACTTGGAAATATGTTAATCAGAGGGGAGAGTCCAATATCTGATGTACTCCAGCGCTTTGGGAGAGTGTGGCAGGGCTCACGAGGAGAGTTTAGTCATGGATCGATTAGTGTTGATGTCTTAATGGCTAGACCTGTGGTGGCCATCTTTGGGGGATTTATGTGGAAGATGGTTGGAGACCTTAAAATGGAGTCAGTTAGTTGAGTGAGAAGAGAAAAAGACATTACAAGGCAAAACAACCTGCAACCCTGCACTCCTACCATTGGCCTCTTGCAGACAGGTCCCATTTCTTTATCTCACATTGCCACGGCCAACCCTAGCCTCCTCCTCTCTCAATTCAACAAAAGAAAGGCTGTCAGGAGATGGTGAGAGCCTACACGACTCTGGCTACTACCAGAAACCTCTTTAGCTCTGACATTGCATAACTATTATGGGAAGGTTGCTGTAGACATCCAAGCTCCATGCTTGGTGGCACCTATCTTGAGTCTCACAAATGCTCACATACACATTAAAACATCTAGAACAGATAGACAGTGAGGAGGGCTTGGTAGATAACCAACTTCTTGACAAATCATTCTCCTTGCAGCCCAAAGAACTACACTCCCAACAGAGACACGGGGGGCTTATACAGACCCATGCGTTGTCGCACTGGTATGAACAGACTAATCAGACACCCGGAAATCCCCTCAACAACTATGAACGGGTAGGAGATAGGGCCTATGGGTACCCAACCAATCAGCCGGCAACTCATGGCAAAGGAGGGGGCGGTCGTACACATTCATTACACCCACTTCTTGGAAAGGGGTGTCCAGATTTGGAGCTGCTAGACTCCCATTCATTCTTCCTTGGCGGAGACATTGGAGGGGCCATTGAGTTTTGAAGTACTCCAAACACATACTACAAACTGAAGTTCTATTCCTGTTTGAAGAATCAGGGGATTCTCTACTGTGAAGCCTTTGCGAGCAAGGGAGATTGTTGCCATAGTAACCCTAGAAGCAGCAAATGTTGCTCCAGTGCCAGGAAAGTCAAGGTGGGTCATTTGTCATTTCCACTTAGCAAGCCTTGTCCTTTCACTGGACGTGGTCAGCTTGCAAGACAACTTATTTCCCATTCAGTGGTGGCTTGAAAGGGTCACACCAGGGTAATAGCCCTCCCCATAATGTGAATAAATTGTGTTATTATGTAGTGCTTTTGGCTGCGTTTCTCCCACTTCTATGCGCTGTAATGGCAGGTTTTGTTAGTACCCCATTCCAGGGTACTGAAGGATGCACGGCTGATCCAGCCCTGCAGCAGGATTCACACTTGAAAAATGCCGGCTCTCCTCATGTGAAAGGCCAGCACTTAGCTCAAGAGCTGTCCAATATTTCACATGACTTTCTTACCTTGCCATTGGCCTGTGCTGGACAAGGGAATAGCCTGGGGGGTTGGGAATTGATCTTCCATTGGAGCAGACCGTGGTCGTGAATCTAGGGGAAACGGTCGAAAGGTTTAGTCAGCAAAGTCAACTTTTGAAATATTTAAATCTGTTCGAAATTGTGTCGTTTGTACTTTTACCAAACGAGTA
Organism: Ambystoma mexicanum; assembly: GCF_040938575.1. Taxonomy (NCBI): domain Eukaryota; kingdom Metazoa; phylum Chordata; class Amphibia; order Caudata; family Ambystomatidae; genus Ambystoma; species Ambystoma mexicanum. The sequence continues at coordinate 605,749,077 of NC_090922.1, forward strand.
AACCACTCCTAACTTTCAATGGTGTGAATCTCCAAGACCCTGCTGCCACCACTTCCCCAATGCCACTTTACCATTCATTTGCTAACCCCGTTTTCTACTTGTTTTATGTTTTTCAGTTTGCGTACTTGCTATTTTTACTTTAACAATGTTGCATTTTTTAAATATATGTTCAACTAACCATCGTTTGCTTTTTATTTATTTATTTGAATGACTCTCAAATCATTGCGTTCTATCTTTTCTATATTGTTATTTGTCGCATTTCTTTTTAAAAAATGCATTTGCGTATTACTTCTAAAGCAAAGCGCTCAAGTGCCTAGCTGTGCCCAGCTTGACCCTAGCTGGCGCCCAACTTTTGTCGAGCTTGTGCCTGGATTGTGCAGAGCTTGCGCCTTGCTTTTCCCTAGCTTGTGCCCAGCTTGTGCCCAGCTTGTGCCTGGATTGTGCAGAGCTTGCGCCTTGCTTTTCCCTAGCTGTGCCTAGCTTGACCCTAGCTGGCGCCCAACTTTTGTCGAGCTTGTGCCTGGATTGTGCAGAGCTTGCGCCTTGCTTTTCCCTAGCTGTGCCCAGCTTGACCCTAGCTGGCGTCTAACTTTTGTCGAGCTTGTGCCTGGATTGTGCAGAGCTTGCGCCTTGCTTTTCCCTAGCTGTGCCCAGCTTGACCCTAGCTGGCGCCCAACTTTTGTCGAGCTTGTGCCTGGATTGTGCAGAGCTTGCGCCTTGCTTTTCCCTAGCTGTGCCCAGCTTGACCCTAGCTGGCATCTAACTTTTGTCGAGCTTGTGCCTGGATTGTGCAGAGCTTGCGCCTTGCTTTTCCCTAGCTGTGTCCAGCTTGACCCTAGCTGGCGCCCAACTTTTGTCGAGCTTGTGCCTGGATTGTGCAGAGCTTGCGCCTTGCTTTTCCCTAGCTGTGCCCAGCTTGACCCTAGCTGGCGCCCAACTTTTGTCGAGCTTGTGCCTGGATTGTGCAGAGCTTGCGCCTTGCTTTTCTCTAGCTGTGCCCAGCTTGACCCTAGCTGGCGCCCAACTTTTATCGAGCTTGTGCCTGGATTGTGCAGAGCTTGCGCCTTGCTTTTCCCTAGCTGTGCCCAGCTTGACCCTAGCTGGCGCCCAACTTTTGTCGAGCTTGTGCCTGGATTGTGCAGAGCTTGCGCCTTGCTTTTCCCTAGCTGTGCCCAGCTTGACCCTAGCTGGCGCCCAACTTTTGTCGAGCTTGTGCCTGGATTGTGCAGAGCTTGCGCCTTGATTTTCCCTAGCTTGTGCCCAGCTTGTGCCCAGCTTGTGCCTAGCTTGTGCACAGCTTGTGCCTCGCTTTTCCCTAGCTGTGCCCAGCTTGACCCTAGCTGGCGCCTAACTTTTGTCGCGCTTATGCTTGGATTGCGCAGAGCTTGCGCCTTGCTCTACCCTAGCTGTGCCCAGCTTGACCCTAGCTGGCGCCTAACTTTTGTCGAGCTTGTGCCTGGATTGTGCAGAGCTTGCGCCTTGCTTTTCCCTAGCTGTGCCCAGCTTGACCCTAGCTGGCGCCTAACTTTTGTCGAGCTTGTGCCTGGATTGTGCAGAGCTTGCGCCTTGCTTTTCCCTAGCTTGTGCCTAGCTTGTGCCCAGCTTGTGCCCAGCTTGTTTATAGCGTGCCTAGATTGTGCCGAGCTTGAACCCAGTTTGTGTCTAGCTTGTACCCAGCTTGTGCATAGCTCCTGCCTGGCTTTTGTCTAACTTCTGCCCAGCTTGTGACTAGCTTGTGAAGTGCTGTATGTTGTAAGATGTGGTCCTCATGAGTAATTAACTGTGTTCTTTCGTCCATCTTTCCCTTCTCATTTCTAGGTTTGTTCGACAACTGCTCCCACGTGGCTGGCAGCAAGGGATGGTCCCTGGGCATCTTCTCGCCAGAGAATAGTGGAAGGAAGGATGCACGATTTTTTTTCACTCTCCGGACAGACAGAGCTAGAAGAAGCACCACGGTGTCTGTACATCAGAATTATCGTCCCGGCACCTGGACGCACCTGGCAGCGACCTATGACGGGCAGCAGATGATCCTGTACGTGGATGGCGTAAGGGTGGCCAGACACAGAGGACAGTCAGGGGCCCTCCACAGTCCTTTCATGGCCTCCTGTCGCACTCTAATACTTGGTGGTGACAACTCGGCAAGTAGGCATGGCTTCCGTGGTCACCTGGGAGCTATGGTCCTCTGGACCACATCCCTTCCTCAGGAGAAACTGAAGCAGCGATTCCTTCGGATATTCGAAGGTGACCATGCGGATATGGTGTTCAACTCCAACTTCGCCCACCTGGAGAAGCAGTGGCAACTGTTTCAGGACAGTGTTTATCCACTGGTGGAAGTCCTGGCAGCTCCAAAGCTGGATGTTGTTTCTCAACTGACACCTCCACCCTGCGGGCAAACGGTCTGCGACAATTTGGAGCTCATTTCAAACTACAACAGCTACTGGCCACTGCGCCGCGAGAAGCACGTACGGTATCGCGTAGTCAACATATGCGAGGACGATGGGGGCAACCCCACTGTCTCCCGGGAGCAAATCACCCACCAGCACCGGGCACTCAGTGATGCCTTTGCCCGCTACAATATCAGCTGGCAGCTGTCTGTCCACGAAGTACGCAACTCGTCTCTGCGCCACCGCATCATCCTGGCCAGTTGCGAGTCTGGGAAAATTGGCAATGAGCACTGTGATCCGGAGTGTGAGCATCCTTTGACTGGCTATGACGGCGGCGACTGCCGTTTCCACCGGCAATGCCTCTCTTGGAACAAACGAGATGGCATATGCCATCCAGAATGCAACAACATGCTGGACAACTTTGATGATGGGGACTGCTGCGACCCGGAAGTCACGAACGTGAGGAAGACCTGCTTCGACCCTGACTCGCCAGAAAGGTAGGAGTATGCTCTGCCATCCCACTTACTTTCTTTGTTTTCCTTCATCCAGGAGGCCACCAATCTTTTCCATCAAGGTTATCATTTCATTTTCTGTGGCCCATATCACATGGATAGCAACAGGAGAAGCAGTTATTTTATGTAATGTTATGCTATGTTGGTTTTTTGATAAGGCCTTGAAACACTGGCCGGCTGCTGCTGTGTTGCTTCACAAATAATAATTCTAGTGACCATTCATGTATTTCACAGCACAAACTAATTTGTGTGATGGCCAGGTTTGTTTTGATGTGCCAGCAATTGGATTCAGTGTGTTCAATTTGCGAGCAACTGTCGCTATATGGTATACAATCATATGGCCCAGCCACACCTAAAGGGAGTGCATGAAACATCTCACATTATATTAATGGCTGTTTATTTATTTATTTAATTCACATGATGCCATTAAGGCCCGATTCATGGAACTTTATGCCCGGTTCAAAGTGACTTTGCACTGCTAAAAAGTGACTTTGAACTGCCGCCACAAACCCTGATTCATGGAACTGTGCAAAGTGTATTTTTGCAGTACAAAGTCTGGGCAAAGTCATTTTGTACTGCAAAGATGACTGTACAAACTTTCCACTCGCTTTGCACTGAAAAAATACACTTTGCACAGTACCATGAATCAGGGTTTGTGTCAGCAGTGCAAAATCACTTTTCAGCAGTGCAAAGTCACTTTGAAACGTTCAAAAAACTCTTAGTCTATTTGAAGTGCTGCCAACTTTGGCAGATGACGAATCCCAGGTGTACATTGGAAAAGTCATTTGCCCAAGATTATAGCCTTATAGATTGAGGGAGGGGTCATTATCGCAGGTTAATGACCCGCCACCAAGCTATAATTATCCCATGCAATTATGGCCCCTCCCCAGGTCTATAAGGCTATTAGCACATGATGTTAGTAGCAATAGACGTTTTGGAGTTTTCGTACAGAAGTAAAACATGGTGCTGTAAGAGTGAGTAAAGTAAGTAGACAAAATATGGTTGCATTCAAGTGACCATTTTAATTGCAACTTGGTTGAACTGGAACAGGTTTAACATGAACATGCATGAGGTTTCATGTAAAAGTAAATGGTTTTGCTATAAGAAAGTGAAATCATTTTCTAATGTGTTTGCTAATTAGCATGTTGCAGCATAAAAGAGATCCCCTCATAAAGGAAGTTTCTTGTTGAAATAAAATCTTGCCTGGAAATTGCATTGTTGTTAACCTGTATGCTTTTGAAAACAGAATGTTCAGAATGCAGTCAATACTAGTAGTTAACGACTGCACTCTAAATATTCTGATTGGCTGAGAGGAGGTCATTAACGACTCCCATGTGCTAATACGCAGTAATGTCAAATTGAGGAATCAGGATTACATGATGGGTAACCCAAGACTACAATCTCAAATGAAGTCACTAGATCTCAAGAAGTAGAAGCTTGACACCGAAAACAGTACATTTCCCAAAAAAGTGAATACTTCTGAAAGTCCAGAACTGCCAGGGCCAAGCCAGTTCACATGCCAATCCCTCTGTTGCTGAGCCCGGGTACGGCTGGGGCTACATGTCCCCAACCCATTGGATGTGCGTTTGGCCTTCCCTGCGTCTCTCGTCTGTCCTGCTGCACTTGGAATACAATGTAGGTGTTTGTTCAGGAATTTTGTATAGTGCAGAAGACAGAAAGGTATTAAAGCACTTTTCTGAGGAAGCCTGTTTAGACAGGTGCAGTGAGTTTAGCCCAGAGAGAGTCAGCAATTTAGAGGTCGAAGAAGCCAATATTTCTGTATTTTTAGATTTGTTTTTAGTGATGGTAGAGTATGACTGAGATCTCGGACGATAATTCCAGAAAAGAGGGCCTTGGACTGCCAAAGTTTTATGGACATCAAATTTAGGCTTATAGACATAAGCTGGTGAACTGTAAGTAGGGTAGATCCAAGGGTTTGATTGGCATGGCATCATTCAATATTGGTGCATATGTAGGTAGGCGTTTTTGACCAAAAATATATTTCTTTGTGAAAAGAGCCACTATAAACAGACTACTGTCCTGAACTGGGATCAACTGAAATTTCTGAAGAATGGGGGTGATGTGAGTAAATGGAGAAGCAGTTACTAATGTACGAGCAATTTTGTTTCGAAGCAGCTGTTATTGGGAAAAAGATTTTTGTCCAACCCATACATGGGGAATCGCCTTCATCGAATTTTGATTCAATGTTGGCCTTATTAATATGGCCCAGAAGCTGCTCATCCAACAAAAGTCAGGGATAATACATTGTAGAGCCAACAATGGAATTAATAAGTGAGAACATGTTAAATTGCACAGAAAAATAATTCCCTGTGTATTTAACTAAGATCGAATAGGTGTAGTCGTGTTGTCAATTTGAAAAAGAGGGGGATTACGCAAGAGTTTCCTTGAATTTGCTGGAGTTGGAATGATGATAAGTTGAGTCTTTTACCTACTTTTTTTTTTTAAATAGAGTTTGAGTTGGGTTCCTCGAAAACAGCAGTGATCAAGTCAAAATTAAAGCACCAACAAATATATTCCTTGACACCGATCATCTCCCCCCTTCCCGCCCTCCATCCCATTCTGACTTTTATTAATACTTTCTGGTCTTCTTCCCTCCAACCTCACTTTCCTTTTCCACTACCCGCCCCTTCCCTGTCCTGGTCGGCTCCACCCTGCCGTGTCTCACCTCACTCATCCCCACTTTCCCTAGATCTTCCCTGCTTCTGCGGGTAGCCTCTATGTTTGTACACTTCCTGGTCCCACCTCTTTATCACGTCATCCCTCACCTCCATGCTGCGATTGTTGGGCATCTGGGTTCTTCCACTTCTCCAGACTAGGACGTTTAGCCACTATACACGCTCTGTTGAGGACGGTTTTATTATATCTATCCACCACTTCCTCCCCCCATATCCCGAGCAGTGCACCCCTCGGGCCCAAGTGCATTGGTCACCCCCATGTCCCCTCTATTTGATGTTGGATCCCTCCCAGTACCGCTCTAACTTTGGGCATTGCCCTACCATGTGGATGTACGTCGCTCTATGGGTTTTGCACTTAGGACAAGTATTGTCCTCCCTCTTCCAGATTCTCTTTAATGTATCCCTGGATTAATAGATTCTATGCAGGTACTTACATTGTATCATCCTCAGGTTGGCTGTGATTGCTACTTCCCTTGGGTATTGTAATGCCTCCCTCTATTCATCCTCCTTTATGTCTCCAAACCCTTCACCCATCTCTCCTTCAGCGCGCCTATCTGTACCATCCAGTAAAACGCAATGCTTTACAGAGGGCTGATACATGTTTCCTCTGAATCTCCCCCACTGTATTTCTCTCGACTGGAGAGGCCTGTGGCATGTCATATAACCTTTTAGTGTGTGGGTCCAGAGCATGCCAAAGCCGCAAGTATTAGTAGTCGCTCTGTCTTCTCAGCCCCCAGTCGTCTCCCAACACCTCGAACGATATAACTCTTCTGTTGGAGAGTACATCCCACATCATCATAATCATTTATTCTTCCATTCCCCTGCCCATTTCAGATTTTGGATTCCTCTAATAGACTTGTTGCTCAGATTCAGGCTGCCAACGTGAGTCTTGTCCCCCACCCTTGTTACCCATGGGCTTGCATCCAAACTATACCCACCACTACCGTAAGTGGCATGGCCCCATTTTTTTGGGCTTTCCTGTGAGAGGAGCCCTACCCAGCCATTCCTGCCCATCATTCCCACTTCTGTGTCCACCAGGGCATCTCTTCCTCTCACGTACGCCTAACTATTCACCACGGCCAGATGTGATGCCCAATAGTAGAGACTCAAGTTTGGGAGACATAATCCCCCTTCCCTTGGAGAGTTATATAACGTTTCCAGTTTGATCCTGGGTGGTTTCTGTTTTCATAGGAACCCTCCCAATATCCTGCTGAGCCTATCAAAGTCCTTGACCTGTATCACACACAGGGCATGCTCGATAAGGTATAGCAGTCACGGCAGCATCGCTAATTTGTAGAGCGCCACTCTACCCATCAATGAAAGCGGGAGAGTCACCCAAAAGTTGTCATTATTTTCGAAGCTTCTGATTGATGGGGTAAGATTCAATTCGACAAAGCCTGTTTCATCCTTTTGAACAAATATCCCCAAATATGGGAACCCATTGCCAGCTGTTTTCAGTGGCAGATATTCCTTCTGGTTCCCATCCCCCAGTACACCGGGTAGTGGATGGATTTTTCCCAATTCATCTTTAGGCCAGACTATGAGCCACAGTCCCCCAGGATGTAGTCTTTGACCTACTTAAGCTCAGGCAATTTGCATCCATCCATGCTTTCGTGGTAGTTAAGGTTGAGAGCAGTTTGTTATTGTCAATAGTGTGATTATTGGTAAGTTTAAAATACAGTGGGGTGGGCGTGGCCAAGCACCTTGAGGAATGGCTGCATATTTGTTCCCGCTACCGCTCGACCATACATTTCAGTATCCGTTATTAATTAAAATATCAAAAAATGCATTACATCCTCCTTACGTTATCCTTGATGGTATGTGGTGATATTGTGGAAGACGTTTCAGCCACTTCCTATGTTCTTCTGTACCGTTTGTTCTGAAGGCTTCAGGTGCCGTGATCCTGTGATGTGAAAAGCCGATGTTTCCAGTCAACTGTACAGGCACGCTGCAACTAGGGGGGTTGTAATGATAAGGAAGCATCATTTCTTCACAACACAGATCCCAATGCATACAAAAATACTTTAATTTAAAAATGTACTGTTTGTTTTTCAGCAGTTAGATTTTTATACAGCTGAAACTCCCCTTCTTAAACATAATTCACCACCCCTGAAGGATTTAAGCCATCAATTAGAATCTCTGCTTTTCCCTCTTATCAAGGATTATAATCAGAAGTAACTTAATGGCAATTGTGCTTTTAATTTGCCACACAAATGCCGGTGTCTTCTGCATTAAATACTACCACTTGTGGTGCGCACCCTTGACTCATTTGGCATTATTTGAGCCACAACATAGCATATGCACCAGTATAATCATCACAGAGATTAGCGTTTATAAACATGGACTCTCACATGATGCTGTCCTGAACAGGTTACTAAGATACAAAGTCATATGGTCTGGCCTTTACTCAGAGTGCTGAAGCCTTGGATATCATTTGAGTAATTATGGCGGCAAAAAAAATAATTCAAACTAAAGAAGTATCACCCCCATCATCTAATTCTCTTAAAAGAAAAAAAGAGTGACTCACCAACACCAAAAGATGACACTTTAGATCCAGTTATGCAGACTATGCTTGCAGGAATCAGGGCCCTGAAGCCCTCTATGGAGGCAACTAATGACAAACTATAACAGCTAGATGACAAATGGTCTTCCTTTGAGTCAAGGATGATAGAGGTGGAACAACGAGTTAGTGATGCAGAGGATGTTACTAGCAGAGTGGTGACATTGGACACCACAGTGAAATAGCTACAAAAACAGTCAGGAAATCTTGAAAACAGAAACAGAAGGAACAATCTACGTATTGTAGGCCTTCCAGAAGGCAAATTGATTCAATATGGAATTCTAATGCTTTGTCTAGAACTTTTCTTTTTGCTCTTCTTGACTACAGTCATGTCCTGCTTATAATGAATGAGGCAAAACAAATGAAACCACTTGTTTGGGAAGAAAGGAAATATATATATATACATATTTCCCAAGATGTTTCCAACGCAACAGCTACAAGGAAAATAAAAATGATTATTTCAGACCTGCTTTAAGGCAATTAAGTGCAAGATATGGCATTATACATCGAGCTACCCTCAAGGTCACATTGAAAGTTCCCACTGCTACTTTTGAGAATCCAATGGAATTGAGACAATTTATTCAAAATCATAAAATGGAGGATATGGACACATCAAGACCAAACACTTAAATAACTCCTTTGGATTAAATGTTTTCTCATTACTGAGACTACTGGCCAGAGTGAGGTGTCATGTGTGTCTTACTTCAACCAGCTCTTCCCCCCTGTTTCAATACCGTCAACATGTATTGGAGTGGCTGTTTCCTGTTAGCCACAATGTTATCAGTTATTTCTCTTTATTATTGGTTATTGAAGATACTCATCTTGACTTCGGTTGTACTCCCCTCTTCTTTATGTGTCTTTCCTTCTATGTTATTACTTTGCAGGAAAATATATATTTCTATGATTAGAGAATCTTTCATTATTTTCCAAACTGCATACATATTATTGAAGCCTGAATTATCTGTTTTTGTATGCCTTTCTTAGTCTAAAACATGCCACTTAACTTAACATCCTGGAATGTTAAAGGGTTACATAACCCTATCAAAAGACACAAAGTGTTATCCCACCTTAATAGGATCAAACCTTGAATGGCATGTATCCAAGAAACACACCTGTCACAAGTTGAAGCTGCAAACATAAGCATCTTTGGGTAGGCCAAGTGTTCTCTAGTGCAGCATATGGCAAAACGAATGCAGTAATTGCACTTAGTAATAACGCTCTCAAGTGCAAGATTCTTGAAACTGACTCAGATAATATGGGAAGGTGGGTGCTGGTTAAGATTTTGATGGAATCCACTGAATATTCTCAATGTTTATGGTCCTTCCTCTCCTGATCCCTCATATTGGTTATAATTAAAAAAGTATATAATTCATGCAAATCTGCAGAATTTAATTGTATGTGTAAATTGCAGCAAGATTATAGATCCCTTCCTTGATAGGAAATCTATTGTATGGTTCAAAAGCACCAGATCCCATAAACAATTTCTAAATTTTGCATCATAACTAGATCTCATTGACGCAGGGTCTATCACCCATCCCTATTATTTAGAGTTTACCTTTGGGTCTATTCCTCACAACTCCTTTTCTAGAATAGATTATATATTCCTTTCTAAATCCATGCCCAATGAACTTCTTAATTCTCAAATTGAGTGTATAACATTATCAGACCACACTCTTGTCCATGTACAACTCGCAACTACAGAAAATAATCAAAAGTCAAATATGTGGCGATTTAACACAGCCCTTTTAAATGATGAACCCTTCTTGCCCCTCATTACTACACAACAGTCATTTTTTCTCTGCTGTTAAGGCTCAGGATATGTCAATTGTTAACAACTGGTGCTGCTACAAGACAATACTTAGAGGGCAGATCATCTCTTTTGTGGCCAATAAAAAAATAAAAAATAAAACAAGAATCTGAGAATATTCTTAAACAATTAAAATCTCTTGAATCTCAATATGTACACACTAATGCTCCTTCTACCTTCAATGATATTATTAAACTAAGATTTAAATATAAAAACATTACCTCACTATACTCCTGTGCTAATATCTTAAAATATAACCCAAAAATACCAATTCTCAAATAAAACAAGCACATCACGTGCATCATATTTTAAACCTAAAAAGGAAAAAGCTAGGTTAGCTGTTATTAAGAATCAGACCGGGGACAGGAAATTCTCTGATAAAGAAATCCTCAAGTTTTCATTAAATGTTTTCAAAAACTATATCTTCGGTATCACAACCCAATAGCCCTCACAGTCATGACTTTCTTCAGCAAGTCCATCACTCCACACACCCAAAAGTAAATCTTGATTCACTGAATATCCCTATCACTCCCAGTGAAATTCATAAAGCCATAAAAGACCTCAAAAAAGTTAAGGCCCCTGACCGAGATGGTTTCCCTATTGACTTATATGCTCACTTTAATAGCGTATTAGTTCCTAAACTTAAAAAACTATTTCCTCATTTCATTAAAGCTGATAGAGCACTGGGAACCTTTTCGGAAGATATGTTAATTGTTTTCCCCAAACCCGATAAAGATCATGAATTCCCTCAAATCTATAGACCAATCTCCCTTATAAAGCCTGATTGCAAGATCTTGGCAAATAGACTCCTTCCTTTTTTCCCAATTTACTTAAAAATGATCAGGTAGGTTATGTTAAGGGTAGACTTTCCGCATCCAACATATGGTTATTTCTGAACATACTAGATGTTGTTCATAATATCAAGGATCCCTCTGCAGCTGTTGCTCTAGATGCAGAAAAAACATTTGACAGAGTTGAATGGACCTGTATGTTTGAGGCTGTTAAATGGCACGGCATAGGCACCACTTTACTCTCCATTTGTCTCATAGTGTGTTCATTAAACACCTTCTGCCATCTTTTTTAGCCTAACTTTCCCGCACTAAAGGTTTGTAAAACTATCCTAAAAATGTTTCTAGTCTCCTTCCCTAGTTGCTTATCAGCTTTGCGTCACAATTATTTTTTTTATAAGCAACGCATTCCTAATCCCAGTTGGCAATGTGCTTGTCCTCTGGGCATGTGTCATGATTCTTTCTCTTGCCTTGCCTTTTACCCCCAAAAATGAAAACAAAATTAAAACCCTGTTTTATTTTGAATACCCACTAATTAATGTTTCAACCAGACAATCCTTCCTGTCTTTAGCAACCTTTGCAGGTTTGAGAACCCCAATTTTATGTGCGAGTGTTGTGTGAATTGTTTGCTTGCCTTTGCCGCTCACTTGTCTTTGCTTTTTTTGCCAAGTGGGCATCCTTCCTTGATATACAGCGGGAATGGGTATTGTGTTGGGAGTGACAGGTGGAGAAGGGAGAGGAGTTTCACTTCTTAGAGTTTGAGGAGATGCATGGCCAGGTCTTGGAGGAGATGGCATGCCTCTTGAGGTTGTGGTGTAATGAATCACTTGGTTCCTCGCGGCGGTCACGCGTGCTCTCTGTCCATGGTTTGGAGCGAGAGCCGCGTGACCACTGCGACGGTTGCTTATTTTGAAAAAGTAAGAGTCGGTGCTGTATAATGGCTCCGGGGAGCTCCCCTTAAATAAAAGACTTGAACCACTTATCGTTTGGTTGCCAACATCCTTCAATTGGCGACGAGGATCAGGCGAAGGGGAGGCGAAGGGATGACCCGGCCCGCCCGCGATTAAAGGGGTGGATACATACAGATGACAATGCGAGTCGCGTAGTGGTGAGCGGCCGCAGGGGGATTTCTCCGCAGTGTGGCGCTGCATAAGGACGGTGTTGGGGGTCCACGCAGCGACGTAAGGAGAGGTGTGGGGGCCGCAGAGGGACTGTCTCTGCGGCGGCCTGGAGGCACTGCAGGGAGACGGTCTCGGCGGCTCTGCAGAGGGACGTTCCCTCTGCCTCTAAACGGAGCGGTGAGCCTGCACAGCTGATCCTGGTTGGTGCCGCCCACCCTGACTCCTATTCGGCAGAAAGAGGTGAGGAGCAGGGGGTGGGAGGGGCTAAGCACAACCACGGAGGGAAGCTTTCAGAGGAGATTAGAGAATAGAAATATTGGAACAGTGAGCTGGACTGCATGAAGTAGTCATCATTAACACCAGCTGGATGTTGATGAGGTACAATTAGAAGATTTAAGTAAAGGACTTGCTAAGACTAAAGGAAGTTTCTATAAGAGGAACATTGGGAGGAACATTGACAGTGCATAGGTGCATTTGGAGCAGTTTGGTGTGACCATAACACCAGCATAACAATTAAAGATGGCTGCAGCGAGCATGTCACCACCGCCACCGTTTCTGGCAAAACCTGGTGCTCCACCAATAAGGTGGGACAGGTGGAAGAAGTTATTTGATACTTACCTCATTGCCATAGGAGGGGATACATTCGCAATCAGCATGAAAAGAAGTGATTTTACTACACAACTTGGGAACTGAAGGCAGGAGTGTGTATGATGGCTTGCCTAAGCCAAGAAAAATATAACCTTTGAGAGGCACAAGTTCTTCCAAAGGATGCAAGATCCACAGGAACCAGTGGAAAACTTTATTGCAGCTTTGAGGTTCCTTAGCCATACGTGCGAGTTTGGACTACTCACAGATTCTCTAATAAGGGACCAATTGGTACGTTGCACAAGTAATGTAAAGATACAAGAGAGGCTATTGTCCAAGGATGCATCACTAGAGGCAGCCATAGACACGGCAAGAAGCATGGAACAGACCATAAGTATATGACTACTATGAAGGGAGAAAAATCGGAAGGAGAAGTAGCCGCGGTGAGAGGATTCCGCAAGGGGGTCCCGAACAAGGAAATAAGGTGCTACAAATGTGGGAGTAACCACCACATCTCAACAAGCATGTTCTGTCCACCCAGGAACATCTCCTGCTTAAAATGCAAGAAAAAGGGTCATTTTGCGAGAGTTTGCCGTGAATCCGGAGTGGTGCAAAACATTGTGGCAGGAGGAAGAATGCCAGAACAAGAGGAGGATCATGCAATGGGCATGAGCAGCTAGGCAAAGCATGTACTGGAAGTATCGGAAGTATCAAACAAAGGTGGAGCACCAACAGATGTGTTCATGATCAATGGAGAGCAGTAACAATGAAGGTGGACAGTTGTTCACCGTGGACTTTGATGTCGAAGGCAACATTTTTGGGTTGCATGCAGGGAGACGTAAAGCAGTTGAAGGAACACAATATTGAACCCTATGCATATGGGAATGTGAGAATTGAAGTTGTAGGGATGTTCTAGGCTTCCATAAAGTACAAAGGGAGAAGCTGTGAATCTGAGATTTACGTCACTCAAGAAGGCTTGTCACTCCTGGGATGGGGTGAACAATGGAAGTTAGGAATCAGAATCCAAGCAAATGCGGAAAGGCCTATTGATGACGTGGCTGAGTTGAAAGATAAGTGGGAGAAAGAATATCCCAAAGTGTTTCAAGATGAATTGGGAGTGTTAAAGGGATTAGAGCACCAAATTCGACTAAAGGCAGGAGCCAGTCCAAAAGTGCACAAGGTGAGGGCCGTACCGCATGAATTAAATGAAAAGCTAAAAGTGGAAGTGGAGTCGCTACTTCAAAGAGGAATAATTGAAAGGAGTGAGAGCTCTGAATGGCTGTCGCCGGTGGTAGTGGCAGCGAAGGCAAATGGAGACATCAGACTGTGTGTAGACCTGCGAGACCTGAACAGGACTATTTTAATAGATAGACATCCCCTGCCGATAATTGGTGACAAGTTATCTGTGTTGAACAATGCCAAGGTATTTTCAGTCATCAATCTTTCTCAGGCATACCATCAAGTTCCACTGAAGGAGGATTGTCAACATTTAACGGCAATCATCACTGTGTTTGGAACTTTTAAGTACTGCAGGATGCCGTTTGGACTCGCCTCAGCAGCAGCCGTATTTCAAAGGGTGATGGAGACTGTGTTGAGCGGAGTGAAGAACATTATTGTGTTCCAAGAAGATGTTCTGATATATGCAAGTTCCCAGGAAGAACATGGTGAAGTGTTGAGACAGGTGTTAAAGAGATTGGGCGAGGCAGGGTTAACGGTAAAAAGGAGCAAGTGTAAGATTGCAGTGCACAAGGTAGAATATCTGGGACACGAGATAGATGAAAATGGGGTGAGGCCCAAGAGGAATTTGGTGGAGGCAGTGAAAGTTGCGCCCGTGCCAGAGAATAAAGAACAAGTGAAGTCATTTTTAGGATTGGCTGAATATTATCATAAGTTCGTGAAGGATTAGTGTCCATTCCCATTAGAATGTTGCTCAAGAAGGGTGCGAAATTTGAATGGACAGCAGAATGTGATGTGGCTTTTGAGTGTATCAAACAAGCAGTGTGTGAAGTACCATCCATAGGTAGATTTGATCTCAGAGATAAGATTGTTTTGGTAGTAGATGCGAGCATGCTTGGGCTGGGAGCAACATTGGTGCAGTATGACAGAGATAACACAGAGAGAGTTATTGCGTTTGCGTCTAGGACACTGAGAGGGGCAGAGTGCAAATATTCCGTTATAGAGAGAGAAACCTTGGCCATGTTTTGGGCATTAAATCATTTCAAGTACTTTTTATGGGGAAGAAGATTTGTAGTCAGGTCCGACCACAAGCCCATGGTTCAACTTTTTGAGAGTGGAAGATGGGCGTTGGGTTCCCCAAGAATTAGTAGGTGGGGTTTGGGACTCCAAAACTATAACTTTGAGGTAAGTTATCTGCCAGGAAAGAAAAATGTGGTGGCAGACTGCCTTTCAAGACTGCCGGTGAATGCTAATATTGTAGAAGGTGGGGAGATAGAAGAAGAATCTGTAGTGGCAGAAATACAAGGTGCCATTAGTAAAGAAGAGTGGACACAAGAATAAAGTACAGATGAGGATCTAAAGCAAGTAAAGGTGTGGACAGTGAGAGGGTGGCCAGCCAAAAGAGACTTGGACAGTAAGTTCAATACATGGTGGGAGGTAAGAGATGAAATAAATTTGTGTGAAGACAGGTTAAGAAGAGGAAAGTGCATTATTCCTCCACAATCTCTCAGGTCTGTGTTGGTTATGCTGGCCCATCAGGGACATCCTGGAGAAGCTGCCATGAAAAGGAAGTTGAGGCAAAATTATTGGTGGCCGGGAATTGATAGGAGTGCCGAAAGGTGTGTCAAGGAATGCATGACTTGCCAAACTAGTGACAAGTGCAGAGTGGTAAGGGAAGCCCCACTAATACCTAATGTAATACCAGACCAACCTTGGAGTAAGTTGGCGGTGGACATTATGGGTCCGGTAGCAGGTCTGGGAGAAGGCTTGAAGTTTTTATTTGTTCTGGTAGACTTTCATTCCAAATGGTTTGAATGGGAAGCGGTGAAAGAGGTCACGGCTAACGAGTTGAGTAATTTCCTGGAGAGAGCTTTCCTTAAAGAAGGGGTTCCGGTTGAAATGGTGTCTGACAATGGGGTACAATTTGTATCTGTGGCCATGAAAACATTTCTTTCAGGCTATAGCATAAAACACACCAGGACTGCATTGTATAATCCCAAGGGGAATGGTCTTGTTGAAAGAGTCAACAGGTACATAAAAGGGGGTCTGCAGATGGCCATGAAATCGGGACAACCATGGAGGGAGGTGTTAAAGATGTTAACGTGGAATTTTGTCACTACACCACACTCTGTAACTGGCGTATCTCCATGCGTATCTATGAAAGGTAGGGAACCTGGAACAAGACTTTGTCCAGGATGGCTTGGAATGGCCAAAGTGGTAAATGTTGATCGGGATCGCATTATGAAACTTATCACGTTGAGTCAAGAAAGGAATAAGGAACTGTTTGATGACAGGATGAGGGTGAAGGAATAGTAATGGAAGATTGGGGAGATTGTGTATGTTAAAAATCCCAGACTGGTAAACAAATGTGTGGAAAGTAAGTCCCTGGGACCAAAGAAGATATGTGCTGTAAAGAGTAATGTTGTCATTCTGGAAGGAGGAGAAGTTTGGTCAAAAGGTAGATTGGCAAAAGTAGGTGATGTGAATGTGAGCAAGGTGGGTGAGCAAGTGAAAGAAAGAACTGTCAGTGTGGATAATAATAAGACAGAAAAGGAAGGGAAAGGAGGAGTGGTATATGGAGAAAAAATAGAGGATGGAGGAGAAATGGATACAGGTACAAGACCAATTGCAAGACCAAATGAAGAATGTTCACATAGGTCTAGATCAAAGCCTGTGTGGATGAGAGATTATGAAACTTGAAGTATTCGTAAACTTAAGACAATTAGCCATGTCGTGTCAAATTGTAATGTAAGAATATTGTAATTTTTAATTCTTTTGATGTGATCAATTTCTCCTATATTACAATGTTATTTACATTAGTCAGAGTATCTTTTAATGTTCTCTATTAATGATGTTAATTACTTGTTCTGTTATAGGGGAAGATGTGTAAGGAATCACTTGGTTCCTCGTGGCGGTCACGCGCGTTCTCTGTCCATGGTTTGGAGCGAGGGCCGCGTGACCACTGCAGCAGTTGCTTATTTGGAAAAAGTAAGAGTCGGTGCTGTATAATGGCTGCGGGGAGCTCCCCTTAAATAAAAGACTTGAACCACTTATCGTTTGGCTGCCAACATCCTTCATGTGGCTTGGGTAGTTGCCAGCCAGCCACAGGCTGAACAGGTATTGTCTAAGGTGGCCAATCATTGAGAGATGGTCCAGGGAGCGGAGACAAAGATGGAGTTGCCACTGCCAAAAGAGGACGAGGTGGAGAAGGAGGTAACGCTGTGGATGGGACCATACAAGGAATCCTTTTGCAATAGGTGGTTGAAAAGCTGGTAGCGTGTCTGTGGAAGGTTGGGTGGGCCTAGCATCGTAATGGATGAAGAGGGTATTGTAACTACAGATACACTGCAGGCGTGGCTAGGCAATTCAGTGAAGTTGGCGGGTCTGTGGTGACAACTCAGTAAGGAGAGGGTGCAGTTGATGTGCAGGAGGAGTGTGGCACCACAGAGAATGATAAGGAGGGGATGTAGTTGGTGGTGCCACAGGAGAGAGAAGAGCAACAGGGGAATGCGGTAGAGGTGAAACCAAAACAGTGATGAGTGGAAGTGTTTGAATTAATCTGAATCACTGGCACTGCTCTGGGCAACCTCCCACAACACTGTTTTTTAGCCCGTCTGCGCCATTGCAAAAGGGGCTCAGACATATGCAGATCAGCCAGGTACTGCCCCCAACAGGAGCAGCCCTGCCCGACCTACTAGGCCAGGTCCCCTCTACAAAGAAGCACAATCATCCCCAGAAATGTTTCAGCCTTGTTGGGCCTCATCAGTGAAGTGCAGCTTGGTTTCCTATGGCACAGTGACCGAGGGAGATAGAGGTGGCCTTCCAGCAGATGGCTCAGGATGAGGAAGAGACTGAGGACACTGCTTGCCCCTGCACAGTGGGAATGAAAGGCCCAGGCATCCCCTGTCATGTCTCAGGTAGGACAGTGGACAAGTTGACATATGACATTGCCCACCTCATCATGGGTCTGCAACTAACTTAGCTTGCTGGAGCAGATGACGGTTAAAGGGTGGCTAAGCCATCATTATAGGCAACCTATGCAAGATGCCAGCCAAGTGTAGAATACCAAAGAAGGTTTGCACTTTGCCAACCATGGCAATGTAAAAGTGCATGCATCAGGGGCCTTCTCTCTTAATCACACCGTGGGAACTTCAACTCCCAGTGACCCCTTCTTGCGCAGCATCCTCCAGCAGTGTGTCTGCAGGTTCCTCCCAGGAGGACACATCTGCTCTTTGCCAGACACACTGATTCACGGCAGCCGAAGACACCCTACTCTCTGAGTTTGCTCAAGCATCTGTGCCTTCCCTGCATACTGTGTCAGTGGCACCAGGCTTTGTTGCCTCCACCATGGCTTGTTGTTGGTGGAAGTGGTGGCTTTGTGGGCATGGCGCTAGTTGGGCAGGCATGGTGTGACCGCGTGATGTATCATGCTGGCACATACTGTCGGTATTGCCAGTTGACCATCAGTCATGGGGAGGAAGATGCCGTAGTCAGGCACATGTGCCTGGCCCATCCTTCTTGCACGTGACTCACTGCAAATTAGGCAGAAGTACAGCAACGGTGCAGGTGGAGGTATTGCCCTCGGACTGAGAGCTGGAGGGAAAGTCCACAAATATTGAAGGGGTGACTCTTCATTTATGCAAAATAGTCACAAGTGAATACATTGCCCACGCCTCTTTCATAGCCAATTGTTTTTTGGAATAAAATGCAACCAACACTCAACCCAGGAAGCTGCATCAATGTCTGCAGAGTTGAAAAGCATCAGCAACTGTTCAAAAGTGAGTTAAAGGGCTAACTGAACTTAAATGAGGTCATCCAAAATAAAATTAATGTCCTATATTGGGTCCCTTGATAGCACAATTCTGCGAACATGCTACTTGCGATACTATAATAATATCCTCTGAAGGCAGAAATCCAAGAAATAATCTTTGAACTCTTCTTACACATTTGCAGTGTTCATCTGCAGCATGCACCTCACTGTCAGCTGATAAAGGACACTATGTATTATTACTCTGATATGTTACCTATGGAAAAAAACACCCAGCCACCTTGGAATTCTTTGTAAATATTAACTCGGCTGATTAAAGAACATAGCAAAATGGTAACACTTTGAAGAGGATGTGAGTTGATATTACGCAACACAGAGTGTAGTAAGAAAGCATGAACACCATACTTGATTAGTTCAGCAAATTTGCCTTCTTGTAATTGATGGCCTTGGGGTGAGTCTGTGTTTTCTGAAGCAATTTTTGAAAATTACAAGAACCCGGTTGACACCACACAACACGAACATGTCTGAAAGCAAATTATTACAGCTGAAACGCACTGGATTACAAAATTAGATATTGTTACCCAAGAACATGTAACTAATGCGTGTTGTTTGAGCAAGCTGAACAGACTTTCCAAATAAAATGATGTTGGTTTCAGTATTGGTCCAGCTTCGGTGGGCGCTTGAACTCATGTGTAATAGATTGCCTTGGGCTTGGGCTGAGTCTCTGTTTGTTGAAGCAGCTGTTGTCTATTAGAAATTGAAGTATCCAAAAGATGCTGATGTTTGCGTCTGTCAAGTAATAGGGAGAACTGAACCAATTCATAGGGGTACACCTGCACTGTTGGAAGTTTGCTCTCTGTGTATTACTGTGGTTGTAAAATAGCAAGAGCGGGACTCAAGAACACAACAGCAGTAGCAGAAATTCTAATGGCATATCATAATATTACAGTCATTCACCATTTCAATCAGTGCCTAGTGCTATAGCGCAGCACGAACATGTTTTAGGAGGACAGTCCAGGTTTGAGAAATATGGGGACTACCTAATCAGGAGAAGGTTGTAGTAAAGGTTGTCTGAGGTCATGCTAGCCCTGTACATGGTATTGCATCATATGGCTCCACACAGATGTGGTTCTCAACTTGGTTCCACGCACACAGTTCTCTTGCAGGTGAAGATATTTTGCGATTCTTTGCCCCAAATGAAGAACTTCCAAACTTTTGGTTTTCTTAATATGCCAAGAAGATGGCACTACTATGCTATTTTGACGATAAAATAGGCGGTGGAGTTGGTGACATAGCTGCCAAATGCTGAAGTATTGCATTTTTAATATTTTCTTGTACCTGAAAAGTTGATATATTCTGAAATTACTCTCCTTCTTCTGTATCAGAAACATTTACAGAACCTCCTTCACCTCCCCTCCTCTTCTTCATCTTCCTCCTCCTCCGACTCGTGTTCCTCCTACTCATCTGGCTACAACACCTCAGCAACGTATTGTATTTTGCTTACCAGCGTAATGTTTGCCTGAAGAAGTGACTGCTGAATGCGAAATTGATGCATTCATTTTACCACCCACACTCTGGCACTGCTGGTGCACTCTGCAAGTGCTTTGACTAATCTGAAATGATTTCTAGCCACATAGCTCCCTCCCTCTCCTCCACATAGGTGCTCCAAACATGTTGGAACTCGACTTGTCTGTTCTCCCTACCGAGAAGAAGACAGTGCTTTACAGACACGGAACATAATCTCCACCAGCTTCTAAAGAATTCTATGACTTTTCTCCAAAGAGCATTTTATTCTCTCATTTGTCACACTGAGAAGGAGCACCGAATTCCAGGCATTGAGTATACTTTCCCGAATCCGTCCCAATAACCTAAAAAAAGAAACAAATGAGAAATGACCAAATTTATTTGGCTGGAAATAGTAGGTATTTTAGCGTATGTATGGTAAATATTAGGTGGGAGGCGGGGTAAAGGTATAAGTAAGGGTAGGAGGGGAGCGGGGGGGGGGACTAAACCGCATTACTAAAAAAAATAAGTTTAAAAAGCAAAAAGTAATTTTCGTTTTTCGGTCCCAAAAATGTGGTCATTTCTCAATTCATTATTTTTTTATTATCACGGATATCCATAATTTCCTCCTGCCATCAATTAATTCTAAGACCTTTTCTTCTGCAATTTACTAGGATTTTCCCTTGTTCACTACAAAGAGATGGTGCATTAAATTACAATTGCTGAATAAAGATATTTCTGCTTCCAAATAATTCTAATAATGTTTCTCCACCACTAGCAAATAGTATCTCTTGTTAGCCACATAAGGATGGGTCACTGAGTTAGATCAACTGAATCTAATCTCATCCTGCTTTAAAAGAACTCTAAGGGACACATTCTGAAAACTGTTTTTGGCACAAGTGTGTGGTTGTGGGAGTGTTTTTTGGCGCATCCCCTCACTTGCACCAGAAAAACAAGCAGCCCAATTCATAAAGGGCATCTTAATGAGGGCCAGTCTCTGTGAAATGTGCTACCAATTATTATAAGATGTGTCTCTGCTATTAGCATATTCTCTCCTTAGCACAGAGTTATAGCCACTGAATACCATCTCTTCCTGCCTCCAAATAATTCTAAGAGATTTTCACTGGAATTACTATTTTATGTTGTTCTTTTCAAAAAATGGACACACTGAATTATAGCCACTGAATGTAATCTAGCATCAAACAGTTCTAGGACTTTGCTCTTTACAACTAGTATTTCCTCTCCTCACAAGACAATAGCACTCTTGGTTACAGGCTCTGTATTTAACCTCATTTCTCCAAGGAATTCTAAAACATTTTCTCTGAAAAAAATACTTTTTTCTATTGTTTGTTATAAAAGATTTCACATTGAATTACAATCTCTTAATGTAAGCTCCTCTTGCTTCCAAATAATTCTAAGAGTTTCTCTGCACATATTGTATTTTCTCTTGTTAGACACATAAAGCTGGCACGCTGAGTTACAGCCACTGAATATGATCTGCACCTGCTGCAAACAAATTAAAATACCCTTTCTGTGCAAATCGCATTTTGTCTCATCCTCCACAAAAAGACAGAAAACTGTTTTAGAGCAATGAAATATAATCTATTCCTGCCTACCAAGAATTCTTTGCACAACTCGTCTTTTTTCACATTGATCACAATGAGATGATGCATTGAGCTACTGCCACTGAATATAGTCCTGTGCTGCATCCAAAGAATTCTAAGACTTTTTCTTTGCAGCCAGTATTTTCTCTTCTTCATCACAAACAATAGCACACTGAGTTACAACCACTGAATACAACCTTGTTCTTCCACAAAACAGCTGTGAGATTGCATTCTTCACAAGAAACTTCAATTGTGCCTTACCATAAAAAGATGGTGCACTGAGTTACAGCTACTAGCTACAATCAGCCGGTCAGATAGCACAGCCAGTAGAGTGCTCGCTTTGGCATCTGTGCAAAGTCTGCTCATGCAGGTTCGAATCCCGGCGGTCGATAAGTGAGCATCACACATCGTGGGTAATAATAAGCAGCGCTCAGATACCTGAGGGTTCGTAGCGCTATATAAATGCTAAAGTATTATACCTCTTCCTGGTTCCAAATACATCCAAGACATTTTATCCACACCCAGTATAGCCATGGGATGTAATCTCTTCCTTCTGCAAATACAATCTAAAACATTTTCTCTGGAGCTAGTATTTTTTTTTTTTGTGTTAATCGCAGAAAGATGGCACGCTGAGTTACAGCCTCTAAATATATTTTCCTCCTGCCCCAAATATTACTTAGACTGTTTCTCTGGATGTAGTATTTTCACTAGTTCATAATAAAATATGGCACACTGAGTTACCAATGTTGAATATAGTCGTTACAATATTGTTTCCTCTGAAATAGGTATTTTCAGAGACTTCTTTATGGAAGGGGTAAAGAGGAACATGTGCCAGACCCCAAAGTGGGAGGGGCCTCTTCATGTCTACTTGTTTCAAAAAAGTCATGGCCCATTTAAAAAGAAAAACTTAAATAGCATGTCATGGTGTTGAGTAGTGTGCAGCTGAGGCGCTGAGCTCTGATCCTGCTGCAGGAATGTTGTTGACAAGTACTGATCTGATAAAGTCATCCTGTAATGTCTTCTGTGTTGACCACAGTACTCACAATGTGTGCTTTCACTATAGCACGAGCCCAAATAAAGGCTGTACGAATTGGCAGCCACTCAATAAAGAGCATAAATTGTTAGTCGGTTGACCTGATTAGAAAGGCAAACGCGAGACTGGGGAACCATAATGTTTAGGCTCATATAGTGGCTTCACCACAGGATGATGCTGTGATCCTGAACAAACTATCTTGTGGAACTTTCAAGTACTGTACTGTCTTCTGTGAAAAGATGCCCCTTCACACAATCTGGTGCCATTGTTCAGCCTATTGTCTGTGTTTTCTTGTCATGCATACCATTTAAGTAGAAAGGATTGTAGACCGAAGAGAGCTGACCAGACGTCACAGGCATCTGGTTAGCTTATTTTCAGGTATGCTTATTTGAAACAAAACAGTTTTCTTTGTGTACAATTTCAAATGTTCTTCTGCACACTATGAACAATAATCCACAACTCTGTGCTTTCGGTATGTGTACAGATTTTAAAAAAAATAGAGATTTTTTTAGGCTAACGTCACTTGATGATGGAGTAAATAAAGGTACAATAATGTTCCTTTTGGATAACATGCGTCTGTAAACTTTTTTTTTAAACATTGGGTTATTATGTGATTTATGTGATTTACCTAATTTACAGGTTGGGTCTGCAGAGAAGGATTATTTTATTTCACAAACTCAAAACGTTTTGAAATAATGGAACCTTACAGTAACAAAAACTGCGAGGCAATGTGATCAAGTAAAGAAACTGCAGACCGAGCACAAATCCTAGCTTCACCTCCTAACAACGTGTGTGATCCTGGGCAACTCCTTTAATCTCTTGCTGGCCTGTCTGTCAAACATGCCAGTCCCTAAATCTTTTCAAGTCATCAGCCCCTAAGAGTGATTTAGTTCTCAGGATATGCTCTTCAAAAATCCGTTGATCCTTGTTTAACTGGCTATAGGTTTGCATTATGTATAAAACAGTAACCATTAATGTAATGCACACCAGAAAGTCCTTTTTATTTGCTCACTAGTGGTGGAACCACTTACAAAGCATGATATCCTTCTAATGCCAGTCAATGTTCAGATATGTGCACCTTGCTGGTAGCTTTCCATCCATATCCACTAGCTATGTTATGATATGTGCACCTTTCTCCATGCTTCAGTTTAGTCTCATGCGCCCATGCCTGAACACGTGCACTATCTTTAAGATTGCTAACATGAGTCCTGTTTCAATGTTGGGATATGTGTCAATTTTTCATACAGAAACTGATCTGTGCCCTGCATCTGTATGCGTTTGTAATGTTTGAAATTGTTAAAATGTGCACTGAACCTATGCTAAAGCACAATTAACCTCTACATGGACTGCCAATGTTACCCTTGAAATGCCACTTGAATACTATTTTGATTGCGGAAAGGATGAAAGGGGCCAGGAGACTTCAAAGGAGCACTGATGCTCATTTTGATGCTACTGGGGAAGTCTACCAGGATTTTGGTTGTGATTCTGATGAGCGGGGGCGGGGGGGGGGATCGACCATATCTTCTTATCCCCTTCATTTCTATGGTTCAGGTGGGGCTTCAAATGTGTCTGTGCCCCTGGCCCCAAAATCCCTTAAGAAGGCCGTGAGCTGGAGCAGTGCATTGTGCGCAAAGATAGGAGCGGGAGCGCTGCAGATCACAGGGTGTGCACAGTCCACCCAGGTAGCCGCGAGGGCAATGCCGTAGCAGTGCTGCGGACCACAGTGTACGCAGAGTGCTAAGCCTGGACCAACATATTCAGGCATGATTTCAACCCACCCTAAAAAGGAGCATGTCGGTAGAATTCTGCATTCCCGAGTTCAGGCTGAGCTTTTTGGGTGGTTCAGGCTAAAGTGGTATGACTGGTGCATGCGTGATTCGATTTGAAATCAGTCGGCGGCCGATGCAGGAGGTTGCTAGAGAAGGAGGGGAAATAGGCTTTGGTTGATGGAGCGGTAGAAAAATTGTAGGATTCAATTAAATGAGAGGTAGAAAATGAAAATATGATAGAGGTAGAAAACTGAAGTATTCAGCAAGGTCTATGTGACTACTAGTAGAAGAAGAACAAATCCCAGCTAGCACATTGTGTGACCTACACCAAAGTGACAATTCTCGTCTGCGTAACTAGGAAGTGAGGAGAAAGCCCGTGAATTGTCCTGGCAGGTGGCAGGAGATGGCTGTATCTCAGTGTGTCATGCGCATGCGGTGTCATAAAAACACCAGTAGCAAAGACAAGATAATAATTTAGAGGCAGAACAAGATTATATTCAGTGGCTGAAACTCAGTGTAACATCTTTTTGCGATGAATGTTAATACATACTAGTGGCAGAGAACACGTCTCAGAATTATTTGCTGTCAGGAGGAGGATATTTTCAGAGACTATAACTCAATGTGATATTTTTGGTGCTGAACAAGAGAAAATACTGCTAGCGGGAAAAAAAAACCTTCAAATCCATTGGAGGGAGACAGATTACATTCAGTAACACGGCACACTAAACCTTTATGAAAAATGACAACAAGTGCAAGTTGGTTCAGAGAAAGGCTTTAGAATGTATTGTAGTCAGGGGGAGTTTATTTCTAGTGTCTGTAACAGCATGTTATTGGTTTATGATGAGAGAGAAAATGCTAGTTTCAGAGAAATCGTTTTGGTGTAGCCACTATGTTTTCTACTTGGGCAGCACCTCCCACCATCAGGCTGTCCCTCTCCCCCTGCCGGACTGATGACTTCTCCTCAGAAACAGAAAGGCATGAGGGAAGTCTCGGGGGGAGCATGACCGCCTACATAAGGAGCCTCATGACTAGAGATCTATTTACCTGATCCAGCTCCAAGCCCTGACTTTACCAGGCCTCCATGCGTGTATGCCTGGCCTCTCTGCTAATTTTCATTTATGGATAGAGAAAATCAAGTTATAATCCTACTCATTTTGCTTAACATATTTTTTTATGTCTATTGACATTTTGACTGGTTGATTTATTATGTGATTTGTGTACATTTTGAAGTACTCCCTAAAAAACCCTGGGAAGACAATCATTAACACATAACAGCACAAGCTCGAGCTTGGTAGATATGAGGTCAAGTGCCTACATTTCAGTCTAGCATCAAATCCTGGCTTGAAAGCATTGTAATTAATGTGTGTTCCTGGGAAATCATTTAATCTTGATGTGCCTATCTGAAAACACTGGGAGGCCCCAGGAGTTATTCAGTTCACAGTGAAAGCTATTAAAAATAAACGTGCTCCTTGTTTACTATACTGTAGTGTAGCAATGCCAAAAGTTACGGTTTGTTGAACGTGAAAATATGTTCTTTGTTGAACCGAATTCACCTTACGAAGATATATTTGTTGTTTCCAAACGTGTGGGCTGCCCTTAGGATCTTGGATACAGCTGCTGATAGATGAAAGGAACTTCAGTAAATTAAAAGTGAGGTGATTGGCTCTTGTTATACTTTCATTTGAGAGCAAAATGATAGAAAAAATAGATAAAACCTCAGAAACCAACGCGTTTGCGGCTGCAAAACCTGGCAGAGTGTGATTTAGCCAATGAAAATGTACTCTAGATAATGAAAGTGAATACTTTTGGGTAATATTGTCTACTTTGCTGTCTCTGCATAACACTTTTAAGTACTTTAATTACACTTTAATAAAAGCAGTGTTTGTTTATGTTGCAATGATGTACCATTTTGGGGCAGGGTTGCAGTGCATGATTTTCGGCGTGGGGCACATTGGTAGTTTAGTTAGGTATATAGTTTAAAGGTTGCCTTGGAAACAGGGTCACAGTGACAGAGGGAGAGTGGAAGTGTCTTAATTCAAGTATTATGGCCGTTAACACCCATGGGGAAGTGCCCGGGATGCAAGGGCGAGGTAACGGAAGGAAAACACAGGCAGCTGCCGGAACGCGCCCCATGAATTCCGTTCATGTGAACAAAGAAATATGGATGCTGTGGAAACGTAAGCAACACTCTGAGCAGAGCCCCTCTTCTATTTCCATAGCATGGGAGTTGCGGTGCTGTGGGCTTAAGGAGTGTGGCATTAGTCATAAGTAAGGCGGCACTGGAAGAGAGGGAGCGCGGTAGGAAGCAGCAGGGAAGGGGCAGTGAGTTCCCAGGACAGGCTGAAAAATTGGGCACCGATGGAAGAGACTCAAGCAAGCAAGTTCGAACAGAGGCTTGCATTGATGAGTACAGCCTGGTTTAGCACAAAGCTGGCTGCGGCAGATTTCCTGGGTGGTTATTAAACATTAGTACCCGGCGGGGGAGGTATGCCAGCCTCTCAGCCAATGAAGAGGCTCGGAACGGGGGCATTACCAGTGGTAATCCCACCGCTTCGAGCCGGCTCACAGCTGAAGGCCGCCATCTTGCCCCGCTGGGGAACGAGGTAAAAGTGGTCTTCCCCCTCCCTCCTCCCGAATCCACAGAATTCCCTCCCTACCCCCCTCCACCCCACCTACCTTCTTTTCATTTCATTTCGGGAGCGGACGGCAGGAGGGTAGGAGACCCATAAAATCTGGGGGGGACAAGGGACACCTTGGGACTTTGCTTTTTTTAATTTATTTATTGTGTTTTAGTCAAAGAACTCGACTTTTCCCAAAATTAAAATAGCAGTGCGTATTTAATCACATATATCATCACTGTATAAAACAAGAGAAAAGAAAACAGAAGAAAATTAAGAAAAATAAAAGCAGTTCAGAGTACAAAATCCTTCAATTTGGCGTCTCACTTCAGAAGGCTCAGTTCACGTAAAAATGTTACCACTTCCCAGGTCAAAAGGCTTTCATGGCCTGAGCATAGCTTGTCCCTAAAAAGATTGGGTGTCCACCCACCATTCCTGGCTTGTCCTGTGCTCTGGTCTTTGCTGCACCCCTATCTCCCTTGCACACACTGGTCACCACGTGCTGCAAACCACCCCAATCTTTCTTCTGGACTCCGTTCTTGTTCCCATCTCTCCCCTCCCTTGCTCCTCTCTTTTTCTGTCCTCTGCACCCTTTCTACCCTTTTTTCACTTTGCAGTCCCACTGTCTGACGGTACTGAGAAGAGCATGCAAACTCCTTGTTCATACAGTTAAGACATGCTTTGCGTATCTTCTCTTTCTTACACCTAGAGATTTCCAGCCTGACTTGGACTTAGCTTTCAGTGGAATGGTAGTCTCATGGTGCAGTTAGATTGTTAGGCTACTGGCGATGTCTTCTTGATGGGGAGGGCCTTAATTATGATGTCGAACATTGTGTAGAGAAGGTGAGTTGGGAGTGAAAGCCTGTGAAAAACGCCCAGTATAGCGGCACTCTGAGTGCCTAGAGGGCAAGACAAAGATAGCATAGGTTTGTTCTTTGGAGGCCGGCAGGGTATAAGAGGTCTGGAATGGCTGCCCCTCAACTTTTGCGCAAGACAGCATGGCCCCAGACTGACAGTGGTTGGGGGCCTGTGTACTGCCTCATACTTGCCAACCCTACTGATTTAGGCAGTAAGCGGGCTACTGCTTTTTAAGCAGTCATACTGCCTACAGATTTGGCTGACAGATCCTCCTGCTTTTTATAGTGGCAGGTAATGTATGTAACTCTAAGGCGAGTAATCTGTCTGTGCGGTGGGTGGATAAGTGATACATTTGAGTGATGGCCTCAGGTCAATCCACTGACCTGGCAGCTACATGACTCTGCCCTGCACTCTTGCAGGGACAGACCTTAGGCGAACCACCAGTGAAGGCAAGTGGCAGAGCGTACCACCATCACACAGTCCTATCACACTGAGGAGGGTATCAGTCTCCATGTTGTTCAGTGTTCCACCTGCACTGCAGTAATAAATATGTACTACCCGAACTGATGCTGCAGAAGAGTGGCAAACCTTGCCTACCAGCTCTGTGTGATTACCTTCTGTGAAGGTGGGTAATTAAATTTAGTGTTAATTTACCATTCAAAATTATACATTGTAAACATTTCAACATCTCTCCATGTTGTGCTGTTTGATGGCTTGTGCATTTTAGAATGCTCCAGTGGTGCCAACAATGTATGGTTTGTAATTTCCTGTGATGTCATTTTTATGCTAAGTATTATTTTTGAAACTTGAAAAATCCTACATGTTAGACTTTTCGGTCACAGAATGTTGGCAAGTATGCCGCCTGACCACAGGGGGCATGCAAGGCTGCATGGGGCAGGCCCACATGGAGGAAACACCAGCAACTCCTTCAACTTCAACGCGGCACACTTGTTAACTGTATAAATATCATATTTATACAGTTAACATGCGCAGCGTGTTAAATATGACGATCGCTCATTCGTTCCCTCTAATTACATCCTCTTCCCCATCCACCGATGCCAGCCCGGCCTGCACTGCACCTCCCAGGGTGTCAGACAGGACATTGGGACAGAGGGGGGGCACTTCAGAGCTGTGCACGATCTTTTGCTTAGACCCACGGCGTGTGAACGAGCAGCGCAGGTTTGTGTGGTGAGAAACCGTGCTGCACAAACCCCACCTACCACCGCTCGGCGCCATCAGCAGTTTATGCAGCTTTAAAGGTGCCAGACAGGAAAGTCTGGAAAGTGTTACAATTTATTGCGTGCAAATTAATTAACAAGAGGGACGAATTAAGGGGTTTGCTGGCTTTTCCTGAATTCTAAACATTGACTAAATAGGCAACATTGCATCGCTGTGGCACCCCGGCACGAAAACACACCTGCCTGGGGCTACTTTGACTTGACTTACCTTACTTAGTAGGCTGAGTAAGTGTGAGGTCTCTCCTCAGGACTCCAGTACAGGAGGTCGAATCGGCGGAGTCACACTTCTCTCACGCTGTCAGTAGTCAGGAGCACGCGTCGCTGCCTGGCTAGTGGCTTCGGAAGCTGAGGCTGCGCGCTTACGTGACACTCCAAATGCGCAGTCGTGGGGCGGAGTGGGAACGCATGAGCGAGCTGCGCAGCAGGCAGCAGAATTAAGAATCTTGTTTGTTTACCATTACCAATATCCGGGCCGCAGCGCTGCTGCTAACTGTCTTAACTCAGTGGCATAACACAAAATGTGGGTCTCCCCCTGCGAGCCATGCTGAGGGGCCCCCCATCTCGACAACAAATTACAGGTCGTGCCACACTCTGGGCCGGCCTAGATTATCACGTTTGCACAATACACACAAACGTGCTGCTGAAGGGGTGTGACCCAGACTGTACTAGGAGAAATATATAAATATGTGTTTTAATGCAATATACAGCACACTTTCTGAAACAAATTGGCTAAAAAGTCAGAGTGTTTGCAATTGGTGTGTAGGGTAATGCCAATCCAATACATTCAAGTCACCCACAGTGCACAGGAACATTAATGCTTTGCTACAAAAAATTCCATGCCACATTGAAAACATGTCCTGCTGGCTGAACAATGTAGACCAGTGTAGAAACATAATAAAATTACAGTAAAGCATGCCAGGCCACATTTAGACAAACCTAGACTGGTTGCACCAAAATGCCAGTCGAAGCATTAACACTCATCAAGAAGAGAGCACACATTCAAGTCCAGGTCTCTGCAGCCTCTAACAACACAGCCAAAACTCTTTAAAATCTGCAAGGAACTGGTCAATTCTGTTGCGGTCTCCACGCCTCCTGTTCCCTCCCAGGCCCTCTGTATGGCTCTTGCCTCTCTGCTAAAACCCAGGACATGCTGTCCTCTATCTCCTCTTCCTCTCCCCCCTCTTCCTCTCTATACCCCCCTTTGGCCATCTCTACCTCTCCTCCACCTTTCTCCTCTTTCTCTCTGAGAACACCTGACAAGGTTTCTAGACAAGTCCGATCTATGAAAGTGTCGTCCAAACAGGTGCTCCCCTGCTCCTCTAGAACCATCAAGGACCATATTGACACCCTTGTTCCAGCCTTGGCTGATTTCTGAAATCATTCTTTTGACACTGGAACATTCCCCTCTCCCGTTAAGCACTCCCTTAGGCACCCACTCTGCAAGAAGCTGTCTGCCAATCCTACCTGCCCGGCAAACTATTGCCCATTCTCCATCACCCTTTTCCTGGGCAAACTCTTTCAAAAGCTGGCCATCTGCTAGCTTACTCTTCACACTGAATCTGTTTGTTGTCTCCATGACCATCAGTCTGGCTTTAGATCTGCCGGAGGCAATGAAACTGCTCTGCTGAACACCCTTGAAGATCTGCTCTCTAACCTTGATTCCAGCATTCCTTCTGTCCTAATCCTCCTTGATCTTTCCTCTACTTTCGACACAGTCAACCAAGCCATCCTGATCAATCAACTACGTGAGAACCTGGGCATCACGGATCAGCCCCTGGAGTGGCCAACCTCCTTCCTCATGGACTGACGCTCCAGGTCCAACTTGGTCCCTTTCTATCTGCCACCTCTCTCTCTACCTGTGGCGTTCCCCAGGGCTCTATCCTCTCACCCCAGTTTTTCAACCTCTAGTTGGCCCCATTAGCCCATCTCATCTCTACCTTCTCCTCTAACCTTCAGTGTTATGCGGTTGACACTCAGATTTCCTTCAGGATCCTCTCCTCTCTCACTCATTCCTGACTGCCTATCCACAATTCATGATTGGTGCACTTCCAGCAACCTCTGCCTTAATTCCAGTAAGAGGGAGATCATTCTCATTGGGACCCCTGCTCTTGCTTTCCTTCTCACTCTGGCCGCCCACCTTGGGCCCTCTTCCTTCACCTTCCTTCGAGGCAAAAAACCTCTCTCTTTCTCTCCTCACATCTTGGACGTAATCTACCAGCTGCTCCTCCTCAAAGGGACTCTTCCCTTTCTCACTTTCCCCCAGAAGCTCACTGTCTCCAGAGCCCTGTTTTGCTCTAGGCTGGACTACTGCAACAACCTCTTTCTCAATCTGCCTTCCTCTACTCTCCGCCCTGTGCAAATTATCCAGAACAGGACTGAGAGACTTATCCTTAGCCTCAAGCTGAGGGAATTGTATCTTTCCAGCCCTGAAATCTCTCCACTGGCTCCGGGTCATGCAAGGATCAAGTTCAAGACCCTTTTCATTGTCCACAAAGCTTTCTGAGGCCAGGGCCCTCACTACATACAACGCTCTCTTCCAAAATACCTTCCTTCTCGAGCCCTTCCCCCCTGATACCTCCAACCTTCTAAGGGTTAGATGCTTCTCCATGCAGAGAGTGGGGGGTAGATCTCTCTCCTTTGCAGGTGTCTCCCTCTGGAATGACCTCACTGCCCCTCTCAAACTTCAGTGGACCACCTGAAGTTCCAGAAGCAGCTCAAAACTTTCCTCTTCTCGTCTGCTTTTTCTCTCTCCCTCCCGTGCTGACCTAACTGACCTACCCGTCTGCTGTTCCGACTGGTTGTTTGGCTACCCTCAGAGTCTCACCTAGTCCAGGCTCTTTCTTGATCAGTCACCTTTGCACTGCCTTCACGCCTGCCATGCACAAAGGGGCAGTAACTGTAACCCTACAAGTTCTCCTTGCACTACCCAGAGCCGCGCTGCCCTGGCTGAACCCACTCCGAGCATTACTGCCCTGTTTTCCCCTCCCTTCTACCTTGCACTCCCCCTCTCATTTCTCGTTCTTGCACTTGCACGATCTGAATGACACAAGTCTAGTAAGATTGTTTGTCTTGTTCTCCCTCTATCTTCCCTCCTTTGTCTTGTCGTGCCTAGACACACTTGTATACAGGCCTGTTATAAATGACTTATATCATATCATATAATTGTATTACAGATGTCCAGAAAAATATACAATGCCACAGTAAGAAACAGCTAGACTGGAAGCACCCAAATGTCAGTCTAGCCAGGTAATTACACTTAGCAGGCCTGCTTTATCAGAAATGAGCAGTAAAAAAAAGTCATACCAAACTGAGGAATGACTAGATGGGCTGCACCAAAATGCCTCTCTAGGCACTAATAGCACATATCATGCCTGTTTAGCCTGGACATGGACAACCATTATGCTTTATCGCATAATCCCGACCCTCACGCATCCCCTCTCTCTGTCACCTCCTACCCCAGCCTCCAAAATCAGCTAATTGGCCCAGAATTACCTTCACATCCCTCTTCCTTGTCCCAAAGCTTACATATGAGGCTCCTTGCCTCATAGGTAAGTATTGGGATGAGGAAGAGTGGGACTAGGAGTAATGAAGATTACCGGTAGCTAAGTCAGGCATTACCTCCATGTACCTCTACCTCATCCCAGGACTTGTGTATGAGGCAGAGTGCCTCATACACAAGTACTGCCTCATACACAAGTACAGGGACGAGAAAGAATAGCACTAGGAGTAGTGACGATTACCAATAAGTAATCAAGGCATTAAACACAAGTAGTGGCATAATACCATTGAGTTGACTGGGCTTCAGCACCCCCCTGAAATTTTGGACTATGTTCACTCAATGTAGCTGACCTTCAGAGCAGTTGCCGGACAGAACAGGACACAGATGTTAAACAGCACCTCGGTTTCGCTGTTAACAAGGGCCCAGCAATTACTAACGTAAAACATTTCACTGTTAGTACCTGCATTCAAATGCCACATTTTTTAGGCAATTGAAATAGTGATGTGGGTTTAGTACTTGCATGTCAGGGGAGTGATTGGAAGGGTAGAGAGGGTACAGGAGACCGCTCATTCTCACAGCAGTCCATAAATCGGTGCGTTCAGACTTAAAGGAGAGTTCACTGCGTGTAACATTGAAGCTGCACTAGAATAGTCTCATTAAAATGCATAAAGAAGTTAGATGCCCCCACACAAATAAGTTTGCCCCTCGCCCACCACACGTGAAGTTAGCGCCTCTCTCAACATTTGAAGGATTAGCCCCCCGAAATGTAGGTTTTGTTGCAACACTGAACACAAGCACACACATCATTCACCATATACACACACCCACACCCAGCCATCCATACATATAAGTGTGCACTCTTTCACCATACAGGCACACCCAGGCAGCCATCCATACATTTAATTGTGCACCCTTTCACCGTGCAGGCACACCCAAGCAGCCACCCGTACATTTAAGTGTGCACCCTTTCACCATAGAGGCACACCCACCCACGCACCCATCCATGCATTAAAGTGTGCACCCTTTCACCATACACTCACACAGGCAGCCACCTACATGTTTAAGTGTAACACCCTTTCATAATTCAATCAG
The DNA here is from genome assembly GCF_040938575.1 of Ambystoma mexicanum. Classification (NCBI taxonomy): domain Eukaryota; kingdom Metazoa; phylum Chordata; class Amphibia; order Caudata; family Ambystomatidae; genus Ambystoma; species Ambystoma mexicanum. The sequence goes on from NC_090922.1 coordinate 605,782,688, forward strand.
ACATGGACAAGTTATAAGGTTGAGTGGAGCCCTATTACTTCAAAAAGAAATTGTTTCTTTTTGAAGTCACTCTGACTTCATAAAGAAATGATTTCCATTAAGGACCAATCCATAATGGAAATTATTTCTTTATGAAGGCAGAGTGCCTTCAAAAATAAACTTTTTCTTTTTGAAGTCATTGGGCTCCCCCACCCCATGACATGGAGGCCTCCAGCCTGGGGTCTTACATGTCATGGGGTGGGGAGAGCCCTCGCACTTCAAAAAGAATGATTCTTTTCGTAGTCACTTTGTCTACATAAATAAATAATTTCTGTTACAGAAATAATTTCTTTATGAATGCAGAGTGACTACAAAAAGAAACATTTTTTTAAAAAATTTGAAAAAAATATATTTTTTCATTTTTTTCTACAGGGGGCATCTCCCAGGACTGTTACGACAGTGTCTGAAATGCGTGCAAACTTCAGTGTCTGAAGTTAGCACGCATTACTGCACAGGGACACGCTGCAAACACACAAACTGGTGCACCAGAGAGACACAAAAACTGGGGGAAAATGGGGGAGGGATAAATGCCATTGTATCCCTCCCACTTAAAATTGTGGGGGGATTTGTCCCCCCTATTACCCCATGTCCTACGCCCGTGGCGGGTGTTAGGTGGAAACCTGTGCAGTTCCCTCTGGGACCACTGCAAAAGATTTAGGACTACAGGTGTTTGGCAGTAAACCCACTTGGTAGCAGTCTGTACCACACAGATTCACTTAATAGCTGTGGCTGAGCAGTCAGACTTCCCTCAAGAAGAGTTAGGCAGTATGTGGAGTATACAAAATAGGGCAATTTACACAGTAGAACAAGCAAACACGGAACAGAGCTTCGGTGTAAAGATATATAGTTATTTATTTATAAAAACACATCTATGAAAAACACACTGGCACTAATACGGCAAACAACTTCAATTACAATTACTATGAGTAAATCAATCCCCCTAACAATAGTTCGACAAGTCTAGGTTCAACGGCACCACTTATTTGCAGACAGAGGTGAATGCTTTAACCTAGATGGCACTCTAGTATTCGTTAGGACGGGAGAGAAAAGGCAGGGTATGAAATCAACTCGGTACCAACACTTTTACGAACAAATGCAAGGCAAGTAAGGCAGGGTCTACTGTAGATCGCAAAGTTCAGAGGCCAGGCCCACTCGGAGAGAGGCAAGGCGATATGTCCCAAAAAGTATCACAGTGGAAATGCACTTCGAGTCTTTGGCGCAAATTGTCACAGAAAGATTGGACCAGTTCAGAACAGAAAGTTAAGAAGGCTTGGAGGCGACCCAATGGAGAGGCGAGGGTTAAGACACCTCACGCTAACCGACACAAGGGAAGCCAGGCGGACACGGTACCTTGTATGTGGAGAGACAGCTCCGGCGGGGGCAGTTGTTCCTGGTGGTGGATGCAAGTCGGGGCTTTGCCAAGAGAAGAGATGTTCTCGTCGTCGAAGGAAAGTTGAAGATCGTTGCACCACCAGGGAAGAGACCAGCCACGGAGTGCTCCGTCACAAGGCACCACCTTTTGGTCACGGTACGGGTTAGTGGCTATCCGGTTGCCGGGGTGCTCAGCACGGGCAATTCGACCACTACGCCCTGGAAGCGAAGAAAAAGCAAAGGGGACTGGTTGTTTCCACCAGTCAGGGGAAGAGACTCTCCAGCCGGGAGATCTCCTCTGTCGTTGGGAAGTGGTGAGTCGGTTCAGCAGGGCTCCACCGGAGGTGTCGTCGTTGCAGGTCGGCTCAGCTTTACCCTCGTCGGATTCTTTGGTCCTGGGCGACTTCTCAAGATCCAGTCCCAAAAGCCCTGCTTTTATGCAGAAAACCCCCATTCATTCAGCCTAACTGTCAATCAAAAACACGCTAAGTGGTGAGCGGGGTGGCTCACCACTTGGGCCAATCACACCAGAGTGCGACTTGAGTTGGCAAGGCAACTCAGTCCAGGGTACCTAAACCCCCTCCCACACCCCCTGTGGTACCCAGACAGAATGGCACCACTTTGGAGGGCCTCTGTGCCGAAGCCTGCCAAAAGTGGAACAAAGGGCTCAACCTTTGGTTTAAGAGTCACAGAGACGAACACAGACGCCATTTTAAAAAACCGAGTTCTGGCAGAAAATACCAACCGATAGATTTATTTAAGATAAATAAACCGGTGGTATGTTAGAGATTAACGAGAAAAAGTATTAACCTCCAACAATGGGAAGAATCCCATAGAGTTATATTCGGGGTCGAATATAACAAGTAGTTTCCACTGCCACCAGCCAAAACTCGACGAGGGGGGAAGGGACAGTGCCCCCTCGAATAACAGACCCAGGGGTAATCGAATTACCCCTACTAGCACGTCCACAATAGGATGGTTTGTACTAGTTCTGTTAGTAAATTTAGGTCTAGTAAAGCCAATGGTGACTTTACATGCCCTGGGAGACAGTAGTCGGTCCCAGGGTATGGAGTCTATGGTGGGGATCCTCTAGGACGCCCAAGTGTTACGGCATGGAGGGTGCGGTGTAACACACATAGAAAAACATATGAGACCCTATGGAGTAAAAGACCCCATAGCCCATAGAACACATTGACATTCAAAGGAATTAACCACATTCATGTCCAAGAGTGGGAGTCTCACTCTTGGCAAGATGGAAAAAAAACAAACTCCAGAAATCCAGCAAAGCTGCTGGGGGACTCACTAGGTTAGGAAATTCAGCCTAAACAGAGAATTCTCCCTAACAGCGGGCGGGCTGGGAACACTTCTGTCCCCAGCGTGTTCGCTCCCGATCTGTGACAAGCAGTCATGGAAAGGAAGAAGGGACTACATGTAGTCTCTTCATTCTTTCCATGGAGGCCATTTTTTTGTTTACTTTTTTAATGGGCACCATGGAAAGAGATAAGGGTCTACTTGTAGTATCTTCTCCCATTTCCATGGCGACCATTTTTTTTGTTAACTTTGTTCAATGGCTGCCATGGAAAGGGATTTTCTTTTTTTCTGTTCCAATACGGTGGAGCATTTCGGAACAGAAAAAAAATGCTTTAAGTACCATGGTCTTATGAGCAGGGGTACTAATAGCAATAAGCCCCTCGCAGGGGGGGGGGCATTACCATTTCAGGCTTTGTTCAGGCCTCTAGTTATGGGCCCCAGGGCCTTACTTGAAGTGGCAATGCCCCCCTGCTTGGGGCTTATTGCTTAAATAATCACCTGTTCCATTTGCAGGAATGGGTGGTAACAGCCCAGGGCCCGAGTTAAAGGCTTGAGTGAGGGCATTTAACAAGGGTCCCTGGTGCCGTTACCACCCATGGAATGAGTAATTATTGGTATTAGCACCCCGGGTTGCCCATCTGGTAGCCCAGGATGCAAAGAGCAATGTATTTTCTTTCATAGGAACGGAACACCTCCTGGTGTTCTGTTCATTGAAAGAAAATACTTTCTTTAGATGGCCGCCATGTATCAGGAATTTGCAGCTCCATATGGAGCCCCTCTTTAATTTCCATGGCAGCCAGGAGGGAGACGACCAGCAGCAGCAAAAAGGTAAGTGGGGGACGGAGGGGCAACACATTTGACATGAAGGGAAGGGAGGGTGGGGGGAAGATGGCGGGCAGGGAAGCAGTCGTCTGGTTGCTTCGAGCATGGGCTTGCATTGTGGGATTGAACAGGTGATCCTGGTTGCTCCCCCACCCCGGGTGCTGATAAAACATGAGGTCTCAGTACACTCCCTCCCTGTTAGTGATTTCACGTCACTACCTGAGCCAGTCACTTGTGAAATTGGCACCTTTGGTATTTGTGGAATTCACCACTATTACACTTGGTGCACCTCTTTTGTGCAAGCTCACGTTAGATCTGCGCATTCTGCACTCGTTCATAGTCCGGGAGAGACACGTGCATCCCTGCAGCTCGTCCTGTGACTATTTTATGTACGTGTGCATCCCTTGCACTCGCCTGTCTGTGGTTTACCTGGCCTGTTCCCTGTGCAAGGGGGGTTTTCACAGCTCTCGCCTGTGTGCTCCATTTCATGGCTGCATCTCCTGTGAGTTAAGTAAGTGCTGTACAGGGGGGTTGCGTAGTAGCAGGAAGAGTCTGTAGGGAGCATGCTATCAGCTCACAGAAGCCCTTCTGCCACTCCAGCTGCTCTCAGCGCCAAGTGAAGCGCTGCCTGGCTTCGCACAGATAGCTCCTTATTCCCTGTGTTGGATACTATCATATCTCTCTATTTCTGACTCTCACTCTGTCTCTCCCTCGCTTTTATTTTCCTCTCTCCATCCTTCTCTCATCTCTAATTCGTTTTTCTAGCACTCTTTCCCTGCACTTTCTCCCTTGTGTGATTTGACTCTTTTCCCACTCGCCCAATATGTCTACAACATCTCTCTTTCTCCCCCCATGCACCCGTAAACATGCGTAACATTCTCTTTTAATGTTGCAACCCCCTCACCCCTGTCTCATCTTCTGGATGATCCTTTCAGCGCTCAGACACTTCTGGTACTCTCATTTTACTTACAAGTCTGCCCTATCTCTCGTTTTCTATGTCTCCCAGTCTTGTCCCCTGACCTCCTTTCATCTCTGGCACTCTGTCACTCTTTCCCGGAGATACTGTCTCTTAGCTTTTCCTTTTCTCCCTAGTTCTCGCTTTCACACTCTGCTCTTTGTCTTTTTTTTTGTATTGCCCGGTTTCTTGCTACCTTTATTGTTTCTACCTTATTATGTTTGTTTTTTCTCTTCTTTGCCGCATTTTTCTATATTGTTTTAGGTCCTTCCACCTCGGTTTCTCTTTTTCCAGTCATCTGATTGGTGGTGACTCTACTTGATGGGTCGACTGTGCCTGGAGGGGTGGACACTACCTGATGTGGGTGAAGGTTCCATGACCGTGGGTGGGCTGGGCAGGGAGGAATGGCAGGGGTGGAGAAGGCAGGGAGTGCATATGATTGGATGCTAATCTTGATGAGGCATGAGGGTGAATGTGCTTGATCAACGGGGGATCCTGCGCTGGCGATTGGGCCTCTATTGCCGGATCCGAGATACGGCACCAGATTTGCAGCTGGATCTCAGGATCCTGCCAGAGGCAGCATTGGGGGGGGGAGAAAGAAAGCACCCGCAAGCAAACTTTAACTTCCTTTGGTGACCCCGTGAAAGGGGTCACAAGAAGAAATTACAGTCATCAGTCACGACCCAGTCCAAAGCCACGACCCGGTTTATTTATGCAATGTTTGTTGGATACATCATATTATTTATTTATTTATGCAATGTTGTAATATTGCATGAATAAATAAATATACAGCTATCCGACAAACATTGCATGAGTAAATACCCCTATTAACATTGAAACTCTCACACACAATGCAGCCACCCAACTGCTTTCAGAGGGGAGCTGCAGGAGCTGTGCCGGGTGTTGTTCAAGTAAAAGAAAACATTGCTTATGGAGAACAGAAATCACCCTGTTTGAATAGTACCCAAGGGGGAGTTTTTTTAATAAATAAAATGGGATGCAAATTGTGCATTTTAAAGAATATTTACTCAGCAACACTGGTAAAAACTATTATCCGCATAGTGAAGTGACTCATCACCAGTGCTTTTAAAGTGGAATTGATATATAGTTCGTAAAGAAGCAGCATGAAAGAAATAGCACCTTTTTAAACTATTATTTTGGCCATTTCCTTTGATCGGAGGCCAACTGCCAGCTCCGTTCCCCTAGACCCTGTTCCTCGGGCAGCACTCCCCCAAACTCCGCCACCACCTCGGCCCTTGTGGGATCCATACCAATTATTTTCCAATTCCACCACTGGGGGGATCTATGACTTATTGCAAAGGAGGGGAGGGGTGGCCGGGCCTGTTAAATTGTCTGATCACTGGGGTGTCTGTGTCTGGGGTGACAGGATTAGATGGATAGGGGAGACTCTCTGAGGTGGTTGTGTCCAGTTGGGGGTGGTGGGGGGCATGGCCATGCCTTTTAAGACTGACTATCTGAACGGATGGGGTATCTGGGTTTAGGGTGACTGGGCTTGATGGATGTGGAGACTCTTAGTTGGGTTTGATATGTCCATAAATAGCATGTTTAACTCATTCCCCATCAATCCCACAATCCTGCCTGAAGGGTTTGGATGCGCCTGATGGAGAGAATGTCCCATCATGCTGTCATGCCACGGTGGTCCACCTGGGCATGAGGCACAGGGAGAGAAGTGGCCACTCGGGCAATATTCTGCTCGCCCTCCCTCTCCACTGTTACCTCCTCGTTCCTTTGTTTCTCTGTTTCCCTCGCTGTGTTCTTCCCCTTGTGATTGTAAAGCGCTCTGTTGCTTCCCGAAGCTCGGTCCGCCCTCAATAAATACCTTAATAATGATAATCCTGTAAACCCATGTATTTCTGTGTCTACAATCTATTTTTCATCCCAACGGTGAGTGCCTGCGCTTCTTGTGAGGTTTAACCTCAGGCTAGAGGAGCAAAAACAAATCATGTCTTAATCCACCCATAGAGTGATGTCACCAAATGGCGACGTGTGCGTTCCACCAGAATGGCGACATGTGCGTTCCACCAGAATGGCGATGTGTGCGTTCCACCAGAATGGCGACGTGTGCGTTCCACCAGAAAGGCGACGCGTGCATTCCACCAGAATGGCGACGTGTGCGTTCCACCAGAATGGCGACGCATGCGTTCCACCAGAATGGCGACGCGTGCGTTCCACCAGAATGGCGACGTGTGCGTTTCACCACATGGCGACGTGTGCGTTCCACCAGAATGGCGACATGTGCGTTCCACCAGAATGGCGACGTGTGCGTTTCACCAGACTGGCAATGATGTTCAATCGGCAAGAGCTTCACTCTTTTTCAATATCATGAAAAACATGTTGAGAATTTCTTAGATGCTATTGCAGCAGAAAGGTCTTGATTCATGGAATTGCTTGCGCGATGCAAAGTGACTTTGCACTGCCAACAAACATCCTGATTCACAGTGCAAAGTCAGTGCAAAGTCAGTGCAACGCCACTTTGCACTGCAGCAATGCCCTTTGCACCACTCTGTGAATCAGAGTGTTTGTTGGCAGTGCAAAGTCACTTTGCACAGTGCTAAACATTCCATGAATCAGGCCCTATGAGTTTAATGAGAAATGGTCCAATACTCACCGGTCTGTGGAAAAGTGCCCGTGCACACCCAAGCCTTGGAATGCAGTGCCCAGCATCTCGCAACATGTGGCAGGCGCAAGCCCCCCATTGGTGCACAAATGCTGGTGGGCATGGCTTGGATGATGTGCTGTCCCAAATGTTTGAGGAAAGGAAGAGAGATCCTGCTGGCTTCTAGAAGGCTTTAAAGCCTAAAGCTCAGGTCATTAGTATTGAACAAGAGACTGCACCACGTGTGTGGTCCGTGGGAAAATGCCAGGCATGTCAATGGGGCTGACATGTCATACTCTGCTCTGACCCCAGACCGTTTCTGAAACCCGAGTACACGAAGACCTATCAAACAGGGTGGCCAGGACGCAGCGACTCGGCTTTGACGCCCAAATTGTCCTCGGAAGCACACATGTGGCAGGTGACTTCACATACAGGCTGCCGGGGAACCGGTCATAACCAGTGCTGATTGGACTGAAAAGATATCTATAATGACCAATGAGATGGTGTCCCAACAGAAGGGCCACCAAGAATGCAGCACTTTAGAAACCGAGGGAAAATTGCATTTGTGAGGAGTGCTTAGCCATCAAACTAAAGACTGAGAGGAGATAGGATTTCTGGCAAGTCCGAGAGGAATGAAGGAGGGGGGATGCAGGCTTCATAAGGTAGGAAGACCTATTGACGGCAAGGGACTGAGAACAACCCGTATTGATCTTGCACACGAGGGACACACTGATGTGCTGACGAGCAGTGATCGAAGTGTACGAAAAGAAGTAGTGCAACCATGTTACCCGCTGTCCTGCCCCTGCTCCCCACAAACCCCATTCCCACGCCCCCGCCCACGTGCAGTACAAACCCACAAACGCATGTGCCTTCTGTTTAAGGGAACGTTCAGTGCAGTGCATTGAAATTTCAAGTTTCAACTTCTTTCTACACGTTCAATTTCCATTCTGGAACGGTTTCTTTTTAAAATAAAAGTATAGGAATAGTAAAACTTATTTTAAAAATGTAGAGGCACACCGCTCCAAACCGCTCCTGCCCACTTCGACCTCTGCTAACGTCCAAGCCATGTTTTAGGAACAATTATTGGTGGCCAGGACGCCACAAGTTGCTCGAAAGTAAATTGTATACGTGCTTTGTATAAAAGCCAACAAAAGGAAAAATAAAAAAAAACAAGAGCCAACCTTTAATGCCTATTGAATAGTTGTAAGAGTTGGCGATAAATATTGCACTTCCCTGCCAGGATCCTTTGTTCGAAAGTGATGGGTTTTTGTCCTGTTGGACATGCTTGCTAATTGGCTTGGTATACAATTTTTGGAGGAATTTCATGTCTGCTAGCTGGGTCCGTTTTCTGCGGGATGTTATGAATCGAGAGGAGGATCCATATTCTATTTGGAGTCGGCAAAGCACTAGCCTTGAGAACAAGTTTGTGCAATGCAGCATGGGTTCGTCCTGAGTCCAGTGCTCAGAAACTGGAGGAGTCCGCCCTGAGGCACTTTATGACCCACTATTCATTATCATTATTACACTTCTGCTGTGGTGCGATGGATGCAGTCCTTGCCGGATTGATGTGAAGACCAAGAAAACAGCCCCTGCAATCCCTGGTGTAATTGGGGGCTGAACATGACAGCAGCCGATTCTGGAAGGTAGCGTTTTTTGGAGACCAGTGGAGCTCACTTTAAAGATGGGGTTAAAATAGGATAATGGCAAAGAATGTTGCCATGCGTGTGGGCACTGGTTTGGTACCTCGTGAGGTGTTACATGGTAGAAAACGTCGTTCAAAATGAAGCCCTCCGTGGCTGCACAGGGCCCAGAGGACTTGCTGCTCAGGTGGCTTAATTGACTCCAGCGAGCATGTTGGAAAGAGGAAGTCAAGGGGTAAGGAGAACTTGGAAGCAGGAGGGACGTTTTGCAGTTGCGTTTGTGCGGTAGGAGACAAGATTTGGGCCTCGATGATTGATACCCATGTCTGGAATTCCAGTAGGCTTTGGGTTGTTTATTCCGCTTGACCTCTATATTTGTTCATCTGCTATCATCTGATTAATTGCACAATCTCCTTTTAACTCGAGTTCCTTAACACACAAACACGTATCCTTCACTAATCAACTTGTCCAAATCAGGACCAGGCTTACTCCATTGCAGTAATAATCACCATATCCAAATGCGGACTAGGCTTATTCCATTGCAATACAAATCACTTCATCCAAATCAGGATCAGTCTTATTCAAACAGCAAAGATAATCACTTCATCCCAAATGAGGATCAGTCTTATTCAATAGCAATGCTAATCAGGACAAGTCTTATTGTGTAGCAATGCTAATCACCATATCCAAATCAGGGCTAGTCTTATTCTCTATCAATGCTAATAACTTATCCAAATCAGGATCTGTCTTATTCAATAGCAATGCTAATCAGGACCAGTCTTAGTCTTCTGCAATGCTAATTACTGTATCCAAATCAGGACTAGTCTTATTTCTAGCAATGATAATCACTTCCTCCAAATCAGGATCAGTCTTATTCAATAGCAATGCTAATCAGGACCAGTCTTATTCTGTAGCAATGCTATTCTCCTTATCCTAATCAGGACTAGTCTTATTCTATAGAAATGCTAATCACTTCATCCCAAATCAGGATCAGTCTTATTCAACAGCAATGCTAATCACTGCATCCCAAATCAGGATCAGTCTTATTCAGTAGCAATGATAATCACTTCATCCAAATCAGGTTCAGTCTTATTCAATAGCAATGATAATCTCTTCAACCCAAATCAGAATCTGTTGTATTCAATAGCAATGCTAATCACTTCATCCCAAATCAGGATCAGTCTCATTCAGTAGCAATCCTAATCACTTCATTCCAAATCATGATCAGTCTTAATCAATAGCAATGCTAATCACTTAATTCCAAATCAGGATCAGTCTCATTCAATAGCAATGCTAAGCACTACATTCCAAATCAGGATCAATCTTAGTCAATAGCAATGATACTCACTTCAGTCCAAATCAGTATCAGTCTCATTCAATAGCAATGCTAATCACTGCATTCCAAATCAGGATCAATCTTAGTCAATAGCAGTGATAATCACTTGATTCCAAATCAGTATCAGTCTCATTCAATAGCAATGCTAATCACTACATTCCAAATCAGGATCAATCTTAGTCAATAGCAATGATAATCACTTCATCCCAAATAAGGATCAGTCTTATTCAATAACAATGCTAATCAGGATCAGCCTTATTCCCTATCCATGCTAATCACTTCATCCAAATAAGGATCAGTCTTATGCAATAGCAATGATAATCACTTAATCTCAAATCAGAATCAGTCTTATTCAATAGCAATGCTAATCACTTCATCCAAATCAGGTTCAGTCTTATTCAATAGCATTGCTAAGCACTTCATTATAAATCAGGATCAGCCGCATTCAATAGCAATGCTAATCACTTCATTCCAAATCAGGATCAATCTTAGTCAATAGCAATGATAATCACTTCATCTCAAATAAGGATCAGTCTTATTCAATAACAATGCTAACCAGGATCAGTCTTATTCTCTAGCCATGATAATCACATCATCCAAATCAGGATCAGTCTCATTCAATAGCAATGATAATCACTTCATTCCAAATTAGGACCATTCTTATTCTCTAGCCATACTAATCACTTCATCCAAATCAGGACCAATCTTATTCTGTAGCAATTTCAATCACCTGATCCAAATTAGTACCAGTGCTATTCCTCAGCAATGCTATTACTTAATCCAAATCAGAGCCATTCTTATTCCATAGCAATATTAATCACACTAACCAAATTAAGACCAGTCTTGTTCCATAGCTCTTGTCTAATGTTGTTGCACAAACCCTTCAGTGTAAACTGGTCCTTAATCCTTTCATTGAACTTGTCACCAGAATTGCAAGAGAGGGCTTGTTGCCTAAAGCTGTGAGCTGTGGTGCTGATTGCAAGTGTGGTGTTAGAGGTAAAACATGCAGTATTTTTGAAAGCTGTATGTTTTGCTGCTCTGCCAAAGTTTGAGTTTCATTAGCAAAACTCTTTGTTTACACCAGCTTTTGTGTGGAGGACATGCCATCCACTCCAAGGTATTCACAGTAATATATCTCCCCACTGGGTCTAAAATGTGGATTAATTGAAGGGTCTGCATGACACAGAATCATGCCACTGCACGATGTAGCAGAAAATGAGCTTGCACTTTTATGGACACATATGTGAAAGTGGTAGATGGGCTTACTCCGAAGATCTGTATTATCCTTGAGTATTACACTTTTGGTATGCATTCTCAGTTGAAAAATTAGTCAGTAGAAGATATAATTTATTAATGTGTGCATGCATATTGCACTCTCTATTGTGCTGCTTATTTTCTAGTGGTCTGCCTATGCTTTGTGCCTGTTTAGTGTGTAGTGTCAGTTTGTCATAGTGGGTCACTGTGACAAATCCACTTTCGGGGCACTAGTGGACCAGAGATGAACATCGGTTTCTAAACCATCAATCAGCCCCACACCTCTAGTAAATCAGAAGGGATCAGAACAGATTGGAAACACATGTCAATTATAAACCTCCTTGTCCAATTTTAGTAGCTTCATCGGAACAGCAAGCTTATCTTTGCAAGGTCGTGGATCGTTGGTTAGTTGCAACACAGCGAAAATACAATTATTACCCAATGATATAAGGGACTGTCCAGTCAAGGTTGTATACAAATATCTACTTTATTATTATTCAACAGACAGTTCTAGCACACTACAAAATACAACCCACCCTGTGAAGGAATGCAGAGGACAGACAGTTTCAAGAATGAAAGGGTTGCAGACTGAATACTGAGAGGAGAGTAGTCGGTAAAGTAATTTATCTCAATAGTCCAAGGATACTTGGTTTCAACACAAAGGGAGCAATTAGTTGTAAAATGTCACTAGGGGCCTTCAGAGAAGGACCAGGGGGGCAGAACCACATTGTACCCTGTGCTTGTAGAAGTTCTTGGTTCTCTACAGTGTCAAGTCAGTTTCAGGGCATTTTGCAGCTTCTGTGACAGAGTTCAAGACAGGACAGAAGACACCTGCGGGTATCAGGCAGCAGGCAGTTCGGCGAGCGAGGCGGGACGGACAGCTGCAGGCTGGCCTACATGGTGGCTTGGGATAAGGAATCATTGTCTCAGGGCATGATTGGGGGTTCTGAAGCACTGGCCGTGGTGTCTTGGATGGCGTGAGCAACTGCAGCGTGACAACAGTCAGCGGTGCAGTCGGTTTCAGCTCGAGGGGCTCGACTACCTCGAAAATGTCCTTTAAGGTAGACGCTGGTTGATGCTGTCGATGGACTCCTCCTAGCTTCTTCACTGGGCTCCTGTCTTCCTTTAAGGTGGACGGCCCAAAGCTGAGGAGAGTGTTGCAGTCACCGGCCTTGTCCTTGGTTTGGTTCAGAGACTCTATAGCACTTCCCACCAAGGAAGCATGCTTGCAGAGCCTAGCACGGCACGCTGTGTGCTGACTGGCTACCATTTCTGGAGCTGCTGGAAGGGTCCTCTGGGTTCAGTTCCTTTCTCTGTTCCCTGGGAGATGTTTAGGGGAGGAATCTTGCTAACCTCTTTGGAAATCCTGGCCTTCCTTCACTAGCAGAAGCTGTAAGGCAGACTATAATGCATTCTTCTTGTTACTCCTTGCAGAGTCTTCAGGTATTCTTTGCACAGTCTTCAGGTATTCTGCCAAAAGAGGGGCTTGACCCTCTGTTAATGCCAAATGGGCCCCAATGATTGGTGTAGGCTAAGCCTACCTTAATGAACCAATCCTGGGTCCCCACTAACAATCTCCTGGCCCCACCCATCTTCCTGTCTGTTGTGGATCAAAGGGTCTCTCTGGTTAATTGAGCTCTCTGTGGTTCCTGATTAAAGGCAGGTCTCCCTTGAAGTTGTGGTGAGAACAGACTTTCTGTCTCCATCAAATCACATACTCATACCCTCTGAAAGGGGTCCCTGTGTGGGGTTTGGCTACTGTAAACACATGTACCAGACAAGCCACTTCACTGCTCTTGATACTGAGGGGCAGGAGCTTGCTTCAGGTTGACACAGTGCATATCAAAGGTTGTTGGGGGCTTTCCTGTCTTTTGTTAGCCTCTGTAGCCAGGACCCATGTGGGCCTGATTGAAGTTTTCTATATTAGTATGCTAATTATGTTTAATTACTGCCAGCATTCTGCCGGGCCAACAAAGGATAGGGCGGATCCATGAAGCCTTTTGTTAGTTTATTAGGATGGCTATGGCAGGTGGAAGGTTTTGCCCTTCCCCTTTTGTGATGCCTTGGTGTACTCCTGGGTGTCACATTCCAACTAAATGTGTCATGGAGGACTGTGCATGTAGGCTGCGTCCACACAGAGTACACATATCTATGTGTCTGTCGTGTGGTGAGCATAGGAAAATGTGTACAGATTAGTCCCACACATTTTCCAGTGGTTGAAATACCCTCATTCCATTTCATATAACATTTCAAAAAAGTCAGGCACTGTGCGGATGGTCCAATTCCTCACAGTCACTGGTGGACTGTATTGAAAGGGATGCGTGGTAGAATACAGTGTGTAGTGGGGAAGGGACGTGTCTGGTATCTTGCACTGGCTCTTTGAATGGAAGTCTTAACATCTATCCTTCTAATGATGTCACTATGGCATCATGCGCGTTGCAAAAAAAGGATGATGACGTGACTATACAAAGGGAGTCACAGGCTTGACAGTAGTGCCAGCCAGATCCCAGTAGGGGTCTTGTATACTTAATTCTAAATGTTGTGACCCCCATCATTTCTTGCTGCATGCTAAACCTTGTTACAGTGTGCATAGCAATCGATGGCAAATGTGTATGTATAGACATTTCCCTTAGTGACAAGTCATTATTCCCCCCTTTTGTATGATCCAGCCATTGAGATGTACTGAAAAGTGAACATGTTGTCTGTGCCTTAGTTGCAGTTGATTGCCTTTTCGGTCCATTTACTGGAAAGAGATCCCGATGTCTGAGGCTTGACACAGCTGTCGCTGTTTTGTTCTACTTTATTTGTTTACAATGGCATGCCCAGATTCTTTTGACTGGGGTTGCCCAAGTGGGGCACTGATTTATGCAGGGGTGACATTAGGTACGAGCACACACACAGAAAATGATCATAGTTTAGGATAATGGGGTGGCACCTGGGGTGGCCAATCAGATTCCAGGGTAGCACGTGCCACCGCAGGCCACTCCCTGGGCTTGCCTCTGTTTGTTTGATGTGTGTGCCTGATTTGTGTAAAGTACTTCTATGTATGATTGCACTGCTGCTGCATATGGATAAGCCTCCACTGCTGCTCTCTGTGCCGTCTGTCACCTTGTGTGAGGAGAAGCGTATTTATCACTCCTTCTTTCTCTGGGTGTGTTCAAAGGGATACCTGCACTTTTGGTGCACATTTTGTACCTGTTCTGTGTGCTACACCTGCGCTGTTGCTGTCTGTTCTCTTTAGTGTACGATTAACGTTTTCCTGCTGCTACCTTTGTACCAATATGTGTGGGAAAATCTTCCCTCAATCGCTTTCTCTGTGCGTTCAAAGGGGGCCTGCACTTCTGGTGCACATTTTGTACCTGTTCTGTGTGTTACACCTGCGCTGCTGCTGTCTGTTTTCTTGAATGCACGATGGAAGTTTGCCTGCTGCTACCTGTGCACCTGTATGTGTGTGAGAATCTTCCCTCTCTATTGCTTTCTCTGTGGGATCAAAAGGTGCATGCTCTTCTGGTGGACATGTTCTACCTGTTCTGTGTGTTACACCTGTACTGCTGCTGCCTGTTCTATTTAGTGTATGTTGGAATTTTGCCTGCTCCCTCCTGTGTACGTGGGAGAATCATTCCTCTATTGCTTCCTCTGTGGGATCAAGGGGTGTCTGTGCTTCTGGTGCACACGTGTTATGTGTTCTGTGTGTTAAACCTGCACTGCTGCTGTCTGTTCTCTTTAGTGTAAAATGGAAGTTAGCCTGCTGCTACCTGTGTACCTATAGTGAGGGGGAATCTTCCCACTTTCCCTGTGGGATCAATGGGGTGCCTGCTCTTCTGGTGCACACGTTGTACCTGTTCTGTGTGTCACACTTGCTCTGCCTGTTCTCTTTAGTTTATCATGGAAGTTTGGCTGCGGCTGGCTGTGTACCTGTATGTGTGCGAGAATCTTCCCCTCTGTCGCTTTCTCTGTGGGATCAAGGGGTGCCGGCGCTTCTGGTGCACACGTTGTACCTGTTCTGTGTGTCACACTTGCTCTGCTTTTTCTCTTTAGTTTATCATGGAAGTTTGCCTGCGGCTGGCTGTGTACCTGTATGTGTGCGAGAATCTTCCACCTCTGTCCCTTTCTCTGTGGGATCAAGGGGTGCCGGCGCTTTTGGTGCACACGTTGTACCCGTTCTGTGTGTCACACTTGCTCTGCCTGTTCTCTTTAGTTTATCATGGAAGTTTGCCTGCGGCTGGCTGTGTACCTGTATGTGTGCGAGAATCTTCCCCCTCTGTCGCTTTCTCTGTGGGATCAAGGGGTGCCGGCGCTTCTGGTGCACACGTTGTACCTGTTCTGTGTGTCACACTTGCTCTGCCTTTTCTCTTTAGTTATCATGGAAGTTTGCCTGCGGCTGGCTGTGTACCTGTATGTGTGCGAGAATCTTCCCCCTCTGTCGCTTTCTCTGTGGGATCAAGGGGTGCCGGCGCTTCTGGTGCACACGTTGTACCTGTTCTGTGTGTCACACTTGCTCTGCTTTTTCTCTTTAGTTTATCATGGAAGTTTGCCTGCGGCTGGCTGTGTACCTGTATGTGTGCGAGAATCTTCCCCCTCTGTCGCTTTCTCTGTGGGATCAAGGGGTGCCGGCGCTTCTGGTGCACACGTTGTATGTGTTCTGTGTGTTAAACCTGCACTGCTGCTGTCTGTTCTCTTTAGTGTAAAATGGAAGTTTGCCTGCTGCTACCTGTCTACCTATAGTGAGGGGGAATCTTGATCAACGGGGTGCCTGCACTTCTGGTGCACACGTTGTAGCTGTTCTGTTTATAAGGCGCATTAGATCTGCTGCCCTCCATTCTTTTGTTTGTGATGGAATCTTGCACATTCTGCTGCTGTTCGGTGCCTGTCTGTCCTATCCCTATACTCGGCGCCAGTAAATGTGAAACTCATGCTTTTGTGCTCTGGGGTCAGCTTGCCCTTGACGTTGCATCGTCCCCGTGTTCGACGGATGCTTGCACTGCTGCTGCCCAAGGTGTAAGTGTTCGCTGTGTGATGGAGGTGTGTACCGGCCGCTTATCCCTCGTGCTGCAGCTCTTTCTGGGGAGAGCCAATGAGCTGCCGCTTCCTTCTGTCATCACCAGCCTGAGGACTGAGCCACGTGTCCCAGGGAGGGAGAAATCGCGGTCATTTTACATCTTTCAGAAAGCCCTTTTGTAGACAATTACAGATCCCCTCGCATTGTTGTGCTCCAGCCTTCCCAGTGCTGATGCCGCTCCCACCCTCGCCGCCCCCGTCAGAGCGCTCCAAATGTGCCCTCGCGCCCAGAATGTGTCTGCTTGATGAGAAGTTCCCGTCCATTAGAAGTCGGGGAAAATAGATCGAATTTCATGAGGTATGTTGTTTGTCCGTCTGAGCTGTCTGTCTTCTGCCTGCCTGTGCCGGGTGGGGAGATCGTGCCCCTCGAACCTGAAGCCTACTCCCGGATCTCCCTGTCTTTCAACATCTCCCACACAAACCGGGATGTTCCCGGTGGCGCCATTTCCCCACATTTTTGTCTGGGTATGTGTTGTGGGGTGGTCTCAGCCCTGCTTCTTCTCAGCAATGGCTCATATTTTCCCCTCACTTAGGTATTTTTTCATATTTCACAAACGTTGCATTAATATAGGATGGCGTACCCGGGTGTACCCACATTTTTTTCAAGGGGCGGGTTAAATACTAGTAAAAGACTTGGGCCACAAACAAACACATTCAAACACATTCAAAATAGTCACACATCTGGATACTGCATTATAGGTCTTGTTTGGGCGACTGCATCAGAATAATGTAATTCCTAGAAATATAAAACAGTTGCGGGCCTCTATACAGTGTTTCGGCCTGCAAGCCAAAACACTGAATCCAAACTAGTTTATTTTTTTTCATGTTATGTATTTATATCGCGCACATTCTAAAGGAACCGATTCCTGGCACGGATGTAACGAACAGGAAGTCAGCAGTGCTTCTTCATTTGTAAGAGAAGAAGTGCCAGGGCTAGGGTGACCAGATAGTGAAAATAAAAAAGTGGGACAGGCCAAAAACAGAAAAGTGGGACTAGAACCCTAAGCCCATTGCACCCCCTCCCCACCTCTGTCGCCGCCCCCCATGAGATAAAGCACCTCTCATATACATAAACCGCAGGGTTGCAAAATGATATCTCACTAGTGCTTTGAGGAGTTTTGGCTTTGATTATTGTTACAGGGTCTGCTACGCTTGTTTATGAACCAGTCTCCATAGCGCAATCTGTAAAGACACATGGCTGTTACCAAAAAGGGTGCCGGTTTGAGGCTACCCTTGGGTTCCTGAGAAAGGAGACAATGTGAAGGCCTGAAATCAAGCTGTTTATTATGAAAAATATCAGCTTAAGGGGCTGATTCATGGAATTATTTGCGCCGAAAATCGGGGATTCCAGCGCCATTCTGCCCGGAAATCCCTGTTTAACAAATGAGGATTTGCGGGCAGAATGGCGCACAAATCCCCGTTTTTCGGCACAAAAAATTCCATGAATCAGCCCCTAAATTGTTGCATTTCTGCAATGGGCACTCTCCCTTTCCCTAAACAGAGACATGGTTTTTAAAATTAAAAAGCATTCGGGACGCAGGCAAAGAGAACGTAATTCCCGGACGGTCCCAGGAAATCTCGGACGTCTGGTTACCCTAGCCACGGCCCAAATATTTTGTAGCACACCTGTTACACATTAGGGTGGGCAACTCCCCGCCCACTGTTGACACTATCCACGACTGCTCCATACTATGTCAACATTTATTTGTTTTTTTTATGACGTGCTTAATACCTGAGCTCGGTTTCTAAAGACGGATCTGGGATTCGAACCTCTCTTGCTCTGCGTGGTCTTGCTTCCAATACCAGCATGTTGCTTGCCCCTGTGCTATCCTCCGTTAACATATTTGTGGTTAAAACTGCAACTCGCACAGGTTAGTTGAGGGTGATGGATCCACTGTGCGATTTACAGATATCAATCGACATTACATATTAGTTGTGTCTTGAAATAAAAAAAAAATGTTTTCTTTAAAACATAGCGTTAACAGTTTGCACTGATCCTATTGTGGCAAGTGGAACATGATTCCACCTTTTATATAGAACCAGAAAGAAAGACATGTTTTTCCCTTTTTTCCATTTTTATTAATAAATTCAGACAGAAAGCAGATGGATTAAAAATTCAGACAGAAAGCAGATGGATTTCCATCTGTAATTATGTGTAGAAATCAGTAAAAACAGAAAACTGGAAGCCTTGGGTATAATTATCAACAAATGCAGGCAAAATCATTACTAAACTGATGACCTTGCATATCAAACCCTGCAGCAAAATTGTCTTGCATAGACTGTCACTCATGACAGAAACTCCTCTTCGATATGGGCCTTTTCACTGACCTTGCCTCTGTGTTGGGGCTGCAGGCTGGTGACTGTCCAGTTGTTGGCAACCCCCCTGATGGTTCTTACAGTAGGGAATTTGCAGGAATGTCATGCCGGCTGAGTGGAGCAGGGTGCAGCCATGTACCAGCATCAGTGCCAGGCATTGTTATTCATGAAAATGGATAAATAGCCCTGCCAACCTGGGTCATCAGGGTCATGAATAACAATGTGCCAGCTTATGCAGAACCCTGGCCAACGCACACTGCAGGGCTTGAAATGAAGGCACAATGAGCAGGAGCCAAAACCAGCTCCTGGGTGTCGGGCATGACCCAGTAAGCAGCAGCTATGGCTAGGTAACCAGGAGCGGGTACACAGCACACCACAAATCTTGCTTCCACATGAGATGCACAGTAACGTGTTGGCCATTATGAAGGATCCATTGTGTTTAAATCTGCCCAAGGTGTGTCCTGGTTCTTCGTTGTTAACGTTCTCAAACACTCAAAGTTAATGGCACAGATGCATGTTTGCAAGGCACCACTTGGACATGGCTCACTGAAACCAGTGGTCCTATAAGCAACGTGGCTGTTCCAGAGGGATAGTTCATGATTAGCAAGATTAGAGGTAATGGTCATGGAGGGGTGTGGCTGCTATTATCAAAAACCATCACCAGTTTTTTGAAAAACCAAGCAACTGTGATAATTGTGAAGCATTGCATTTGAAACTGACTCCTACCCCATGCAGTTGCCTCAATCATATTATTGTGCATCGTCCACCAGGGGAAATGGCTGATTTTAATGAGGTCCTGACTCAGTTACTGAATACCACTAAAGGTCCACATTGTGCCACCCTAGTCATTGGAGACTTTGATAGATGGCTTCACGATCCTAGAGATAACGAAGCAACAATTCTAGAGGAATTACTCCTGGAAAGTAATTTTAAAGTCGAAAACCACAAACCCACAGCGCAATCGGGCAATTTTCTTGATTGGGTAATTTCCAGAAATCTCAACATGATTATAAAAGACAACGCACCTTGTATATCATCAGACCACTGCATGATAAGTAAAACCTTCTAAACCCATCAAGGCGGTGTATAACCAGAACTTCGAAATCCTCCCACGCTCCCACCTATAGGACTGTCTCATTGATGTTATGTCTGTCACAGCGGGCACAGATCCACCTGAACTTGTTGTTGAGACTACAACATGAAGTGTTGTGAAATGAATGCAGGAAACAACGTCACCCGGCATGGAAATCCTGTAGGTGTTAAGTGATGTCACGCTGGCTAGATGTAGATTAACACTCGCCATGTACTGATTGAAATGGATCTGACACTATCAAATGATTCGTTTGTTGTGCTACCCAGATGAACACATAGGCAATGTGAAAATAAAGTCACATCAACTGCGGGTCAGGCCCAGGACATTAAATGGTGATTAGGAAGAGTTGTGCTGGCCTTTTTATGATTTTAAAAGTCTTTTCCATCCATATTATCACCATAGCCTAAACGTTCTGTTAGATGCAGACAATCTGATGAAAGGGTTCAGAGCACAATTCTGGGCACTATCTGCCAGTATTTGCTTAGAATCCTCAGAAAACTGAGGGGGAGGTCTGCGGCCTGTCACGTCAATCATGTCCCGTCTCTCTTTTTCTTGCTGGTGACTCAATCATCTCTAGTCTCAGCCCCACCTTACCTCTTCCTGTGGTTGCCGGAATGGCATCTCTTACCTTACTCACCTCCTCTTCTGCTGATGGAATTCTCTTCACTGCTTTCCCCAGTGCTGGACATGGAAACAATGTACTCTGGGAACACCCTCCTCATTGTGAGGAGGAGTGGGGGGGCGGGTAGCGCCCGGGGCATAGCCAAAGTGCGGGTCCCAGGTCTCGTCATGAAACACCCTATCTCTTCAAGACTGGCGATTTGCATAAAAGCAAAGAACATTTTGGGAATAAAAGAAGGCCTGAAATGTTCTATTCGAAATCGGTCTGTGCTGGAGATTCAGCAACAACCCCTTTGACTGAGCAATGAAAGTTGGGCTCTATGCTTTACACTGTTCACAAAATATGTCTGCAAATTGCAAGACATATTTGAACGAGCTGTGGGGCTTTATCCAGGCTCGGACTTGTGCATAAAATTGTCTTGGCACCATTTAAAAAGTGAGCCACAGTTGCAAATGGCAATTCGTTCCTTTTGTAAAAGAATGTTTGAGTAGTACACAAGGGGAAGTTTTTTGATAAAATGTGATGCAAATTTTGCATTTGAAGCAATATTTATTCAGTAACACTGGTCAAAACTACTAGCCTCATGGTGAAGTAACTCATCAAACTGGGCCACATTGGCCAGAAAATGGACCCACTTTGCCCACACTAGCATTTTGCGTTTTGGGTTCGGGCATTGCCCTGTAGGCCAGTCCGAACCCTGCTGTATCTGTTTCTATTCTGAGTGCAGTCTTATTCTCCCCCGCTGAATATTCTGAAGTGCTACCAGTAAGAGCTTCATGGGCTAGCCTCTGGCCACCAGAATGAGGAGAACTCTGGCAAGACAAACTTTGACAGAGCGGAAGGAACCCAGTTACCTAGGGCCCTTTCAGATTAGATAGCAATACTTTGAGATGATATGATATGATATGATATGATATGGCATTTGTAACGCGCCTATACACAAGGGTTTCAAGTGTTTCAAGGCGCGACGAGGCAGGGAGGGGGGAACAGGGAAGACAGACAACGATCCTATTAGGCCAGGATGGGGATGCAGAATTTACTCAAACATAAATAATCAAATCGACTCAGGAAGTTGGCAAAAGTTAGTCTGTTTTATTTGCAATTATCTAAAACAGGGAGTTACAGTGGACATCAACGTTATTGGTTACACAAACTATAGGGCTCTTTGATACGTGGCCCCCTACCATTGGTTTGGGCCTTTGTACCACTCTGGAAAATTTCACATGCTAGCAGCACGCAGGGTACCACTCCAGGTGCAGGGAAGCTCGGCGTGATCATGCCTTCCCTCCCAATTAGCCCAACATCTATCATCACTCTTGCAGTCTGCCAGTCAATTAGGCTTTGAACTTGGCCTTGTAGAAGCTCTAGGTGCCTGACAAATAAAGGGAGTTTATTCTTGGTTTCAGTGTAGCTCAACCCAATGTCTATTTTGATCTGACCACGTGACTGGGAGACCGCATTTCCAGCCTTTTGCAGCATTTAATTCTATTAAATGATGAACTCTTGTTGCATAACGTGTTTTTCCATTCCACCTCAAACAGAAGTTTGTTTCTTTCTCACATTCGTTGGAACTACTGGATGGTCAACCAGGCTCATGGTGGCCTTGTGTTCTTGGTGCTGGGCCAGCCAAGCCTTTCTTGAATTTCTCCTCCGCCATCAGTAATTTTCCAACTGCGCCACACTGAAAACTCTTTTTAATCATGGGGTTTCACGCCTTGCTAAAGTGCATTGTGGAATATCTAGGTTCTATACATTCCTATATATTATACATTGGTGCATCGCCACAAACTATTCACTATGTAGCCAGCCTTAAGATTACTTTGTCTACTTGTATTACTGAGTCTTTACAAGTCTAAACTGATTTACTTGTTCTTCATTGTTTCTGCAGCATGAGCATCTTCATCTCAAGCCTGAAATGTTGCTCATCTTTACCACCTTCTCTTCAGAGCTTATATAATGTCTATGTTCCTCATCTCGAAATTCTTTTCTGGGTGCGTCAGTTCCATTCCGCATGACGTCACTAGTCTTCTTCTCTCATTTTCACACTTCTTCCGTGACTCTGTCCAAAAGGCCATTATTTTTCGTGAATGCATATAAGGTTTTCTCAATGGATACCTTGTTTCCAGGATTTTCTTTGGTACAGGCATCCTCACTGGTACTGCACATGTTGCAATTTCCGGGTTCCTAATATATGGGCAGCATAGGGGCAGAGCTTTTGATGGGGGTACTTGACTACACCTCTACAGAGCTCTGCCTTGTCGTGTTCCAGGCCCATCTCCTATGGACACCTAATTCCGGGGAATGCCATCATCCTGAGGTCATTGAGACTTAAATGGTGAACAAAACGTTCTTGTCAATACATTGCTTGACCTTAGCTTAGTGGTTGCTCAAGCTTGGCCTTCCTCAATCTCGCTCACCCTCATAGAACCTCTCCCTGTCTCACTTCACCAGGTGACTTGTTACACCAAATCCTCACCAGCTGGAAAGTGCCCAGACTAGTGAGCAGTCTCCAAGACAAGGACAGCGTCGAAGGGGCTGCGTGTCTTGATATCACTTTTCAGGCTGTGCCCATGGTGGGTTTATCTCCACTCAAGATGCTCTTTAGAGACCTCTGGCCCCAAATGATGTTTATTGATGGATGTCACGAGAAGGTACTTCATCTCTGGAGCAGGTACACAAGTGTTGTGGGTTTGATAGTCTTTGTAGAGATGTCTGGCACCCATTAATAGGAGGGACTGGACTCAGGGTGCTTGCACTGGCAACCCAACATAGGAAGAAGACTATGCCCACTTCTAACGAGGCAGAGTGGAACTCTAAGATCATCAAGCGCGAATTAAGCACTTGCAGCCAAGAGCCAATCCCAGATGAAGGATGAATGGTCATATCACAGTAGGCTAAGCGATGGGTAGCAGCGTCAAGGGTTCTCGTAACAGCCCAACACATATGAGAGCAGTCTGTGCTTTAGAAATATCTACTCAGCTTTAGTTGATGTAAATATGTTTTAATGTGTGGCTTTATAGATATTAAACAATACTGTTCTATAGAGGTGACTTGGTAAAGTATGTAAATTACACTGTAAACATGCCTGGCAGATATGCATACATGCTTATGATAAGCAAAAAGAAGAAGATTATAGAATTGTTTTCCCCATCCTGACGAGAAAACTACAAGTAGCAGGAAGCAAAGAAACGTCAGGATAAAATTATCCTGTGGGTTTTTCAGTTGTACTTTCAAGAATGGAACTTAGACACACAACGAAAAAAGACAAAACTGTAAGACGGTCGTCTGCTTGCAGTCAATGTTTGACAAAGACCTGCAGCTTGTTATTCTACGTGATGTGAAGGAAATGTGACGTTCCGCAAAAAATAACCTCCTTTTTGCTTGTGTAACCAGCGGACATCATGGAAATAGACTAAGCTTTTCAAAAGGGGGAGTTTATATTCCAGATCAGTTTAATTCAGAAGGGCATATATTGTGGTAGTTACCCAGAGCTGTGTGTGGTGGAGAAGGTGGGCTGATTCAGGCACAAGTGTACCCATCTATTAATGATCAGCCAAAGTTCACTCTTTCATGGCTTGTCACAGCCAATAATCTGCTCCAAATAACAGCTGCGATGCGCCTAAAGAGCTTTCCATTTTATATATTTATTTTTGCATTTGTTAAGGGCACTAAAACCAGAGGAATCAAGTCGCTGGTTACATACGGTCATAGCAGATAATACATAGGGCATTAACTTGGCTCAGCCAAGCGGTAAGTTCGAGAAGAAGAGTAAAGTCTTGAGATGTTTCCGGAAAAGCCCAGTAGGATTGTTCAGATTTCAGTGACAAAGGTAATGCGTTCCAGTTCTTGGAGGCAATGACCCGGAAGCTGGCCCCCCAGATCTCTTTTGCCTGAATACTGGGATAGTGAGTTGCTGAGAGCAAGAGGAGCGGCTGGGTCTAGTATATTGTGCTTTAGTACATTTTTGCGAAAGATACCTCTGTGCCGTATTGGAGAGGCATTTGTGCATTGTGCACTAGGACCCCAACCGGCTCATAAAACTGGGGGTTTCCAAATAGCACTTTAAGATGAGACAGCAGCACCCATGAGATGGATGGGGATGCAGATTAATACTTTTGCATCAAATCAATAATGACAACTCAATGGTTTGGCAAAGGGAGTCCGTTCGTGAATATCAGCAATCGCTCGATCTTCCTTCTCGCTTCAACAACTATAATTAATTTAATAAAAAACACATCATTTATACTAAAAACTTGTCATCACTGATGTTTAACGCTTAAAATCTGCCATGCAGTTCTATTGGTTCTAGGAAGGTAACTTTAATATAGGTGTTATATCTGTATATGCTAACGGAGTGAGGAGATTGGATAAACACTGTCAGGTGGGGCATCTAAGCCCTTCTTTCAAAATGGCTACTGTAACCATCACTAAGAGTACGACGACTCATTGGTTCTACTAACTATAGGACTCTAGATTACTTGCTCCACTATGGCAACAACCCCACTCATACTTTTCCACTTGCTTAGCAGCATGCAGAATAGCCAGACAGGTGCAGGGAGCTTGTCTGCACCCCCAGCTTCCCTCCAATTATTGCTACAATCAATAATCAACTCAGTGGTCATGTGTCAATTATTTCTTTGTGGTTGGCCTCGAGACTGCTTCTTGGTCTGGAAAAGTTAAGACATCTGTACATGGCACAGGTCCATGCATAGGTGTGAAAGCTTCATCCTTTCTCGCTCGGCTGGTCACATGATTCTGACACCATGCAATCGTCTTATTCTTCATGCAGTTTGTGTATTTGATTTAATTATGCCAGCCATCTGCCTTCTGTGGTTTATCCTGACCTTTCTGAACAGGATACCATGTTCTTCTTTTCATAAATTGTATCCCCCGCTGGGATATTTCAGCCGATACGACCTTGGCTCCTTGGCACGATTTGCCCTTGTCTGAGTTTCTCTCTGCCTTTAATTCTCGATTTGGTTGCTGCAGAGCTCTCCTCTTGAGACCTTTAGTAACCTTTGGTTGATTCTGCTCTTGTGCATAGTGGAAGTATACTTATATAAAGTGCTCCTTTTGAGGCAGATATGTATAGGTGGCGCTTGCCGTAATCTATTTTACTACTAAGCATAAGCAAGCCTCACAAATTCTGTGCTTCTTGCTGTTCCTTGCATATGTACATGCTTAAACTAACTGAGTATCTTCATTGCGCATGTGGCATAATTTCTGATATCCTTGACATCGATTATTTCACTTTAGGCTCATGATGTCACTTATCCATGGTGTTTTGTCTCTTTTCATCATTCTCAGGTCGTTATATCTTCTATATGTGAGTCAGTCCAGGTTTGTGTGATGTCACCATTCGTCTTCCTTCAGTATCTTTTTAGCTTCTTCAGGGATTGCATTCTGACAATCTTCATTCTGTTTCATTTGTCGATATGGCTTTCTCAATGGGTACCTTACTGTCCAGGTTTTCTTAGGTGGCAGTACTTCAATAGGTGCTGTTCTGGCACAAACTTTCCTGGTACTTCAAAATGGACGGTTGGAGTGTGAATCATGCTTGGGACCTCCTCTACACTCCCCCTCCGGGCGATTCATTGACCACTTTCACTTCTTCCTTGGTATCTTTGGGGTCCATATCTTTATGACTCCCTTCAAGCTTCCTGCTGTTCTCACGTGCTCATCCTTGTTCCATGTCATTAGTTGGCATTGTCCACTTGGACTGCAATAGATCAATTTTCCTACATCTTTTCTATGTTTCCTTGGATATCGAAACTTTGTTCCTTCTGGTGCATAAACGCTGGCTTTTACAAAGTCTCTTATTTCTTCATCAGTCAGGTCCTTGGGTTTCCATCCTGGTTCGACATCAATCATGATCTTCATCCCTATGGCCTTTTTCGCAGTTTTCTGACACTGAGAGATTATTATCTTGTTAACACAGAATCCGAGCAATATCATCACTAGGAGGGCTCCTAAGAATTTGAATGCGTCTGCCCTCCATTGTGGAACCCATGAAAATAGTTATCCAAACCAGCTGTCGTCATCCACTTCGTCAGTTTCATCAATCATTTTATTCTTAGGTTTGTCAGCATACCTATGGCCTCTGTTAAAGTTCAATTTTCGTCGTCATCAGATGGTATAAATATGCTACATGATTCTCCGATTTTTGCAAAAACACCTCCATCCATAGCTTTGATCATGTCAAGGACATATCTATTCTGTTTAGTCATTAGCCGAATTGCCCTCCGTTCTTCTCTGATTGCATTGAATCCTTTTATGGTCGTGTTGATGGTCTGCAATAACTCCCATCTGGTTATCTGCAACCATTTAATATTTGCTCCGACTTGAACTCTTGGAATACAAATTAAGGTGAACACTGAAGAAGTCTGACTGAACAGTCTATGTTCATATGTGATAGCATCAAAAGCTTCTATGGATTTGGCAGAAAAGTAATTCTCTCTCTTCATTCAGCTCATCAGTTCCACAGATCTCAGGTGAGCATCTGCTTTCAGGAAACTGTCAATATTCAGATCACTTTTTGAAATCACCAACACTGGAACATGGACATTTACCAGTGTGCATATACCACCCCAATTCTTTGGCAGCCCGATGTATGCTTTAGATCCACATGCCCAATAATGATCCATGATCACTGCAGTACCATGTACCATTCCTAGAGCATCAAAGACTCGGCCACAGTTCTGATTCTCTCACATTTTTCTTGTACCATTATTCCGGAAGCAGAATTTCGGACTCTCCAATGGCACTATCTTCGACCCATGTCAATAGTTTAGCAAGTTTTGGCCGTAATGGCTTGCATCCATTTTTCACTATGTTAATGGGCTCATAGTGACCAAAGACCATCCATGCTTTGCAGATCACTACTCCTTTATCCCAACCGTCTGGTTAAAGCACTGTTCCCCAAATTTGCATTTGGTCTCTGTTCTTCCACTTTCAAGCTTGTTCTGGAGTTTTTCCTTGAACGTTCAGTTTTTGATTTGCCTCTCTTCTGATCTCTGCTCCTTTAACTCCAGGCTGCTCACATCTGATCAGAATGTGCTTTATTTTTCCATTGTTTTATCTATCTATCTATCTATCTATCTATCTATCTATCTATCTATCTATCTATCTATCTATCTATCTATCTATCTATCTAGGTTCTTATATTGCGCCACTAACCCAAAGGCCTCAGGGCGCTCACAGAAGAGAGAGAGAGAGCAGACAACAGACAACAATGACAAACAAGTAGCACAAAAAAAGACAGTGACCAAGGAAGGCCCGTCATCACACAGGCCAATCATGAAGAAGAGAAATGATAGAAGGAAAACCAGATATCAAAGTGCATGGTCGCAAAAGTTAAGAGTGTCCTAACCTTTATCAAACAAGAAGGTCTTTAGTTGCTTCTTAAAGGTAACTACGGAATCGCTGTTAGCAAAATAGCTAGGGAGTGAATTCCATAGAGCCGGAGCCCAGGAATCAAAACTAACACTGCCAAATCTTTTCAGGGCAAATGGTGGTTGAGCCAAGATGATGTTACTGTTAGAGCGCTAAGAATGGGTAACTTGCTTCTTTCTGAGCATAGCTGTAAGATAAGATGGTGCTTGACCGAACAGACATTTAAAGACTATGGATAAACCTTTATGATCTAGGCGCTGTTTAACTGGCAGCCAGTGCAGGCTACGCCTAGCATCGTAAATGTGCATATTACGCTTAAGGCCCATTACAGCCCGAACTGCATTGTTTTGAATAATCTGCATGGTTTTCACGTTGGCCTGCGAAGTACCAATCATCAGACTATTACAATAGTCCAGCTTGCAGTTTACAATGGCAGCTGCGATCAAGGCAAGATTTTCTTTAGACAGAAACGGACAAATCTGCCACAAGAGCTGGATATAAAAGTAGCAGGAAGATTTAAGGTAATTGACCTGACGGGTGAAGGATAACTGCAATTAGAAACGGCAATGACGTGTTGGCCTATCAGGAAGTTGTCATACTTTGTATCATACCTTGTATCAAGTTTCTTAAATCTTGTCTTTATGTCCTGGACATAATCATCTTCATTTGGATCTGTTGCTTCAGTTGCCCATTTCACTGAGGCTGGTCTTGCACATTGCTACGTGTGATAGACAGTGCGCCGTCTGCACATTTATTTCAACAACTACAAAGATCTTTGACTTCCCCATGCTGTAAGGTAGAAGTGCACAAACAAAGCATTTCTCCTTTGAATTTCGTCATCCAACTTCTTTCATATGTTGGTACAGATGTTATTTCCCAAGTGTGCTGTGCTGTCCAGGTAGTCGTTTAGTTCATTATCATCTTCTTGTATGCTTCTTCTGATTCTTAATGTCTTCCTGTAGTTTGCTACAACCACATCCTTGAACACATGCGTATAGCTTCTTCTTGCTGGAGGATTCGCAGGTACCTCCATCCATGGTTCAGGCATCTTCATATGTACCAGTTGAGTAGAAGAAAGTCTGGCAATTCTTTCTTTCTCCTCTTGTTTTTTCCTGGGTCTGGTTATGAATGGCCATATTGATTCTGCTACCATCTGTGCTTGTGATATTTGTGCTGGTCTTGCACTTGCTCCTTTCAGTGCTGCATTAGGGGTGCTTATCACTGCTGTCTCTGTTGGTTTATTCTCCAATGCCTTTTGTCTCTTTAAAAGTTCAGCTTCCTCCATTTGTCTTTTCACTACACTCGTAGTAGAACTTCTCATCGTTGGTTGTCCAACCTTCTCCCATTCTTTGGATTGTGGTTCTTCAGTTATTGACACTATACCTGGTGTATGTGCACTCATTGTTTGCATGTATGTGGTTTTCATTAACCTTTTCTCATTCTTACTCTGCTGACCCTGTCTCCGGCTTTTCAACTTGCTTGTTACCACATATGGGTGTGTGTCATTGCTAATCACATCGATTTCAAGTTCACTCACTCCTTTGTCAGACCTTCTAGGGACTGGAATGACTATAAAAGGTCTGGGTGCCTTCGTGGGTGTCATGCCTACATCATTAGGTGGGTGCACTGTAGTCCGAACACTTTTTGCACCAATAAAAAATGCAGTTTGAATCGTCAGTGACAGTAAAACAACAATGAACATAATTCCTCTATAGGTCAGTCTGCAGCATTTAGTTCTGGAACAGTACGAGCGCCTCTCCTCCTGAGGGATGACAACATTACTACTTAGGTTGCCTATCTCGATAATTTAAGGAAAGAAAACTAACAATTTAATACACTCCAGATAATATCGTTATCTCTGGGTTCTGCTGTTTCTGCTCGTAGGTTGCAGGTACTGGAACGATTGTCTTTCTTTGCCTGAAGAATAGGTTGTCTCTTGTTTCTGGAAACAGTTCCTTTTTCTGTCTACAAAAATGTCAAAAAAGTAAGGTAATAGGTTCAGCAAGTCTCTTAGTTTGCGTGTTCAAAATAAACAAGCTCCCAGTCAATGCCTCTTATCTGTCTCACTCCCGAAGACATGTTGCTTCTCTGCCAGCAAAAGTATATTTTTTTTTTGTCAGCACTTCCTCGATCTGTCCCTCAGTGGAATGTCTACAATCTCCTCCGGAAATTCTGATGATGATTAGAAAGTTCAACTTGCATTTCAATACCATGCAGGAGCATGCTCATCTGTGTAGAGTTCGCTGGGTCTCTGATGAAAGTGAGGACATCAACACCGGCAGGCCTCCCCACAAGTTCTGGAAAGTCCTCAATTAGGCGAAAGAAGACTTTGCTTACCAATCTGCTATCTTCTGGTGATAGGGACATTTGTCTTGTCCTTGCTGAATTCTGGACCTGCTCAGTACTCACTGTGACTAGCTTCTGTGATTTCGATGAGCTTGAAGAGCAATCTGAATTATGATTCCCTTCAGGATTATACTCAAATGTTCTGTGTTTGCTGGATCTCGAAGACATGTCAAAACGTCAGTGCGTCTCCCAACACGATCTGGGCAGTCTTCAATTAAGAGAAAGAATAGCACGCTGACAAGGCTATTTGCTGCTTCTTCTGTTTTGGACATTTGTCTTGTCCTCTCTGTATTCTGGAAGAAGAAGGAACTGCTCAGCAATCACAGTGAGCAGCCTCCTTATTGTCTTTTCGTTTTCAGGGTTTTGAAGATATTCAGTGATGTTAGTGAGCCTTCCCACTAACGACGGATACAATCTCAATACTAACTCAAAGTAAATTAGAACGTCTTTAGTGATGTCACTGCTGTGGGACACCATAAGTGAGTCCAAATAAAAGCTCCTGTTTGGAAAGAGTGTGGATGCTGTATTTTCTTCCAGTTTGTGTGTCCTCGATCAAAATGTATATTAGGTAACAGAAGAGATATCTCTGGTAATGTGGAAGAGAGTAGAGCTCAAACAAAGTGGAAAACAAAGGGGGGGCTCCAACGACATATCAATTAGTTGACACTACTATCCAATTCGAGTGTCTACTGTGCTGTATCAGTTATCATTGTATATTAGTGCTTCAAAAGTAAGCTAGGTACCCCATACCAGGGTTGTTTTACTTTGGATTTTGGTCCATGCACATAACTTGAGACGTCAGTTATATGCTCAAAATACAGCTGCTTTTATTTAGCATATCCAGTCCTCTGACTGGGTTTACAACTATCGTATTCACCTTTCAATAAATGGACAGAGTATAGACAGTGTAATGCTTATAAAAGTACTTAATCACAGTGCAACTTTTAAATCAATGGTGTGTTAGTACTGTTTGTGAGGTAAATATTACATCATATGAAAACCTTATATAAAACAGAAGGCAAAGTAAACAGTGTTGACATATAGAAATGCAGAAGTGCGCAAACCACACCCATTGGTTCTATACATAGTCCCTTGTATTAATTCAACACAGGGATGTGTTCATTGACTTTGTTTTTAGAACAGTATAGAGGCTAGTCTAATGGTTCTATGCTAGCTAGAGAACTGGGGCTAGTTGAAGTGGCCAGCTCTGGGGTGGGTTAGCTATTGCCACAGAGGATCAAACCATTGGTCTACGCCAGGGGGAGGCGCCCCCTAAGAAGTTCAGGTGTATAAATTAGCACAGTCTTATGCTTGAACCACAGGCGTTTCGGCTCCTTGGTGAAAAGTCTTCATCTGGGCCGCTGGGTTTGTCTCTCTGGAGGAAGACAAAGCAGGGATGGGGAGGGAGAGAAAAGAGGGAAAGTGAGACTTAAGCTCTGTCTTTAGACATTGTAGTGTGCATTATAAAACCCCTGCTGCTGCATAGCTTGAGGGCCGATACAGTGTAAAGGGTACTCTTTAAAATTCGTAACAAACCATGCTAAATCTGGTTTGTGCAGCTGGTGTTTGGCAGGTACTGACCTGTTAGTGATCCTAAGGGAAGGGCTAAGGTTACTGGTGCCCTTCAGTCGTGGTAATGGTGTTTGGGGGCATGGTAATGCCGGTTCCGGGAAAGTTAGTTGTTTCCGTCCACTTGCATGGGGCGCCCCAGGTTGGGTGGTGGAGCTGTGTGTATGAGGAAATGTGACTTAAATTCATGTTGCTCTGAACTAGAGAGCACAGTTAGAATAGGGCTATGGTGACTGCATACCTTAAGGGCTCTGGGGGGGGCTGTTGCCCTATAATTGGAGGGTAGGTAGAGTGGTGCAAGGGCTCCTGCAGACATGGAAGCCCAGGTTTCCTGGTATGTTCCAGGGAGTAGGTCTTACTGGCTGCATGGGAACAAAGAAGGGAGGGGGAAGGGGGGTTGTTTAGTACAGAGCCAGGTTCAAGTATTCATCCTGGAATTACAGCCAAATCCAGTGTTATGCCAGTGCATGGAGCCTGCTTACCTCTAGGCAGGTGGTTCAAAAAGAGGAGGTGGTCGCAGTTACACGCGGTGGTGCTATAGCTCTGATGCTCACGCTCTTCATTAAGGAGTGTGCTCTGTGGATGAGCATACGGCGCATGTGTCAGGGAGCAGTGTTACAGTCCCCGTGCATGCATGCGTTATCTGCTTGTAGCAGGTTGCCATAGTAACCTACTGATGCCGGTTATAAAAGAAGAAGAGAAGTTTATATCCAACAACAGCGTAGACAATGCAAGGGAAAAATTGAAAGAAATCAACACTACCATAGACCAGTTCACTGCTGAAACACTTGAGAAAAAACATAAGAAGCTGGCTAAAGACATTAAGAACTTCAAATTGGAATTGGTATACCCCTACTTAAGCCCAGATTACAAGGAAACCAAAGAAAAACAGAGGATGCATAATCAAGCTCCTACACTAAAACAAAGAAGGAAATGGGTCTCTTTCTCAGACACGTCTATCTCGGGCTGAAGCTCTGGCACTGATAATTCTAATAATACATATGACCAACAGATGTACAAGAGAAATTTCCCATATCCACCTCCAATACCACCGCCACCTTTTTTAGGGCAAAGGGGTCCCAAAGGCCAACCTTGGGGCCCCCCACCCATGCCAATGTTGCAGTACCCCACGTGGAGACCAACCAGAGGAAGATGATGCAACCTCTGGTAGAACCAGCCAGACAGCACCCAGAAATACCAGAATTCAATTTATCTGATACCAACCTCTCAGAAACGGAACTTGCCATCCTTTCCAAAGGACACTCATATGTACCCACCTATCCCACGGATTGGTTTAAGCTGGACAAAGAATTACAAGGCTTTTTTACATTGATACGCCTTAAAATACACTTTCAAGATTCAGATCACGAGCAGCAAACAGAAGACACAGGCCTGTACCTGAAGTCCTCCTTCAGTCCCAATGACAACACCATACCCTCCACAGTGGTTACTTTTGAATAATGTATACGCCAGGAGGTCAGAAAACTACAGAATGGCTCTAAAACCTTACACCACAACCTATCCAATGATGAACGCAAAGCCCTTAAAAACCTGGAGAACAACATGAACATTGTCATTAAGAATGCTGACAAAGGAGGAGAGATCGTGATCCAGAGCACCCAACAATACAAACAGATGGTAGGCATTCTACTCAATGGCACAACAAACTACAGAAAGCTAAAGAAAGACCCGACTAGTGAAATCAAGAACCAGATTCAAGAAACGACAAGATATGCCCTTGAGCAGGGTTGGATTACTGAGAAGGAAGAGACATTTCTTAATACCTCAGAGGGCAGGATTCCAGCCTTTTACACCCTCCCCAAAATGTATAAAAAATTCCACAATGCCCCCTGGTAGACCAATTGTATCTGGATGCGGCTCCATACTGGAACCACTGTGCACATTTATAGACTTCCTCCTCAAACCACTGAGCCAAGCTATAGGTACCTACCTGAAAGATACTATGTCCACAATCACCCTTTTTGAGAATCTGGCATTTGACAAATCCAAGGATGTACTGGTGACATTGGATGTAACTGCACTCTATACTAACATACCACAAGAGGCAGCGCTGGAGTACGTCCGTAATCATTTAACCCA
This sequence comes from Ambystoma mexicanum, assembly GCF_040938575.1. Classification (NCBI taxonomy): domain Eukaryota; kingdom Metazoa; phylum Chordata; class Amphibia; order Caudata; family Ambystomatidae; genus Ambystoma; species Ambystoma mexicanum. The sequence continues at coordinate 605,816,529 of NC_090922.1, forward strand.
CCATCTGGCACAGAAGCGTGTCCCAGTTAACTTTAATGTTGAACTTCTAGAATTGGCTTTATCAAAAAACTACTTTTCCTTTGATGAGAATTTCTTCATGCAAATATGCGGTACCATCATGGGAGCTGCCTTCACACCCAGCTTGGCTGTGCTCTTCATGTCAGAATTTGAAGAAAAATACATACTCTCCACCCAGAACCTATTCTGGATTCACATCACTAACTGGTATCGCTACATAGATGATATCATCTTTATATGGCACGATGATTCCAGACTTCTTCAAGAGTTCCATGACTGGATTAACCAACTCACAATAGAAATCAAATTTACCATGAGTTACAGCTCTGGCGACATCAATTTCCTAGACCTTAAAATACTAACCCAGGATGATCAACTATCATGTACCCTGTTCATGAAAGACACGGACCCGAACACCCTATTACATTACAACAGCAACCACCATGGGAACCTAGGGAATAATCTCCCTTAGGGAATAATCTCCCTTATGGCCAATTCATCAGGCTACGGAGAAATTGCACGGAAATCAGCCAATACAAATCACATGCAGCCAGCCTTGAGGAGAGACTACGAGCAAGAGGGTACGCGAAAAAAAATAAAAAAAACATCAGGAATACTAATAAAAGAGCACTTTACACTCCACGAGAGAGACTGCTAATTCCAAAACACAGGAACAACGAAAGTGATCGCTTAACTTGCATTACAACGTTTGGACCTGATACCACCAGGATACAACAGACCATCAAAGAATTATTGCCACTCATACAACTGAGCCTTCCGGATGAACCTACGCCGAGGATGGCACTCAAATGAGCCAAAAACCTGAAGGAACACCTAACTCATGCATGCCTAAAGAAAACAGCACGATCAACCCTGTGGAACCTGAGGGACCTCTCTGGCCACCATCCCTGTGGGACACGCGTAGTATGCAAACTTACGATGAAAACCAAATCCTTCACAATTGAAAACAAAGACTGGGTCCTGAAGCATTTTTCTAACTGCAAAACATGCAATGCTATTTATCTAATACAATGCCGTTGTGGACTCGGGTATCAGTCAAACACAGAGACTATGTCTATATGGGGCATACAGTGGGGCCAGAGGTTTTGAGATCTGTCCCATTCTATCACAGAGTGTGTACAGCTGCACAAACTAGATTTAGCATGGTTTGTTACAATTTTTAAAGAGTACCCTTTACACTGTATTGGCCCTCAAGCTATGCAGCAGCGGGGTTTTTATAATGCAAACTACAATCTCTAAAGACAGAGCTTAAGTCTAACATTCCCTCTTTTCTCTCCCTCCCCCTCCCTGCTTTGTCTTCCTCCAGAGAGATAAACCCAAAGGCCCAGATGAAGGCTTTTCACCAAGGAGCCGAAACGCCTGTTGTTCAAGCATAAGACTTTGCTAATTTATCCACCTGAACTTCTTAGGGGGCGCCTCCACCTGGCATAGACCAACGGCTTGGTCCTCTGTCGGAATAGCTAACCCACCCCAGAGCTGACCACTTCAACTAGCCCCAGTTCTCTAGCTAGCCTAGAACCATTATACTAGCCTCCTGTTCTAAAATCAAAGTGTATGAACACATCCCTGCATTGAATTAATACAAGGGACTATGTATAGAACCAATTTGTGCAGTTTGCACACTTCTGCATTTTTATATAGCAACACTGTTTACTTTGCCTTCTGTTTTATATAAAGGTTTAATATGATGTAATATTTACCTCACAAACAGTACTAACACACCTTTGATTTAAATGTTGCACTGTGATTAAGTACTGTTATAAGCATTACACTATCTATATTCTGTCCATTTGTTGAAAGGTGAATATGATAGTTGTAAACCCAGTCAGAGTACTGGCTCTGCTAAATAAAAGTAGCTTTGTTTTGGCATATAACTGACGTCTCAGAGTAAAACAACCATGCTATGGGGTACCTAGCTTACTTTTGAAGCACTAATATACAATGATAACTGATACAGCACAGTAGACACTCAAATTGGAGAGTAGTGTCAACTAATTGATATGTGGATGGAGCTCCCCCTTTGTTTTCCACTCAATCAAAATTTGGCATATCCTTTTCTCATCAAGGATTTAGTATGCCTCAATCCAAAGTTCAAAGTCAACAGACTATGTTGTGGCTCATACGTACAATTTTCTTCTTCACCCTGCAACTAGGATGCACAGAGTGTTATCCCCTTTTTTGCTTAGAGGAAATGTCCAAATTTAAGCCACAATTTGCACCGAAGTTCCTTGTCTTTGTTTTGCTGGTCATGCGTCCTTCTTCCTCATCATGGATCTCGTCTGCAGGTGCTGTGGTTCTTGCCCGTCGTCTGTAGTTTCTACACGTTGGGGTATGGGCAGTGGGCCTTCTCTGTTGTATGGTTTGATATCACCCAGGAACAATCAAGCTCTTCTTCCTTGTAGCTTGACTGCAGAGGGAGTGACGTCTTCCACTTTAAAGGGTCCGTTGAACCTTGGCTCGTCCCACTTTTTTTTCTCATGTGGTTTCTCACCAGGACCGTGTCCCCAGGGAAAACTGGTGGTAGACGTGAACCTTGAATCGGATATGTTGTCGTATTTCCTTCTGTGTTCTGTGCTGCCCTGCACACTTTTTGTCGTTGCTGCAGCTGTCCTAAAATTACAGTAAAACAAGGTGTCATGCAATTCAAGTAATTTTGCATTTCTGATCCTAAAATTTCCCTTGTTGGCTGAGCATCACATCTAGCTCTATCACAGGGTGTCAATGGAGTGTGCATCCTTCTGCCTATTGCTATTTCGTGCGGCGTAAAATTAGTGCATACAGTGCCAGTGGAAGGCAGTGTAGCCATCCCTTTTTTAGAGTAAGCTTCAACTTGGCTATCCTTTCTTTTAATAAGCCATTGAGCTTCTCACATATCCCATTACCTTGAGGATGATAAACCGAAGAAAACGTGTGCTTTATACCAAGCAGCAAGCTAATCTGTTTGAATACTGCATTAACAAAGTGAGGACCATTATCTGACCTCATGACCTCATATACTCCCCATCTGGGAAAATACCTCTCTCACCAGATATTTGGCTGCACAGGTAGAATCTGGGTGTGTACATGGACCTGCTTCTATCCATCTAGAGAATGGACACACCACAACAATTAGATACCTGTACCTGTTACAAACTTGAATCATATCGATATAATCAGCATGCATGTGCTGAAAAGGTCCACTGGGCCTTGGGATGACTCCTCTAAATACTCTTAGTGTATGCCCAGCCGTGAACTGTTGTCATATTATACAGTTGTAAGTGATTTCAATCCAGCACTCCAACTAAGTCAATGCCTAGTATAGGGATGCCCAATAGAAACCCTTATTTATATATTTTTATGTCAAAAGTTCTTTTAATTCTGGATGATGTACCCTTATATAACGCCCCTCTCTTTGAATCCCCCCGGCCTCACTGAGCCAAGAAGTAGGTTTGTTTTGCAAATTAAAAGATTTATTTGAGGAATTGCACAATATATATATCAAATTTTTATGAATATGAACAATATCTGAAAATCACTCTTATGAATATTTATGCAATGATCAGCAATGGGTAATATTACAATATCAACAACCTCTTTAATCAATTAGGAGTAGGAATAGGAAGAATAATTTAGCAGAGAATAACTTTGTATAGGTCAAGGGAATGCAATGATAGGAAAGAATGCAACACAGAAATAAAACTTGATATGATCTCAATCAAAGACAAGGTGATCGCTCTTTCCCCCTGTTACTACTCACTCCCCCAATATGCAATATGAGGAGATGGAATGAGGGCACACAGGTATCAGGAATAACAATCAACAATTGCAATTTCAATCCCAGTTCCCCCAGCAAGCTTAGAGAGAGACACATGAATGATTTTAAAACAGGTCAATTGCTTTTGAATGTGATTTAGTAATGTATGGAAAAATGCTAAAAATGACTTTAATTGACTAAATGGATTCAGAACTAGTGAGAATTGCTTTGCATTGGTTCAGGTACACACTAGCAATGATTGTTGAATGGTTAGCAGATGGAAAACGAAATTCAGATGTTGAAAGCAAGAAATAGCTATTTTATATGGAGTGAAATTGAGCCAAATGCAAATTCGCTGCAACTTTTCTGCATGCAAGAAACGCGATTACGGAAAAACTATAAGGAATTGGAATGTCGTTTTGGGTTCGTTTGAAAGCTGAGGATGTTAGCTTCATAATGACATTGAAATTCACATTAAAATCAAAAGTTACAGAGGTTTTAGTGAAGGTAGATTATGTCTCAAAATAGTCAAGATTTCAAAAATGAAAGATGCGCTTTAAAGATTAGGGACCAAGATGAACGTATACTAAGGGGCTATGAAAGTGCAAGATACCCAACGGGACAGCCACCAGAACAGGGCACCTTCCACCCTGACTTCTGTCCACCAGGACCCTTGACCTTCTTCAGAAAAATATCAGCGCACAGATGATTATCACTACAATTATCACAGACTGAGAAGGATTCAGGATGGACACAAGATTGTGTAATGCACAGTTCTGGATAGGTTGAAATGGATTGAATAGGATTACTTTGAACTAAGAGATGACTATGAACAGTTCTATACTAAATACTCACTAATATGGCTTTGGAATGAAATGGGCCCGTCAAAGATTTGGTCAAGGGTTTGGCTGGGATTCGCTTGCCACCGGACAGGTCTCAGGCGCTTGGTTCTGCTCTCAGCAAGGCACTCTGGTCTGCACGACCTCTTGGACTGGATCTGACGGGTTCTGGGTTACAGCTCTGCTGGACTGATCTGGATCTTGGGTTCTAGCAAGGGTTCTTGGCCAGACGCAGCAAAACAGCTCAGCCAGGCTGTTGAATGGTTTAGTTAGATTAGGCCTCGTGGAAGTTTAGGGGTTAAATCAGCTTACAAGATTTTTACAGGCCTGCTGAAAAGAGTTCAGCTTTTTGGGTTAGGCCTATGCTTCAGGGTTCTGGAGTCTTGTTCTGGAGTCTAGAGATGGGTTCTTCCTGCAGAGTGCTTCACCAGTTGATCAGTGATGGATGAATGTGTCTGTGTTTTGCCTGTCCTCTGCAGTCCCTATTTATTCATTTTCCAAAGTGGGTGGGGAGGCTGATTGTCGATGCCCAACCCTCTAAGGATCTGATAGGTCAAAGAATTCCCCCTCTCCTGATTTGAGAAAGGAACAGTGTGTCATGATATGTCATGTTTATGGCTTAGGGAGAAAACCTCCCCTTTGTCTCTGTACAGTATATCTTATTTTTCATAAAAAACATATTTACAATATGCACAACTTGTTCATAATACATATTTACATGATAGATCGACTAAGGTACGTTTCTGTCAAAGTCTCATGTTCCTACGAGTTTTGGTAAACAAATTACACATTTTCGGATCTGTACAATTTTTTACACATACATGCACATACCCTCTGGGCATATTCCTGTAATTTTTCATGTTCCTAGCATAATTACAACAGCCACAATATAAAAAATGTCATGGTTCAGTCACAGAACATCGCACATATTCCAGATTAGTTTTGAACTGTGAGGGAATTTTTCATTTTAATACCCTATACATCCCATATTTTTATCAGTTCCGTACAATTTGCTATAATTCTTTTTCTAAAACATACATTTACTTTAGTTTCAAATCCACATTTTCAGTCTGGCCCACCTCCAAGGCTCAGCTGAGTCAGAGAGTCACATGGTCTTCTTCCTGCCAGGGCAGTTGATGTCAGTCACACCCGAATTAGCATTTTCATTCAGCTCAAGGGAGTCCTTTGTCTACACTCAGAGCAACATGCCAGAGTTTCCCTCCCAGTTCCTTTCACACCAGCCTGCCAGTTTCTTAGCAGAGAGCAGGGGGAAGATTCCTTTGTTGGGTAAAAGGGTTTGGAATGTCTTTGAAGCTCAGTGTGGGAAACCTCTTGGAAGTTTAGCTGAATCAGGCTACCTTACAGTAAATGGTAACATTGTTCTTTTGTGGAAATTAAAGTTACAAATTTAAAATAAGCAAACATATCTTCAATTCCAGCCTTTTTCCACATGAAAATCAAAGTGTGGCACCCCATATTGCATTTGATGGAAGTCCCTTCTTTGGCATATTTAGCTTTTAAGACACAAGTTTCACCTGTCAGATTTAGAGATCGCCAGTGTCTGATGGAGGTGAGTAACGGTATTGCACCCATTTTCAACATAATTTTCCAAGTAAGCAATCTTCAATGTGGATTTTCTTCTGATAAGTGTACTTCTGTGGACATTGTATTTATGTGGATTCTTTAAGTAGAATGATGTTTAACACCCAACAAGGAGGTTGGATCTTTTGGGTGGTTTGTGAGCCATGATTTTTGCAAATTTGATAACCAAGAAAAATGGATTTTCACGCAGGTCTGTGTTTCTTTTGCAATCAGTCTTGCTCTGTGTGCAGCCAAATGATGGGTTTTGGCAGTGGTCTCCTGTGTTAACACTGAGATAGGCAAAAGTGGATGGCGGCCTATTTTTCAAATTTTTACTGCACATTTTTGGGTGATTTTTAGCAAGCAGCATGCTTTCCGGCGGCCATTCTGATGTTCTGATGCAACCAATGCACAGTAATGTTGCAGGGCCTGGACTAGTGGGTTGAAACATCCCACACAGTTCACCATAGAAAATGCAACGTGTTCCGCTAAGTGCGGTATAAACCAGTCTTCAGCGATCGTTGCTGCTAGATTCCCTTTTGACATGTGCGCTAGATAATGCAATTGTTCCAATGCTATTTTTAAAAGGGGTATAAGCATCACCGGTTTACCAGTGCTGTCTTGTCACCACAATCTCTGGAGGGGTTTAAAGAACACCCTCATCGCTTCCAAAGATTTTTCTCCTCCTGTGGTGCTTCCCCTTGGAGTTACTATAACCCTCAGGTTTGCTTTGTGGAACAATCATTCTCTCATGCACATCAGTTATGTCCACATTCATTCTTATTTTGTCCTTGGTCGCAATACGCTTGGCTGCCGTGTCTGCTGCTTGATTTCCTTGTGAGATAAAATCTGTCCCTTTCGTGTGAGCGGTGCATTTCACGACTGCTATGCCCACTAGGAGCTGTAGTGCCTTAATCAGTCTGTCCAATAGGGCTGCGGGCTGCACTGGCGTGCTGTCCGCTCAGAGGTAGCGACTCCTTTTCCAGCACGCTAAGCCTGTGTGCACTGTTGATGTCACATAGGCGAAGTCACTGTACACCGTCACTACTTGGTCTGCGTGATTCTCAATAGCGAGTATCCACACCAATAATTCTGCAGCTTGCACTGAATAATGAGATGATAATCGTGCATTAATGAGTACCTGAAATCCTCCATTTGCTGTGAGCAGTGCCTGTATATCTTTGCCCATCATTTTAATCGATTATTGAGGAACCATCAACAAAGATGATTTCTCCTTCTTCTAATGCATTTTCTTTCACTCTGGGAATTTCATCATAGAATTCTTCATAGTTCACGCAGTCATGGATTGGCTCTCCATCAGTGACTGGCTCTGCTATAAACATAGCTGGGTTCACTATCTTATATCGAATTATCTTAATTGATGGATTTGTCATGATCACTTCATAAGCAGAAGCTCTCAGAGATGTCAATGTGCCTTTTGGTTTCTCTATAATGGCAAATAATGCATGCTCGACGAACAACTTCATTGAGCATCCCATCACAATGGTTGTAGCCTTCTCTATGGCGAACGCTGCAGCAGCTAAACTTTGTTCACAAGGGAAGTGACCTCTCATCACTGGGTCTAGATTTCCACTGTAGTACGCCTGGGGCTTGTACCCGAACATGGTTCTTGTGTGAGTACTGCCGTCATAACACTGCCATTCATGTGTGAAAACAGGTAGAATTCCTCTGTATAATTGGGAATCCCTAAAACTGGTGCCGTGCAAATGGCTTTTTTGAGTTCGACAAACCCTTCTTCCATGGTCTCGGTCCATTCCATTTTTTCTTTCGTCACCTGTGCTTTCTTTAGGGCCTGTAACAAGGGATTGGTAAACAAGCTGTAGTCAAAGACCCATGCCCTGACATAATTGCATAATCGTAGAAAACTCAGCATCTCTTTTATCGTGTGCGGCTTGGCTGTTTTTAATACGACTTCAGCCCTTTCAGGGATAACCCTTTTCCCCTCATGTGCGATTAGCTGGCCTATGTACAGCACTTCTTGCTGACAATATTGTAACTTCTCTTTGTAAACTTTATATCCTTTCTCAGCCAATATAGTGAACAGATGAATAGAATTGTGTCTGCACTTTTCCTCTGTCGTGCTGCAAATTAAGATATCATCTTCATTTTACAAGACAACACTCCATTGCAATATTGCTTACGTCCATCTGCAGGACTCTGTTGAAAATCGAAGGGGACTCACAGTACCCTTGAGGTAACCTTGTGATTTTTACATGCATTTGCCTGAAAGTGAATGACGTCAGATCTTGTGATTCTTTGTGCAAAGGGATTGAGAAAAATGCATTTTTCAAGTCAATCACTGTGAAATATTTTGCCTCAATGGGCATATTTCATAGGATTGTGGACGGGTTAGGGACTAGTGGGAACTCAGCCTCTACAATATCACTTAATGGCCTTAGGTCCTGCATTAAACGCCAAGACCCTCCCTTTGATTTTTTGATAGGGTACAATGCAGTATTGCATGACGACTCTGACGTCACTAAAATGCCCTGCTCCATCATGGCAGAAATTGTCTTGAAAATGCCTTCATCTGCTTCCCTAAACATGGGATATTGTCGCGCTTTTGGTAAAATTGCTCCTGGTTTCAATTTAATCTTCACTTCTCCTACTCCTTTTAACAAGCCTACATCATAAGGGTTTATGGTCCACACTGAGACAGGCAGCTGGGCCATGTCGTCATCTAAATATTCAGGACGTTTTTGTGCCAGCATCATTCTCTGGGGCACCTCTCTTTTGATTGTTCTCACCCAGAAAACGAGATTTACCTCACCTGTTGTTTCATCTACACCTGTTTGTTCATCAAACAGATCGTCATCAGTGATGTCAGTCAATCTGTACCCATCCTCAATGGCGATTACTGTGCACCATTGTCTGCCTTCATCATCACAACCATCGATCAAAGCCATTTTCCCTCGTAGTATGGCTGTGTGTATTGCCAAGGGAAATACTTGTCCCTTTTCCTCGTGCATAGGTATTCTTGGCCTAAATAAAAACTCATCTGGGGTTCTCATGGTTTTGTCTGCAAGACCTGGTAGCCCTGCAAATAGTATGCATAGTCCATATTTCTGGTTCCAATGGGACAGCCCTCATAGCTGTTTGTCCCAGGTATGCTCTAATCATTTTGCATACGTTCAAATAATTCATTCCTGGAGTCCAACATACTATGCCCTTCTCCGTGAACAAGATTGTCATGTATAACTTCGTCATTAAGTCTCGTCCCAATATATTTACTGGGTTTGCCTTGAATATAGCAGTGCACATTCATGTCACATTCTCCTATAGAGACTGGAAGTTCATCTGTAAAAGGAACACGACTGTGAAGCCCTGACTATTTATGGCATCGCCGGACAAGGAAAACTTGCCTTCACTTATACATGAGCGTTTTGCACCTGTGTCAACTAAGAAGGAATTTTCTTTATCCCCTATAATGACGTCAACCCATGGTTCCACATGAGGGTTTGGTGTCACTGATAGGCTAGAACACATCAGGTTTCCCAGTGAGCTGTCCTAATCCATATATAACTTTGCCCCATGCTGCGCGAATGGACTTCCTCCATCACCAGTGTTATTTCTTATTCCAGAACTCAGTACCTGTCCTGTACTTGTTTGTAAAAGTTGTATCGGCGACTGTTGAGACTGTCCTTGTGGAAAATTGATCAAGTTCTGAGGTTGCAAGCTTTGCTGTGCTCCTGGCGCTTGATGTCGCACCCTGCGATTTTGTGCATCTCCATTTCCATGCTGCTGTAAAAACACAGGTGGATTCACCATTCCTATTCTTGTTCCTTGATCGTTTTGCACCATGCCTTGACTTCTGCATGTGCGTGCTAGATGCCCTGTCATCCCAAACGTCCAAAATATTGGCGGTGGTCTGATAACTTGCCCATTTGACATGTCCTGATTGCTGTTTTACATGTTTTTAAAACCTCCCTAATTACTTTGAAAACCTCTCTATACTCTGCAATCCTCTTCCTCGAAAGCCTCTCCCTCTGGGGTAAAACCCATTACTGCCCCGATTAACCTGCTGTTGATTATTGACCTGCTGTATGTTCGATCCGTCTGTGCTAGTTATCATTGCCCCTTCAATGGCATATTTTGACAATTTTTTCTGTACTAATTTTGCCTCTTCAACTTTTCGTGCAGCCTCTTTTTTGAGATTCTTCTCTTGCAGTAACCTGCAATAGTCAGCTAGGGTCACCTGTATTTCAGACCACGGTTTGGCCTCGATTCCTACCAATTTCTTGAGCTGCTTCTGTACCTGATCCGGCAGAACTTGGCATAATATATGATAAAACACAGGTAAAGATTTCCCCCAAGACTCCTGCATTTCCAGCACCCATATGTCTTTGAAATTCTGAATGTAAAGCAAAGGATCATCTGACTCCTTCATTTTTTGGGTCATTATAGCTCCCATGTTATATGTATCCAGGTATAGCAATCGTAATGCTTCCCATACCGCGGGTCTGCAGTTGTTAAATGGAGCTCCATCATGCGCAGTATTAACTGTAGTCATGCCAGGATAACCTGCTCGTGTCCACACATCATCAGCCAAGTATGGCGATTAAAAGACCCTTGATGTCCCCAATAGCTAACGTGTTCCCTCCTGTCATTTTTTCTAGCTCATGTATCCACTTTCCACCGGGGCGGGTGGCGCAGATGACGTTTCACCCCGCCCTGTGTATATGTTAAGTATCCAATCTAATGGCGGCTCCTCCTCCTTCTCCTCTTGGTACATTTTCCAATGTTCTACACTAGCTAGGCGTTTGTCTAACTTTTTGCCAGTGTACGTGGCGTGCAAATATGTTGTCATGTGTTGCAGGATCGTTTTAGATAGCGATCCACCCTGGGGCCATGGCATAAACATTTTGTGGCCTGTTCCTTTAACTTATTCTGCACTGTACTTTTTCAGCTTAGGTGCGTGTTTTGGCAGCAGTTTGCACAAGTTTACCAACTGTGTAACGTCTCCATGCTTAAATATGTTTATCTTCTCTTCATATAACACTTTGTTATGCTTTACGTTTCTTAAACAAAACCAACAATATGAGCGAGCACCAATCGCTGCAAGCTCCAGTCCCGTTTTTTCCCAAAAAAATGAGTTTTACTTTTTCAAACAACAACCATCAATTCATGTCATACAACATCCTAACTATACAATCATGTAATTTTCATGCTAATTCCCCCAGAAATGTTCTTACCTCGTGACGTCAGGGAAAAAAAAAATACAAGACAGATGTAAGGGACTAGACAGACTCCGGCTGGCTACATGAATCTCATGCCCCTATCATTATTCTGACATGTAATGTAAGCCCATCCCTTTCAGATCGCCTCTATCATCGATTTTTCTTCCTATTGCGCCCTTCTTTTCAGGTCTTTGAATGCAGGCTTCTTCTAGTGCTACATTAAAGCGTTGGTATCTCTTTGCTCGGGTATCCTTTCCCGGTATCTCTCTGCTCGGGTATCCTTCCCGGTATCTCTCTATTGCTCTGGCCCCCTCGAGTCAATATTTCTTTCCCCTTATATATACGTTATACTCTTACGCTGACCTTATTTTTTCCCCGCCTCCCTCCGTTACCTTCCCTTACTTGTTTTAAGGCATGCAACTTTTTGCCAAAGTATTTAGTCTTTTTTCACTCACCATTCGCATTGTATTCCTCTCTGGATGCTCGGGATCACTGCCTTTGTAACTGCCTCTCCTTGCCTTGTGCTCGATTAGCTGCTCATAGAAGTGGGAAGAGGTCTGTGGGAGAAAGCACAGGTTACTTCAAACCTCAACCTGCAGGTTTTACACTTTAGACTAACCACTATCTATGGGGAGCCTCTCGGTCTACTTAGCCATATGGCAAAGGACTCGTGATATTGCCGAGGATTTAGAGTTACTTATGTCGACAATCAATGGGTGTCTTATCTAATCGATAGTCGATAAACCCTCCTATCTCTGCTACCAAGTGTGCACTAGGACCCCAACCGGCCCATAGAGTTGAGGGTTTCCAAATAGCACTTTAAGATGAGGCAGCAGCACCCATGAGATGGATGGGGATGCAGATTAATACTCTCACATCAAATAAATAATGACAACTCAATGGTTTTCCAAATAAAGTCAGTTTAATGACAAGTACAAAAAACGTGGAGTTCATGAATATCAACAATCGCTCGATCCTCCTTCTCGCTTCAACGACTCCAATTAATTTCATAAAAAACACATCATTTATACTAAAAACCTGTCATCACTGACGTGTAATGCTTAAAATCTGGCATACAATTCTATTGGTTCTAGGAAGGTAACTTTAATATAGGTGTTATATCTGTATATGGTAACGGAGTGAGGGGATTGGATAAACACTGTCAGGTGGGACATTTAAGCCCTTCCTTCAAAATGGCTACTGTAACCGTCACTAAAAGTACAACGTTTCATTGGTTCTCCTAACTATAGGACCCTAGATTACTTGGTCCACTATGGTTGGTTTGGCAACAACCCCACTCATACTTTTCCACTTGCTTAGCAACGTGCAGAATAGCCGCCCATGTGCAGGGAGTTCGTCTGCACCCCCAGCTTCCCTCCAATCATTGCTACAATCAATAATCACCTCAGTGGTCATGTGTCAATTATTTCTTTGTGGTTGGCCTTGAGACTGCTTAAAAAGTTAAGACATATGTGCATGGCACAAGTCCATGCGTAGTTGAGAAAGTTTTATCCCTTCTCGCTCGGCTGGTCACGTGATTCCGACACTGTGAAATCATCTTATGCTTCATGCAATTTGTGTATTTGATTTAATTATGCCAGCCATCTGCCTTCTGTGGCTTATCCTGACCTTTCTGAACAGGATACTCTGTTCTTCTTTTCATAAATTGTATTCACTGATGGGCTATTTCAGCCGATATGACCTTTGCTCCTTGGCACGATTTGCCCTCGTCAGGATTTGGTTGGTGTAGACAGGGTAGGGCCTGAGTGGGCAAGGCCCACCTAAAATCTATAAATTCCCACTCAACAGCACTGTGTAGGCATTAACAGTTGTTAATGAAACTGTGGTGTGGCCAACTAGATTAGCTTCAGGCCCCACTTGTTAGGCAATCCTGGCTATGCCTCTGTTGTCCACAAGGTCAAAGGCTGCAGGCAAGCCTAGCAGCAGGAGGAGGGCTGAGTTGCCGGCATCTTTAATCTCATACAGTTGGTACTTTAGATCCAGCAGAATAGATTCAGTACTATTACATGGACGGAAGACAGATGGGCACAAGCCCAGAAGGTTGTTGGATTCCAGGTAGAGCTGGATCTGTAGATAAATCGCACAATCCAAGATTTTCAGAAGGCAGGTGTTCCCACTCCCCTACACACAGCTCAGGTGTTCTCCCTCACCTGCACACATCTCAGTCTTAACCTAGACTGGAACAAAAGGTATGGCACTGTGAGGGAGGCGTTCCCACTCACCTGCACAAAGCCCAGCCTTAACCTAGACTGCAACACAATGTATGGCGTGAGAGGCAGGTGTTCTCACTCACCTGCACACAGCTCAGTATTAACCTAGACTGGAACACAAGGTACGCCACTGCAAGGCAGGTGTTCACACACACCTACACACAGCTTCGTCTGAACCTAGACTGGAACACAAGGCACGGTACTGCGAGGCAGGTGTTTCCCCTCACCTACACACAGCTCAGTCTTAACCTAGACTGGAACACAAGGCATGGCACTGCAAGGTAGGTGTTCACACACACCTGTCACACAGCTTAGTCTTAACCTAGACTGGAACCCAAGGCACGGCAGTGCGAGTCAGGTGTTCCCACTCACCTGCACAGAGCTCAGTCTTAACTTAGACTGGAACCCAGGGTACGGTGTGAGAGGCAGGTGTTCTCACACACCTGCACACAGCTCAGTCTTCACTTAGATTGAAACCAAAGGCACTGAAGGCAGGTGTTCACATACACCTGCACAGAGCTCAGTCTTAACCTAGACCCCGGGTAAGATAGCTCAGTGGGTTGAGCGCTCGCTGCTGTGATCTGAGTGTGATCTGCAGGTCGGAGGTTCGAATCCCGGCAAGGCCAACTCAGCATTTCATCCTTCCGAGGTTGATAAATGAGTACCAATTTCAGTTGGGTGATATTGTATGTAAATATGTGCTCTGTAAAGTGCTTTGGATTAAGGCGCTCTATCGATAACACATCATTATCATTATCATTATACTGGAACACAAGGTACTGCACTGCAAGACAGGTGTTAACACACCTGCAAACAGATTTGTCTTAAACTAGACTGGAACCCGAGGTACGTCACTGCGAGGCTGGTGTTCCCACTCACCTGCACACAGCTCAGTCTTAACCTAGACTGGAACACAATGTACGGCATGAGAGGCAGGTGTTTTCACTCACCTGCACACAGCTCATTATTAACCTAGATTGGAACAGAAGGTACGACACTGCAAGGCAGGTGAACACCTGCACACAGGTTAGTCTTAACCTAGACTGGAACACAAGGCACAGCAAAGCGTGGCAGGTGTTCCCACTCACCTAGACACAGCTCAGTCTTAACCTATACAGGAACCCAAGGCACGGCACTGCAAGGCAGGTGTTCCCACTCACCTGCACACAGCTCAGTCTTAACCTAGACTGGAACACAAGGCACGGCACTGCAAGGCAGGTGTTCACACACACATGCACACAGCTTAGTCTTAACCTAGACTGGAGCACAATGTACAGCCTGAGAGGTAGGTGTTCTAACACACCTGCACACAGCTCAGTCTTCATTTAGATTGGAACCCAAGGCACTGAAGGCAGGTGATCACACCCACCTGCACACATATTAGTCTTAAGCTAGACTGGAACCCAAGGCATGACACTGTGAGGCAGGTGTTCCCACTCACGTGCACAAAGCTCAGTCTTAACCTAGACTTTAACACAGGGTAGGGCACTGGTGGGTAGGTGCTCTCACACACCTATGCAGAGCTCAGTCTTAACTTAGACTGGAACACAAGGCATGGAGTGAGTGTCAGGTGTTCCCACTCAACTGAACACAGCTCACTCTGGAGCAGAGTGTCCTATCCTTTAAGAAGAAAGAAAGCCATCTTCAGGAGAAAGAAAACATTATAAAACCTTGTGAGGGGGACAATCCCGTCACACCCGAGCAAGGTGTCCTTCACACCTCAACTTGGGTGGGAGGATCGCTCAGGAGCAACATGCTTACCTTGTCTTTACAGGTTCGATATCTGCCGCCGCTTAGAGGCTCCTCTCTGGCAAAAAGGGTGATGTAAGATCCCAATTCTTTTTTTGTTAACTTTGTCTAGGCCTCTTTGACAAAAAGGGTGATGTTGAAAGATTAAAGAATATTGAGGCTTAACACCAAATAATAGAAATACGCTGATCATGAGGTCAAAGTATAATGTACATTTATTAACAGGCAGCTGTCTGGCTCTCAACACACCACAATGTGTGCAAGCAGACACCGTGAGATTTGAGAGTGCTGGACATTTCAAAAACTCAAGTATTTAACAAGTTTTCCACAATCCCAGACACATCATCCAGCCCACCTTTGTGTAGTACATTTACCTAGGGTTCATGGCCTATCCACATAACTAAGTCATGCTTAAACATCTTTGAATAGTTTGTTGATTTCCTTTAAACATTTCACATGTTTTCCAAATATAAGACACAAAGGTAATATTCCTTATTTTGCTTGCTTATATTTGTCTATCATTTGTTCTTGAGTTTGAAGTCTGCTTAGTTTCAAGGAGCAAAAACAGAGATTTCTGCAAGAAGAGCACATTCAACTATTCATCATTCCACTTTGCTGTTTGATCGGAGAAGGCACTATTGGAACAGATGGTATCTAAATTACTGATTAGTACGGCTTTTGTTTAACTCCAAGGTATCTCAGTGTAGGACAATCAATCCACTTTTAGCAGCTTCAAAATTCTTATCTACGTTGACATCATGGAAACAGTACAAAGTTCATCTTGCTCTGCTGGAGCCAAAAACACAATTCTAAACATGGGACAGAAAGCATGAGGCAATCAAAACGGCGGATGACTCAAAATGGCGGCATAGTCAGCCTGTTTCAGGTTCATTCAATGCAATTTATAGTGCAATGTGAATGTGCTTAGGCCAATTGTTTACTATCAGGCGGTATTCATGCAAAATATACTTTTTACAATGTAAGATCACAATTCTTTTTTTTGTTAACTTTGTCTAGGCCTCTTTGAGTGCTCCCCCTCCAAGCCCTCCCCACAGCACACCGGGACACCGGACACATTGTTCCCCAGGCCTGATATATTGTGCTTCCATACTGGAAGGCCCTCTCTCTCTCCTGAAATTGACCTTCTTGAGAACTACACACAACCTTGTGCAAACTTATTGCATAGGCGAGAACAAAATCTCCGCCCAGGAGGGTTGTGCTCGCCATCACCTTTATGCAGGACATAATGCAGCTGCCTATTATGGGGAGGGGTAATCTCTTGTTTGAACACAGCATTTCGAGTGCTGGCAGTGGTGTAAAGAGCAATACAAACGTGCAAAAAAGAAATGGTGATGTCATGGCTTCTTCTATCTCACCTCTACTTTCAACCTCTTTATGCTCAGCCCATTAATAGAGCTTGTAGAGGTGCAAAGCACTGCAATGACCCAACATAATATCAGTATACAGTGGCACAACAACTATTGGACAGACTGGGCATTAACCCACCTCGCACCTCTCTGCCAAAATGATGGGTTACCCTGACTTGCAAGGGCTGACCTGCAGAGTCATTGAAGGTCAGGGCAGGACACAAACAATGAGCAGTTAACAAAGGCCCAGCAATTACTAATGTAAAGCATTTTTTTGTTAGCAACTGGATTGGTATACATACATTTTTAGGCAATTGAAATCGCAATGGCGTGTTAATATGTGGGGGCAGGAGTCCATAAGTGTGTAGTTTCAGACTTGGACAGAGTTAACCGCTTGTAACATTTGAGCTGGCCCAGACTAGTCTCATTAGAATGTGCAAAGAAATTAGATGCGCCCACACAAGTAAGCTCCCCCCACAGTCTCTGAAGTTAGCCCTGCTCCCAATATTTGAAGGGTTATTCGTTGCTCCCTAGCCCCCGAAAGTTTAGTCTAGTTGCACCGCTCTAGGGTCCCTGTGGGTGAGGTGCTCCTTCTGTGCTATTTCGACTTTCATTACACTCTATTTGGTTCGTATATGCCCCGCCATCCAACCTGAACGAACACATCTCTGGATTTAAACCCTCAGAAGCAGTGGTCGAAGTGTAGGAAAAGAAGTTGTGGAATTATGTTCCCTACTGGCCTGCAACGCTCCCCACAAATCCATCACCACGAACCCTCCCATGCACAATATAAAACCCCAAAACACATGCTCCTGCTATTTAGGGGAACGCTCAGTGCAGTGCACTGAAAGTGAAAGTTTCAACTTCTTCCTACCCTTTTATTTTAAAACTATACCATTCCGGAACGGTTTCTTTTTCAAATAAAAGTATAGGAACTGTAAAACTTAATTAAAAGAAGTAGAGGAGCACTGCTCCCGACCGCTCCCGCCCACTTCGACCACTGCTCAGAAGCCCCGGCAGGGACCAGAAGTGTGGAGGGTCAAACCAGAACAGGGCGCATGCAACTCCAGCGAGCCTCGCCCCGTGACAATGAAAGCGCCCGAGCGTTCAAGCAGCGCACGGCGTGCCCCCGCGTGGCACGTCAGGAGTCACGAGGAGACAGAACATGCTCGCTCTTTGTCAGAGAAGATTGCCTGTTTGTTTTCATTAATCCCTGATCCTGCATACGTTTGGAAGAGTTTGCCGCATGGCTCATTGGTACTCATAATTGTCTGCCTTTTAATTAACGTCTGTTATTTTGACGTGAACCTCTGTCTGGTGAAAACTCGCATTTAGTTTCTAAATTCTGGCATTTTACTCTGACTCTGAGTTGAGATCCAAATTCCTGTGTGATTCTGGGCTCCAAGGATAACTGGACAGAGTTCGGGGAGACAGTTCGGTTAAATTGCAATTGTACTGAACATTTATGTAGTGTTCGACAGGGTCTGTTGGTGCTTAAGTGGCTACCGTGGCAGCTAAGATACTCTAACGTTCCTTTCAGATAGAGGGGAGCCAATGCATTCTTGTAACAGGTAAGATGTCCCAAGAGAAGTCAGAGGTCAGGCCAGTTTATGATGGACAACTTTACAAAATGGTTTCACAGGACACTTACTAGGATGCAGAGGCGCTCACGAAGCAGCCTGCAATGTGTGCAGTCCGTGTCCACATTACCGCCCTCCTGCACACACACTGTATCCACTTCTTTGGTAACATTAGTCGCAAATGGCATTTTAACACATACACTTTGTTATATCCCATGGGAGTGGTCAATTACTGGCCCATAGACGTCTTGGAAATTCAATAATTGACCCGGAAGTTGGCCATTCAGAGGGGAGGCATCTGATTTGCCAGTCACTGCCACCAGCAGAGCTCTCAGTGCGGTGCTCGTGAGATGAGAGGGAGTGCTGCGCTGAGAGTGCTGCTGCCGGCGCATGGTGCTCCCTCTCAGGGCCGGTGACATGTGCGGCTGCATTTGGCCCTGCACTTTCTAGGACCCCGCACTGAGGGTGCTGTTGACGCCCTCCTTTTGCAGGCAAGCAGCGTGGTCTGTGTGCTTAGAGTACCTAAACTTGCTGCAGTGCACTCTGAGCTCATGGGCGGCACACGCTGCAGCATGCATGATGACGGGGAAGCTTGCTGCAGTGCACTCTGCGCTCATGGGTGGCACATGCTGCAGCATGCATGATGACGGGGAAGCTTGCTGCAGTGCACTCTGAGCTCATGGGCGGCACACGCTGCAGCATGCATGATGACGGGGAAGCTTGCTGCAGTGCACTCTGAGCTCATGGGCGGCACACGCTGCAGCATGCATGATGACGGGGAAGCTCGCAGGCAAATCTTTTTCAAAAGCGGCAGTTGTCCCTCCAGGTTTGGCTCCCTTTTGTTTCTTCTGGTGAGGCAACTTGTCACCTGTCAACTTCCTGCTGCAATGCTAGCGAAACAAATGCCCCCCTTCCAGCGGCCCAATAGGCGCTGCGGGCCTCATAGGCACTGCAGATCGCCTTCTTTCTTAAAGCATAGCGTTTAAAGTGGGTGCAGTTGGCTTTTGAAGGCCTATTTAAGAGATCATTGTTGTGTTAAGAACAGCAAAGGGGCATTTTTATTTTGAAAGCACATTCAAAGCAACAGTTAGCTGCCTAAAAACTGTGCCTTCCTCCAGCACAATTAAACATATTGCACAAAACTGTTTTAGCTATTTGCCTTATTTCCGCATCTTTATAGTTACCAAGCAAAAAAGCGTTTCAGTAGAATGTAACATGTTCCTCTCATTGTATATGAAGCCTGCAAGTGAGCCATGAATATTTACCAAGGATGGGACAAGTTGAGGTTGTCATCCTGGAGACACGATGGGATATTTTCTCTGGTTCTGGCCCTGTACTGATTTTCGGGGCACAAGTTGATACGTGTGGGTTGACAGCTTCTGCCCACTTTTCAAAAGGTAAACGCAACCCCGGTTCTGTGTTTTTGAGGCCAGCAGAAAAAAAAGTTTGCTTGCTCAAGTGTTCAGCTACTAGGATTTCACACCAGGTTGTCATGTTTCCAATGCAGACGCTTACCCACAAGAACACATAAAAGTGCCATTAAAGCACACATCTCATGTTTGGATTATGTTTTCTTTGGAATATTTCATTTTGCATTGTTTGGTTTAAAAGGTGGGCACCTTTTATACTTTGTTAGTGTTGTTATTGGAAATTCTCTTCTTAGATTATTTATCTAAATATATAGAGGTATATATTTTTTTAATAAACATATATATATATATGTATATTACATTGCCGCGATAGCGGCCATGTAGTTATGGTTAAGTTGGTGTTTCCATAGGAAGAGCACTTTTTGGGCGGCTTATAACTTCGCTCCCCCTGGACGAATCCGCACCAAACTTTACAAAAAAAGTATATGGCCCACTCTGAATTTTGCAAAGTTTGGTGAAGATTCGTCCAGGGGGGGAAAAGTTATAGGGGGGGTCCCAAAACTTTTTTTTCCCCATAGACTGAATGGGAAAAAACTTTGCGCACGGCTACAGCTCGAACCGCTGGACGGATTTACACCAAATTTGCGGCAGGAGCGGCGGCCTGGTCCCGAAAGCGTGCTTTTGCAAATTTGGTGTAAATCCGTCCAGTAGTTTTTTAAAAAATGACCAAAATGTAAGGCAAAAAAATTAGTGATATCTGTGTTCGCTTCGCGGACGGACTTCCCTGTTCGCTCCGCGGACAGCACCCCGATTGGCCCAGCGGCTTGCGTCATGTCCGCGGACATGTGACGTGTTCGCTGATTGGATGGCGAGGGGCGTGAAGCGCGTCAGATTTTCTGTGGCGCCCGCCATCTTGTATTCGCCGTCGACCGCGTACAGCGCGGTGAAACGTGGATAAAAAATTGTATTTAGTGCCCTGTGTTGGTGTGTAAGAGTGTTTGGGGAAGGTGGGGGAGTATGAGATAGGTTCAATGTTTTGTTTTTTTATGTGCTAAATGTTTTTGTTGCGTTCGATTTGTCCGCGGAGAACACGGCTGTTCTGACATTTTGTAAATAAACTAAATGGTGGGGTGTTTAGAGGACGGAGTATGTGTCATTTTTGTTCGCAAGGAAGGTAAAAATGAGCTATGAACACTCGCGGTGTACTTAATTGTTCGTAAATACACAAACTGGGGTGTCCTCAGGACGCTGTCCGTATTGTAATCTGTCTAGTTGAATGTGTTCTAAGAACACTCGCGGTGTCGCGAAATGGTTGCAATTACACAAAATGGGGGTGTTCTGAGAACGTTGTTTGTATTGTTCGTTGTCAGGGTGAAAGTGTTTTAAGACCACTGCTTTTGTCCGCTAATAGTACAATTTCCTATGGGCGTCAACCGACTTTTTGTCCACTAAAGAAACGATAAATCCGGCTGGTGTGCGCCGACATTATGTGATAATCCTATGACTGGCGCTATTGACCTGGCTGACTTGGTTTTGCGACACTAAATCATATCTCCCGCCCCTAAGCCTGATATTATCAAAGCATTCATATTCCCCGCCTCTCTCCGTGACGTTACAGGGTGCATCATCAAACGCGCCCAGTCCTCTCCAGTCCTAAGTGACTTCACACAGAACCCGGAAGACAACACATATTATGTCACAACACAGCGCGCCACAATTCGGAATATGAAACAGTGATTTAAAAGCAAACAGCAAGATTGTAAATTTTGTAAAGTACATTTATTTGACATCAAATGTTTAGAGAATATTCAGCAATTTGCATTTGTCTTTGTTGTCGATCCGCAAAAGTTAATGTTGAAGCATGCGATGTTCCTTTGCGGTACAGAGGGTGTTAGATCAGCTTACAACTCAGTGCGCCACAATTCGGAATATGAAACTGTGGTTTAAAAGGAAAAAGCAGGATTGTACATTTGGTAAAGTACATTTATTTCACATGAAATGTTTAGTGAATATTTAGCGATTTGCTATTGTCTCTGCTGTCGATCAGCAAAAGTTTATTTGGAGCCACGCGTTGTTCCTTTGCGGTAGATAGGCTGTTGGTTTATGATAAAAGCAGTAAATGGTCGCTCTGATAATCGGAAGGTTGCTCCAACAACGAGCCTTTAGACCACCCTATTGGTTGGAATGTTGTTTGTAGCCGCTAGTACTGCGTAAGGGCATATTGGTCCTTGCCGATTTTCCCATAAAATGGTGAGGGTCATGAAGTTGCATATTTGGACCTGCACCTGGCAGTTGAAGACCCCATCCGCTGGAGTCTGTAAATCGTGACATAGGCAAAATGGGGCCACATACCTGTTTTAAAAAACATAAATTAGTCTCACCAGCCGATCTTCAATAAAAATCATCATTTTATTTATTAGGGCGTGAAACTATTTGCTATCGAAGATAGTGCAACGGAGTATGTTAGTAATAAAATAATAATATTTTCCCATTCATATAGCGCTAAGAACCGTGAGGTATCTAAGCGGTGCTTATTATTAACCACGGTGTTTGGTGCTCATTTATCGACCACGGAAGGATGAAAGGCTGAGTTTGGCCTTGCGGGGATTCAAACCTGCGTTAGCAAGCTGTGCACGGATGTCAAAGCGAGCGTTGTACTCGCTGTGCCACTTGACAGGCTACAGTGAAGTAGCACAGCGAGTAGAGCGCTTGACCGCCTATACACCGGTTAAGTTATTTATATTAACCCACCCTGTGTCGTCTGCCTTTTTCAGAGCCCTCTAAACAACAGGGGATCAATTCGGTGGTGGTAGTGCGCGGTAGAAAACATTATGCCATTTTCAACTAACAAGTTCAACTTGAGCGGTCTTTAATGCTACGCTATTGTAATTATATTTGGTATGAAATAATCTAAAGGGTTACTTACAGTACAATTGCAATTTCCATTGTCTACGAGTGGTGTAGTCCCAAAGTACGACTCCGCGTGTGCCAACGATCTTTCGCATAGTAATATAATATATAAAAGTGGTTTCGTTTCAGAAATGTCATACTTATCTTCTCTTACGTTTTAGCAACACTACTTCAAGAGAAGTCTTTCATCACAATCTCTGTCTGTCAAGGTCAAAACACAATACAACCTTATAGTCTGCTTCGTGAGCCTCTCCGGAACCGAGAAAAAAATGGAAGCAGCTGACCTTCACTGTGAACGAGCATAAATTCTTACTTTGCAACATTCTGTGTAAAGCCATCTGTAGAAGTTGGTTTTTGCATGCCATGTTTGCATATTGTTTGCGTGATATTAAAAAAAGTTTGTTTAAAGGACGTTATGGTTCTAAGTACAGCCGAAAGACCCCTGAAAATAGCAAGTTATGGTAAGCTATGAAAAATAACTCGCGCCACCACCGTGCACTGCTAAGACTAACACCCAGGACATCAAAGATGACATCGCAAATGGTATTGATGAAATCACTGATGACATCACACATGTATGTACTTTTCATGGAATTTGTGTACTAGGGATTTTTATTATAATGTTCCGAAAAAAGTGTCAAGGATAGTGCAATAAATATCATACCGTTATTAGTGCTTTGAACGATGCATTGATATAAATAGCATTGTATTATGGGATTCTATCCAGTATACTGAGCTACTAATGGAGAAAGATTGCATTGTGTGCAGAGTACAAGATGAAAGTATAATATTTGTAATGTTAATATGTTGAATAATGAAATGATAATTGTCCTGAAATATTCGAAAATTCACAAAATGGGGGTGTTCTGAGGACGTTATTCGTATTGTGTGATTGCTTAGCTGTATGCAATGAGGGAATGGCACAGAGAGTAAAGTGGACGCCGTCCACGGACAACGCGGCTGTTCGTGGACAGGGCGTGCTATATCTGGGTTTTTCCAGGAAATCCAACATGGAAAGAAGACTGTACCATCAGCCAATCAGATGTCGAGGTTGTGGATTTGTGTTGAAAGAGACTGTGTGTGGTGAAGATGGCAGAAGTGGAGAAAGTCAGGGTGTTGGTGCTCGGAGATATGTTTGTGCATGGTTTACAGCAGTACGCTGAATGCAGGCACGTTGCAAAGAACTTTGATGTCAAAGGAGTGGAGGTGGTGTGGAGCACTGTGCCTGATTGCAATGTACAGGGAATTGTACAAGTTTGTGAGGATATGGCCACGATGAACAGTCCCCATGTGATAATTTTGCACTATGGTGCTTTCCATTTGGGCAACGTCAGTGCCCCTACTTTGTTGGCTGATTTGGAACGCTTGGTTCAAGCCGTAATGAAGATCCTTCCAAATGCGAAAGTAATTTTTTCTGGATTACTACCTAGGGCAATATGGGACAATAGTTCCGTTTTATGTCCTCAGCAAAACATTGCTAGGTGTGTCATCAACCGAGGCATGTGTGCCTTCATGCTTAGAGCTGGTATGTTCTTCTGTAACAATGAGAATATTGATGCCAGTAATGCTGTTAATTTTAAAGAAGATGGCATCTCTTTATCTTTTACGGGAAATGCCTTTCTATTTTGGAATATAAGGGTTGCTTTGGAGAAGGTTATGTGAAGATTTTAGGAGTAAAGTAAGAAAAAAAAACAAGAAAAAAAATACAAAATGACAGGTGTCTGTCAAGCATCTGTAAAAAAAAAAAACGGCTTTTTTCAGAGCCAACTTCAAAGGGGAAATGGGGCACACTATTTAAATTTACATTCACCACGCTCAGATTTTTGATATGTCCGCGGACATGAAAATCACTACGAGGTGGTTAGTATGTTCTATGTTACATGTATATGAAGTCAGGGATATTATGGTTAAGTTGTGCTACTAAAAACCTATGAAATTCAGTGAAAAAACGTTGTTAAAGGGACGTTATGGTTAAGTTGCGCTACTAAAAACCTATGAAATTCAGTAAAAAGAACTTTGTTAAAGGGACGTTATGGTTAAGTTGCGCTACTAAAAACCTATGAAATTCAGTAAAAAAAACTTTTTTAAAGGGACGTTATGGTTAAGTTGCGCTACTAAAAACCTATGAAATTCAGTGAAAAAACTTTGTTAAAGGGACGTTATGGTTCAAAGTAAAACCGAAAAACCCCTGAAATTCGGCAGTTATGGTAAGATAAGCAACCATAACTCGCGCCACCACCGTGCACCGCTAACCCTAACACCCAGGACATCAAAGATGACATCACAAATGTCATTGATGACATCACTGATGACATCACGTGGCTGGCTCTCCCTTTTTTTCCTTTCCTGACATATCTAGGCCACATGATTTTCTTCAGTAACAGTCAGAAACTAAAAATTGTAAATTACTATATTCGTAGCCTTATCTTTCAAGTATGTTCTTAGAATAATTCCCTTATGGTCCAGTCATATCATATGAAACATATACATAGGAGAAGTCACAACCTTGAAAGACAGCAATCCTTTTTGTGCATTAAAATTATCAGTAGATTTATCAGCACTTTCTGATACTTTTGATGTTTTTTTTATTACTGTACTTTCCCTGTATATGCTCGTATTTTTATATGTTATACTCACACTATTTTCCTTAGGGTCCAGACACATCATGTGATATATATAGATAGGGTAAGTAACAGCTTTGAAACAGAGCAATCATTTCTCTCCATAAAGGTAATCAGTTAGGTTATGAACACTTTCTGCTACTATTGCTGTTTCTTTTTCCTACTTCAATTCCCTTGTATATATTCATATTTGTATGTGGTGTTGTCTCTTTGTTTTTTTCTATAATAATGTAATTATGTAGTAAGTGGGTTTTATTACCTACTTATCACAAGTTTCTCTGTACGCAAAACCCTAATATGAAAACAATTATCATTTCACTATTCAACATGGCAAGCTTATGAATATTGCACCTCCATCATGTATGCTGCACACAATGCCTATGTTTCTACATGAGTACCTTAGTATACTGGATTGAAGTTATTAATAGAATGCTATTTATATCAATGCATAGCTTAATGCACTGATTAGCACTTGATATTTATTCCAATAATCTTTGACACTTTTTTTATTAACATTACACTAAGAATCCCTTTTACAGACTTTTCATGAAAGGTAAATGCACATGTGATGTCATGTGCTGCACATGACAGACGCAGCCTGGGCACAATGAATCCCTTGTCTTCCCCCCCATCTTCCTTCCCTCAAGGTGGGATTTGGATGGGACTGCCCCCTTACTGAATCTTTGCCGGGCTGAATATGGCAGACTTGGCCCGACTTCTCCAACACTGCCATTCACTCACCTTGCCCAGGTATAAGGCCCAGCTTCAACCTTCGTCCTGCCCGTCCCTCCTCATCAACTCTGAGTGATTGCTAGGAACTAGGCAGTTCCCAGAAACTACTCCAGGCAGATTTCTTTTTTTTTAACCCCCCTTTTCCGTAATGGGTTACAATTGCTTTATAGACCACAACCTCAGGCCGTACCCCGAGTAATATACCCTGAAGACCTTGTTAAATGCCCTGAAGGCACACAGGCCTTTAACTGTGTAGTCTGACATATATGAATACCCCCATTCATGAATTTTTAAAGCATGACCGACATTACCCTATGTAATCAAAGCATTACCCCTTCTTCCCTCTTCCTCGTCTCATTCATTAGCTCTTGAAAGAGTACCAAAGCAGAGTGACATTGGGCCTCATTACACGGTAGGCGGTAAGGGTTTACCGGTACAGGTATTTTACCGGTACCGGTAGACCCTTACCGCCTTACTACGAGGTCCCTTTGCGGGTTGGTACATTAACACCTGCTTTTAGCAGGCGTTAAAAAACGAACCCGCAAAGGAACCGGGGTGCTAATTACAGTACCGCAATTTGCGGTACCGTAATTAGCGCCTTCCCCATTCCCATTATGCCCTATGGGGCAAAAATGGGAATGGGGAAGGGCAATGGAGGAAGGAGGAATTACCGCCTTCCCAACCTTGGAATAGGGCGGTAATTCCCCTTTCCTCCAAGGCGGTACCGGTAAATTACCAGCATTAACCATGGCGCTAATAGCGCCATGGTTCACCGCCTACCATGTAATGAGGCCCATTAAGTCACAACCTGATGGATGGCCAGGTGCCACCAAAACAACACTGAATTATATTTCAGTGAAAACCTATCTGTACGTTGAACATGCAAACCATGGCTGCAGATAAAACATCTCCTCCCAAGGGAGACCATCACCATAATTGTAAAACAGAAATAAAAGCAGAGCCATTGCGTCCGTACACTTGCCCAAAGCATCCCCTGACCAAGGCCCTTGGCTGGCAATTGCCTGAAGGAATGCCCCTCCCCCCCGAACCGAGAGAGACACTGAGACCCGAACAAGCCTCTCCAAAGACCAACCTTTCCCATACCAATACCCAATGAGCCTGCTTCCAAGCGCTGCATTATGACCCCTTTGTGGTACTCGGTCCATCAACCCATAGTAGAATGAAGGGCCGGATTGACCTCAACTGAGGTCATGCACCCTGGTCGCATGCGTCATTCCATCCCTGAGAAGAGTGGGATTAAGCTATTCCTTTCATTTTACAATCATCTGGCAGCACCCACAGCTGTTAGCAAAGAATCAGGGAATGTGAACTTTGCCCTTCCATCCATGCAATGGATAATCTCACTGATGTCACCCCAAGTACACAGCAAACCGAGGGCAAACCAGCACACCTGTCTGAGAGATGACAAGAGGATGAAGCCACATGGGGGCCCCTCTCCCTCTGGGAAAACCCATACAGAAGCCCCCCTCTTCCCTGGCTAATGTTTTTTTTTATGTTTAATGTTTTTATACCATGCACTGTCGCCACCTGCGTAGTTTCTTGGCGCTCCAGTGGATCTGTAAAGCAAAGTGGAGGGGGCGGGTTGGTTAGTAGGAATGAGTGGGAGAAAAGAGCAAAAAAGCTGTGACGTGCTGTTGGCAGCTTGAGTTCGGTTGACACTGTTCCCAGAGCGTAGGTGTGTTTTTTGGTTGATAGCCACCATGTGCTGTGGGCAGGCTATGTGTGGTTTTTTTCGCTGTTGTGGTGTAGTGCAGTGCGTGTGGTTTAGTGTGCTGTAGATGTCTTGTTGTGTTCAGTTCATGGTTTGAGAGGTGTATGTGGAAAGATTTGTTTTTAAGTAGGGTTGGTTGGTGGCAGTATTCTATTCTGCCCCTTCTTTTTTTATTGAGTCCTCCTTAGGGCTATTCAGTGGTAGTAACTTTTCTGTCCACAGTGTTAAGACTAAATGCTGCCCATATCCCTTCTCTGTCGTATAATATGGTGTGTAGCAGTTGCCCTCCCCACACAGGTTCCTCCAAGGGGGAGGTGTTCCCGGTGCCCTGTGGTTCAACATTCCTAGTTCGGGACATCTCACTCTCCCCTTTTCCTTTAATGCCCTCTACCAGAGGACCAATTACACCGGACCCCTCTCTCACGCCTGTTTTCTGTTCGACCTTCTGTAGGGAATGGTATGGCTAGGTCTTCCTCCCATTCAGATGCCTCTCTTTCCCTGTACTCCATTCCTTTCCAGCCTACTCCCCAGTTGTTCTCAGTATGCTCTTTTTCATGGTGGTTGTCTGTTGTTCATTCGTTTTCATCCAGTTTGGAGTTGATGTGACAGATTTTTAGATGTTTTCTAAATTTTTGATGGTCCCTCACAGTTCGTATTTCTCTGGGGAGGGAGTTCCAAGGTTCTACGGCTAACTAAGAGACAGCTGATCCAACAAGTATTTTCCTTGTGTATGGTTTCAGCTCAAGGCGGATGTCGTCGCTGAATCTGAGTGTTCTAGTCAGTATTTTCTTTTGTGTAAATTCAGCTGCTAGACCATGGATTGCTCTGTGTGTTATTGACATTGCTTTGTGGTGATTTGTTTTTTGACTCAAAGCCAATGTAGCATCCTTAGTGGGGGAGTAATGTGGTCCCTTCGTGAGAGTTTGAGGAGAAGTCTGGTAGCTGCGTTCTGTATACCTTGCAGTTTCTTCAGTAAATAGTGTGGCATTCCAAGGTACAAGCTGTTGGCGTAGTCTATCCTGAACATGATGAGGGAGATGGCGGCCAGTGTTTTGTGTGTGAAGGAGAGGAATGGTAGAATCTTTTTGATTGTGTGTAGAAGGAAAAAGTTTTCTCAATTATCGAGTTTACTTGCGGTTCCAGGGTTTGCTTGTTGTCTATTAGGATTCCTGGGTTTTTGACTATTTTGGATCATGTTGGTGTGAGGAATTCAACCATCCGCACAGGGAGTGTGTGCTCGGCTGGATTTCTGGGAATTTTTAAAGGAAATTAAATGATGGAAGATCAACCTCGAAAAATGTGTCGCGCAACAAACACATAGTCAAGTATCCTCTGGGGGGACACAGCCTACAGGCGCAGTCCTCCTGTCATGTTCAACTGGAATGTGACAGCCACGGGTACATCAATGCATCTCAGGAAGGGGAAAGGCAACACCTTCCTCCTGCCAAGGCGAGCCTGATTAAATATCAAAGGCTCCTTGTATCTGCCCTGTGTATTGTCAAAGTTCTGCTGGTGGCAGCTCATACTGATGAGAGTTAATTGAAACAGGCCTGCCAGAGGCCTGATCGGAGAAATTACAAAAATGGATAGGAAACCAACACCTATTTGATATGCAATGTGTCAACTTGAAGATAGCTCCCACCCCTCTGTATGAAGGGCAATGTATGTCATGTCTGGGACAACTGTTTACAGTAGGCAAACCCTGCAGGGGGACCCCCTTTTAGAGGGAAGAAGTATGTGATTTGATGGAGACAGAAAGTCTGTTCTGACCAAAAACTTCAAGGGAGACCTGCGCTATGATCAGGAGCCACAGAGGGCTGAACTTCCCAGAGAGACACTTTGATCCACAACAGACAGGAAGATGGTTGGGACTTAGTAGTACATGTTGTCATCCCTTACCTTTCCAGATGCAAAGCACTCTGGTTGTGACCTCACACATAACAGAAGATTGTTGGTGAGGACCCAGGATTGGTTCATTTAGGTAGGCTTACCCCGCCCCAATCACTGGGGTCCATTTCGATTTAAAGAAGGGTTGAGTCCCTCTTCTGGCAGATCATCCGACGGCTTCAAAAGGCATAAGAAGGACTCATTTGGACTCTGGCTGAAGTTACAGTCTGCCTTAAAACTTCTGCCAGTGAAGGGAGGCCATGATTTCCAACAGGGAAGCAAGATCCCTCCCCTAAACATCTTCCAGGAAACAAAGAGAGATACTGATCTCAGAGGACCCATCCAGCAGCTCCAGAACTGTTACCCAGCCAGGAAACAGCATGCCCTGACAGGTTCTGCCAGCAAGCTTCCTAGATGGGAGTGCCAGAGAGCCTCTGACTAAAGGAGAAGTCCATTGCATGCAAACACTCTCCACAGCTTTGGGCCATCCGCCTTAATGGATGATACGTGCCTAGCAAAGAGGCTAGGAGGAGTGCACAACAAGCATCAACCAGCGTCCATTTTTGAAGGATATTTTTGAGGCAGTCGAGCCCTCGAACCGCGACTGGGTGCACCACTGACTGTTGTCATGCTGCAGTCATTACAATTGCCCAAGTCACCGACCAGCGTTCCAGATCCGCCAACCAGCAAAGAGACAACGATTCTTGACCCCGAGGCACCATGTAGAACAGCCCGCAGCGGTCCGTCCAGCCTCGCTTGCCGAACTGTCAGCCGCCTAATACCCGCAGCTGTCTCCTCTCTTGAACTATGTCGCAGGAGCTGCAAAGCATCCTGGAACCGACTTAACGCTGTCTAGCACCAAGATCATCTCAAGAACCAGGTACATTGTGGTTCTGTCCAGCTGGTTCTTACCCGAAGGCCCCTAGTGACATTTACAACCGCTTGCTCCCTTGGTGCTGAAACCAAATACCCTTGAACAGTTAAGATGGATAGCTTTACCAATTACCCTTCTGTCAATATCCAGAGTGCATCCCTTTCCTTCACGAAACTCTCTTTCATCTGTGTTCTTTTACAGGGTGGGTTGGATTTTGTGCTGTGCTAAAGCTGTCTGTTTTAATAATAATAAAGTCGATATTTGTATACAACCTTGATTGGACAGTCTCTTTTATCATTGGGTAATTATTGTATTTTCGCTGTGTTGCAACTAACCAATGATCCACAACCTTCCGGAGATAAGCCTGCTGTTCTGTCCACATTACCAAAATTGGACAAGGAGGTTTATAATTTACTTGTGTTTCCAATCTGTTCAGATCCCTTCTGGTGTACTAGAGGAGTCTGATAGATGGTTTAGAAACCAATATTCATCCCTGGACCACTGGTGCCCCGGAAGTTGGTTCATCACAGTGGGTGCTGTTCCCAGTTCTGTGGACCATGGGATGTTACTGGTTGCTTCCTTGGATGTTGGATGTAATCATGATTTCTGTCTTGTCCAGGAAGATTTTGAGGTTGTTCGTGTTCATCCATTGGAAGAGTTCTTTGAGACAGTCTATCAACGTTGAGTTCTCCTGTTATTCATTGCCAAATTTGTAAACGATTTGGGAATCATTTACATAGTTGTAGCAAGTGAAGCCATGTCCTTTGATGAGGTTGACAAGTGGCGTCATATAGATGGTGAAGAGGAGTATGGATAATGATGATCCTTATGGTACACCACACGTGGTGTCTCGCTGTGTGGATTTGAATGGCGTTATCCATACTGTTTCTGTTCTTTCAGGCACAAAAGATTTCACCCAGAGCAGCGCTGTGTCGGTGATCCCTATTTCTTCCAGTCTATTGATGACAATGTTATGGCTGACTGTGTCGAACGCTGCAGAGAGTTCTAGGAGTATCAGTGCCTAGTTCGTGCTGGAAACTGCGTTGGTCTTTAGGTCATCCGATATAGAGAGAAGTGCTGTCTCCGTCCCTCTAATGGGTCTGAAGCCAACTTGTGCCTGTTCCAATAGTTGGTGTTTTTCTACATGTTCCAGTGTTTTTCTGTATACATAAGTCGCTAATCATTTTGCTGGGTAGGGAATGTTTGAGATTGGTCTGTAGTTTGCAGGGTCTTCCACGACGCCCATTGTGTCCTTGAGAAGAGGTTTGATGTATGCAGATTTGAATGCCTGCTGTACTTTCCCCATTGAGAGTGATAGGTTGAAGAGGTTTAGGTAGCATTCCGAATGTGTGCCCTGTGTAAGGATTGCTTTATAGATGTCTGGTGGGCAGGGGTCCATTGGTGAACCTGCCTTGTTGCTTTTTTTCACAAGGCTGAGGAGTTTTTCTCTTGACATTTGGGGGAAGCTATTCAGCATGTTCTGTGTTGCCACGATGGGTAGGGGGTGGTTCACGGTTGATTGATTGGTCTACTTTGATCTGTTTTATGTTGGTAATTTTATTCTTAAACTGATCTGGGAGATCATCGCATAATTTATGCGAAAGCACCAGCGCGTTTTTGCAGCCTGGCAAATTTTTCAAATCATTTACGATGTTGAAAAGTTCTTTCTGAGTGGTGGTGGCTTTTGTGATCCGGTCGTCTTAGTATTTCTTTTTGACTTTTAGAGTTTCCTTTTTGTATGCTCGGATGTGTTTCTGAAAAATTATTCTTTTGACTTGGTTGTAGTTTTTCCTCCATTCATGTCCCAGTTTATGTTTTTTTTCTTCATTGTATTGAGGTGGGGTGTGAACCACCTTGCCACAGCTTTCTTTCTTGATGGGATCAGTGGCTTTTTCCGGGGAGATGCTGTCAATTGTTTCAGAGACCCATTTCTGGATTATGTCCGCCTTTCTGTCTAGGTCTGTTGCGTACAAGGTTGCCATCAGCGGTTTTGATGAATCTACTTGTTCTTTTAAATACTGGTTTTTATGGTATTCCAGTTTCTTGTCCAGATCAGGGTGTACATTTTGGGCTGTTTGTGTGATTTTGCTGGTAGTTGGATCACAAACGGTATAATAAGGTGTTCGCTCCATAGTATTTTTATTGGTGTAGCTGTTGAGATTAGAGAACCGAGAACTGGTCATCGTAAGACCAACTGACCATTAGGGCTCAATCAACGGTATGCCCTCCTGGTCGGTAAAAGGAAATTGAATAACCACCAGCCAACCAGTCATATGGCACATGTGTCACTCCAAGCTTAACAATAATCCTGATGCAGCAAACCTATGGAGCAGGTATCAAGCCTACAAGTTGCTTACTAATGGCCAGGCACGAAAAGGAAGCCATGTTCTTAGCTTTCCACATGGACACAGCAAATCATCTAACCCTTGCAAAGAGGCAATCACACACCTGCCAATCGCTAATGGAAAGACTAGGTTGGCTCAAAGAAAAGCTCCTGCGCTGGGTGGGCCAGCTCCCCCTCCACCTGGGTATCGAGTAGCAAGAATAAGAATCCAAATTCATTACAAGCACCAGTGCCACACCAGCCAGCTCAGTGACAAAGACATGGAGTCTGCTGATGCACTCTTGGCCATAATTGTCATGAATAGAGGGTTGACTGTGTTACTTAACTGTAAGGAGGAAAGTAAGAAAGTGCTGGGCTGGTACCAGCCCCCCCCCCTGTCCTTTTCACCAAAGGGTCAGAAGGCAGAAGACTGCCATTTCCCAATTAGGAACTGGTCACCCTTCTTCACATAGCTATCAAGACGGGAGGCTGATCGCCCGGAGTGTGGCCATGGTTTGATGATAAAAGAAACCACAGAGATGATGTGCAGGGGAGTAAAAATCCAGAGGAGTCATGGTCTGTGGAACAAACATCGCTATCAACTGCATTAAAACAGGAACCTCCTCAGTGGTTAGCACAATACCACCAATTAACTAGGATGAAGGTCCCCTTAGGGAAGAAGGTCTTGTTTGCATCTGACCAATAGTGGGCCAAACTGCTGTAAGCAGAACCCCATAAAGCTGGCATAGAACTTGCATCCTGTAGGAGAAGAGTGCAACTCAATCGGTTGTCCACCCCTGTCTGAGTCAACTTGTCACTGACATGGACCCATGCCAGTACTGATATGATATATTTTATTTATGGTGTGCCTATACAGAAGTGTTTCAAGGCGCAACAAGGCAAGGGGGGGGACCAGGGAGGATAAGACAACGATCTTACTAGGCCAAATGACATTGAGAATGCGCAAGTGCAGGGGAGGGGGAAGGGTGGAAAAGTGCCAAAAGAGGCGGAGGAGGAGACGTGCGAGACAAGGAGAAGACAAACAAGTAGTGCGGCCACAAGTGGCAGTGCAAGGGGGTTAAGTACAGACATCAAGGGTTAGTAAGTGTAAGTAGGGGAGCTGTAGGGTTGCAGATACAGCTCCAGTGCAGGGGTGCCAGAGGCAGTGCAGGTGTGCAACTGGGACATCAGGGACCTGGGCCCGTGATTCAGAGGGTTGCCAGGTAGCCCCGTGCATTATCAGACAGGAGATCAGCAGGGAAGTGGAAGATGGAAGGCAGAAGCAAAGAGGAAGGTCTTGAGCTGCTTCCGGAACTGGAGATGGTTCTGCTCAAGGTTCAGAGAGGCAGGGAGGTGGTTTCCT
Source organism: Ambystoma mexicanum (assembly GCF_040938575.1). Taxonomy (NCBI): domain Eukaryota; kingdom Metazoa; phylum Chordata; class Amphibia; order Caudata; family Ambystomatidae; genus Ambystoma; species Ambystoma mexicanum. Next base: position 605,850,658 of record NC_090922.1, read on the forward strand.
GTACTGATGCTCTGGTGTCCTGGCCCCTCTCTGAAACTTACCGTGGAGAACAAGTAGTCTGAAAGAGATACATGTTGCCCTTGAGGCATCTGAAGTTTAAAATTTTCTGACACCAAAGCTTGCAAAAGATGATGTCAACCAGACCAGGTGACCTGCCTCAGACAGAGAAGTAGAAAGTGCCTATGAAAGTGGAAGGTGAAAGGAATCCCTGCACAAAGACCCCGAGCTCCCATTTCTATCATGGCAACATTGCTGCAGGTTACAGTGTAATGCCCTGATTATGTATGGTAATCTTCATCACTATCAGAGGGCGCTGCATGTCCTTTCAGAATGTGAGGCCCTTCTGTCAATCTCGTGATTAAAGACCCTTCTTCTTCTTCTAAGCGCAAAACCCTGCTGCAGGGTCATCATATCCGAGAATCTGCAGGACCACAACCTCGTTGTTCTGTTATTAAACCTGACCTCCGCTGTTGATTTGGAGGTCAGGATGCATTTGCAGGCCCGCTCGGGCCTCATACATACAGAGCGCAATAAAGACTGTGAATCACTTGTTAGTTCACTCAGTCCGGAATGACGTTATTCCGGCCGACCTTTATTCACGCCCACATCACGTGACTCGGGTCTCCCCTTGTCCACGTGACTGGGCCCCTCTGGGTTACACCACACTCGTCAAGGTTGACAATGTCCAAGACATTCTAACCCGCACACAGCAAGAAGAAGCCTGTCATCAACCCTATGCAGCACAACATACCTCAAGAAGGAACTCCCAAGCCACAAATTGACTGAGATAATCCCTGCAGAGGGGTGAACCCCAATGACAAGATACCCCTCCTGAAAATGATGTTAAACATAGAGAGACCGAGAGAGAGAGAGACTGCAAGGGAGTGGAAGTCAGAGTCCCCTTTCTCTACATGACCTCAAGGCTACCTGAAAAGTATTGAGCCATGACCTAAGTGTCAATAACCTGGGGCTGACCTTACCCTGCACTAGACCAGGAATCCGCTCCTATTCATATCTGTTGGAGCAGAACCATGCCCATGAAGGAAGGGATGTGACACAAGTCGGGCCTGTGTTCGGCCACTGCCAACTCAACTCATGTTCCGAGCTTTACTTGCACTTGATTGTGGACTGCAACCCAGTGTATTACAATTGGAATTCCCATGCCCTAGCTCCTTACCTATCTCCTCTTCAGGGTGATGCCTTGACAGTCCATGAAAAGGTTTCAGTTTTCAGGCCCATTGGGGAGAGGACTGCAGGGGATAGGCCACCCACTTAACAATTTGCAACGTACACCCTACCATGTCCCACCCCATCAATCCTAGCACTTACCCCACTCCATCCCTCATCCCGCTCTCTCCGCACTTACATGCTCTGAATGTTCACGAGGCCTAGTAAGACTGCCTCTCTCTTTCATTGTTATATTTGCCTTTCACTGCCATGTCCCCTCCCTGTTGCCCTGTGGGCGCTTTGAAACACATTTTACTTGATGTATAAGCGCCTTACACATGCACAATAAATAAATCCATAAATCCATATTGACCCAATAATTTATGACAAATCCCCCAAAACACCAACTCTTTGGAGAAACCACCTCTATTATCTGTTATAGCTGGATGGATCTTAGAGGGGAGAGAGTATTTGACAGAAGGCAGCAGGAGAAAGATAATTGCTCAGAATGAGGCCTATAAGAGCTCTCGCCAGCACAACCTCAAATGTGGACACAACAACCTGTTCATGCAGAGTTTCATGAGACCGGGCTTCCACATGTGTGTGGTCTCATAATAAGTCATTCCAGGAATGAAGAGTGCTCTCAGAGCCGGGCACACAACTAGCTGTGCCTTCCTTTCCTGGGATTTGCTGAGTGAAACACCCACCACCCGATAGATCCCCAAGGGCACTGCCCCTGCCTTCAGAGCGGAGCAGCTCCATCTGCGGGAGGATGTCATGGGGCAGCCGGGTCTCCGCCCCAGGCTGCAAGACCTCAGCAACCTCTCATGCCCCACTGTCAGTGGGCGTGTGGCTCATGGCTGTGCATGGACCCTGTACTTGCCCTGTCAGATAGTGGCTGCTGTTGTCCTCGGGCTGTTGCACCCTTGCTGATCAGTGGGACCTGACTAATAGCTGCCCTGCCTGGAGCAGGAAACTATATACCGGCCCTTCTAGATATGAACTGTGCCACTACCTGAAATGAAGGTGTCACCGGGGTGACTCTGCCCCATAGGTACAGCACAATCCATGAGGGAAAAAAACAGGTGCAGACAAGAGACACGCTCTCTGAATAACAGACAAAAATATGAGATGTGCAGTGCATTATAGGGTGACCAGACGTCCTGGTTTCCTGGGACAGTCTGGGGAACTCACCCTCCGTCCAGGGGTCCCGGGTGTTTTTTCAATTTCCAAACCCTGTCCGGGGATTGGAAGGCTAGCTGGCTACGGTCCGTGTTTCTGCCAGGACCCAATTTCTAAATCCCGAAATCAGGTCCCAGCGTGACTCTTCCTGCACATAAATGGGGGTGTGAATGCTTTTCACGCCCCCATTTCCTCTCCCTTACCTCCCCAGCGCTCTCCTCCAATGAGAGGAGTCCACCTGTGAGCACACCCCCTCCCCGCCTACTGCAACAGCCAGCGAGATAGAAGTAGGGCTACCGTTTTAGCGTAGTCCTACTTCTATGTCTATGACCTGTCCCGGGTTTAAAAAAAAAAACGGTCACCCTAGTGCAGTACCTCTTAAGGTCCTGGGTTTGAGAGGGCGTGCCTAAGAAAGCTGTTTTTTTATTGAAATTAAGGTCAGGCGGTCGTGCCTTCACTCTTATGGCGGCTGGTTGTGGGAATTTCCTCCACTGGGAGCTCGATCGTTCCCTGAGCTCCTAAGGAAACAATTTCAATCCTGACGCTTACTGAGCTCAGTGTGTTGATTATCGAGGATTTCTTGATTGTTCTGCTATGTTATGTTTGGTATATTTATATCACGCACCGCTACCATCTGCAGGGTTTCCAGGCACTCACGTGGCTCTGTAAGAAAGTGGGTCACGGGTCGGTTAGTGAAGGAAGAGGGATGGGATTGAGAATGTGCTCTTCTGTTGATGCTTGCAGAACCAGAAGGAACTGGTATTTGTGCCTGAGGGTTTTCTGAGAGTTCATTGATTGTGTGCACTGGGCTTGTTGTGTCTGCAGGGGTAAGGTCCAGTGTCTGGGTTGTGTGTAGTTGTTTGTTCTTGTGGCGGTTGTGTTGTTTGTACGTTTTGTGTGGTGTGGCTGGCTGGCCTTTTTGGTGGTTGTGTGGTTTGTGGATTAATGTGTGTGGTATGGCTGGCCTTTTTGGGTGTGTTTGGTGCATGGTAGGTATGCAGAGGGGAGGAAGGAGTAAGGGTGTTTAGTACAGTTGAAAACTTCACAGGGCATTACATTGGCTATACTCAAAGTGCACCTAGATTCAATGTATTGGCTATGCTCAAAAAGCACATAGACTCAATTGATTGTCCATACTCAAAATGAACCTGGAATAAATGCATCTGCCATACTCAAAAATGCACCTAGATTTAATACATTGACTACACTCAAAAATGCACCCAGATTCGATCCATTGGCTAACTAAAATAATGCACCTACATTTAATACATTGGCTATACTCAAACATGCACCTAAATTCAATACATTGGCTTTACTCAAAAATTCACCTAAATTCAATTTTTTTATTTTTTATTTATTCATTTATGCATTTGTAAAACACACCCAGTCCAAAGGCATCTAGGCGCTAGCAAGGAACCTTTCAGTAAGACATAAGAATACGGTTACGGGTTTGCGATGCTTGAACATAGTTAAAACACTACCTATTATTACAGTTGACAATATATGCATGGCATTCATTACACAAATTGTTGACATTCAATACCCAGAATATTACAATTTAGTCTTAGTCAAGGTTGATGGAAGTCTCCATTGGGGTAGGTACATGATTATGGTAGGTTATTGTTGAAGGTCGCCTCTGAAGAGGAACGTTTTCAACTTTTTTCTAAATGACCAGAATGAGGTGTACATCAGCTATACTCAAAATGCACCCAAATTCAATACATTGGCTATACTCAAAGTGCACCTAATTTCAATGCATTGACTATCCTCAAAATGCACTTCGATTCAATACATTGGCTATACTCAAGCTGTGCCTAGATTCAATACATTGGCTATACTAAGAAATGCACCTAAACTTAATACATTGGCTATACTCAGAGTGCACCTAAATTCAATACACTGGGCCTCATTACGAGGTAGGTGGTAAGGGATTACCGGCACCGGTAAGGACACCGGTGCCGGTAATCCCTTACCACCCTATTCCGAGGTCCCTTAGCGGGTGCCTTCCATAACGCCTGGTTTTACCAGGAGTTATGGAAGGGACCCGTTAAGGGACTTCAGAGCTAATAACGGTACTGCAGATTGCGGTACCGTTATTAGCTCCATCCCCATTCCCATTGAGGCCTATGGGGGCTTGAATGAGAATGGGAAATGGTTCTCGGAATGGGGACTTACCGGGTCCTCCAAGGTTGGAATGACCCGCTAAGTCCCTATTTCGGGAACCCGGACCCGGATTGCGTTAAGGGGGTAGCCATGGTGCTAATAGCACCATGGCTACCTCCTACCTCGTAATGAGGCCCATTGACTATAGTTAAAAAGGCACCTACATTATTGGCCCTCATTACAACACCGGCACTAAACCATGGCGCTATTAGCACCATGGTTGGTGCCGGTGTTGTAACGGGTCCGCCATGGTTCAATGGGCAATTACCAGCCCATTCCAAGGTTGGCGGGGCGGTAATTCCCCATTGAACCATGGCCCTTCCCCATTCCCATTTTCGACCCCATAGGGCTCTATGCGAATGGGGAAGGCGCTAAGTACGGTACCGCAAATTGCGGTACCGTATTTAACATCAAGGTCCCTTTGTGGGTCCCTACTTTAACGGCTGGTCTAGACCAGCTGTTCAGGTCGGGTCCCGCAAAGGGACCTCGTAGTAAGGCGTTAAGTGTTTAACGGCGCCGCAGCCTTTTATGGCGCCGTTAAACACTGAGCGCCAGGGTCATAATGAGGCCAATTGCCTATACTCAAAGTGCACCTAAATTCAATTTGAGAGTCACTTATATGGCACTGACTATGCAGTCAAATGGTCCTCAGATACTTGGGAGTTTCAGCAGATAGCTTTTAGTGCCTAGGCTTGGCGCACCCAGGGTGAACAGGCAAACAGGCCATGGAGGTGCCCTAGGAAGGTGCCCTTTGCTGTGGCCCTTTGCCAGATGCCAGGGCAAGGCTGCCCTGGAAGAGCTTATGATGAGAATGAGGCCTGGTCACCTGACACTCCTCACCAGCCAATGGGATGCGGTGGGCAGGAGGGGAGGGAGGAAGGAGGGTCGGGAAGGGGATTCAGGAAGTGAGCAGGTTTGGATGCAATGGGGTGGCAAAGGCCCACTTATGGAGGAAGCCACAATGCAAAAGTGGGAAACACACTTAGCACAGCAATATGCAGCAGGTAAAGGGCCTACAAGGTTGAGTGGGCAGGGAAAAAAACTCATTGCTGCTTCCAAAGGAGTCCTGGTCACCTGACTACCATCATCAGCCAATAGGGTGCAGGGGGCGCGAGGGGGAGGGCGGAAGGAGAGTCGGGAACGGATAATCAGGAAGGGATCAGGTCCAGATGGAACTCTGTGGTAAAGGCCCACTTACAGAGGAATCTGCGATGCAAAGTGAGGAGCCCGCTTACCACAGCACCATGCAGCAGGCAACTCATGCAGCTTTAGTGCTAGGAGACCACAACTGGTGGTGAGAGAGGCCCTCTATTAAAACCTCATATCGTAATTGTAGGAAGCGAGCTCTCGGTTCAGGTTCCTATTCTTTGGAAAACACTTTTTATGTACATGAAGCAGCTACCAGATCAGGGAGAGTTTAGAAAAAGGAAACTGTTGAAAGACCACGGGACCAGTTTGAGCGCCCTCATTGGTCTAACCCTGCTGGTAGTGCCTGTGCCCTTAGAGAGATCATTTGACCTGCAGCTCTGCCCACTTCCTTCCACTCACTCACTAAAAACAAAGCACTGATGTTGCTTTATGTTGCCAGAACAGCTAGAGGTCAGAGGTACCACTTAAACAGTTGTGAGAGTAAACATAATTTCATAGATGTTGCTGAATTGGAAGTGGTTTCCTACCCAGTGCTGGGATGGCATGCCAAGTGGCACATCCATTCCGTGAATGGAACCGAGCGGCCAAATATGGAGCAGTCAAAGGAAGGGAGCTGTGGACAAGAGGGACCAGCTAAGAGTGCAGCTGAGACATTTCTTTAGTTGGAGGCTGCGCCTTGACCATATAAGACTTGTTGGGCAGTGCTTGTGGCCTGAAATTTGCCTCTTTTGTGAGTTTGGTGGTATCTGGGAGTTAAATCCACCCAGATACCACCAAACTGTATTATCATTACTGCTGGATTTCAAGTGGCGGTGGCAGTGTAAATCCACATTTTTTTTTAGTCCTCAGGACTCAATGGGGCATTTTTGGCAGAATTACTGCGACTGTAATTCCGCTGCAATTTGCCGGAAAGCTGGTGGATTTACCTCCAGCTCATAGCTGAAGTTGAATTCGACATAGTTTTGCGGTCTGGTAATATGGCGGCACATGGTAATACTGCCGCATTTTACCTGCACTACCCAATTTGTAATGGGCCCCTATGTTAGGCATTAGTGGAAGAGTGGTGAGTGTGCACACACATCCTACCACCTTATTTAATAAAGGCGCCTTATTTGTAGATCTTGCAAAATTGGGTAGAGTGGGCTGTTGATGCTAAGTCACTTACAAAGATGGCTTCCACAGTAGCGAGCCTGTGAGGCACACGCACGAATCTGAATTCATTTCGAGGGAGGTTCAGTTGGAGGGAAATTAGCTGTGCACAATGGTGCGGATTTGTGGTTCGGGGAAGCGCATGGTACCGAAGTAAACCAAGATGCCTGCGTGGGTCCCACTGTGAGACTCTCCAAAAAGCCCCTGCCACCTATGCAGGTGGGGTAACTTGAAATGAGACGCTGCGCGCTCTTTAGAGAGAGGTGTTGAGTGTTTTGTTGACAGCTCTTAACTGAGCGTTTGTTGCTGTTCACTGTGGGAGGCGAGTCGACCAGCTTCTCGAATGGACGCGCCTGAGAGAGGTGGGCGGAAGCTCCAAGAAACACATGGCGATAGATTGCAGATTGTGCGCGATAGCGTTCGGATTGTGTGAGCCCCACTGCAGGGGAAGCCAAGAGTCCACCTCCGCCATCCGGGCAGGAGGTGAGCTGGAACCTGTCCAGCCACCGTTCCATCTCCCTGGCCTCTTCCCCTGCCTCTTCCAATCAGCTTCATGCGCGCGTTCTGTGCTATCTGACCGGCCTGGGCGTCCACCATGGCGTTCCTCGACGGCAAGGCTGCAATCCGCAAAGGCCACGCAGCAGGGATCATCTTGCTTCCGAGTAGCTGCGGGTTTGGCCCACAGTACGGGCTTCCTGCTCCCCCTCCCCCGGCTTCGAGTCGGGCTCTTGCTTCCTCTGACCCTCCACATGCCCTACTCACCCACCACAATTTCTCGGAATCCTGCTCGCAAGGAAAAGCGCACCTGCGGTGGTCACGCGATTCTATGTCTTTTATTCACAATACACTTTAAATCTGGTCGCAGGGGTGTTGCTAGGTCTGGACTGTCAGGACTCGGGGCTAGCTAGCCTTTTGGTTGTAGCCCCTGAGCTTCTATCCAGGACTGCAACCAAAAGACCCAGGGCTTTAGCCCCCCCAGCAACGCCTATGTCTGGATGGATGGAGATATCTTGACCACCTCTCCTTATTTTGCAGTGGGTCTTTGCATTTCTCAGGCCTAAATGTTGATACTTTATACCATCATTTACCTTTCTCTGGCCTAAAATGTACTTTACTTCATTGCAAGTCCATGGGCAAAACAGTCCACCCTCATCCTTGTAGAATGCCTCTCGCAGTTTAGATGGTATGGCTGCATTGTGCAGCCTTTAAGCTGAGCATGACTTCCAGGGCACACACCAGGTACAGCAGAAGTAGAGGCTGGTGGCCAGAGTTTACACAGCACTGCCAAAGGGTCTCAAACGTGCTCTAGGGTGTTAATAACCAGGGTTGTGAGATAAGTCCCCAAGGCCATTGTATTCTTGGCAGTGTTCTGGGGGAAATTATCTCTAGGGATGAACGAGAATTAGATTTTCTGTCCCCATTCAGTTTGTGGCCTCTCTTTAGAGAGCTCATATCTGCAGATGTGTGGGAATGTTCTCCCCATTCATAGGCAATGTGTATGCTCTCTCCGGAAGGGCAATCACCAATATGAGCAGGGAGAAGGTTTCCTTTCATCACAATTACTGTCCTTGCTACATGAAGCATTTCATTTTCTGTAGGCCCCGCTCTATGATTCCTGGGTGGGATTTGTTTGGGCCGGCTTGCGGTCAGATGTTTTCCCCACACAGTACCGTGAGGTCAGTACGCCGCAGGGTTTAGACATTCTGCTATTAAGATAAAGCCTATAGAAGCGGAAACTGAGGCCAGGTAGCAGCACCACAATTATATGAATTATTCCCCCTGTATTTATGGGGAGCGCTGCCCTATTCCAGTGAGCAAGCAGTGCAGGCCCCCCATGTTGGCTACTCCAATGAGGGCTGCTACTTCAATAAGCATTACAAGCTTCATGTCCCAGTGTCTGAGATGGCTACATTCATTTGGGTCGGCTTATCGTGGTTCTACTGTCTGTGCAAACCTTATTAAAAATGGATGTGTTTCAGGACTCGTGTCTATTTGGTGACATTTGTGTGAAGCATGGCTTTTTGGAACGTCCTCATGACGTTAAGACTGGGATGAGGGATAGGGAGAAGGATAGATTACTTACTGGTAGTCTTCATTACACCAAGTCCTACTCATCCTTGTAGTCATCTTCACTCTCAGGGACGTCATTTCACCAAAATGCCAGGGGTAGCAGAAGTGACATCACACGATCCTTGACCTCTGATGACATCACAGGAAGTGATGTCATTTGACCCCATCCAGAAGTGACATGACGGAAAGCAAGGGAACACGACTGTTTACCCTTCACAAAACACAAAGTGGCATAACATAGCATTGTTTCTAAGTACACTATGAAAAATATGGTTACAATAATACTGTAATGTGATATACATGTATCACCATATGTATCAACAGAAAAAAACATGCTATAACTGGAACTTGAGAAAAGTTAAATTACATAGTCCGAAATGGATGCTTATTCTACTATAAATGCGTTTTGGAGGATTTTGTCTGCATTGTGAATTTGAGGTGTTTAAGAACAGACTAAATCAGTGACTCACCCCCTGAAGTGTGCCTGAAATAAACCTTTAATGAGTCTAGCAATTATTGTATGGAATTCCAGAAAGACAAATAACTCAAATAGCCACATGGCATTGGCCACAGCCTGGAGCTTCAATTTGTAAAAAGAAAAAAAAAAGGGGGGGTTGTTTTTATTTTTTTAGAGGTAGCAAGGGGCACGACAGGAGTAGCAAGGGATACATCAGGGTTCCTGGCAACCCCTAAATGACGTCAATGAGAGCTTTCTCTTCTGGTAAGGCACAGTGGGATAACATGCAATTGTAGACCTTTGTTATTGGCCACCATCTCATAGAACAGACTATTTGGCTTTATTCACAGAGGGACTCCCACTACATCTGGTTAACTACTGGACTTGAGAGTGGCATTTGGATATATCACAATTTTTCTATCAATCAAAAACGAATGTTTCATTGACACATCTCCCCACACTTTTTGCCCCAAAATATCCCCGATGCACCACTGACACAGCCGTATGAGCCGTTGGCTAACATTTGCCACTAAGTGTCTCATTGCTGCTCAACAGGAGCTGAAGGGCCTGCACACGCATACCCTGCCCAAAATGCCTATGGGTGTAACATGGGTGTAACATTGCCAGGTAAAAGTGGGATCTGACACCCCTCCTATGCAGAGTGTTGGTGGACCACAGGTGAGAACCCTCACCTTGAAAACTTGCAGCTCAGAAGCTCAGCGTTTGCTTCTCCCCACCAATCATCTAACTGTATCTATTCTCCAGTTATAAATTAAAATTATTATTTAAGAGACGATTGGGCAAAAAAGAAAAATCCACTTAGCATACCGTCACCACAAAAACAGAATAAACAGCATGATCAAAGTGTGTTGTCTTCTGTACTTCTGCCAATTAACAGTATATAAATTAAGGGCTGCTATGAATGCTGCCTTTTCTGAGTATAGACACTGCATATGTAGTAGGCACTTAAAACTTAATGGGGGTCATTACGACCCTGGCGCTAAGGGATTACCAGTACTGGTAAGGGTACCGGTAATCCCTTAGCACCCAATTCTCATAACGGCGGCTGGAACCAGCCGTTATTGCAGGGACCCGTAAAGGGACCCTGGCGATAATTACGGTACCGCAATTTGCGGTGCCGTAATTACCGCCTTTCCCCATTCCCATTATGCCCTATGGGGTAAAAATGGGAATGGGGAAGGGCCATGGTGAAATGGGGAAGTAACGCCCCACCAACCTTGGAATGGGGTGGTACTTCCCCATTTCACCATGGCGGACTCGTTACAATACCGGCAGCAACCATGGTGCTAATAGCGCCATGGTTTAGCACCGGTGTTGTAATGAGGGCCAATGTCTTGGGCAGGGCATCAGTAGCCTAAGGGATCTGGCTGAGGTCTGACTCGTACGTTTCCTCCGTGCCCACTTCAATCCTATGTGACCAATGCTCACAGGAGAACGGGTGCACTCAATACATGTAGTCCCTACTGTTGTCTTAAGGGTGCTTTATCGGCCAATCTAATCAGAACCTTCTACCCACCAGAGAACAAATGCTCTTTTTCTTTGTTGTTTAGAACTCTGCCTCCATACCCATTATTACAAATGATCAATATGTGTATACGGTCTGTCCTTCCTACTGGCACCTGTACACTACTTCCGCCAATCTGTTAATTTTATTTCTGTCTTTTCCCCCACCTCCTGCTGTCTTTGGTCCTTTGTTAACATGTTTATTTGTTGATTTATTTAAATCTATATAGCGCGCAAGCAGCCCTTGGGCATCGAGGCGCTGTTACATGCGATAAACTTAGTTACATGGGGCATCTGAATGGTATTTGGAATCAATGCAAACTTAATACAAACATTACATGTATTACGGGCTGGCATATTAATAGCATTTTATACAGATGGTGCATGGTCAGGATAAGATGAAGAGTAGAGTCTTGACAGCTTTGCAGAAGGCTATGTGGGATGTTTCAGCTCTTATGGACGGTGGGAGAGCATTCCATTGCAGGGCTGCTAAGGATGGGAAGCTGGCTCCTCCTGCTCTAAATCGCTTGATTTTGGGTGCTGTGAGCATGTTAGTGAAAGGAGTTCTAGTTGGCCTGGAGGATGAAGCTCTGTGTATTCTTTGGGACAGGTAGGGGGTGGGCTGTTTGGTTGACACATTTGTGGGTAAGAGTGAGGGTTTTAAAGAGGATGCGCTCTTTGATGGGTAGCCAATTAGCCTGTTTCCTGGCGGCAGTTCTATGTTTCCTTTTGGGGATGTCACGAAGGGAACTGTTTTGGATAGTCTGCAGCTTCTCCATGTTTTTTACTGACGTGCCCAGGAAAAGGGAATTACAGTAGTCAAGGCTTAACCTTGTTATAGCTCTGGCAATGGTAAGGCAATTGCCCCAGGATAGGAATGGTCTGGCTGTACAATTATAATTGTAAAGTTGTGCACACTATTAATATTTTAATAATTGTGTTTTAATTGTAGCCAATTGTGGCTCATAACATTTGACCAAAAAGGAGCCCTGATGTGGTGGTTTGAACCCAGCCCATACTTGGGCTCCTTTGTTGCCAAAGTTGATTGTTTGATCCTTAGCACTATGAATGCTGCAGTTATGAACCATGCACTATACAAGACGAAGCCCTGCACTGTACATCATTATGGGCTGGGATCCTCCACAGCAACTCTACCTGGCACTTCTTGATTGCTGGGTGCTCTGAGGGAGGGGCAGAAGAGGAGCACCTGGGCATGCTGCTGCTGGGTTGCTCTAGAGATCCAACTAATGCTCCTTTTCCCAGTATTTATTTTTGGAGAAGCCATCAAACGACCCTACAATGTCCCACACTGTGTCACCTGCACTTGCATTTCACGGGGAGGAGATGGGAGTGTTAAGGGTTCAACTGCAGCGGCCTATGTTAAAATCACTACTTGCCAACCATGAGGATTTTGTTGCATTTCAGGTGGAGGTGAGGTCAGCTATTTAACAAGATATGCCAATGAGTTAGCGTCACAGTGAATCCTGTTTCCCTAAGGTGTGACGGCATTCCGGTTTTCACGGGATAGTCCCGGGAAATCGCCCTACGTCCCGGGGACCCGGGAGTGTTTTAATTTTATAAACCCCGTTCCGGGATTGGAAGGGTGTGTGGTTTTTCTAAATCTCGATATCGGACCCGGCGTGACTCTTCCTGCATGTGAATGGGGGCGTGAATGATTTTCACACCCCAATTTCCTCCCCCTTTCCCTCCTCTGCCTCTCTCCTCCGATGTGAGGAGTGTGCCTGTGAGCACAACCCACCTCACCCCCCCCCCGCAACAGTCCAGCGACATAGAAGTAGGACTAGAGTTTTATGTGTGTTTACTTTAGTCCTACGTTTATGTCTATGGCATATCCCGGTTACCCTATGTTTCCCCCACTCAAGTAAAAACATTACACGTACATTACATACTTAATTCTGATTAATGCAGACTCGGGCAATGTGTTAGCAGTCTTGGGGAAGTGGTTGAATCATAGCTCATAAACGTACCATGATCGTCCCAGGCAATCTATGCTTGTAATGTAAAGTGCCACTAAACCTAGGCACAATAGTCTCCCAGTTGGTCAAATGAAGCCTTTCAAAGTTTCATTCTCTCTAGATGACGAACGCTTTTTTCTTTGATTCTGGGTAACTCTGCCTCTGTCCATTATTATTAATGCTGATTCTTTGTGTACGGAGCACACTGTTTGTACTGGCTCAGGTACAGTAGCTCTGCCAGCCTCTTGATTGCATTTCTGTCTTTGCGCCCGCCAGCTGCTGATCATCAGATTTTAGTTGAGTATCTTTTTCCTTGTATTCTGTGCAGCTTTGCCTCTCCACCGATCATTAATAATGTCTTTGTTCCTTGGTTAAGATGTAAAATGATATTTTGTACATCTGTTCATATTATTATTTTTTTTTTTTAATTGCACTCCATTTATAGTTCATTTTAAGTCATAACAGTTTACAAAAGGACTGATGGAGATGTTCAAATATTCCTCACAAAGCTGCACCCCTTTTCCAAGGTCTGGTGTGTGATCCAGTACACTATCAATGCTGTGGGTATGACACACATACAAGTGTATATAAGATAACCAAAAGATGTCAGAGAGCTTCGAACCCACCTTAGATGACTGCAAAGTTTGTTCAGAGTCAAGTGTCCGATCCCCATAACATAGGTGCTGTGATTATGAAGCATGCACAAGTGTAAATAAGCATAAGAAGAGCACGGTATGTCTCTTTGTGCCTGATCTCATCTTGGGTATGGCGTTGTGTGCCCTTACTGGGAGACAGTAGTAAGTGTGACATGTTGGGTATGGTCAAAGCATTGCGTATGGGAAATGTGGTTTGTGCCTGGCACCACCCACTGAGGAGATAAAAGATAGGTGCAATTAGTAGCATTCTTATGCTTATCGGTGATGGGGTAAAAACAAAGAAATGCGTGGAAGGGAGCTTTCTGAAAGAAAGAAATCCGTGGAAGGCACCTTGCTGAAAGAACGAAATGTGTGGAAGGCAGCTTGCTGAAAGAAAGAAATGAGTGGAAGGCAGCTTGCTGAAAGAAAGTAATGCGTGGAAGGTAGCTTGCTGAAAGAAAGAAATGCGTGGAAGGCAGCTTGCTAAAAGAAAGAAATGCGTGGAAGGCAGCTTGCTGAAAGAAAGAAATGCGTGAAGGTAGCTTGCTCAAAGAAAGAAATGCGTGGAAGGTAGCTTGCTGAAAAAAAGAAATGTGTGGAAGACCACTTGTCGAAAGAAAGAAATGCGTGGAAGGCGCTTGCTGAAAGAAAGTAATGCGTGGAAGGTAGCTTGCTGAAAGAAAGAAATGCGTGGAAGGCAGCTTGCTAAAAGAAAGAAATGCGTGGAAGGCAGCTTGCTGAAAGAAAGAAATGTGTGAAGGTAGCTTGCTCAAAGAAAGAAATGCGTGGAAGGGAGCTTGCTGAAAAAAAGAAATGTGTGGAAGACCACTTGTCGAAAGAAAGAAATGCGTGGAAGGCGCTTGCTGAAAGAAAGAAATGCGTGGAAGGCAGCTTGCTGAAAGAAAGAAATGCGTGGAAGGCTGCTGGCTGAAAGAAAGAAATGGGTGGAAGGCCGCTGGCTGAAAGAAAGAAATGCGTGGAAGGCACCTTGCTGAAAGAAAGAAATGCGTGGAAGACTGCTTGCTGAAAGAAAGATATGCGTGGAAGGCAGCTTGCTGAAAGAAAGAAATGCGTGGAAGGAGCTGGCTGAAAGAAAGAAATGCGTGGAAGGCAGCTTGCTGAAAGAAAGAAATGCGTGGAAGGCAGCTTGCTGAAAGAAAGAAATGCGTGGAAGGAGCTGGCTGAAAGAAAGATATGCGTGGAAGGCAGCTTGCTGAAAAAAAGAAATGTGTGGAAGACCACTTGTCGAAAGAAAGAAATGCGTGGAAGGCGCTTGCTGAAAGAAAGAAATGCGTGGAAGGCAGCTTGCTGAAAGAAATGCGTGGAAGGCTGCTGGCTGAAAGAAAGAAATGGGTGGAAGGCCGCTGGCTGAAAGAAAGAAATGCGTGGAAGGTAGTTTGCTGAAAGAAAGAAATGAGTGGAAGGCACCTTGCTGAAAGAAAGAAATGCGTGGAAGGTAGCTTGCTGAAAGAAAGATATGCGTGGAAGGCAGCTTGCTGAAAGAAAGAAATGCGTGGAAGGAGCTGGCTGAAAGAAAGAAATGCGTGGAAGGCAGCTTGCTGAAAGAAAGAAATGCGTGGAAGGCAGCTTGCTGAAAGAAAGAAATGCGTGGAAGGAGCTGGCTGAAAGAAAGAAATGCGTGGAAGGCAGCTTGCTGAAAGAAAGAAATGCGTGGAAGACTGCTTGCTGAAAGAAAGATATGCGTGGAAGGCAGCTTGCTGAAAGAAAGAAATGCGTGGACGGTAGCTTGCTGAAAGAAAGAAATGCGTGGAAGGCAGCTTGATGAAAGAAAGAAATGCGTGGAAGGCCGCTTGTCGAAAGAAACAAATGTGTGGAAGGGAGCTTGCTGAAAGAACGAAATGCGTGGAAGGCCGCTGGATGAAAGAAAGAAATGGGTGGAAGGCCACTTGCTGAAAGAAAGAAATGCGTTTAAGGTAGTTTGCTGAAAGAAAGAAATGAGTGGAAGGTAGTTTGCTGAAAGAACGAAATGCGTGGAAGGCCGCTGGCTGAAAGAAAGAAATGGGTGGAAGGTAGTTTGCTGAAAGAAAGAAATGAGTGGAAGGCTGCTTGCTGAAAGAAAAAATGCGTGGAAAGCAGTTTGCTGAAAGAAAGAAATGCGTGGAAGACTGCTTGCTGAAAGAAAGAAATGCGTGGAAGGCAGCTTGCTGAAAGAAAGAAATGCGTGGAAGGTGCTGGCTGAAAGAAAGAAATACGTGGAAGGCAGTTTGCTGAAAGAAAGAAATGCGTGGAAGGTAGCTTGCTGAAAGAAAGAAATGCGTGGAAGACCACTTGTTGAAAGAAAGAAATGAATGGAAGGGAGCTTGCTCAAAGAAAGAAGTGCATGGAAGACAACTTGTCGAAAGAACGAAATGTATGGAAGGGAGCTTGCTGAAAGAAAGAAATGCGTAGAAGACCGCTTGTCGAAAGAAAGAAATGTATGGAAGGGAGCTTGCTGAAAGAAAGAAATGCGTAGAAGACCGCTTGTCGAAAGAAAGAAATGTGTGTAAGAGAGCTTGCTGAAAGAAAGAAATGTATGGAAGGGAGCTTGCTGAAAGAAAGAAATGCATAGAAGACCACTTGTCGAAAGAAAGAAATGCGTGGAAGACCGCTTGTCGAAAGAAAGAAATGTATGGAAGGCAGTTTGCTGAAAGAAAGAAATGCGTGGAAGGTAGCTTGCTGAAAGAAAGAAATGCGTGGAAGACCACTTGTTGAAAGAAAGAAATGAATGGAAGGGAGCTTGCTCAAAGAAAGAAGTGCATGGAAGACCACTTGTCGAAAGAACGAAATGTATGGAAGGGAGCTTGCTGAAAGAAAGAAATGCGTAGAAGACCGCTTGTCGAAAGAAAGAAATGTATGGAAGGGAGCTTGCTGAAAGAAAGAAATGCGTAGAAGACCGCTTGTCGAAAGAAAGAAATGTGTGTAAGAGAGCTTGCTGAAAGAAAGAAATGTATGGAAGGGAGCTTGCTGAAAGAAAGAAATGCATAGAAGACCACTTGTCGAAAGAAAGAAATGCATGGAAGACCGCTTGCTGAAAGAAAGAAAAGCGTGGAAGGCAGCTTGCTGAAAGAAAGAAATGCGTGGAAGACTGCTTGCTGAAAAAAAGAAATGTGTGGAAGGGAGCTTGGTGAAAGAAAGAAATGCATGGGAGACCGCTTGCTGAAAGAAAGATATGCGTGGAAGGCAGCTTGCTGAAAGAAAGAAATGCATGGAAGGGAGCTTGCTCAAAGATAGAAATGTGTGGAAGACCACTTGTAGAAAGAAAGAAATGCGTGGAAGGGAGCTTGCTGAAAGAAAGAAATGCGTAGAAGACTGCTTGTCGAAAGAAAGAAATGTGTGGAAGGCAGCTTGCTGAAAAACGAAATGCGTGGAAGGGAGCTTGCTGAAAGAAAGAAATGCGTAGAAGACTGCTTGTCGAAAGAAAGAAATGTGTGGAAGGTAGTTTGCTGAAAGAACGAAATGCGTGGAAGACCGCTTGTCGAAAGAAACACATGTGTGGAAGGGAGCTTGATGAAAGAAAGAAATGAGTGGTAGGTAGCTTGCTGAAAGAAAGAAATGCGTGGAAGGCAGCTTGCTGAAAGAAAGAAATGTGTGGAAGGGAACTTGGTGAAAGAAAGAAATGCATGGGAGACCGCTTGCTGAAAGAAAGATATGCGTGGAAGGCAGCTTGCTGAAAGAAAGAAATGCATGGAAGGGAGCTTGCTCAAAGATAGAAATGTGTGGAAGACCACTTGTAGAAAGAAAGAAATGCGTGGAAGGGAGCTTGCTGAAAGAAAGAAATGCGTAGAAGACTGCTTGTCGAAAGAAAGAAATGTGTGGAAGGCAGCTTGCTGAAAAACGAAATGCGTGGAAGGGAGCTTGCTGAAAGAAAGAAATGCGTAGAAGACTGCTTGTCGAAAGAAAGAAATGTGTGGAAGGTAGTTTGCTGAAAGAACGAAATGCGTGGAAGACCGCTTGTCGAAAGAAACACATGTGTGGAAGGGAGCTTGATGAAAGAAAGAAATGAGTGGTAGGTAGCTTGCTGAAAGAAAGAAATGCGTGGAAGGCAGATTGCTGAAAGAAAGAAATGCGTGGAAGGAAGCTTGCTGAAAGAAAGAAATCCATGGAAGGCACCTTGCTGAAAGAAACAAATGCGGGGAAGGCAGCTTGCTGAAAGAAAGAAATGCGTGGAAGGTAGCTTACTGAAAGAAAGAAATGCGTGGAAGACCGCTTGTCGAAAGAAGCACATGTGTGGAAGGGAGCTTGCTGAAAGAAAAAATGAGTGGTAGGTAGCTTGCTGAAAGAAAGAAATGCGTGGAAGGCAGCTTGCGGAAAGAAAGAAATGCATGGAAGGTAGCTTGCTGAAAGAAAGAAATGCGTGGAAGGCAGCTTGCTGAAAGAAAGAAATGCGTGGAAGACCGCTTGTCGAAAGAAACAAATGCGGGGAAGGGAGCTTGCTGAAAGAACGAAATGCGTGAAAGGCTGCTGGCTGAAAGAAAGAAATGGGTGGAAGGCCGCTGGCTGAAAGAAAGAAATGCATGGAAGGTAGTTTGCTGAAGGAAAGACATGAGTGGAAGGCACCTTGCTGAAAGAAAGAAATGTGTGGAAGACTGCTTGCTGAAAGAAAGAAATGGGTGGAAGGTAGCTTGCTGAAAGAATGAAATGCGTGGAAGGCAGCTTGCTGAAAGAAAGAAATGCGTGGAAGAGTGCTTGCTGAAAGAAAGATATGGGTGGAAGCAGCTTGCTGAAAGAAAGAAATGCGTGGAAGGCAGCTTGCTGAAAGAAAGAAATGCGTGGAAGTTGCTGGCTGAAAGAAAGAAATGCGTGGAAGGCAGCTTGCTGAAAGAAAGAAATGCACGGAAGGCAGCTTGATGAAAGAAAGAAATGCGTGGAAGGCCGCTTGTCGAAAGAAACAAATGTGTGGAAGGGAGCTTGCTGAAAGAACGAAATGTGTGGAAGGCCGCTGGATGAAAGAAATAAATGGGTGGAAGGCCGTTGGCTGAAAGAAAGAAATGCGTGGAAGGTAGTTTGCTGAAAGAAAGAAATGAGTGGAAGGTAGTTTGCTGAAAGAACGAAATGCGTGGAAGGCCGCTGGCTGAAAGAAAGAAATGGATGGAAGGTAGCTTGCTGAAAGAAAGAAATGCGTGGAAGGCAGCTTGCTGAAAGAAAGAAATGCGTGGAAGGCGTTGGCTGAAAGAAAGAAATGCGTGGAAGGCAGCTTGCTGAAAGAAAGAAATGCGTGGAAGGTAGCTTGCTGAAAGAAAGAAATGCGTGGAAGGCAGCTTGCTGAAAGAACGAAATGCGTGGAAGGCCACTGGCTGAAAGAAAGAAATGGGTGGAAGGCCGCTGGCTGAAAGAAAGAAATGGGTGGAAGGTAGCTTGCGGAAAGAAAGAAATGTGTGGAAGACTGCTTGCTGAAAAAAAAGAAATGTGTGGAAGGGAGCTTGGTGAAAGAAAGAAATGCGTGGAAGACCGCTTGCTGAAAGAAAGAAATGCATGGAAGGGAGCTTGCTCAAAGACAGAAATGCGTGGAAGACCACTTGTCGAAAGAAAGAAATGTGTCTAAGGGAGCTTGCTGAAAGAAAGAAATGCGTAGAAGACCGCTTGTCGAAAGAAAGAAATGTGTGTAAGGGAGCTTGCTGAAAGAAAGAAATGTGTGGAAGGTAGTTTGCTGAAAGAACAAAATGCCTGGAAGGCACCTTGCTGAAAGAAAGAAATGCGTGGAAGGCAGCTGGCTGAAAGAAAGAAATGCGTGGAAGACTGCTTGCTGAAAAAAAGAAATGTGTGGAAGGGAACTTGGTGAAAGAAAGAAATGCGTGGGAGACCGCTTGCTGAAAGAAAGAAATGCGTGGAAGGCAGCTTGCTGAAAGAAAGAAATGCATGGATGGGAGCTTGCTCAAAGAAAGAAATGTGTGGAAGACCACTTGTCAAAAGAAACAAATGTGTGGAAGGGAGCTTGCTGATAGAAAGAAATGCGTAGAAGACTGCTTGTCGAAAGAAAGAAATGTGTGGAAGGCAGCTTGCTGAAAGAACGAAATGCGTGGAAGGGAGCTTGCTGAAAGAAAGAAATGTGTGGAAGGTAGTTTGCTGAAAGAACGAAATGCGTGGAAGGCAGCTTGCTGAAAGAAAGAAATGCGTGGAAGGTAGCTTGCTGAAAGAAAGAAATGCGTGGAAGACCGCTTGTGGAAAGAAACAAATGTGTGGGAGGGAGCTTGCTGAAAGAAAGAAATGAGTGGAAGGTAGCTTGCTGAAAGAAAGAAATGCGTGGAAGGCCCTGGCTGAAAGAAACAAATGCGTGGAAGGCAGCTTGCTGAAAGAAAGAAATGCCGTGGTAGGTAGCTTGCTGAAAGAAAGAAATGCGTGGAAGGCAGCTTGCTGAAAGAACGAAATGCGTGGAAGGCATCTTGCTGAAAGAAAGAAATGGGTGGAAGGCGGCTGACTGAAAGAAAGAAATGCGTGGAAGGTAGCTTTCTGAAAGAAAGAAATGCGTGGAAGACCGCTTGCTGAAAAAAAGAAATGTGTGGAAGGGAGCTTGGTGAAAAAAAGAAATGAGTCGAAGACCACTTGCTGAAAGAAAGAAATGCATGGAAGGGAGCTTGCTCAAAGAAAGAAATGCGTGGAAGACCACTTGTCGAAAGAAAGAAATTTGTGGAAGGGAGCTTGATGAAAGAAAGAAATGTGTAGAAGACCTCTTGTCGAAAGAAAGACATTTGTGGAAGGGAGCTTTCTGAAAGAACGAAATGTGTGGAAGGCAGCTTGCTGAAGGAACGAAATGCGTGGAAGGCAGCTTGCTGAAAGAAAGAAATGTGTGGAAGGTAGTTTGCAGAAAGAACGAAATGCGTGGAAGGCATCTTGCTGAAAGGAAGAAATGGGTTGAAGGCAGCTTACTGAAAGAAAGAAATGCATGGAAGGGAGCTTGCTTAAAGAAAGAAATGCATGGAAGACTGCTTTTTGAAAAAAAGAAATACGTGGAAGGAAACTTGCTGAAAGACAGAAATGCGTGGAAGACCGCTTGCTGAAAGAAAGAAATTCGTGGAAGGCACCTTGCTGAAACAAAGAAATGAGTGGAAGGCAGCTTGCTGAAAGAAAGAAATGCGTGGAAGACCGCTTTTCGAAAGAAACATATGTGTGGAAGTGAGCTTGCTGAAAGAAAGAAATGCGTGGAAGGTAGCTTGCTGAAAGAAAGAAATGCGTGGAAGACCGCTTGTCGAAAGAAAGAAATGCGTGGAAGGCACCCTGCTGAAAGAAAGAAATGGGTGGAAGGTAGTTTGCTGAAAGAACGAAAATGTGTGGAAGACCGCTTCCTGAATGAAAGAAATGCATGGAAGGGAGCTTGCTCAAAGAAAGAAATGCGTGGAAGACCACTTGTCCAAAGAAAGAAATGTGTGGAAGCGAACTTGTTGAAAGAAAGAAATGCGTGGAAGACCGCTTGCTGAAAGAAAGAAATTTGTGGAAGGCAGCTTGCTCAAAGAAAGAAATGCGTGGAAGACTGCTTGCTGAAAAAAAGAAATGTGTGGAAGCAAACTTGTTGAAAGAAAGAAATGCGTGGAAGACCACTTGTCGAAAGAAAGAAATGTGTGGAAGGGAGCTTTCTGAAAGAACGAAATGTGTGGAAGGCAGCTTGCTGAAAGAACAAAATGCGTGGAAGGCAGCTTGCTGAAAGAAAGAAATGTGCGGAAGGTAGTTTGCTGAAAGAAAGAAATGCGTAACAGGTAGTTTGCTGAAAGAACGAAATGGGTGGAAGGCCATTGGCTGAAAGAATGAAATGCGTGGAAGGGAGCTTGATGAAAGAAAGAAATGTGTGGAAGACTGCATGCTGAAAGTAAGAAATGCGTGGAAGGGAGCTTGCTGAAAGAAAGAAATGCGTGGAAGACTGCTGAAAATTGAAATGCGTGGAAGGTAGCTTGCTGAAAGAAAGAAATGTTTGGAAGGGAGCTTGCTGAAAGAAAGAAATGCGTGGAAGACTGCTTGCTGAAAAAAAGAAATGCGTGGAAGGTAGCTTGTTGAAAGTCAGAAATGCGTGGAAGACCGCTTGCTGAAAGAAAGAAATCCGTGGAAGGCACCTTGCTGGTAGAAAGAAATGCGTGGAAGGCAGCTTGCTGAAAGAAAGAAATGTGTGAAAGAAAGCTTGCTCAAAGAAAGAAATGCATGGAAGGCAGCATGCACATTGAAAGAAATGCATGGAAGGTAGCTTGCTGAAAGAACGAAATGCGTGGAAGGCATCTTGCTGAAAGGAAGAAATGGGCGGAAGGCGCTGGCTGTAACAAAGAAATGCATGGAAGACCGCATGCTGAAAGAAAGAAATGCGTGTAAGGGAGCTTTCTGAAAGAAAGAAATGCGTGGAAGGTAGCTTGCAGAAAGAAAGAAATTTGTGGAAGGGAGCTTGCTGAAAGAAAGAAATGCGTGGAAGACCGCTTGCTGAAAGAAAGAAATTCGTGGAAGGCACCTTGCTGAAACAAAGAAATGTGTGGAAGGCAGCTTGCTGAAAGAAAGAAATGCGTGGAAGACCCCTTTTCGAAAGAACCAAATGTGTGGAAGTGAGCTTGCTGAAAGAAGGAAATGCGTGGAAGGTAGCTTGCTGAAAGAAAGAAATGCGTGGAAGACCGCTTGTCGAAAGAAAGAAATGCGTGGAAGGCACGTTGCTGAAAGAAAGAAATGGGTGGAAGGTAGTTTGCTGAAGAACGAAAATGTGTGGAAGACTGCTTGCTGAAATAAAGAAATGTGTGTAAGGCAGCTTGCTGAAAGAAAGAAATGTGTGGAAGGAATCTTGCTGAGAGAAAGAAATGCGTGGAAGACCGCTTGTCGAAAAAAAGAAATGTGCGGAAGGGAGCTTGGTGATAGAAAGAAATGCGTGGAAGGTAGCTTGCTGAAAGAAAGAAATGCATGGAAGGCAGCTTGCTGAAAGAAAGAAATGTGTGAAAGAAAGCTTGCTCAAAGAAAGAAATGCATGGAAGGCAGCTTGCACAATGAAAGAAATGCATGGAAGGTAGCTTGCTGAAAGAACGAAATGCGTGGAAGGCATCTTGCTGAAAGGAAGAAATGGGCGGAAGGCCCTGGCTGTAACAAAGAAATGCATGGAAGACCGCATGCTGAAAGAAAGAAATGCGTGTAAGGGAGCTTTCTGAAAGAAAGAAATGCGTGGAAGACTGCTTGCTGAAAAAAAGAAATGCTTGGAAGGTAGCTTGCAGAAAGAAAGAAATTTGTGGAAGGGAGCTTGCTGAAAGAAAGAAATGCGTGGAAGAGCGCTTGCTGAAAGAAAGAAATTCGTGGAAGGCACCTTGCTGAAACAAAGAAATGTGTGGAAGGCAGCTTGCTGAAAGAAAGAAATGCATGGAAGACCGCTTTTCGAAAGAAACAAATGTGTGGAAGTGAGCTTGCTGAAAGAAAGAAATGCGTGGAAGGTAGCTTGCTGAAAGAAAGAAATGCGTGGAAGACCGCTTGTCGAAAGAAAGAAATGCGTGGAAGGCACCTTGCTGAAAGAAAGAAATGGGTGGAAGGTAGTTTGCTGAAAGAACGAAAATGTGTGGAAGACTGCTTTCTGAATGAAAGAAATGCATGTAAGGGAGCTTGCTCAAAGAAAGAAATGCGTGGAAGACCACTTGTCCAAAGAAAGAAATGTGTGGAAGCGAACTTGTTGAAAGAAAGAAATGCGTGGAAGACCGCTTGCTGAAAGAAAGAAATGTGTTGAAGGTAGCTTGCTCAAAGAAAGAAATGCGTGGAAGACTGCTTGCTGAAAAAAAGGACTGCGCGGAAGTGAGCTTGCTGAAAGAAAGAAATGTGTGGAAGGCAGCTTGCTGAAAGAAAGAAATGTGTGGAAGGTAGTTTGCTGAAAGAAAGAAATGCGTGAAAGGTAGTTTGCTGAAAGAACGAAATGCGTGGAAGGCATCTTGCTGAAAGGATGAAATGGGTGGAAGGCCATTGGCTGAAAGAAAGAAATGCATGGAAGACTGCATGCTGAAAGAATGAAATGCGTGGAAGGGAGCTTGCTGAAAGAAAGAAATGCATGGAAGACTGCATGCTGAAAGAATGAAATGCGTGGAAGGAAGCTTGCTGAAAGAAAGAAATGCATGTAAGACTGCTTTCTGAAAGAAAGAAATGCGTGGAAGGGAGCTTGCTGAAATAGAGAAATGTGTGGAAGACTGCTTGCTAAAAAAAGAAATCCGTGGAAGGTAGCTTGCTGAAAGAAAGAAATGCGTGGAAGGGAGCTTTCTGAAAGAAAGAAATGTGTGGAAGCAGCTTGCTGAAAGAAATGTGTGGAGGACTGCTTGCTGATAGAACGAAATGTGTGGAAGGCATCTTGCTGAAAGGAAGAAATGGGTCTAAGGCCGCTGGCTAAAAGAAAGAAATACGTGGAAGACTGCATGCTGAAAGAAAGAAATGCGTGGAAGGGAGCTTGCTGAAAGAAAGAAATGCGTGGAAGACTGCTGAAAAATGAAATGCGTGGAAGGTAGCTTGCTGAAAGAAAGAAATGTTTGGAAGGGAGCTTGCTGAAAGAAAGAAATGCGTGGAAGACTGCTTGCTGAAAAAAAGAAATGCGTGGAAGGTAGCTTGTTGAAAGTCAGAAATGCGTGGAAGACCGCTTGCTGAAAGAAAGAAATCCGTGGAAGGCACCTTGCTGGAAGAAAGAAATGCGTGGAAGGCAGCTTGCTGAAAGAAAGAAATGCGTGGAAGACCGCTTGTCGAAAGAAACAAATGTGTGGAAGGGAGCTTGCTGAAAGAAAGAAATGAATGTAAAGTAGCTTGCTGAAAGAAAGAAATGCGTGGAAGACCGCTTGTCAAAAGAAAGAAATGTGTGGAAGGGAGCCTACTGAAAGAAAGAAATGAGTGGAAGGTAGTTTGCTGAAAGAACGAAATGCTTGAAAGGCAGCTTGCTGAAAGTAAGAAATGCATGGAAGGTAGTTTGCTAAAAGAACGAAATGCATTGAAGGCATCTTGCTGAAAGAAAGACATGGGTGGAAGGCCGCTGGCTGAAAGAAAGAAATGTGTGGAAGACCGCTTGCTGAAAGAAAGAAATGCATGAAAGGTAGCTTGCTGAAAGAAAGAAATGCGTGGAAGCCTGCTTGCTGAAAAAAAGAAATGCATGGAAGTGAGCTTGCTGAAAGAAAGAAATGCGTGGAAGACCGCTTTCTCAAAGAAAGAAATGCATGGAAGGGAGCTTGCTCAAAGAAAGAAATGCATGTAAGATAACTTATCGAAAGAAAGAAATTTGTGGAAGGGAGCTTGCTGAAAGAAAGAAATGCGTGGAAGTCCGCTTGTCGAAAGAAAGAAATGTGTGGAAGGGAGCTTTCTGAAAGAGCTTTCTGAAAGAACGAAATGTGTGGAAGGCAGCTTGCTGAAAGAACGAAATGCGTGAAAGGCAGTTTGCTGAAAGAAAGAAATGTGTGGAAGGTAGTTGCTGAAAGAACGAAATGCGTGGAAGGCAGCTTGCTGAAAGAAAGAAATGCGTGGAAGGTAGTTTGCTGAAAGATTGAAATTCGTGGAAGGCATCTTGCTGAAAGGAAGAAATGCGTGGAAGGCCCTGGCTGTAACAAAGAAATGCATGGAAGACCGCATGCTGAAAGAAAGAAATGCATGGAAGGGAGCTTTCTGAAAGAAAGAAATGCGTGGAAGACTGATTGCTGAAAAAAAGAAATGCGTGGAAGGTAGCTTGCAGAAAGAAAGAAATTCGTGGAAGGGAGCTTGCTGAAAGAAAGAAATGCGTGGAAGACTGCTTGCTGAAAAAAAGAAATGCGTGGAAGGTAGCTTGCTGAAAGAAAGAAATGCGTGGAAGACCGCTTGCTGAAAGAAAGAAATGCGTGGAAAGCACCTTGCTGAAAGACAGAAATGCGTGGAAGGCAGCTTGCTGAAAGAAAAAATGCGTGGAAGACTGCTTGCTGAAAGAAAGAAATGCGTGGAAGACTGCTTGTCAAAAGAAACAAATGTCTGGAAGGGAGCTTTCTGAAAGAAAGAAATGCGTGGAAGGCAGCTTGCTGAAAGAAAGAAATGCATGGAAGACCACTTGTAGAAAGAAAGAAATGCGTGGAAGGTAACTTGCTGAAAGAAAGAAATGCATGGAAGGTAGCTTGCTGAAAGAAAGAAATGCGTGGAAGGCAGCTTGTTGAAAGAAAGAAATGTGTGGAAGGGAGCTTGCTCAAAGAAAGAAATGCATGGAAGGTAGCTTGCTTAAATAAAGAAATGCGTGGAAGGCAGCTTGCTGAAAGAAAGAATTGTTTGAAAGAAAGTTTGCTCATAGAAAGAAATGCATGGAAGGCAGCTTGCTCAAAGAAAGAAATGCATGGAAGACTGCTTGTCGAAAGAAAGAAATGTGTGGAAGGGAGCTTGCTGAAAGAAAGAAATGCATGGAAGACCACTTGTCGAAAGAAAGAAATGTGTGGAAGGCAGCTTTCTGAAAGAGAGAAATGTGCAGAAGGAATCTTGCTGAAAGAAAGAAATGCATGGAAGACTGCTTGTCGAAAGAAAGAAATGTGTGGAAGGGAGCTTGCTGAAAGAAAGAAAGAAATGCATGGAAGACCACTTGTCGAAAGAAAGAAATGTGTGGAAGGCAGCTTTCTGAAAGAGAGAAATGTGCAGAAGGAATCTTGCTGAAAGAAAGAAATGCATGGAAGACCGCTTGTCGAAAGAAAGAAATGTGTGGAAGGGAGCTTGCTGAAAGAAAGAAATGCTTGGAAGGTAGTTGCTGAAAGAAAGAAATGCGTGGAAGGTAGCTTGCAGAAAGAAAGAAATGCGTGGAAGGTAGCTTGCTGAAAGAAAGAAATGCAAGGAAAGACTGCTTGCTGAAAAAAAGAAATGTGTGGAAGGTAGCTTGCTGAAAGAAAGAAATGCGCGGAAGACCGCTTGCTGAAAGATAGAAATGCGTGGAAGGCACCTTGCTGAAAGAAAGAAATGCGTGGAAGGCAGCTTGCAAAAAGAAAAAAATGCGTGGAAGACCGCTTGCTGAAAGAAAGAAATGCATGGAAGACCGCTTGTCAAAAGAAACAAACATGTGGAAGGGAGCTTGCTGAAAGAAAGAAATGCATGGAAGGCAGCTTGCTGAAAGAAAGAAATGCGTGGAAGACGACTTGTTGAAAGAAAGAAATGCGTGGAAGGCTTGCTGAAAGAAAAAAATGCGTCGAAGGCAGCTTGTTGAAAGAAAGAAATGTGTGGAAGGGAGCTTGCTCAAAAGAAATGCATGGAAGGTAGCTTGCTTAAATAAAGAAATGCGTGGAAGGCAGCTTGCTCAAAGAAAGAAATGCGTGGAAGACTGCTTGTCGAAAGAAAGAAATGTGTGGAAGGGAGCTTGCTGAAAGAAAGAAATGCATGGAAGACCACTTGTCGAAAGAAAGAAATGTGTGGAAGAGAGCTTGTTCAAAGAAAGAAATGTGTCGAAGTCAGCTTGCTGAAAGAGAGAAATGTGCAGAAGGAGTCTTGCTGAAAGAAAGAAATGCATGGAAGACCGCTTGTCGGAAGAAAGAAATCTGTGGAAGGGAGCTTGCTGAAAGAAAGAAATGCTTGGAAGGTAGTTGATGAAAGAAAGAAATGCGTGGAAGGTCGCTTGCAGAAAGAAAGAAATTCGTGGAAGGGAGCTCGCTGAAAGAAAGAAATGCACGGAAGACTGCTTGCCCAAAAAAAGAAATGCGTGGAAGGTAGCTTGCTGAAAGAAAGAAATGCGTGGAAGACCGCTTGCTGAAAGAAAGAAATGCGTGGAAGGGACCTTGCTGAAAGAAAGAAATATGTGGAAGGCAGCTTGCTGAAAGAAAAAATGCGTGGAAGACCGCTTGCTGAAAGAAAGAAATGCATGGAAGACCGCTTGTCAAAAGAAACAAATGTGTGGAAGGGAGCTTGCTGAAAGAAAGAAATGCATGGAAGGCAGCTTGCTGAAAGAAAGAAATGCGTGGAAGACCACTTGTCGAAAGAAAGAAATGCGTGGAAGGGATCTTGCTGAAAGAAAGAAATGCGTGGAAGGTAGCTTGCTGAAAGAAAGAAATGCGTGGAAGGCAGCTTGTTGAAAGAAAGAAATGTGTGGAAGGGAGCTTGCTCAAAGAAAGAAATGCATGAAAGGTAGCTTGCTTAAATAATGAAATGCGTGGAAGGAAGCTTGCTGAAAGAAAGAATTCTTTGAAAGAAAGCTTGCTCATAGAAAGAAATGCGTGGAAGGCAGCTTGCTCAAAGAAAGAAATGCGTGGAAGGTAGCTTGCTCAAAGAACGAAATGCGTGGAAGATAGCTTGTTGAAAGAAAGAAATGCATGGAAGACCACTTGTCGAAAGAAAGAAATGTGTGGAAGTGAGCTTGTTGAAAGAAAGAAATGTGTCAAAGGCAGCTTGCTGAAAGAGAGAAATGTGCGGAAGGAATCTTGCTGAAAGATAGAAATGCGTGGAAAACCGCTTTTCGAAAGAAAGAAATGTGTGGAAGGGAGCTTGCAGAAAGAAAGAAATGCGTGGAAGACCACTTGTCGAAAGAAAGAAATGTGTGGAAGGGAGCTTGTTGAAAGAAAGAAATGTGTGTAAGGCATCTTGCTGAAAGAAAGAAATGTGTGGAGGGAATCTTGCTGAAAGAAAGAAATGCGTGGAAGACCGCTTGTCGAAAGAAACAAATGTGTGTAAGGGAGCTTGCTGAAAGAAAGAAATGCATGGAAGGCAGCTTGCTGAAAGAAAGAAATGCGTGGAAGACCACTTTTCGAAAGAAAGAAATGCGTGGAAGGGATCTTGCTGAAAGAAAGAAATGCGTGGAAGGTAGCTTGCTGAAAGAAAGAAATGCGTGGAAGGCAGCTTGTTGAAAGAAAGAAATGTGTGGAAGGGAGCTTGCTCAAAGTAAGAAATGCATGGAAGGTAGCTTGCTTAAATAAAGAAATGCGTGGAAGGCAGCTTGCTGAAAGAAAGAATTGTTTGAAAGAAAGCTTGCTCATAGAAAGAAATTCGTGGAAGGCAGCTTGCTCAAAGAAAGAAATGCATGGAAGGTAGCTTGCTGAAAGAACGAAATGCGTGGAAGAGAGCTTGCTGAAAGAAAGAAATGCATGGAAGACCACTTGTCGAAAGAAAGAAATGTGTGGAAGGGAGCTTGTTGAAATAAAGAAATGTGTCGAAGGCAGCTTGCTGAAAGAGAGAAATGTGCGGAAGGAATATTGCTGAAAGATAGAAATGCGTGGAAAACTGCTTTTCGAAAAAAAGAAATGTGTGGAAGGGAGCTTGCAGAAAGAAAGAAATGCGTGGAAGACCACTTGTCGAAAGAAAGAAATGTGTGGAAGGGAGCTTGTTGAAAGAAAGAAATGTGTGTAAGGCAGCTTGCTGAAAGAAAGAAATGTGTGGAAGGAATCTTGCTGAAAGAAAGAAATGCGTGGAAGACCGCTTGTCGAAAGAAACAAATGTGTGGAAGGGAGCTTGCTGAAAGAAAGAAATGCATGGAAGGCAGCTTGCTGAAAGAAAGAAATGCGTGGAAGACCACTTTTCGAAAGAAAGAAATGCGTGGAAGGGATCTTGCTGAAAGAAAGAAATGCGTGGAAGGTAGCTTGCTGAAAGAAAGAAATGCGTGGAAGGCAGCTTGTTGAAAGAAAGAAATGTGTGGAAGGGAGCTTGCTCAAAGTAAGAAATGCAAGGAAGGTAGCTTGCTTAAATAAAGAAATGCGTGGAAGGCAGCTTGCTGAAAGAAAGAATTGTTTGAAAGAAAGCTTGCTCATAGAAAGAAATGCGTGGAAGGCAGCTTGCTCAAAGAAAGAAATGCATGGAAGGTAGCTTGCTGAAAGAACGAAATGCGTGGAAGAGAGCTTGCTGAAAGAAAGAAATGCATGGAAGACCACTTGTCGAAAGAAAGAAATGTGTGGAAGGGAGCTTGTTGAAATAAAGAAATGTGTCGAAGGCAGCTTGCTGAAAGAGAGAAATGTGCGGATGGAATCTTGCTGAAAGAAAGAAATGCATGGAAGACCGCTTGTCGAAAGAAAGAAATGTGTGAAAGGGAGCTTGCTGTAAGAAAGAAATGCTCGGAAGGTAGTTGCTGAAAGAAAGAAATGCGTGGAAGGGAGCTTGCTGAAAGAAAGAAATGCGTGGAAGACTGCTTGTTGAAAGAAAGAAATGTGTGGAAGGGAGCTTGCTGAAAGATAGAAATGTGTGGAAGACCACTTGTCGAAAGAAAGAAATGTGTGGAAGGGAGCTTGTTGAAATAAAGAAATGTGTCGAAGGCAGCTTGCTGAAAGAGAGAAATGTGTGGAAGACCGCTTGTCAAAAGAAACAAACATGTGTAAGGGAGCTTGCTGAAAGAAAGAAATGCATGGAAGACCACTTGCTGAAAGAAAGAAATGCGTGGAAGACCGCTTGTCAAAAGAAACAAACATGTGGAAGGGAGCTTGCTGAAAGAAAGAAATGCATGGAAGGCAGCTTGCTGAAAGAAAGAAATGCGTGGAAGACCACTTGTTGAAAGAAAGAAATGCGTGGAAGGCTTGCTGAAAGAAAGAAATGCGTCGAAGGCAGCTTGTTGAAAGAAAGAAATGTGTGGAAGGGAGCTTGCTCAAAAGAAATGCATGGAAGGTAGCTTGCTTAAATAAAGAAATGCGTGGAAGGCAGCTTGCTCAAAGAAAGAAATGCATGGAAGGCAGCTTGCTGAAAGAAAGAAATGCGTGGAAGACCACTTGTCGAAAGAAAGAAATGCGTGGAAGGGATCTTGCTGAAAGAAAGAAATGCGTGGAAGGTAGCTTGCTGAAAGAAAGAAATGCGTGGAAGGCAGCTTGTTGAAAGAAAGAAATGTGTGGAAGGGAGCTTGCTCAAAGAAAGAAATGCATGAAAGGTAGCTTGCTTAAATAATGAAATGCGTGGAAGGAAGCTTGCTGAAAGAAAGAATTCTTTGAAAGAAAGCTTGCTCATAGAAAGAAATGCGTGGAAGGCAGCTTGCTCAAAGAAAGAAATGCGTGGAAGGTAGCTTGCTCAAAGAACGAAATACGTGGAAGAGAGCTTGTTGAAAGAAAGAAATGCATGGAAGACCACTTGTCGAAAGAAAGAAATGTGTGGAAGGGAGCTTGTTGAAAGAAAGAAATGTGTCAAAGGCAGCTTGCTGAAAGAGAGAAATGTGCGGAAGGAATCTTGCTGAAAGATAGAAATGTGTGGAAAACCGCTTTTCGAAAGAAAGAAATGTGTGGAAGGGAGCTTGCAGAAAGAAAGAAATGCATGGAAGACCACTTGTCGAAAGAAAGAAATGTGTGGAAGGGAGCTTGTTGAAAGAAAGAAATGTGTGTAAGGCATCTTGCTGAAAGAAAGAAATGTGTGGAAGGAATCTTGCTGAAAGAAAGAAATGCGTGGAAGACCGCTTGTCGAAAGAAACAAATGTGTGTAAGGGAGCTTGCTGAAAGAAAGAAATGCATGGAAGGCAGCTTGCTGAAAGAAAGAAATGCGTGGAAGACCACTTTTCGAAAGAAAGAAATGCGTGGAAGGGATCTTGCTGAAAGAAAGAAATGCGTGGAAGGTAGCTTGCTGAAAGAAAGAAATGCGTGGAAGGCAGCTTGTTGAAAGAAAGAAATGTGTGGAAGGGAGCTTGCTCAAAGTAAGAAATGCATGGAAGGTAGCTTGCTTAAATAAAGAAATGCGTGGAAGGCAGCTTGCTGAAAGAAAGAATTGTTTGAAAGAAAGCTTGCTCATAGAAAGAAATGCGTGGAAGGCAGCTTTGCTCAAAGAAAGAAATGCATGGAAGGTAGCTTGCTGAAAGAACGAAATGCGTGGAAGAGAGCTTGCTGAAAGAAAGAAATGCATGGAAGACCACTTGTCGAAAGAAAGAAATGTGTCGAAGGGAGCTGGTTGAAATAAAGAAATGTGTCGAAGGCAGCTTGCTGAAAGAGAGAAATGTGCGGAAGGAATATTGCTGAAAGATAGAAATGCGTGGAAAACCGCTTTTCGAAAAAAAGAAATGTGTGGAAAGGAGCTTGCAGAAAGAAAGAAATGCGTGGAAGACCACTTGTCGAAAGAAAGAAATGTGTGGAAGGGAGCTTGTTGAAAGAAAGAAATGTGTGTAAGGCAGCTTGCTGAAAGAAAGAAATGTGTGGAAGGAATCTTGCTGAAAGAAAGAAATGCGTGGAAGACCGCTTGTCGAAAGAAACAAATGTGTGGAAGGGAGCTTGCTGAAAGAAAGAAATGCATGGAAGGCAGCTTGCTGAAAGAAAGAAATGCGTGGAAGACCACTTTTCGAAAGAAAGAAATGCGTGGAAGGGATCTTGCTGAAAGAAAGAAATGCGTGGAAGGTAGCTTGCTGAAAGAAAGAAATGCGTGGAAGGCAGCTTGTTGAAAGAAAGAAATGTGTGGAAGGGAGCTTGCTCAAAGTAAGAAATGCAAGGAAGGTAGCTTGCTTAAATAAAGAAATGCGTGGAAGGCAGCTTGCTGAAAGAAAGAATTGTTTGAAAGAAAGCTTGCTCATAGAAAGAAATGCGTGGAAGGCAGCTTGCTCAAAGAAAGAAATGCATGGAAGGTAGCTTGCTGAAAGAACGAAATGCGTGGAAGAGAGCTTGCTGAAAGAAAGAAATGCATGGAAGACCACTTGTCGAAAGAAAGAAATGTGTGGAAGGGAGCTTGTTGAAATAAAGAAATGTGTCGAAGGCAGCTTGCTGAAAGAGAGAAATGTGCGGATGGAATCTTGCTGAAAGAAAGAAATGCATGGAAGACCGCTTGTCGAAAGAAAGAAATGTGTGAAAGGGAGCTTGCTGTAAGAAAGAAATGCTCGGAAGGTAGTTGCTGAAAGAAAGAAATGCGTGGAAGGGAGCTTGCTGAAAGAAAGAAATGCGTGGAAGACTGCTTGTTGAAAGAAAGAAATGTGTGGAAGGGAGCTTGCTGAAAGATAGAAATGTGTGGAAGACCACTTGTCGAAAGAAAGAAATGTGTGGAAGGGAGCTTGTTGAAATAAAGAAATGTGTCGAAGGCAGCTTGCTGAAAGAGAGAAATGTGTGGAAGACCGCTTGTCAAAAGAAACAAACATGTGTAAGGGAGCTTGCTGAAAGAAAGAAATGCATGGAAGACCACTTGCTGAAAGAAAGAAATGCGTGGAAGACCGCTTGTCAAAAGAAACAAACATGTGGAAGGGAGCTTGCTGAAAGAAAGAAATGCATGGAAGGCAGCTTGCTGAAAGAAAGAAATGCGTGGAAGACCACTTGTTGAAAGAAAGAAATGCGTGGAAGGCTTGCTGAAAGAAAGAAATGCGTCGAAGGCAGCTTGTTGAAAGAAAGAAATGTGTGGAAGGGAGCTTGCTCAAAAGAAATGCATGGAAGGTAGCTTGCTTAAATAAAGAAATGCGTGGAAGGCAGCTTGCTCAAAGAAAGAAATGCATGGAAGGCAGCTTGCTGAAAGAAAGAAATGCGTGGAAGACCACTTGTCGAAAGAAAGAAATGCGTGGAAGGGATCTTGCTGAAAGAAAGAAATGCGTGGAAGGTAGCTTGCTGAAAGAAAGAAATGCGTGGAAGGCAGCTTGTTGAAAGAAAGAAATGTGTGGAAGGGAGCTTGCTCAAAGAAAGAAATGCATGAAAGGTAGCTTGCTTAAATAATGAAATGCGTGGAAGGAAGCTTGCTGAAAGAAAGAATTCTTTGAAAGAAAGCTTGCTCATAGAAAGAAATGCGTGGAAGGCAGCTTGCTCAAAGAAAGAAATGCGTGGAAGGTAGCTTGCTCAAAGAACGAAATGCGTGGAAGAGAGCTTGTTGAAAGAAAGAAATGCATGGAAGACCACTTGTCGAAAGAAAGAAATGTGTGGAAGGGAGCTTGTTGAAAGAAAGAAATGTGTCAAAGGCAGCTTGCTGAAAGAGAGAAATGTGCGGAAGGAATCTTGCTGAAAGATAGAAATGCGTGGAAAACCGCTTTTCGAAAGAAAGAAATGTGTGGAAGGGAGCTTGCAGAAAGAAAGAAATGCATGGAAGACCACTTGTCGAAAGAAAGAAATGTGTGGAAGGGAGCTTGTTGAAAGAAAGAAATGTGTGTAAGGCATCTTGCTGAAAGAAAGAAATGTGTGGAAGGAATCTTGCTGAAAGAAAGAAATGCGTGGAAGACCGCTTGTCGAAAGAAACAAATGTGTGTAAGGGAGCTTGCTGAAAGAAAGAAATGCATGGAAGGCAGCTTGCTGAAAGAAAGAAATGCGTGGAAGACCACTTTTCGAAAGAAAGAAATGCGTGGAAGGGATCTTGCTGAAAGAAAGAAATGCGTGGAAGGTAGCTTGCTGAAAGAAAGAAATGCGTGGAAGGCAGCTTGTTGAAAGAAAGAAATGTGTGGAAGGGAGCTTGCTCAAAGTAAGAAATGCATGGAAGGTAGCTTGCTTAAATAAAGAA
The DNA here is from genome assembly GCF_040938575.1 of Ambystoma mexicanum. Lineage (NCBI taxonomy): Eukaryota > Metazoa > Chordata > Amphibia > Caudata > Ambystomatidae > Ambystoma > Ambystoma mexicanum. Next base: position 605,884,359 of record NC_090922.1, read on the forward strand.
ATGCGTGGAAGGCAGCTTGCTGAAAGAAAGAATTGTTTGAAAGAAAGCTTGCTCATAGAAAGAAATGCGTGGAAGGCAGCTTGCTCAAAGAAAGAAATGCATGGAAGGTAGCTTGCTGAAAGAACGAAATGCGTGGAAGAGAGCTTGCTGAAAGAAAGAAATGCATGGAAGACCACTTGTCAAAAGAAAGAAATGTGTGGAAGGGAGCTGGTTGAAATAAAGAAATGTGTCGAAGGCAGCTTGCTGAAAGAGAGAAATGTGCGGAAGGAATATTGCTGAAAGATAGAAATGCGTGGAAAACCGCTTTTCGAAAAAAAGAAATGTGTGGAAGGGAGCTTGCAGAAAGAAAGAAATGCGTGGAAGACCACTTGTCGAAAGAAAGAAATGTGTGGAAGGGAGCTTGTTGAAAGAAAGAAATGTGTGTAAGGCAGCTTGCTGAAAGAAAGAAATGTGTGGAAGGAATCTTGCTGAAAGAAAGAAATGCGTGGAAGACCGCTTGTCGAAAGAAACAAATGTGTGGAAGGGAGCTTGCTGAAAGAAAGAAATGCATGGAAGGCAGCTTGCTGAAAGAAAGAAATGTGTGGAAGACCACTTTTCGAAAGAAAGAAATGCGTGGAAGGGATCTTGCTGAAAGAAAGAAATGCGTGGAAGGTAGCTTGCTGAAAGAAAGAAATGCGTGGAAGGCAGCTTGTTGAAAGAAAGAAATGTGTGGAAGGGAGCTTGCTCAAAGTAAGAAATGCAAGGAAGGTAGCTTGCTTAAATAAAGAAATGCGTGGAAGGCAGCTTGCTGAAAGAAAGAATTGTTTGAAAGAAAGCTTGCTCATAGAAAGAAATGCGTGGAAGGTAGCTTGCTGAAAGAACGAAATGCGTGGAAGAGAGCTTGCTGAAAGAAAGAAATGCATGGAAGAACACTTGTCGAAAGAAAGAAATGTGTGGAAGGGAGCTTGTTGAAATAAAGAAATGTGTCGAAGGCAGCTTGCTGAAAGAGAGAAATGTGCGGATGGAATCTTGCTGAAAGAAAGAAATGCATGGAAGACCGCTCGTCGAAAGAAAGAAATGTGTGAAAGGGAGCTTGCTGTAAGAAAGAAATGCTCGGAAGGTAGTTGCTGAAAGAAAGAAATGCGTGGAAGGGAGCTTGCTGAAAGAAAGAAATGCGTGGAAGACTGCTTGTTGAAAGAAAGAAATGTGTGGAAGGGAGCTTGCTGAAAGATAGAAATGTGTGGAAGACCACTTGTCGAAAGAAAGAAATGTGTGGAAGGGAGCTTGTTGAAATAAAGAAATGTGTCGGAGGCAGCTTGCTGAAAGAGAGAAATGTGTGGAAGACCGCTTGTCAAAAGAAACAAACATGTGGAAGGGAGCTTGCTGAAAGAAAGAAATGCATGGAAGACCACTTGCTGAAAGAAAGAAATGCGTGGAAGACCGCTTGTCAAAAGAAACAAACATGTGGAAGGGAGCTTGCTGAAAGAAAGAAATGCATGGAAGGCAGCTTGCTGAAAGAAAGAAATGCGTGGAAGACCACTTGTTGAAAGAAAGAAATGCGTGGAAGGCTTGCTGAAAGAAAGAAATGCGTCGAAGGCAGCTTGTTGAAAGAAAGAAATGTGTGGAAGAGAGCTTGTTGAAAGAAAGAAATGTGTCGAAGGCAGCTTGCTGAAAGAGAGAAATGTGCAGATGAAGTCTTGCTGAAAGAAAGAAATGCATGAAAGACCGCTTGTCAAAAGAAACAAACATGTGGAAGGGAGCTTGCTGAAAGAAAGAAATGCATGGAAGACCGCTTGCTGAAAGAAAGAAATGCGTGGAAGACCGCTTGTCAAAAGAAACAAACATGTGGAAGGGAGCTTGCTGAAAAAAAGAAATGCGTGGAAGGTAGCTTGCTGAAAGAAAGAAATGCGTGGAAGACCGCTTGCTGAAAGAAAGAAATGCGTGGAAGACCGCTTGTCGAAAGAAAGAAATGTGTGGAAGGGAGCTTGCTGAAAGAAAGAAATGCATGGAAGACCACTTGTCGAAAGAAAGAAATGTGTGGAAGAGAGCTTGTTGAAAGAAAGAAATGTGTCGAAGGCAGCTTGCTGAAAGAGAGAAATGTGCAGATGAAGTCTTGCTGAAAGAAAGAAATGCATGAAAGACCGCTTGTCAAAAGAAACAAACATGTGGAAGGGAGCTTGCTGAAAGAAAGAAATGCATGGAAGACCGCTTGCTGAAAGAAAGAAATGCGTGGAAGACCGCTTGTCAAAAGAAACAAACATGTGGAAGGGAGCTTGCTGAAAAAAAGAAATGCGTGGAAGGTAGCTTGCTGAAAGAAAGAAATGCGTGGAAGACCGCTTGCTGAAAGAAAGAAATCCGTGGAAGGGACCTTGCTGAAAAAAAGAAATACATGGAAGGCAGCTTGCTGAAAGAAAAAATGCGTGGAAGCCCGCTTGCTGAAAGAAAGAAATGCATGGAAGACCGCTTGTCAAAAGAAACAAATGTGTGGAAGGGAGCTTGCTGAAAGAAAGAAATGCATGGAAGGCAGCTTGCTGAAAGAAAGAAATGCGTGGAAGACCACTTGTCGAAAGAAAGAAATGCGTGGAAGGGATCTTGCTGAAAGAAAGAAATGCGTGGAAGGTAGCTTGCTGAAAGAAAGAAATGCGTGGAAGGCAGCTTGTTGAAAGAAAGAAATGTGTGGAAGGGAGCTTTCTGAAAGAAAGAAATGCGTGGAAGACTGCTTGTTGAAAGAAAGAAATGTGTGGAAGGGAGCTTGCTGAAAGATAGAAATGTGTGGAAGACCTCTTGTCGAAAGAAAGAAATGTGTGGAAGGGAGCTTGCAGAAAGAAAGAAATGCGTGGAAGACCGCTTGTCGAAAGCAAGAAATGTGTGGAAGGGAGCTTGTTGAAATAAAGAAATGTGTGTAAGGCAGCTTGCTGAAAGAAAGAAATGTGTGGAAGGAATCTTGCTGAGAGAAAGAAATGCGTGGAAGACCGCTTGTCGAAAAAAAGAAATGTGCGGAAGGGAGCTTGGTGAAAGAAAGAAATGCGTGGAAGGTAGCTTGCTGAAAGAAAGAAATGCATGGAAGGCAGCTTGCTGAAAGAAAGAAATGTGTGAAAGAAAGCTTGCTCAAAGAAAGAAATGCATGGAAGGCAGCTTGCACAATCAAAGAAATGCATGGAAGGTAGCTTGCTGAAAGAACGAAATGCGTCGAAGGCATCTTGCTGAAAGGAAGAAATGGGCGGAAGGCCCTGGCTGTAACAAAGAAATGCATGGAAGACCGCATGCTGAAAGAAAGAAATGCGTGTAAGGGAGCTTTCTGAAAGAAAGAAATGCGTGGAAGACTGCTTGCTGAAAAAAAGAAATGCGTGGATGGTAGCTTGCAGAAAGAAAGACATTTGTGGAAGGGAGCTTGCTGAAAGAAAGAAATGCGTGGAAGACCGCTTGCTGAAAGAAAGAAATTCGTGGAAGGCACCTTGCTGAAACAAAGAAATGTGTGGAAGGCAGCTTGCTGAAAGAAAGAAATGCGTGGAAGACCGCTTTTCGAAAGAAACAAATGTGTGGAAGTGAGCTTGCTGAAAGAAAGAAATGCGTGGAAGGTAGCTTGCTGAAAGAAAGAAATGCGTGGAAGACCGCTTGTCGAAAGAAAGAAATGCGTGGAAGGCACCTTGCTGAAAGAAAGAAATGGGTGGAAGGTAGTTTGCTGAAAGAACGAAAATGTGTGGAAGACTGCTTCCTGAATGAAAGAAATGCATGTAAGGGAGCTTGCTCAAAGAAAGAAATGCGTGGAAGACCACTTGTCCAAAGAAAGAAATGTGTGGAAGCGAACTTGTTGAAAGAAAGAAATGCATGGAAGACCGCTTGCTGAAAGAAAGAAATGTGTTGAAGGTAGCTTGCTCAAAGAAAGAAATGCGTGGAAGACTGCTTGCTGAAAAAAAGAACTGCGCGGAAGTGAGCTTGCTGAAAGAAAGAAATGCGTGGAAGACCGCTTGCTGAATGAAAGAAATGCATGGAAGGGAGCTAGCTCAAAGAAAGAAATGGGTGGAAGATCACTTGTCGAAAGAAAGAAATGTGTGGAAGGGAGCTTTCTGAAAGAACAAAATGTGTGGAAGGCAGCTTGCTGAAAGAACGAAATGCATGGAAGGCATCTTGCTGAAAGAAAGAAATGTGTGGAAGGTAGTTTGCTGAAAGAAAGAAATGCGTGAAAGGTAGTTTGCTGAAGGAACGAAATGCGTGGAAGGCATCTTGCTGAAAGGATGAAATGGGTGGAAGGCCATAGGCTGAAAGAAAGAAATGCATTGAAGACTGCATGCTGAAAGAATGAAATGCGTGGAAGGGAGCTTGCTGAAAGAAAGAAATGCATGGAAGACTGCATGCTGAAAGAATGAAATGCGTGGAAGGGAGCTTGCTGAAAGAAAGAAATGCATGTAAGACTGCTTTCTGAAAGAAAGAAATGCGTGGAAGGGAGCCTGCTGAAATAGAGAAATGTGTGGAAGACTGCTTGCTAAAAAAAGAAATGCGTGGAAGGTAGCTTGCTGAAAGAAAGAAATGCGTGGGAGGAAGTTTTCTGAAAGAAAGAAATGTGTGGAAGCAGCTTGCTGAAAGAAAGAAATGGGTGGAAGGTAGTTTGCTGAAAGAACGAAAATGTGTGGAAGACTGCTTCCTGAATGAAAGAAATGCATGTAAGGGAGCTTGCTCAAAGAAAGAAATGCGTGGAAGACCACTTGTCCAAAGAAAGAAATGTGTGGAAGCGAACTTGTTGAAAGAAAGAAATGCGTGGAAGACCGCGTGCTGAAAGAAAGAAATGTGTTGAAGGTAGCTTGCTCAAAGAAAGAAATGCGTGGAAGACTGCTTGCTGAAAAAAAGAACTGTGCGGAAGTGAGCTTGCTGAAAGAAAGAAATGCGTGGAAGGGAGCTCGCTCAAAGAAAGAAATGCGTGGAAGATCACTTGTCGAAAGAAAGAAATGTGTGGAAGGGAGCTTTCTGAAAGAACAAAATGTGTGGAAGGCAGCTTGCTGAAAGAACGAAATGCATGGAAGGCATCTTGCTGAAAGAAAGAAATGTGTGGAAGGTAGTTTGCTGAAAGAAAGAAATGCGTGAAAGGTAGTTTGCTGAAAGAACGAAATGCGTGGAAGGCATCTTGCTGAAAGGATGAAATGGGTGGAAGGCCATAGGCTGAAAGAAAGAAATGCATTGAAGACTGCATGCTGAAAGAATGAAATGCGTGGAAGGGAGCTTGCTGAAAGAAAGAAATGCATGGAAGACTGCATGCTGAAAGAATGAAATGCGTGGAAGGGAGCTTGCTGAAAGAAAGAAATGCATGTAAGACTGCTTTCTGAAAGAAAGAAATGCGTGGAAGGGAGCCTGCTGAAATAGAGAAATGTGTGGAAGACTGCTTGCTAAAAAAAGAAATGCGTGGAAGGTAGCTTGCTGAAAGAAAGAAATGCGTGGAAGGGAGTTTTCTGAAAGAAAGAAATGTGTGGAAGCAGCTTGCTGAAATAAATGTGTCGAGGACTGCTTGCTGATAGAACCAAATGTGTGGAAGATAGTTTGCTGAAAGAAAGAAATGCGTGGAAGTCTGCATGCTGAAAGAAAGAAATGCGTGGAAGGGAGCTTGCTGAAAGAAAGAAATGCGTGGAAGACTGCTGAAAAATGAAATGCGTGGAAGGTAGCTTGCTGAAAGAAAGAAATGTTTGGAAGGGAGCTTGCTGAAAGAAAGAAATGCGTGGAAGACTGCTTGCTGAAAAATAGAAATGCGTGGAAGGTAGCTTGCTGAAAAATAGAAATGCGTGGAAGGTAGCTTGTTGAAAGTCAGAAATGCGTGGAAGACCGCTTGCTGAAAGAAAGAAATCCGTGGAAGGCACCTTGCTGGAAGAAAGAAATGCGTGGAAGGCAGCTTGCTGAAAGAAAGAAATGCGTGGAAGACCGCTTGTCGAAAGAAACAAATGTGTGGAAGGGAGCTTGCTGTAAGAAAGAAATGCATGTAAAGTAGCTTGCTGAAAGAAAGAAATGCGTGGAAGACCGCTTGTCAAAAGAAAGAAATGTGTGGAAGGGAGCCTGCTGAAAGAAAGAAATGAGTGGAAGGTAGTTTTCTGAAAGAACGAAATGCTTGGAAGGCAGCTTGCTGAAAGAAAGACATGCATGGAAGGTAGTTTGCTAAAAGAACGAAATGCATTGAAGGCATCTTGCTGAAAGAAAGACATGGGTGGAAGGCCGCTGGCTGAAAGAAAGAAATGTGTGGAAGACCGCTTGCTGAAAGAAAGAAATGCATGAAAGGTAGCTTGCTGAAAGAAAGAAATGCGTGGAAGCCTGCTTGCTGAAAAAAAGAAATGCGTGGAAGTGAGCTTGCTGAAAGAAAGAAATGCGTGGAAGACCGCTTTCTCAAAGAAAGAAATGCATGGAAGGGAGCTTGCTCAAAGAAAGAAATGCGTGGAAGATCACTTATCGAAAGAAAGAAATTTGTGGAAGGGAGCTTGCTGAAAGAAAGAAATGCGTGGAAGACCGCTTGTCGAAAGAAAGAAATGTGTGGAAGGGAGCTTTCTGAAAGAACGAAATGTGTGGAAGGCAGCTTGCTGAAAGAACGAAATGTGTGAAAGGCAGTTTGCTGAAAGAAAGAAATGTGTGGAAAGTAGTTTGCTGAAAGAACGAAATGCGTGGAAGGCAGCTTGCTGAAAGAAAGAAATGCGTGGAAGGTAGTTTGCTGAAAGAACGAAATTAGTGGAAGGCATGTTGCTGAAAGGAAGAAATGGGTGGAAGGCCCTGGCTGTAACAAAGAAATGCATGGAAGACCGCATGCTGAAAGAAAGAAATGCATGGAAGGGAGCTTTTTGAAAGAAAGAAATGCGTGGAAGACTGCTTGCTGAAAAAAAGAAATGCGTGGAAGGTAGCTTGCAGAAAGAAAGAAATTCGTGGAAGGGAGCTTGCTGAAAGAAAGAAATGCGTGGAAGACTGCTTGCTGAAAAAAAGAAATGCGTGGAAGGTAGCTTGCTGAAAGAAAGAAATGCGTGGAAGACTGCTTGCTGAAAGAAAGAAATGCGTGGAAGACTGCTTGTCAAAAGAAACAAATGTCTGGAAGGGAGCTTGCTGAAAGAAAGAAATGCGTGGAAGGCAGCTTGCTGAAAGAGAGAAATGCATGGAAGACCACTTGTCGAAAGAAAGAAATGCGTGGAAGGGAACTTGCTGAAAGAAAGAAATGCATGGAAGGTAGCTTGCTGAAAGAAAGAAATGCGTGGAAGGCAGCTTGTTGAAAGAAAGAAATGTGTGGAAGGGAGCTTGCTCAAAGAAAGAAATGCATGGAAGGTAGCTTGCTTAAATAAAGAAATGCGTGGAAGGCAGCTTGCTGAAAGAAAGAATTGTTTGAAAGAAAATTTACTCATAGAAAGAAATGCATGGAAGGCAGCTTGCTCAAAGAAAGAAATGCATGGAAGACTGCTTGTCGAAAGAAAGAAATGTGTGGAAGGGAGCGTGCTGAAAGAAAGAAATGCATGGAAGACCACTTGTCGAAAGAAAGAAATGTGTGGAAGGCAGCTTGCTGAAAGAGAGAAATGTGCAGAAGGAATCTTGCTGAAAGAAAGAAATGCATGGAAGACCGCTTGTCGAAAGAAAGAAATGTGTGGAAGGGAGCTTGCTGAAAGAAAGAAATGCTTGGAAGGTAGTTGCTGAAAGAAAGAAATGCGTGGAAGGTAGCTTGCAGAAAGAAAAATTCGTGGAAGGGAGCTTTCTGAAAGAAAGAAATGCATGGAAGACTGTTTGCTGAAAAAAAGAAATGCGTGGAAGGTAGCTTCCTGAAAGAAAGAAATGCGTGGAAGACCGCTTGCTGAAAGATAGAAATGCGTGGAAGGCACCTTGCTGAAAGAAAGAAATGCGTGGAAGGCAGCTTGCAAAAAGAAAAAATGCATGGAAGACCGCTTGCTGAAAGAAAGAAATGCGTGGAAGACCGCTTGTCAAAAGAAACAAATATGTGGAAGGGAGCTTGCTGAAAGAAAGAAATGCATGGAAGGCAGCTTGCTGAAAGAAAGAAATGCGTGGAAGACCGCTTGTTGAAAAAAAGAAATGCGTGGAAGGCTTGCTGAAAGAAAGAAATGCCTGGAAGGCAGCTTGTTGAAAGAAAGAAATGTGTGGAAGGGAGCTTGCTCAAAAGAAATGCATGGAAGGTAGCTTGCTTAAATAAAGAAATGCGTGGAAGGCAGCTTGCTCAAAGAAAGAAATGCGTGGAAGACCGCTTGTCAAAAGAAAGAAATGTGTGGAAGGGAGCCTGCTGAAAGAAAGAAATGAGTGGAAGGTAGTTTTCTGAAAGAACGAAATGCTTGGAAGGCAGCTTGCTGAAAGAAAGACATGCATGGAAGGTAGTTTGCTAAAAGAACGAAATGCATTGAAGGCATCTTGCTGAAAGAAAGACATGGGTGGAAGGCCGCTGGCTGAAAGAAAGAAATGTGTGGAAGACCGCTTGCTGAAAGAAAGAAATGCATGAAAGGTAGCTTGCTGAAAGAAAGAAATGCGTGGAAGCCTGCTTGCTGAAAAAAAGAAATGCGTGGAAGTGAACTTGCTGAAAGAAAGAAATGCGTGGAAGACCGCTTTTTCAAAGAAAGAAATGCATGGAAGGGAGCTTGCTCAAAGAAAGAAATGCGTGGAAGATCACTTATCGAAAGAAAGAAATTTGTGGAAGGGAGCTTGCTGAAAGAAAGAAATGCGTGGAAGACCGCTTGTCGAAAGAAAGAAATGTGTGGAAGGGAGCTTTCTGAAAGAACGAAATGTGTGGAAGGCAGCTTGCTGAAAGAACGAAATGTGTGAAAGGCAGTTTGCTGAAAGAAAGAAATGTGTGGAAAGTAGTTTGCTGAAAGAACGAAATGCGTGGAAGGCAGCTTGCTGAAAGAAAGAAATGCGTGGAAGGTAGTTTGCTGAAAGAACGAAATTAGTGGAAGGCATGTTGCTGAAAGGAAGAAATGGGTGGAAGGCCCTGGCTGTAACAAAGAAATGCATGGAAGACCGCATGCTGAAAGAAAGAAATGCATGGAAGGGAGCTTTCTGAAAGAAAGAAATGCGTGGAAGACTGCTTGCTGAAAAAAAGAAATGCGTGGAAGGTAGCTTGCTGAAAGAAAGAAATGCGTGGAAGACTGCTTGCTGAAAGAAAGAAATGCGTGGAAGACTGCTTGTCAAAAGAAACAAATGTCTGGAAGGGAGCTTGCTGAAAGAAAGAAATGCGTGGAAGGCAGCTTGCTGAAAGAAAGAAATGCATGGAAGACCACTTGTCGAAAGAAAGAAATGCGTGGAAGGGAACTTGCTGAAAGAAAGAAATGCATGGAAGGTAGCTTGCTGAAAGAAAGAAATGCGTGGAAGGCAGCTTGTTGAAAGAAAGAAATGTGTGGAAGGGAGCTTGCTCAAAGAAAGAAATGCATAGAAGGTAGCTTGCTTAAATAAAGAAATGCGTGGAAGGCAGCTTGCTGAAAGAAAGAATTGTTTGAAAGAAAATTTGCTCATAGAAAGAAATGCATGGAAGGCAGCTTTCTCAAAGAAAGAAATGCATGGAAGACTGCTTGTCGAAAGAAAGAAATGTGTGGAAGGGAGCTTGCTGAAAGAAAGAAATGCATGGAAGACCACTTGTCGAAAGAAAGAAATGTGTGGAAGGCAGCTTGCTGAAAGAGAGAAATGTGCAGAAGGAATCTTGCTGAAAGAAAGAAATGCATGGAAGACCGCTTGTCGAAAGAAAGAAATGTGTGGAAGGGAGCTTGCTGAAAGAAAGAAATGCTTGGAAGGTAGTTGCTGAAAGAAAGAAATGCGTGGAAGGTAGCTTGCAGAAAGAAAAATTCGTGGAAGGGAGCTTTCTGAAAGAAAGAAATGCATGGAAGACTGTTTGCTGAAAAAAAGAAATGCGTGGAAGGTAGCTTGCTGAAAGAAAGAAATGCGTGGAAGACCGCTTGCTGAAAGATAGAAATGCGTGGAAGGCACCTTGCTGAAAGAAAGAAATGCGTGGAAGGCAGCTTGCAAAAAGAAAAAATGCGTGGAAGACCGCTTGCTGAAAGAAAGAAATGCGTGGAAGACCGCTTGTCAAAAGAAACAAATATGTGGAAGGGAGCTTGCTGAAAGAAAGAAATGCATGGAAGGCAGCTTGCTGAAAGAAAGAAATGCGTGGAAGACCACTTGTTGAAAAAAAGAAATGCGTGGAAGGCTTGCTGAAAGAAAGAAATGCCTGGAAGGCAGCTTGTTGAAAGAAAGAAATGTGTGGAAGGGAGCTTGCTCAAAAGAAATGCATGGAAGGTAGCTTGCTTAAATAAAGAAATGCGTGGAAGGCAGCTTGCTCAAAGAAAGAAATGCGTGGAAGACCGCTTGTCGAAAGAAAGAAATGTGTGGAAGGGAGCTTCCTGAAAGAAAAAAATGCATGGAAGACCACTTGTCGGAAGAAAGAAATCTGTGGAAGGGAGCTTGCTGAAAGAAAGAAATTCTTGGAAGGTAGTTGTTGAAAGAAAGAAATGCGTGGAAGGTAGCTTTCAGAAAGAAAGAAATTCATGGAAGGGAGCTCGCTGAAAGAAAGAAATGCATGGAAGACTGCTTGCTGAAAGAAAGAAATGCGTGGAAGGTAGTTTGCTGAAAGAACGAAATTAGTGGAAGGCATGTTGCTGAAAGGAAGAAATGGGTGGAAGGCCCTGGCTGTAACAAAGAAATGCATGGAAGACCGCATGCTGAAAGAAAGAAATGCATGGAAGGGAGCTTTCTGAAAGAAAGAAATGCGTGGAAGACTGCTTGCTGAAAAAAAGAAATGCGTGGAAGGTAGCTTGCAGAAAGAAAGAAATTCGTGGAAGGGAGCTTGCTGAAAGAAAGAAATGCGTGGAAGACTGCTTGCTGAAAAAAAGAAATGCGTGGAAGGTAGCTTGCTGAAAGAAAGAAATGCGTGGAAGACTGCTTGCTGAAAGAAAGAAATGCGTGGAAGACTGCTTGTCAAAAGAAACAAATGTCTGGAAGGGAGCTTGCTGAAAGAAAGAAATGCGTGGAAGGCAGCTTGCTGAAAGAGAGAAATGCATGGAAGACCACTTGTCGAAAGAAAGAAATGCGTGGAAGGGAACTTGCTGAAAGAAAGAAATGCATGGAAGGTAGCTTGCTGAAAGAAAGAAATGCGTGGAAGGCAGCTTGTTGAAAGAAAGAAATGTGTGGAAGGGAGCTTGCTCAAAGAAAGAAATGCATGGAAGGTAGCTTGCTTAAATAAAGAAATGCGTGGAAGGCAGCTTGCTGAAAGAAAGAATTGTTTGAAAGAAAATTTACTCATAGAAAGAAATGCATGGAAGGCAGCTTGCTCAAAGAAAGAAATGCATGGAAGACTGCTTGTCGAAAGAAAGAAATGTGTGGAAGGGAGCTTGCTGAAAGAAAGAAATGCATGGAAGACCACTTGTCGAAAGAAAGAAATGTGTGGAAGGCAGCTTGCTGAAAGAGAGAAATGTGCAGAAGGAATCTTGCTGAAAGAAAGAAATGCATGGAAGACCGCTTGTCGAAAGAAAGAAATGTGTGGAAGGGAGCTTGCTGAAAGAAAGAAATGCTTGGAAGGTAGTTGCTGAAAGAAAGAAATGCGTGGAAGGTAGCTTGCAGAAAGAAAAATTCGTGGAAGGGAGCTTTCTGAAAGAAAGAAATGCATGGAAGACTGTTTGCTGAAAAAAAGAAATGCGTGGAAGGTAGCTTGCTGAAAGAAAGAAATGCGTGGAAGACCGCTTGCTGAAAGATAGAAATGCGTGGAAGGCACCTTGCTGAAAGAAAGAAATGCGTGGAAGGCAGCTTGCAAAAAGAAAAAATGCATGGAAGACCGCTTGCTGAAAGAAAGAAATGCGTGGAAGACCGCTTGTCAAAAGAAACAAATATGTGGAAGGGAGCTTGCTGAAAGAAAGAAATGCATGGAAGGCAGCTTGCTGAAAGAAAGAAATGCGTGGAAGACCGCTTGTTGAAAAAAAGAAATGCGTGGAAGGCTTGCTGAAAGAAAGAAATGCCTGGAAGGCAGCTTGTTGAAAGAAAGAAATGTGTGGAAGGGAGCTTGCTCAAAAGAAATGCATGGAAGGTAGCTTGCTTAAATAAAGAAATGCGTGGAAGGCAGCTTGCTCAAAGAAAGAAATGCGTGGAAGACCGCTTGTCAAAAGAAAGAAATGTGTGGAAGGGAGCCTGCTGAAAGAAAGAAATGAGTGGAAGGTAGTTTTCTGAAAGAACGAAATGCTTGGAAGGCAGCTTGCTGAAAGAAAGACATGCATGGAAGGTAGTTTGCTAAAAGAACGAAATGCATTGAAGGCATCTTGCTGAAAGAAAGACATGGGTGGAAGGCCGCTGGCTGAAAGAAAGAAATGTGTGGAAGACCGCTTGCTGAAAGAAAGAAATGCATGAAAGGTAGCTTGCTGAAAGAAAGAAATGCGTGGAAGCCTGCTTGCTGAAAAAAAGAAATGCGTGGAAGTGAACTTGCTGAAAGAAAGAAATGCGTGGAAGACCGCTTTCTCAAAGAAAGAAATGCATGGAAGGGAGCTTGCTCAAAGAAAGAAATGCGTGGAAGATCACTTATCGAAAGAAAGAAATTTGTGGAAGGGAGCTTGCTGAAAGAAAGAAATGCGTGGAAGACCGCTTGTCGAAAGAAAGAAATGTGTGGAAGGGAGCTTTCTGAAAGAACGAAATGTGTGGAAGGCAGCTTGCTGAAAGAACGAAATGTGTGAAAGGCAGTTTGCTGAAAGAAAGAAATGTGTGGAAAGTAGTTTGCTGAAAGAACGAAATGCGTGGAAGGCAGCTTGCTGAAAGAAAGAAATGCGTGGAAGGTAGTTTGCTGAAAGAACGAAATTAGTGGAAGGCATGTTGCTGAAAGGAAGAAATGGGTGGAAGGCCCTGGCTGTAACAAAGAAATGCATGGAAGACCGCATGCTGAAAGAAAGAAATGCATGGAAGGGAGCTTTCTGAAAGAAAGAAATGCGTGGAAGACTGCTTGCTGAAAAAAAGAAATGCGTGGAAGGTAGCTTGCTGAAAGAAAGAAATGCGTGGAAGACTGCTTGCTGAAAGAAAGAAATGCGTGGAAGACTGCTTGTCAAAAGAAACAAATGTCTGGAAGGGAGCTTGCTGAAAGAAAGAAATGCGTGGAAGGCAGCTTGCTGAAAGAAAGAAATGCATGGAAGACCACTTGTCGAAAGAAAGAAATGCGTGGAAGGGAACTTGCTGAAAGAAAGAAATGCATGGAAGGTAGCTTGCTGAAAGAAAGAAATGCGTGGAAGGCAGCTTGTTGAAAGAAAGAAATGTGTGGAAGGGAGCTTGCTCAAAGAAAGAAATGCATAGAAGGTAGCTTGCTTAAATAAAGAAATGCGTGGAAGGCAGCTTGCTGAAAGAAAGAATTGTTTGAAAGAAAATTTGCTCATAGAAAGAAATGCATGGAAGGCAGCTTTCTCAAAGAAAGAAATGCATGGAAGACTGCTTGTCGAAAGAAAGAAATGTGTGGAAGGGAGCTTGCTGAAAGAAAGAAATGCATGGAAGACCACTTGTCGAAAGAAAGAAATGTGTGGAAGGCAGCTTGCTGAAAGAGAGAAATGTGCAGAAGGAATCTTGCTGAAAGAAAGAAATGCATGGAAGACCGCTTGTCGAAAGAAAGAAATGTGTGGAAGGGAGCTTGCTGAAAGAAAGAAATGCTTGGAAGGTAGTTGCTGAAAGAAAGAAATGCGTGGAAGGTAGCTTGCAGAAAGAAAAATTCGTGGAAGGGAGCTTTCTGAAAGAAAGAAATGCATGGAAGACTGTTTGCTGAAAAAAAGAAATGCGTGGAAGGTAGCTTGCTGAAAGAAAGAAATGCGTGGAAGACCGCTTGCTGAAAGATAGAAATGCGTGGAAGGCACCTTGCTGAAAGAAAGAAATGCGTGGAAGGCAGCTTGCAAAAAGAAAAAATGCGTGGAAGACCGCTTGCTGAAAGAAAGAAATGCGTGGAAGACCGCTTGTCAAAAGAAACAAATATGTGGAAGGGAGCTTGCTGAAAGAAAGAAATGCATGGAAGGCAGCTTGCTGAAAGAAAGAAATGCGTGGAAGACCACTTGTTGAAAAAAAGAAATGCGTGGAAGGCTTGCTGAAAGAAAGAAATGCCTGGAAGGCAGCTTGTTGAAAGAAAGAAATGTGTGGAAGGGAGCTTGCTCAAAAGAAATGCATGGAAGGTAGCTTGCTTAAATAAAGAAATGCGTGGAAGGCAGCTTGCTCAAAGAAAGAAATGCGTGGAAGACCGCTTGTCGAAAGAAAGAAATGTGTGGAAGGGAGCTTCCTGAAAGAAAAAAATGCATGGAAGACCACTTGTCGGAAGAAAGAAATCTGTGGAAGGGAGCTTGCTGAAAGAAAGAAATTCTTGGAAGGTAGTTGTTGAAAGAAAGAAATGCGTGGAAGGTAGCTTTCAGAAAGAAAGAAATTCATGGAAGGGAGCTCGCTGAAAGAAAGAAATGCATGGAAGACTGCTTGCTGAAAAAAAGAAATGCGTGGAAGGTAGCTTGCTGAAAGAAAGAAATGCGTGGAAGACCGCTTGCTGAAAGAAAGAAATGCGTGGAAGGGACCTTGCTGAAAGAAAGAAATACGTGGAAGGCAGCTTGCTGAAAGAAAAAATGCTTGGAAGACCGCTTGCTGAAAGAAAGAAATGCATGGAAGATCGCTTGTCAAAAGATACAAATGTGTGGAAGGGAGCTTGCTGAAAGAAAGAAATGCATGGAAGGCAGCTTGCTGAAAGAAAGAAATGCGTGGAAGACCACTTGTCGAAAGAAAGAAATGCGTGGAAGGGATCTTGCTGAAAGAAAGAAATGCGTGGAAGGTAGCTTGTTGAAAGAAAGAAATGTGTGGAAGGGAGCTTGCTCAAAGAAAGAAATGCATGAAAGGTAGCTTGCTTAAATAATGAAATGCGTGGAAGGAAGCTTGCTGAAAGAAAGAATTCTTTGAAAGAAAGCTTGCTCATAGAAAGAAATGCGTGGAAGGCAGCTTGCTCAAAGAAAGAAATGCGTGGAAGGTAGCTTGCTCAAAGAACGAAATGCGTGGAAGAGAGCTTGTTGAAAGAAAGAAATGCATGGAAGACCACTTGTCGAAAGAAAGAAATGTGTGGAAGGGAGCTTGTTGAAAGAAAGAAATGTGTCAAAGGCAGCTTGCTGAAAGAGAGAAATGTGCGGAAGGAATCTTGCTGAAAGATAGAAATGCGTAGAAAACCGCTTTTCGAAAGAAAGAAATGTGTGGAAGGGAGCTTGCAGAAAGAAAGAAATGCGTGGAAGACCACTTGTCGAAAGAAAGAAATGTGTGGAAGGGAGCTTTTTGAAAGAAAGAAATGTGTGTAAGGCAGCTTGCTGAAAGAAAGAAATGTGTGGAAGGAATCTTGCTGAAAGAAAGAAATGCGTGGAAGACCGCTTGTCGAAAGAAAGAAATGTGTGGAAGGGAGCTTGCTGAAAGAAAGAAATGCGTGGAAGGTAGCTTGCTGAAAGAAAGAAATGTGTGAAAGAAAGCTTGCTCAAAGAAAGAAATGCATGGAAGGCAGCTTGCTCAAAGAAAGAAATGCCTGGAAGGTAGCTTGCTGAAAGAACGAAATGCGTGGAAGGCATCTTGCTGAAAGGAAGAAATGGGTGGAAGGCCCTAGCTGTAACAAAGAAATGCATGGAAGACCGCATGCTGAAAGAAAAAAATGCTTGGAAGGGAGCTTTCTGAAAGAAAGAAATGCGTGGAAGACTGCCTGCTGAAAAAAAGAAATGCGTGGAAGGTAGCTTGCAGAAAGAAAGACATTCGTGGAAGGGAGCTTGCTGAAAGAAAGAAATGCGTGGAAGACCGCTTGCTGAAAGAAAGAAATTTGTGAAAGGCACCTTGCTGAAACAAAGAAATGTGTGGAAGGCAGCTTGCTGAAAGAAAGAAATGCGTGGAAGACCGCTTTTCGAAAGAAACAAATGTGTGGAAGTGAGCTTGCTGAAAGAAAGAAATGTGTGGAAGGTAGCTTGCTGAAAGAAAGAAATGCGTGGAAGACCGCTTGTCGAAAGAAAGAAATGCGTGGAAGGCACCCTTTTGAAAGAAAGAAATGGGTGGAAGGTAGTTTGCTGAAAGAACGAAAATGTGTGGAAGACCGCTTCCTGAATGAAAGAAATGCATGGAAGGGAGCTTGCTCAAAGAAAGAAATGCGTGGAAGACCACTTGTCCAAAGAAAGAAATGTGTGGAAGCAAACTTGTTGAAAGAAAGAAATGCGTGGAAGACCGCTTGCTGAAAGAAAGAAATGTGTGGAAGGTAGCTTGCTCAAAGAAAGAACTGCGTGGAAGACTGCTTGCTGAAAAAAAGAAATGCGCGGAAGTGAGCTTGCTGAAAGAAAGAAATGCGTGGAAGACCGCTTGTCCAAAGAAAGAAATGTGTGGAAGCAAACTTGTTGAAAGAAAGAAATGCGTGGAAGACCACTTGTCGAAAGAACGAAATGTGTGGAAGGGAGCTTTCTGAAAGAACTAAATGTGTGGAAGGCAGCTTGTTGAAAGAAAGAAATGTGTGGAAGGGAGCTTGCTCAAAGAAAGAAATGCATGAAAGGTAGCTTGCTTAAATAATGAAATGCGTGGAAGGAAGCTTGCTGAAAGAAAGAATTCTTTGAAAGAAAGCTTGCTCATAGAAAGAAATGCGTGGAAGGCAGCTTGCTCAAAGAAAGAAATGCGTGGAAGGTAGCTTGCTCAAAGAACGAAATGCGTGGAAGAGAGCTTGTTGAAAGAAAGAAATGCATGGAAGACCACTTGTTGAAAGAAAAAAATGTGTGGAAGGGAGCTTGTTGAAAGAAAGAAATGTGTCAAAGGCAGCTTGCTGAAAGAGAGAAATGTGCGGAAGGAATCTTGCTGAAAGATAGAAATGCGTGGAAAACCGCTTTTCGAAAGAAAGAAATGTGTGGAAGGGAGCTTGCAGAAAGAAAGAAATGCGTGGAAGACCACTTGTCGAAAGAAAGAAATGTGTGGAAGGGAGCTTGTTGAAAGAAAGAAATGTGTGTAAGGCAGCTTGCTGAAAGAAAGAATTGTGTGGTAGGAATCTTGCTGAAAGAAAGAAATGCGTGGAAGACCGCTTGTCGAAAGAAAGAAATGTGTGGAAGGGAGCTTGCTGAAAGAAAGAAATGCGTGGAAGGTAGCTTGCTGAAAGAAAGAAATGTGTGAAAGAAAGCTTGCTCAAAGAAAGAAATGCATGGAAGGCAGCTTGCTCAAAGAAAGAAATGCCTGGAAGGTAGCTTGCTGAAAGAACGAAATGCGTGGAAGGCATCTTGCTGAAAGGAAGAAATGGGTGGAAGGCCCTAGCTGTAACAAAGAAATGCATGGAAGACCGCATGCTGAAAGAAAGAAATGCGTGGAAGGGAGCTTTCTGAAAGAAATAAATGCGTGGAAGACTGCCTGCTGAAAAAAAGAAATGCGTGGAAGGTAGCTTGCAGAAAGAAAGACATTCGTGGAAGGGAGCTTGCTGAAAGAAAGAAATGCGTGGAAGACCGCTTGCTGAAAGAAAGAAATTTGTGAAAGGCACCTTGCTGAAACAAAGAAATGTGTGGAAGGCAGCTTGCTGAAAGAAAGAAATGCGTGGAAGACTGCTTTTCGAAAGAAACAAATGTGTGGAAGTGAGCTTGCTGAAAGAAAGAAATGCGTGGAAGGTAGCTTGCTGAAAGAAAGAAATGCGTGGAAGACCGCTTGTCGAAAGAAAGAAATGCGTGGAAGGCACCCTGCTGAAAGAAAGAAATGGGTGGAAGGTAGTTTGCTGAAAGAACGAAAATGTGTGGAAGACCGCTTCCTGAATGAAAGAAATGCATGGAAGGGAGCTTGCTCAAAGAAAGAAATGCGTGGAAGACCACTTGTCCAAAGAAAGAAATGTGTGGAAGCAAACTTGTTGAAAGAAAGAAATGCGTGGAAAACCGCTTGCTGAAAGAAAGAATTCTTTGAAAGAAAGCTTGCTCATAGAAAGAAATGCGTGGAAGGCAGCTTGCTCAAAGAAAGAAATGCGTGGAAGGTAGCTTGCTCAAAGAACGAAATGCGTGGAAGAGAGCTTGTTGAAAGAAAGAAATGCATGGAAGACCACTTGTTGAAAGAAAAAAATGTGTGGAAGGGAGCTTGTTGAAAGAAAGAAATGTGTCAAAGGCAGCTTGCTGAAAGAGAGAAATGTGCGGAAGGAATCTTGCTGAAAGATAGAAATGCGTGGAAAACCGCTTTTCGAAAGAAAGAAATGTGTGGAAGGGAGCTTGCAGAAAGAAAGAAATGCGTGGAAGACCACTTGTCGAAAGAAAGAAATGTGTGGAAGGGAGCTTGTTGAAATAAAGAAATGTGTGTAAGGCAGCTTGCTGAAAGAAAGAATTGTGTGGTAGGAATCTTGCTGAAAGAAAGAAATGCGTGGAAGACCGCTTGTCGAAAGAAAGAAATGTGTGGAAGGGAGCTTGCTGAAAGAAAGAAATGCGTGGAAGGTAGCTTGCTGAAAGAAAGAAATGTGTGAAAGAAAGCTTGCTCAAAGAAAGAAATGCATGGAAGGCAGCTTGCTCAAAGAAAGAAATGCCTGGAAGGTAGCTTGCTGAAAGAACGAAATGCGTGGAAGGCATCTTGCTGAAAGGAAGAAATGGGTGGAAGGCCCTAGCTGTAACAAAGAAATGCATGGAAGACCGCATGCTGAAAGAAAGAAATGCGTGGAAGGGAGCTTTCTGAAAGAAATAAATGCGTGGAAGACTGCCTGCTGAAAAAAAGAAATGTGTGGAAGGTAGCTTGCAGAAAGAAAGACATTCGTGGAAGGGAGCTTGCTGAAAGAAAGAAATGCGTGGAAGACCGCTTGCTGAAAGAAAGAAATTTGTGAAAGGCACCTTGCTGAAACAAAGAAATGTGTGGAAGGCAGCTTGCTGAAAGAAAGAAATGCGTGGAAGACTGCTTTTCGAAAGAAACAAATGTGTGGAAGTGAGCTTGCTGAAAGAAAGAAATGCGTGGAAGGTAGCTTGCTGAAAGAAAGAAATGCGTGGAAGACCGCTTGTCGAAAGAAAGAAATGCGTGGAAGGCACCCTGCTGAAAGAAAGAAATGGGTGGAAGGTAGTTTGCTGAAAGAACGAAAATGTGTGGAAGACCGCTTCCTGAATGAAAGAAATGCATGGAAGGGAGCTTGCTCAAAGAAAGAAATGCGTGGAAGACCACTTGTCCAAAGAAAGAAATGTGTGGAAGCAAACTTGTTGAAAGAAAGAAATGCGTGGAAAACCGCTTGCTGAAAGAAAGAAATGTGTGGAAGGTAGCTTGCTCAAAGAAAGAACTGCGTGGAAGACTGCTTGCTGAAAAAAAGAAATGCGCGGAAGTGAGCTTGCTGAAAGAAAGAAATGCGTGGAAGACCGCTTGTCCAAAGAAAGAAATGTGTGGAAGCAAACTTGTTGAAAGAAAGAAATGCGTGGAAGACCACTTGTCGAAAGAAAGAAATGTGTGGAAGGGAGCTTTCTGAAAGAACTAAATGTGTGGAAGGCAGCTTGCTGAAAGAACGAAATGCGTGGAAGGCAGCTTGCTGAAAGAAAGATATGTGTGGAAGGTAGTTTGCTGAAAGAAAGAAATGCGTGAAAGGTAGTTTGCTGAAAGAACGAAATGCGTGGAAGGCATCTTGCTGAAAGGAAGAAATGGGTGGAAGGCCATTGGCTCAAAGAAAGAAATGCATGGAAGACTGCATGCTGTAAGAATGAAATGCATGGAAGGGAGCTTGCTGAAAGAAAGAAATGCGTGGAAGACTGCTTTCTGAAAGAAAGAAATGCGTGGAAGGTATCTTGCTGAAATAGAGAAATGCGTGGAAGACTGCTTGCTAAAAAAAGAAATGCGTGGAAGGTAGCTTGCTGAAAGAAAGAAATGCGTGGAAGGGAGCTTTCTGGAAGAAAGAAATGTGTGGAAGCAGCTTGCTGAAAGAAATGTGTGGAGGACTGCTTGCTGATAGAACAAAATGTGTGGAAGGTATCTTGCTGAAAGGAAGAAATGGGTTGAAGTCCGCTGGCTGAAAGAAAGAAATGCATGGAAGACCGCATGCTGAAAGAAAGAAATGCGTGGAAGGGAGCTTGCTGAAAGAAAGAAATGCGTGGAAGACTGCTGAAAAAATGAAATGCGTGGAAGGTAGCTTGCTGAAAGAAAGAAATGCTTGGAAGGGAGCTTGCTGAAAGAAAGAAATGCGTGGAAGACTGCTTGCTGAAAGAAATGTGTGGAGGACTGCTTGCTGATAGAACAAAATGTGTGGAAGGCATCTTGCTGAAAGGAAGAAATGGGTTGAAGGCCGCTGGCTGAAAGAAAGAAATGCGTGGAAGACTGCATGCTGAAAGAAAGAAATGCGTGGAAGGTAGCTTACTGAAAGAAATAAATGCGTGGAAGACTGCTGAAAAAATGAAATGCGTGGAAGGTAGCTTGCTGAAAGAAAGAAATGCTTGGAAGGGAGATTGCTGAAAGAAAGAAATGCTTGGAAGGGAGCTTGCTGAAAGAAAGAAATGCGTGGAAGACTGCTTGCTGAAAGAAAGAAATCAGTGGAAGGTAGCTTGCTGAAATAGAGAAATGCGTGGAAGACTGCTGGCTAAAAAAAGAAATGCGTGGAAGGTGGCTTGCTGAAAGAAAGAAATGCGTGGAAGGGAGCTTTCTGAAAGATAGAAATGTGTGGAAGACCGCTTGTCGAAAAAAAGAAATGTGCGGAAGGCATCTTGCTGAAAGGAAGAAATGGGTTTAAGGCCGCTGGCTGAAAGAAAGAAATGCGTTGAAGACCGCATGCTGAAAGAAAGAAATGCGTGGAAGGGAGCTTGCTGAAAGAAAGAAATGCGTGGAAGACTGCTGAAAAAATGAAATGCGTGGAAGGTAGCTTGCTGAAAGAAAGAAATGCTTGGAAGGGAGCTTGCTGAAAGAAAGAAATGCTTGGAAGGGAGCTTGCTGAAAGAAAGAAATGCGTGGAAGACTGCTTGCTGAAAGAAAGAAATCCGTGGAAGGCACCTTGCTGGAATAAAGAAATGCGTGGAAGGCAGCTTGCTGAAAGAAAGAAATGCGTGGAAGACCGCTTGTTGAAAGAAACAAATGTGTGGAAGGGAGATTGCTGAAAGAAAGAAATGCGTGTAAAGTAGCTTGCTGAAAGAAAGAAATGCATGGAAGACCGCTTGCTGAAAGAAAGAAATGCGTGGAAGCCTGCTTGCTGAAAAAAAGAAATGCGTGGAAGTGAGCTTGCTGAAAGAAAGAAATGCGTGGAAGACCGCTTGCTGAAAGAAAGAAATGCATGGAAGGGAGCTTGCTCAAAGAAAGAAATGCGTGGGAGATCACTTATCGAAAGAAAGAAATGCGTGGAAGGCATTTTGCTGAAAGGAAGAAATGGGTGGAAGGCCCTGGCTGTAACAAAGAAATGCATGGAAGACCGCATGCTGAAAGAAATGCGTGGAAGTGAGCTTTCTGAAAGAAAGAAATGCGTGGAAGACTGCTTGCTGAAAAAAGAAATGCGTGGAAGGTAGCTTGCAGAAAGAAAGAAATTTGTGGAAGGGAGCTTGCTGAAAGAAAGAAATGCGTGGAAGACTGCTTGCTGAAAAAAAGAAATGCGTGGAAGGTAGCTTGCTGAAAGAAAGAAATGCGTGGAAGACCGCTTGCTGAAAGAAAGAAATGTGTGTAAGGCACCTTGCTGAAAGAAAGAAATGCGTGGAAGGCAGCTTGCTGAAAGAAAAAATGCGTGGAAGACCGCTTGCTGAAAGAAAGAAATGCGTGGAAGACCGCATGTCAAAAGAAACAAATGTCTGGAAGGGAGCTTGCTGAAAGAAAAAATGCGTGGAAGACCGCTTGCTGAAAGAAAGAAATTCGTGGAAGACCGCTTGTCAAAAGAAACAAATGTCTGGAAGGGAGCTTGCTCAAAGAAAGAAATGCGTGGAAGGCAGCTTGCTGAAAGAAAGAAATGCGTGGAAGACCACTTGTCCAAAGAAAGAAATGCATGGAAGGTAGCTTGCTTAAATAAAGGAATGCGTGGAATGCAGCTTGCTGAAAGAAAGAATTGTTTGAAAGAAAGCTTGTTCATAGAAAGAAATGCGTGGAAGGCAGCGTGTTCAAAGAAAGAAATGCGTGGAAGACTGCTTGTCGAAAGAAAGAAATGTGTGGAAGGGAGCTTGCTGAAAGAAAGAAATGCATGGAAGACCACTTGTCGAAAGAAAGAAATGTGTGGAAGGCAGCTTGCTGAAAGAGAGAAATGTGCAGTGGGAATCTTGCTGAAAGAAAGAAATGCATGGAAGACCGCTTGTCGAAAGAAAGAAATGTGTGGAAGGGAGCTTGCTGAAAGAAAGAAATGCTTGGAAGGTAGTTGCTGAAAGAAAGAAATGCGTGGAAGGTAGCTTGCAGAAAGAAAGAAATTCGTGGAAGGGAGCTCGCTGAAAGAAAGAAATGCATGGAAGACTGCTTGTTGAAAAAAAGAAATGTGTGGAAGGTAGCTTGCTGAAAGATGGAAATGCGTGGAAGAGAGCTTGCTGAAAGAAAGAAATGCATGGAAGACCACTTGTCGAAAGAAAGAAATGTGTGGAAGGGAGTTGTTGAAAGAAAGAAATGTGTCGAAGGCAGCTTGCTGAAAGAGAGAGTAATGTGCGGAAGGAATCTTGCTGAAAGAAAGAAATGCATGGAAGACCGCTTGTCGAAAGAAAGAAATGTGTGGAAGGGAGCTTGCTGAAAGAAAGAAATGCTTGGAAGGTAGTTGCTGAAAGAAAGAAATGCGTGGAAGGGAGCTTGCTGAAAGAAAGAAATGCGTGGAAGACTGCTTGTTGAAAGAAAAAAATGTGTGGAAGGGAGCTTGCTGAAAGATAGAAATGCGTGGAAGACCGCTTGTCGAAAGAAAGAAATGTGTGGAAGGGAGCTTGCAGAAAGAAAGAAATGTGTGGAAGACTGCTTGTCGAAAGAAAGAAATGTGTGGAAGGGAGCTTGTTGAAAGAAATAAATGTGTGTAAGGCAGCTTGCTGAAAGAAAGAAATGTGTGGAAGGAATCTGGCTGAAAGAAAGAAATGCGCTGAAGAACGCTTGTCGAAAGAAAGAAATGTGTGAAAGAAAGCTTGCTCAAAGAAAGAAATGCAGAGAAGGCAGCTTGCTCAAAGAAAGAAATGCGTGGAAGGGAGCTTTCTCAAAGAAAGAAATGTGTGGAAGCAGCTTGCTGAAAGAAATGTGTGGAGGACTGATTGCTGATAGAACGAAATGTGTGGAAGGCATCTTGCTGAAACGAAGAAATGGGTTAAAGGCTGCTGGCTGAAAGAAAGAAATGCGTGGAAGACCACATGCTGAAAGAAAGAAATGCGTGGAAGGGAGCTTGCTGAAAGAAAGTAATGCGTGGAAGACTGCTGAAAAAATGTAATGCGTGGAAGGTAGCTTGCTGAAAGAAAGAAATGCTTGGAAGGGAGCTTGCTGAAAGAAAGAAATGCGTGGAAGACTGCTTGCTGAAAAAAAGAAATGCGTGGAAGGTAGCTTGCTGAAAGTGAGAAATGCGTGGAATACCGCTTGCTGAAAGAAAGAAATGTGTGGAAGACCGCTTGCTGAAGGAAAGAAATGCCTGGAAGGTAGCTTGCTCAAAGAAAGAAATGTGTGGAAGAGCACTTATCGAAAGAAAGAAATTTGTGGAAGGGAGCTTGCTGAAAGAAAGAAATGTGTGGAAGACCGCTTGTCGAGAGAAAGAAATGTGTGGAAGGGAGCTTTCTGAAAGAATTAAATGTGTGGAAGGCAGTTTGCTGAAAGAACGAAATGTGTGGAAGGCATCTTGCTGAAAGGAAGAAATGGGTGGAAGGCCCTGGCTGTAACAAAGAAATGCATGGAAGACCGCATGCTGAAAGAAAGAAATGCGTGCAAGGGAGCTTTCTGAAAGAAAGAAATGCGTGGAAGACTGCTTGCTGAAAAAAAGAAAAGCGTGGAAGGTAGCTTGCAGAAAGAAAGAAATTCGTGCAAGGGAGCTTGCTGAAAGAAAGAAATGCGTGGAAGACTGCTTGCTGAAAAAAAGAAATGCGTGGAAGGTAGCTTGCTGAAAGAAAGAAATGCGTGGAAGACCGCTTGCTGAAAGAAAGAAATGCGTGTAAGGCACCTTGCTGAAAGAAAGAAATGCGTGGAAGGCAGCTTGCTGAAAGAAAAAATGCGTGGAAGACCGCTTGCTGAAAGAAAGAAATGCGTGGAAGACCGCTTGTCAAAAGAAACAAATGTCTGGAAGGGAGCTTCCTGAAAGAAAGAAATGCGTGGAAGGCAGCTTGCTGAAAGAAAGAAATGCGTAGAAGACCACTTGTCGAAAGAAAGAAATGCGTGGAAGGTAGCTTGCTGAAAGAAAGAAATGTGTGGAAGGCAGCTTTTGAACGAAAGAAATGTGTGGAAGGGAGCTTGCTTAAATAAAGAAATGCGTGGAAGGCAGCTTGCTGAAAGAAAGAATTGTTTGAAAGAAAGCTTGCTCATAGAAAGAAATGCGTGGAAGACTGCTTGTCGAAAGAAAGAAATGTGTGGAAGGGAGCTTGCTGAAAGAAAGAAATGCATGGAAGACCACTTGTCGAAAGAAAGAAATGTGTGGAAGGCAGCTTGCTGAAAGAGAGAAATGTGCAGTGGGAATCTTGCTGAAAGAAAGAAATGCATTGAAGACCGCTTGTCGAAAGAAAGAAATGTGTGGAAGGGAGCTTGTTGAAAGAAAGAAATGCGTGGAAGACTGCTGAAAAAATGAAATGCGTGGAAGGTAGCTTGCTGAAAGAAAGAAATGCTTGGAAGGGAGCTTACTGAAAGAAAGAAATGTGTGGAAGGTAGCTTGCTGAAAGTAAGAAATGCGTGGAAGACTGCTTGCTGAAAAAAAGAAATGCGTGGAAGGTAGCTTGCTGAAAGTAAGAAATGCGTGGAAGACAGCTTGCTGAAAGAAAGAAATGCGTGGAAGACTGCTTGTCGAAAGAAACAAATGTGTGGAAGGGAGCTTGCTGAAAGAAAGAAATGAGTGGAAGACCGCTTGTCAAAAGAAAGAAATGTGTGGAAGAGAGCCTGCTGAAAGAAAGAAATGAGTGGAAGGTAGTTTGCTAAAAGAACAAAATGCGTTGAAGGCATCTTGCTGAAAGAAAGACATGGGTGGAAGGCCGCTGGCTGAAAGAAAGAAATGTGTGGAAGACCGCTTGCTGAAAGAAAGAAATGCATGGAAGGTAGCTTGCTGAAAGAAAGAAATGCGTGGAAGCCTGCTTGCTGAAAAAAAGAAATGCGTGGAAGTGAGCTTGCTGAAAGAAAGAAATGCGTGGAATACCGCCTGCTGAAAGAAAGAAATGCATCGAAGGGAGCTTGCTCAAAGAAAGAAATGCGTGGAAGATCACTTATCGAAAGAAAGACATTTGTGGAAGGGAGCTTGCTGAAAGAAAGAAATGTGTGGAAGACCGCTTGTCGAAAGAAAGAAATGTGTGGAAGGGAGCTTTCTGAAAGAATTAAATGTCTGGAAGGCAGTTTGCTGAAAGAACGAAATGCGTGGAAGGCATCTTCCTGAAAGGAAGAAATGGGTGGAAGGCCCTGGCTGTAACAAAGAAATGCATGGAAGACCGCATGCTGAAAGAAAGAAATGCGTGGAAGACTGCTTGCTGAAAAAAAGAAATGCGTGGAAGGTAGCTTGCAGAAAGAAAGAAATTCGTGGAAGGGAGCTTGCTGAAAGAAAGAAATGCGTGGAAGACTGCTTGCTGAAAAAAAGAAATTCGTGGAAGGTAGCTTGCTGAAAGAAAGAAATGCTTGGAAGACCGGTTGCTGAAAGAAAGAAATGTGTGGAAGGGAGCTTGCTGAAAGAAAGAAATGCTTGGAAAGTAGTTGCTGAAAGAAAGAAATGCGTGGAAGGTAGCTTGCAGAAAGAAAGAAATTCGTGGAAGGGAGCTCGCTGAAAGAAAGAAATGCATGGAAGACTGCTTGTTGAAAAAAAGAAATGTGTGGAAGGTAGCTTGCTGAAAGAAAGAAATGCTTGGAAGACCGGTTGCTGAAAGAAAGAAATGTGTGGAAGGCACCTTGCTGAAAGAAAACATGCGTGGAAGTCCGCTTGCTGAAAGAAAGAAATGCATGGAAGACCGCTTGTCAAAAGAAAAAAATGTGTGGAAGGGAGCTTGCTGAAAGAAAGAAATGCATGGAAGGCAGCTTGCTGAAAGAAAGAAATGTGTGGAAGACCACTTGTCGAAAGAAAGAAATGCGTGGAAGGGATCTTGCTGAAAGAAAGAAATGCGTGGAAGGTAGCTTGCTGAAAGAAAGAAATGCGTGGAAGGCAGCTTGCTGAAAGAAAGAATTGTTTGAAAGAAAGCTTGCTCATAGAAAGAAATGCGTGGAAGGCAGCTTGCTCAACGAAAGAAATGCGTGGAAGGTAGCTTGCTGAAAGAAGGAAATGCGTGGAAGAGAGCTTGCTGAAAGAAAGAAATGCATGGAAGACCACTTGTCGAAAGAAAGAAATGTGCGGAAGGGAGTTTACTGAAAGAAAGAAATGCGTGGAAGGTAGCTTGCTGAAAGAAAGAAATGCATGGAAGGCAGCTTGCTGAAAGAAAGAAATGTGTGAAAGAAAGCTTGCTCAAAGAAAGAAATGCATAGAAGGCAGCTTGCTCAAAGAAAGAAATGCGTGGAAGGTAGCTTGCTGAAAGAAAGAAATGCGTGGAAGGGAGCTTTCTGAAAGAAAGAAATGTGTGGAAGCAGCTTGCTGAAAGAAATGTGTGGAGGACTGATTGCTGATAGAACGAAATGTGTGGAATGCATCTTGCTGAAAGGAAGAAATGGGTTAAAGGCCGCTGGCTGAAAGAAAGAAATGCGTGGAAGACCACATGCTGAAAGAAAGAAATGCGTGGAAGGGAGCTTTCTGAAAGAAAGAAATGCGTGGAAGACTGCTGAAAAAATGAAATGCGTGGGAGGTAGCTTGCTGAAAGAAAGAAATGCTTGAAAGGGAGCTTGCTGAAAGAAAGAAATGCGTGGAAGACTGCTTGCTGAAAAAAAGAAATTTGTGGAAGGTAGCTTGCTGAAAGTAAGAAATGCGTGGAAGACTGCTTGCTGAAAAAAAGAAATGCGTGGAAGGTAGCTTGCTGAAAGTAAGAAATGCGTGGAAGACAGCTTGCTGAAAGAAAGAAATGCGTGGAAGACCGCTTGTCGAAAGAAACAAATGTGTGGAAGGGAGCTTGCTGAAAGAAAGAAATGCGTGTAAAGTAGCTTGCTGAAAGAAAGAAATGCGTGGAAGACCGCTTGTCAAAAGAAAGAAATGTGTGGAAGAGAGCCTGCTGAAAGAAAGAAATGAGTGGAAGGTAGTTTGCTAAAAGAACAAAATGCGTTGAAGGCATCTTACTGAAAGAAAGACCTGGGTGGAAGGCCGCTGGCTGAAAGAAAGAAATGTGTGGAAGACCGCTTGCTTAAATAAAGAAATGCGTGGAAGGCAGCTTGCTCAAAGAAAGAAATGCGTGGAAGACCGCTTGTCAAAAGAAAGAAATGTGTGGAAGGGAGCCTGCTGAAAGAAAGAAATGAGTGGAAGGTAGTTTTCTGAAAGAACGAAATGCTTGGAAGGCAGCTTGCTGAAAGAAAGACATGCATGGAAGGTAGTTTGCTAAAAGAACGAAATGCATTGAAGGCATCTTGCTGAAAGAAAGACATGGGTGGAAGGCCGCTGGCTGAAAGAAAGAAATGTGTGGAAGACCGCTTGCTGAAAGAAAGAAATGCATGAAAGGTAGCTTGCTGAAAGAAAGAAATGCGTGGAAGCCTGCTTGCTGAAAAAAAGAAATGCGTGGAAGTGAACTTGCTGAAAGAAAGAAATGCGTGGAAGACCGCTTTCTCAAAGAAAGAAATGCATGGAAGGGAGCTTGCTCAAAGAAAGAAATGCGTGGAAGATCACTTATCGAAAGAAAGAAATTTGTGGAAGGGAGCTTGCTGAAAGAAAGAAATGCGTGGAAGACCGCTTGTCGAAAGAAAGAAATGTGTGGAAGGGAGCTTTCTGAAAGAACGAAATGTGTGGAAGGCAGCTTGCTGAAAGAACGAAATGTGTGAAAGGCAGTTTGCTGAAAGAAAGAAATGTGTGGAAAGTAGTTTGCTGAAAGAACGAAATGCGTGGAAGGCAGCTTGCTGAAAGAAAGAAATGCGTGGAAGGTAGTTTGCTGAAAGAACGAAATTAGTGGAAGGCATGTTGCTGAAAGGAAGAAATGGGTGGAAGGCCCTGGCTGTAACAAAGAAATGCATGGAAGACCGCATGCTGAAAGAAAGAAATGCATGGAAGGGAGCTTTCTGAAAGAAAGAAATGCGTGGAAGACTGCTTGCTGAAAAAAAGAAATGCGTGGAAGGTAGCTTGCTGAAAGAAAGAAATGCGTGGAAGACTGCTTGCTGAAAGAAAGAAATGCGTGGAAGACTGCTTGTCAAAAGAAACAAATGTCTGGAAGGGAGCTTGCTGAAAGAAAGAAATGCGTGGAAGGCAGCTTGCTGAAAGAAAGAAATGCATGGAAGACCACTTGTCGAAAGAAAGAAATGCGTGGAAGGGAACTTGCTGAAAGAAAGAAATGCATGGAAGGTAGCTTGCTGAAAGAAAGAAATGCGTGGAAGGCAGCTTGTTGAAAGAAAGAAATGTGTGGAAGGGAGCTTGCTCAAAGAAAGAAATGCATAGAAGGTAGCTTGCTTAAATAAAGAAATGCGTGGAAGGCAGCTTGCTGAAAGAAAGAATTGTTTGAAAGAAAATTTGCTCATAGAAAGAAATGCATGGAAGGCAGCTTTCTCAAAGAAAGAAATGCATGGAAGACTGCTTGTCGAAAGAAAGAAATGTGTGGAAGGGAGCTTGCTGAAAGAAAGAAATGCATGGAAGACCACTTGTCGAAAGAAAGAAATGTGTGGAAGGCAGCTTGCTGAAAGAGAGAAATGTGCAGAAGGAATCTTGCTGAAAGAAAGAAATGCATGGAAGACCGCTTGTCGAAAGAAAGAAATGTGTGGAAGGGAGCTTGCTGAAAGAAAGAAATGCTTGGAAGGTAGTTGCTGAAAGAAAGAAATGCGTAGAAGGTAGCTTGCAGAAAGAAAAATTCGTGGAAGGGAGCTTTCTGAAAGAAAGAAATGCATGGAAGACTGTTTGCTGAAAAAAAGAAATGCGTGGAAGGTAGCTTGCTGAAAGAAAGAAATGCGTGGAAGACCGCTTGCTGAAAGATAGAAATGCGTGGAAGGCACCTTGCTGAAAGAAAGAAATGCGTGGAAGGCAGCTTGCAAAAAGAAAAAATGCGTGGAAGACCGCTTGCTGAAAGAAAGAAATGCGTGGAAGACCGCTTGTCAAAAGAAACAAATATGTGGAAGGGAGCTTGCTGAAAGAAAGAAATGCATGGAAGGCAGCTTGCTGAAAGAAAGAAATGCGTGGAAGACCACTTGTTGAAAAAAAGAAATGCGTGGAAGGCTTGCTGAAAGAAAGAAATGCCTGGAAGGCAGCTTGTTGAAAGAAAGAAATGTGTGGAAGGGAGCTTGCTCAAAAGAAATGCATGGAAGGTAGCTTGCTTAAATAAAGAAATGCGTGGAAGGCAGCTTGCTCAAAGAAAGAAATGCGTGGAAGACCGCTTGTCGAAAGAAAGAAATGTGTGGAAGGGAGCTTCCTGAAAGAAAAAAATGCATGGAAGACCACTTGTCGGAAGAAAGAAATCTGTGGAAGGGAGCTTGCTGAAAGAAAGAAATTCTTGGAAGGTAGTTGTTGAAAGAAAGAAATGCGTGGAAGGTAGCTTTCAGAAAGAAAGAAATTCATGGAAGGGAGCTCGCTGAAAGAAAGAAATGCATGGAAGACTGCTTGCTGAAAAAAAGAAATGCGTGGAAGGTAGCTTGCTGAAAGAAAGAAATGCGTGGAAGACCGCTTGCTGAAAGAAAGAAATGCGTGGAAGGGACCTTGCTGAAAGAAAGAAATACGTGGAAGGCAGCTTGCTGAAAGAAAAAATGCTTGGAAGACCGCTTGCTGAAAGAAAGAAATGCATGGAAGATCGCTTGTCAAAAGATACAAATGTGTGGAAGGGAGCTTGCTGAAAGAAAGAAATGCATGGAAGGCAGCTTGCTGAAAGAAAGAAATGCGTGGAAGGTAGCTTGTTGAAAGAAAGAAATGTGTGGAAGGGAGCTTGCTCAAAGAAAGAAATGCATGAAAGGTAGCTTGCTTAAATAATGAAATGCGTGGAAGGAAGCTTGCTGAAAGAAAGAATTCTTTGAAAGAAAGCTTGCTCATAGAAAGAAATGCGTGGAAGGCAGCTTGCTCAAAGAAAGAAATGCGTGGAAGGTAGCTTGCTCAAAGAACGAAATGCGTGGAAGAGAGCTTGTTGAAAGAAAGAAATGCATGGAAGACCACTTGTCGAAAGAAAGAAATGTGTGGAAGGGAGCTTGTTGAAAGAAAGAAATGTGTCAAAGGCAGCTTGCTGAAAGAGAGAAATGTGCGGAAGGAATCTTGCTGAAAGATAGAAATGCGTGGAAAACCGCTTTTCGAAAGAAAGAAATGTGTGGAAGGGAGCTTGCAGAAAGAAAGAAATGCGTGGAAGACCACTTGTCGAAAGAAAGAAATGTGTGGAAGGGAGCTTTTTGAAAGAAAGAAATGTGTGTAAGGCAGCTTGCTGAAAGAAAGAAATGTGTGGAAGGAATCTTGCTGAAAGAAAGAAATGCGTGGAAGACCGCTTGTCGAAAGAAAGAAATGTGTGGAAGGGAGCTTGCTGAAAGAAAGAAATGCGTGGAAGGTAGCTTGCTGAAAGAAAGAAATGTGTGAAAGAAAGCTTGCTCAAAGAAAGAAATGCATGGAAGGCAGCTTGCTCAAAGAAAGAAATGCCTGGAAGGTAGCTTGCTGAAAGAACGAAATGCGTGGAAGGCATCTTGCTGAAAGGAAGAAATGGGTGGAAGGCCCTAGCTGTAACAAAGAAATGCATGGAAGACCGCATGCTGAAAGAAAAAAATGCTTGGAAGGGAGCTTTCTGAAAGAAAGAAATGCGTGGAAGACTGCCTGCTGAAAAAAAGAAATGCGTGGAAGGTAGCTTGCAGAAAGAAAGACATTCGTGGAAGGGAGCTTGCTGAAAGAAAGAAATGCGTGGAAGACCGCTTGCTGAAAGAAAGAAATTTGTGAAAGGCACCTTGCTGAAACAAAGAAATGTGTGGAAGGCAGCTTGCTGAAAGAAAGAAATGCGTGGAAGACCGCTTTTCGAAAGAAACAAATGTGTGGAAGTGAGCTTGCTGAAAGAAAGAAATGTGTGGAAGGTAGCTTGCTGAAAGAAAGAAATGCGTGGAAGACCGCTTGTCGAAAGAAAGAAATGCGTGGAAGGCACCCTTCTGAAAGAAAGAAATGGGTGGAAGGTAGTTTGCTGAAAGAACGAAAATGTGTGGAAGACCGCTTCCTGAATGAAAGAAATGCATGGAAGGGAGCTTGCTCAAAGAAAGAAATGCGTGGAAGACCACTTGTCCAAAGAAAGAAATGTGTGGAAGCAAACTTGTTGAAAGAAAGAAATGCGTGGAAGACCGCTTGCTGAAAGAAAGAAATGTGTGGAAGGTAGCTTGCTCAAAGAAAGAACTGCGTGGAAGACTGCTTGCTGAAAAAAAGAAATGCGCGGAAGTGAGCTTGCTGAAAGAAAGAAATGCGTGGAAGACCGCTTGTCCAAAGAAAGAAATGTGTGGAAGCAAACTTGTTGAAAGAAAGAAATGCGTGGAAGACCACTTGTCGAAAGAACGAAATGTGTGGAAGGGAGCTTTCTGAAAGAACTAAATGTGTGGAAGGCAGCTTGTTGAAAGAAAGAAATGTGTGGAAGGGAGCTTGCTCAAAGAAAGAAATGCATGAAAGGTAGCTTGCTTAAATAATGAAATGCGTGGAAGGAAGCTTGCTGAAAGAAAGAATTCTTTGAAAGAAAGCTTGCTCATAGAAAGAAATGCGTGGAAGGCAGCTTGCTCAAAGAAAGAAATGCGTGGAAGGTAGCTTGCTCAAAGAACGAAATGCGTGGAAGAGAGCTTGTTGAAAGAAAGAAATGCATGGAAGACCACTTGTTGAAAGAAAAAAATGTGTGGAAGGGAGCTTGTTGAAAGAAAGAAATGTGTCAAAGGCAGCTTGCTGAAAGAGAGAAATGTGCGGAAGGAATCTTGCTGAAAGATAGAAATGCGTGGAAAACCGCTTTTCGAAAGAAAGAAATGTGTGGAAGGGAGCTTGCAGAAAGAAAGAAATGCGTGGAAGACCACTTGTCGAAAGAAAGAAATGTGTGGAAGGGAGCTTGTTGAAAGAAAGAAATGTGTGTAAGGCAGCTTGCTGAAAGAAAGAATTGTGTGGTAGGAATCTTGCTGAAAGAAAGAAATGCGTGGAAGACCGCTTGTCGAAAGAAAGAAATGTGTGGAAGGGAGCTTGCTGAAAGAAAGAAATGCGTGGAAGGTAGCTTGCTGAAAGAAAGAAATGTGTGAAAGAAAGCTTGCTCAAAGAAAGAAATGCATGGAAGGCAGCTTGCTCAAAGAAAGAAATGCCTGGAAGGTAGCTTGCTGAAAGAACGAAATGCGTGGAAGGCATCTTGCTGAAAGGAAGAAATGGGTGGAAGGCCCTAGCTGTAACAAAGAAATGCATGGAAGACCGCATGCTGAAAGAAAGAAATGCGTGGAAGGGAGCTTTCTGAAAGAAATAAATGCGTGGAAGACTGCCTGCTGAAAAAAAGAAATGCGTGGAAGGTAGCTTGCAGAAAGAAAGACATTCGTGGAAGGGAGCTTGCTGAAAGAAAGAAATGCGTGGAAGACCGCTTGCTGAAAGAAAGAAATTTGTGAAAGGCACCTTGCTGAAACAAAGAAATGTGTGGAAGGCAGCTTGCTGAAAGAAAGAAATGCGTGGAAGACTGCTTTTCGAAAGAAACAAATGTGTGGAAGTGAGCTTGCTGAAAGAAAGAAATGCGTGGAAGGCAGCTTGCTGAAAGAAAGAAATGCGTGGAAGACCGCTTGTCGAAAGAAAGAAATGCGTGGAAGGCACCCTGCTGAAAGAAAGAAATGGGTGGAAGGTAGTTTGCTGAAAGAACGAAAATGTGTGGAAGACCGCTTCCTGAATGAAAGAAATGCATGGAAGGGAGCTTGCTCAAAGAAAGAAATGCGTGGAAGACCACTTGTCCAAAGAAAGAAATGTGTGGAAGCAAACTTGTTGAAAGAAAGAAATGCGTGGAAAACCGCTTGCTGAAAGAAAGAATTCTTTGAAAGAAAGCTTGCTCATAGAAAGAAATGCGTGGAAGGCAGCTTGCTCAAAGAAAGAAATGCGTGGAAGGTAGCTTGCTCAAAGAACGAAATGCGTGGAAGAGAGCTTGTTGAAAGAAAGAAATGCATGGAAGACCACTTGTTGAAAGAAAAAAATGTGTGGAAGGGAGCTTGTTGAAAGAAAGAAATGTGTCAAAGGCAGCTTGCTGAAAGAGAGAAATGTGCGGAAGGAATCTTGCTGAAAGATAGAAATGCGTGGAAAACCGCTTTTCGAAAGAAAGAAATGTGTGGAAGGGAGCTTGCAGAAAGAAAGAAATGCGTGGAAGACCACTTGTCGAAAGAAAGAAATGTGTGGAAGGGAGCTTGTTGAAATAAAGAAATGTGTGTAAGGCAGCTTGCTGAAAGAAAGAATTGTGTGGTAGGAATCTTGCTGAAAGAAAGAAATGCGTGGAAGACCGCTTGTCGAAAGAAAGAAATGTGTGGAAGGGAGCTTGCTGAAAGAAAGAAATGCGTGGAAGGTAGCTTGCTGAAAGAAAGAAATGTGTGAAAGAAAGCTTGCTCAAAGAAAGAAATGCATGGAAGGCAGCTTGCTCAAAGAAAGAAATGCCTGGAAGGTAGCTTGCTGAAAGAACGAAATGCGTGGAAGGCATCTTGCTGAAAGGAAGAAATGGGTGGAAGGCCCTAGCTGTAACAAAGAAATGCATGGAAGACCGCATGCTGAAAGAAAGAAATGCGTGGAAGGGAGCTTTCTGAAAGAAATAAATGCGTGGAAGACTGCCTGCTGAAAAAAAGAAATGTGTGGAAGGTAGCTTGCAGAAAGAAAGACATTCGTGGAAGGGAGCTTGCTGAAAGAAAGAAATGCGTGGAAGACCGCTTGCTGAAAGAAAGAAATTTGTGAAAGGCACCTTGCTGAAACAAAGAAATGTGTGGAAGGCAGCTTGCTGAAAGAAAGAAATGCGTGGAAGACTGCTTTTCGAAAGAAACAAATGTGTGGAAGTGAGCTTGCTGAAAGAAAGAAATGCGTGGAAGGTAGCTTGCTGAAAGAAAGAAATGCGTGGAAGACCGCTTGTCGAAAGAAAGAAATGCGTGGAAGGCACCCTGCTGAAAGAAAGAAATGGGTGGAAGGTAGTTTGCTGAAAGAACGAAAATGTGTGGAAGACCGCTTCCTGAATGAAAGAAATGCATGGAAGGGAGCTTGCTCAAAGAAAGAAATGCGTGGAAGACCACTTGTCCAAAGAAAGAAATGTGTGGAAGCAAACTTGTTGAAAGAAAGAAATGCGTGGAAAACCGCTTGCTGAAAGAAAGAAATGTGTGGAAGGTAGCTTGCTCAAAGAAAGAACTGCGTGGAAGACTGCTTGCTGAAAAAAAGAAATGCGCGGAAGTGAGCTTGCTGAAAGAAAGAAATGCGTGGAAGACCGCTTGTCCAAAGAAAGAAATGTGTGGAAGCAAACTTGTTGAAAGAAAGAAATGCGTGGAAGACCACTTGTCGAAAGAAAGAAATGTGTGGAAGGGAGCTTTCTGAAAGAACTAAATGTGTGGAAGGCAGCTTGCTGAAAGAACGAAATGCGTGGAAGGCAGCTTGCTGAAAGAAAGATATGTGTGGAAGGTAGTTTGCTGAAAGAAAGAAATGCGTGAAAGGTAGTTTGCTGAAAGAACGAAATGCGTGGAAGGCATCTTGCTGAAAGGAAGAAATGGGTGGAAGGCCATTGGCTCAAAGAAAGAAATGCATGGAAGACTGCATGCTGTAAGAATGAAATGCATGGAAGGGAGCTTGCTGAAAGAAAGAAATGCGTGGAAGACTGCTTTCTGAAAGAAAGAAATGCGTGGAAGGTATCTTGCTGAAATAGAGAAATGCGTGGAAGACTGCTTGCTAAAAAAAGAAATGCGTGGAAGGTAGCTTGCTGAAAGAAAGAAATGCGTGGAAGGGAGCTTTCTGGAAGAAAGAAATGTGTGGAAGCAGCTTGCTGAAAGAAATGTGTGGAGGACTGCTTGCTGATAGAACAAAATGTGTGGAAGGTATCTTGCTGAAAGGAAGAAATGGGTTGAAGTCCGCTGGCTGAAAGAAAGAAATGCATGGAAGACCGCATGCTGAAAGAAAGAAATGCGTGGAAGGGAGCTTGCTGAAAGAAAGAAATGCGTGGAAGACTGCTGAAAAAATGAAATGCGTGGAAGGTAGCTTGCTGAAAGAAAGAAATGCTTGGAAGGGAGCTTGCTGAAAGAAAGAAATGCGTGGAAGACTGCTTGCTGAAAGAAATGTGTGGAGGACTGCTTGCTGATAGAACAAAATGTGTGGAAGGCATCTTGCTGAAAGGAAGAAATGGGTTGAAGGCCGCTGGCTGAAAGAAAGAAATGCGTGGAAGACTGCATGCTGAAAGAAAGAAATGCGTGGAAGGTAGCTTACTGAAAGAAATAAATGCGTGGAAGACTGCTGAAAAAATGAAATGCGTGGAAGGTAGCTTGCTGAAAGAAAGAAATGCTTGGAAGGGAGATTGCTGAAAGAAAGAAATGCTTGGAAGGGAGCTTGCTGAAAGAAAGAAATGCGTGGAAGACTGCTTGCTGAAAGAAAGAAATCAGTGGAAGGTAGCTTGCTGAAATAGAGAAATGCGTGGAAGACTGCTGGCTAAAAAAAGAAATGCGTGGAAGGTGGCTTGCTGAAAGAAAGAAATGCGTGGAAGGGAGCTTTCTGAAAGATAGAAATGTGTGGAAGACCGCTTGTCGAAAAAAAGAAATGTGCGGAAGGCATCTTGC
Source organism: Ambystoma mexicanum (assembly GCF_040938575.1). Classification (NCBI taxonomy): domain Eukaryota; kingdom Metazoa; phylum Chordata; class Amphibia; order Caudata; family Ambystomatidae; genus Ambystoma; species Ambystoma mexicanum. Next base: position 605,920,095 of record NC_090922.1, read on the forward strand.
TGAAAGGAAGAAATGGGTTTAAGGCCGCTGGCTGAAAGAAAGAAATGCGTTGAAGACCGCATGCTGAAAGAAAGAAATGCGTGGAAGGGAGCTTGCTGAAAGAAAGAAATGCGTGGAAGACTGCTGAAAAAATGAAATGCGTGGAAGGTAGCTTGCTGAAAGAAAGAAATGCTTGGAAGGGAGCTTGCTGAAAGAAAGAAATGCTTGGAAGGGAGCTTGCTGAAAGAAAGAAATGCGTGGAAGACTGCTTGCTGAAAGAAAGAAATCCGTGGAAGGCACCTTGCTGGAATAAAGAAATGCGTGGAAGGCAGCTTGCTGAAAGAAAGAAATGCGTGGAAGACCGCTTGTTGAAAGAAACAAATGTGTGGAAGGGAGATTGCTGAAAGAAAGAAATGCGTGTAAAGTAGCTTGCTGAAAGAAAGAAATGCATGGAAGACCGCTTGCTGAAAGAAAGAAATGCGTGGAAGCCTGCTTGCTGAAAAAAAGAAATGCGTGGAAGTGAGCTTGCTGAAAGAAAGAAATGCGTGGAAGACCGCTTGCTGAAAGAAAGAAATGCATGGAAGGGAGCTTGCTCAAAGAAAGAAATGCGTGGGAGATCACTTATCGAAAGAAAGAAATGCGTGGAAGGCATTTTGCTGAAAGGAAGAAATGGGTGGAAGGCCCTGGCTGTAACAAAGAAATGCATGGAAGACCGCATGCTGAAAGAAATGCGTGGAAGTGAGCTTTCTGAAAGAAAGAAATGCGTGGAAGACTGCTTGCTGAAAAAAGAAATGCGTGGAAGGTAGCTTGCAGAAAGAAAGAAATTTGTGGAAGGGAGCTTGCTGAAAGAAAGAAATGCGTGGAAGACTGCTTGCTGAAAAAAAGAAATGCGTGGAAGGTAGCTTGCTGAAAGAAAGAAATGCGTGGAAGACCGCTTGCTGAAAGAAAGAAATGTGTGTAAGGCACCTTGCTGAAAGAAAGAAATGCGTGGAAGGCAGCTTGCTGAAAGAAAAAATGCGTGGAAGACCGCTTGCTGAAAGAAAGAAATGCGTGGAAGACCGCATGTCAAAAGAAACAAATGTCTGGAAGGGAGCTTGCTGAAAGAAAAAATGCGTGGAAGACCGCTTGCTGAAAGAAAGAAATGCGTGGAAGACCGCTTGTCAAAAGAAACAAATGTCTGGAAGGGAGCTTGCTCAAAGAAAGAAATGCGTGGAAGGCAGCTTGCTGAAAGAAAGAAATGCGTGGAAGACCACTTGTCCAAAGAAAGAAATGCATGGAAGGTAGCTTGCTTAAATAAAGGAATGCGTGGAATGCAGCTTGCTGAAAGAAAGAATTGTTTGAAAGAAAGCTTGTTCATAGAAAGAAATGCGTGGAAGGCAGCGTGTTCAAAGAAAGAAATGCGTGGAAGACTGCTTGTCGAAAGAAAGAAATGTGTGGAAGGGAGCTTGCTGAAAGAAAGAAATGCATGGAAGACCACTTGTCGAAAGAAAGAAATGTGTGGAAGGCAGCTTGCTGAAAGAGAGAAATGTGCAGTGGGAATCTTGCTGAAAGAAAGAAATGCATGGAAGACCGCTTGTCGAAAGAAAGAAATGTGTGGAAGGGAGCTTGCTGAAAGAAAGAAATGCTTGGAAGGTAGTTGCTGAAAGAAAGAAATGCGTGGAAGGTAGCTTGCAGAAAGAAAGAAATTCGTGGAAGGGAGCTCGCTGAAAGAAAGAAATGCATGGAAGACTGCTTGTTGAAAAAAAGAAATGTGTGGAAGGTAGCTTGCTGAAAGATGGAAATGCGTGGAAGAGAGCTTGCTGAAAGAAAGAAATGCATGGAAGACCACTTGTCGAAAGAAAGAAATGTGTGGAAGGGAGTTGTTGAAAGAAAGAAATGTGTCGAAGGCAGCTTGCTGAAAGAGAGAGTAATGTGCGGAAGGAATCTTGCTGAAAGAAAGAAATGCATGGAAGACCGCTTGTCGAAAGAAAGAAATGTGTGGAAGGGAGCTTGCTGAAAGAAAGAAATGCTTGGAAGGTAGTTGCTGAAAGAAAGAAATGCGTGGAAGGGAGCTTGCTGAAAGAAAGAAATGCGTGGAAGACTGCTTGTTGAAAGAAAAAAATGTGTGGAAGGGAGCTTGCTGAAAGATAGAAATGCGTGGAAGACCGCTTGTCGAAAGAAAGAAATGTGTGGAAGGGAGCTTGCAGAAAGAAAGAAATGTGTGGAAGACTGCTTGTCGAAAGAAAGAAATGTGTGGAAGGGAGCTTGTTGAAAGAAATAAATGTGTGTAAGGCAGCTTGCTGAAAGAAAGAAATGTGTGGAAGGAATCTGGCTGAAAGAAAGAAATGCGCTGAAGAACGCTTGTCGAAAGAAAGAAATGTGTGAAAGAAAGCTTGCTCAAAGAAAGAAATGCAGAGAAGGCAGCTTGCTCAAAGAAAGAAATGCGTGGAAGGGAGCTTTCTCAAAGAAAGAAATGTGTGGAAGCAGCTTGCTGAAAGAAATGTGTGGAGGACTGATTGCTGATAGAACGAAATGTGTGGAAGGCATCTTGCTGAAACGAAGAAATGGGTTAAAGGCTGCTGGCTGAAAGAAAGAAATGCGTGGAAGACCACATGCTGAAAGAAAGAAATGCGTGGAAGGGAGCTTGCTGAAAGAAAGTAATGCGTGGAAGACTGCTGAAAAAATGTAATGCGTGGAAGGTAGCTTGCTGAAAGAAAGAAATGCTTGGAAGGGAGCTTGCTGAAAGAAAGAAATGCGTGGAAGACTGCTTGCTGAAAAAAAGAAATGCGTGGAAGGTAGCTTGCTGAAAGTGAGAAATGCGTGGAATACCGCTTGCTGAAAGAAAGAAATGTGTGGAAGACCGCTTGCTGAAGGAAAGAAATGCCTGGAAGGTAGCTTGCTCAAAGAAAGAAATGTGTGGAAGAGCACTTATCGAAAGAAAGAAATTTGTGGAAGGGAGCTTGCTGAAAGAAAGAAATGTGTGGAAGACCGCTTGTCGAGAGAAAGAAATGTGTGGAAGGGAGCTTTCTGAAAGAATTAAATGTGTGGAAGGCAGTTTGCTGAAAGAACGAAATGTGTGGAAGGCATCTTGCTGAAAGGAAGAAATGGGTGGAAGGCCCTGGCTGTAACAAAGAAATGCATGGAAGACCGCATGCTGAAAGAAAGAAATGCGTGCAAGGGAGCTTTCTGAAAGAAAGAAATGCGTGGAAGACTGCTTGCTGAAAAAAAGAAAAGCGTGGAAGGTAGCTTGCAGAAAGAAAGAAATTCGTGCAAGGGAGCTTGCTGAAAGAAAGAAATGCGTGGAAGACTGCTTGCTGAAAAAAAGAAATGCGTGGAAGGTAGCTTGCTGAAAGAAAGAAATGCGTGGAAGACCGCTTGCTGAAAGAAAGAAATGCGTGTAAGGCACCTTGCTGAAAGAAAGAAATGCGTGGAAGGCAGCTTGCTGAAAGAAAAAATGCGTGGAAGACCGCTTGCTGAAAGAAAGAAATGCGTGGAAGACCGCTTGTCAAAAGAAACAAATGTCTGGAAGGGAGCTTCCTGAAAGAAAGAAATGCGTGGAAGGCAGCTTGCTGAAAGAAAGAAATGCGTAGAAGACCACTTGTCGAAAGAAAGAAATGCGTGGAAGGTAGCTTGCTGAAAGAAAGAAATGTGTGGAAGGCAGCTTTTGAACGAAAGAAATGTGTGGAAGGGAGCTTGCTTAAATAAAGAAATGCGTGGAAGGCAGCTTGCTGAAAGAAAGAATTGTTTGAAAGAAAGCTTGCTCATAGAAAGAAATGCGTGGAAGACTGCTTGTCGAAAGAAAGAAATGTGTGGAAGGGAGCTTGCTGAAAGAAAGAAATGCATGGAAGACCACTTGTCGAAAGAAAGAAATGTGTGGAAGGCAGCTTGCTGAAAGAGAGAAATGTGCAGTGGGAATCTTGCTGAAAGAAAGAAATGCATTGAAGACCGCTTGTCGAAAGAAAGAAATGTGTGGAAGGGAGCTTGTTGAAAGAAAGAAATGCGTGGAAGACTGCTGAAAAAATGAAATGCGTGGAAGGTAGCTTGCTGAAAGAAAGAAATGCTTGGAAGGGAGCTTACTGAAAGAAAGAAATGTGTGGAAGGTAGCTTGCTGAAAGTAAGAAATGCGTGGAAGACTGCTTGCTGAAAAAAAGAAATGCGTGGAAGGTAGCTTGCTGAAAGTAAGAAATGCGTGGAAGACAGCTTGCTGAAAGAAAGAAATGCGTGGAAGACTGCTTGTCGAAAGAAACAAATGTGTGGAAGGGAGCTTGCTGAAAGAAAGAAATGAGTGGAAGACCGCTTGTCAAAAGAAAGAAATGTGTGGAAGAGAGCCTGCTGAAAGAAAGAAATGAGTGGAAGGTAGTTTGCTAAAAGAACAAAATGCGTTGAAGGCATCTTGCTGAAAGAAAGACATGGGTGGAAGGCCGCTGGCTGAAAGAAAGAAATGTGTGGAAGACCGCTTGCTGAAAGAAAGAAATGCATGGAAGGTAGCTTGCTGAAAGAAAGAAATGCGTGGAAGCCTGCTTGCTGAAAAAAAGAAATGCGTGGAAGTGAGCTTGCTGAAAGAAAGAAATGCGTGGAATACCGCCTGCTGAAAGAAAGAAATGCATCGAAGGGAGCTTGCTCAAAGAAAGAAATGCGTGGAAGATCACTTATCGAAAGAAAGACATTTGTGGAAGGGAGCTTGCTGAAAGAAAGAAATGTGTGGAAGACCGCTTGTCGAAAGAAAGAAATGTGTGGAAGGGAGCTTTCTGAAAGAATTAAATGTCTGGAAGGCAGTTTGCTGAAAGAACGAAATGCGTGGAAGGCATCTTCCTGAAAGGAAGAAATGGGTGGAAGGCCCTGGCTGTAACAAAGAAATGCATGGAAGACCGCATGCTGAAAGAAAGAAATGCGTGGAAGACTGCTTGCTGAAAAAAAGAAATGCGTGGAAGGTAGCTTGCAGAAAGAAAGAAATTCGTGGAAGGGAGCTTGCTGAAAGAAAGAAATGCGTGGAAGACTGCTTGCTGAAAAAAAGAAATTCGTGGAAGGTAGCTTGCTGAAAGAAAGAAATGCTTGGAAGACCGGTTGCTGAAAGAAAGAAATGTGTGGAAGGGAGCTTGCTGAAAGAAAGAAATGCTTGGAAAGTAGTTGCTGAAAGAAAGAAATGCGTGGAAGGTAGCTTGCAGAAAGAAAGAAATTCGTGGAAGGGAGCTCGCTGAAAGAAAGAAATGCATGGAAGACTGCTTGTTGAAAAAAAGAAATGTGTGGAAGGTAGCTTGCTGAAAGAAAGAAATGCTTGGAAGACCGGTTGCTGAAAGAAAGAAATGTGTGGAAGGCACCTTGCTGAAAGAAAACATGCGTGGAAGTCCGCTTGCTGAAAGAAAGAAATGCATGGAAGACCGCTTGTCAAAAGAAAAAAATGTGTGGAAGGGAGCTTGCTGAAAGAAAGAAATGCATGGAAGGCAGCTTGCTGAAAGAAAGAAATGTGTGGAAGACCACTTGTCGAAAGAAAGAAATGCGTGGAAGGGATCTTGCTGAAAGAAAGAAATGCGTGGAAGGTAGCTTGCTGAAAGAAAGAAATGCGTGGAAGGCAGCTTGCTGAAAGAAAGAATTGTTTGAAAGAAAGCTTGCTCATAGAAAGAAATGCGTGGAAGGCAGCTTGCTCAACGAAAGAAATGCGTGGAAGGTAGCTTGCTGAAAGAAGGAAATGCGTGGAAGAGAGCTTGCTGAAAGAAAGAAATGCATGGAAGACCACTTGTCGAAAGAAAGAAATGTGCGGAAGGGAGTTTACTGAAAGAAAGAAATGCGTGGAAGGTAGCTTGCTGAAAGAAAGAAATGCATGGAAGGCAGCTTGCTGAAAGAAAGAAATGTGTGAAAGAAAGCTTGCTCAAAGAAAGAAATGCATAGAAGGCAGCTTGCTCAAAGAAAGAAATGCGTGGAAGGTAGCTTGCTGAAAGAAAGAAATGCGTGGAAGGGAGCTTTCTGAAAGAAAGAAATGTGTGGAAGCAGCTTGCTGAAAGAAATGTGTGGAGGACTGATTGCTGATAGAACGAAATGTGTGGAATGCATCTTGCTGAAAGGAAGAAATGGGTTAAAGGCCGCTGGCTGAAAGAAAGAAATGCGTGGAAGACCACATGCTGAAAGAAAGAAATGCGTGGAAGGGAGCTTTCTGAAAGAAAGAAATGCGTGGAAGACTGCTGAAAAAATGAAATGCGTGGGAGGTAGCTTGCTGAAAGAAAGAAATGCTTGAAAGGGAGCTTGCTGAAAGAAAGAAATGCGTGGAAGACTGCTTGCTGAAAAAAAGAAATTTGTGGAAGGTAGCTTGCTGAAAGTAAGAAATGCGTGGAAGACTGCTTGCTGAAAAAAAGAAATGCGTGGAAGGTAGCTTGCTGAAAGTAAGAAATGCGTGGAAGACAGCTTGCTGAAAGAAAGAAATGCGTGGAAGACCGCTTGTCGAAAGAAACAAATGTGTGGAAGGGAGCTTGCTGAAAGAAAGAAATGCGTGTAAAGTAGCTTGCTGAAAGAAAGAAATGCGTGGAAGACCGCTTGTCAAAAGAAAGAAATGTGTGGAAGAGAGCCTGCTGAAAGAAAGAAATGAGTGGAAGGTAGTTTGCTAAAAGAACAAAATGCGTTGAAGGCATCTTACTGAAAGAAAGACCTGGGTGGAAGGCCGCTGGCTGAAAGAAAGAAATGTGTGGAAGACCGCTTGCTTAAATAAAGAAATGCGTGGAAGGCAGCTTGCTCAAAGAAAGAAATGCGTGGAAGACCGCTTGTCAAAAGAAAGAAATGTGTGGAAGGGAGCCTGCTGAAAGAAAGAAATGAGTGGAAGGTAGTTTTCTGAAAGAACGAAATGCTTGGAAGGCAGCTTGCTGAAAGAAAGACATGCATGGAAGGTAGTTTGCTAAAAGAACGAAATGCATTGAAGGCATCTTGCTGAAAGAAAGACATGGGTGGAAGGCCGCTGGCTGAAAGAAAGAAATGTGTGGAAGACCGCTTGCTGAAAGAAAGAAATGCATGAAAGGTAGCTTGCTGAAAGAAAGAAATGCGTGGAAGCCTGCTTGCTGAAAAAAAGAAATGCGTGGAAGTGAACTTGCTGAAAGAAAGAAATGCGTGGAAGACCGCTTTCTCAAAGAAAGAAATGCATGGAAGGGAGCTTGCTCAAAGAAAGAAATGCGTGGAAGATCACTTATCGAAAGAAAGAAATTTGTGGAAGGGAGCTTGCTGAAAGAAAGAAATGCGTGGAAGACCGCTTGTCGAAAGAAAGAAATGTGTGGAAGGGAGCTTTCTGAAAGAACGAAATGTGTGGAAGGCAGCTTGCTGAAAGAACGAAATGTGTGAAAGGCAGTTTGCTGAAAGAAAGAAATGTGTGGAAAGTAGTTTGCTGAAAGAACGAAATGCGTGGAAGGCAGCTTGCTGAAAGAAAGAAATGCGTGGAAGGTAGTTTGCTGAAAGAACGAAATTAGTGGAAGGCATGTTGCTGAAAGGAAGAAATGGGTGGAAGGCCCTGGCTGTAACAAAGAAATGCATGGAAGACCGCATGCTGAAAGAAAGAAATGCATGGAAGGGAGCTTTCTGAAAGAAAGAAATGCGTGGAAGACTGCTTGCTGAAAAAAAGAAATGCGTGGAAGGTAGCTTGCTGAAAGAAAGAAATGCGTGGAAGACTGCTTGCTGAAAGAAAGAAATGCGTGGAAGACTGCTTGTCAAAAGAAACAAATGTCTGGAAGGGAGCTTGCTGAAAGAAAGAAATGCGTGGAAGGCAGCTTGCTGAAAGAAAGAAATGCATGGAAGACCACTTGTCGAAAGAAAGAAATGCGTGGAAGGGAACTTGCTGAAAGAAAGAAATGCATGGAAGGTAGCTTGCTGAAAGAAAGAAATGCGTGGAAGGCAGCTTGTTGAAAGAAAGAAATGTGTGGAAGGGAGCTTGCTCAAAGAAAGAAATGCATAGAAGGTAGCTTGCTTAAATAAAGAAATGCGTGGAAGGCAGCTTGCTGAAAGAAAGAATTGTTTGAAAGAAAATTTGCTCATAGAAAGAAATGCATGGAAGGCAGCTTTCTCAAAGAAAGAAATGCATGGAAGACTGCTTGTCGAAAGAAAGAAATGTGTGGAAGGGAGCTTGCTGAAAGAAAGAAATGCATGGAAGACCACTTGTCGAAAGAAAGAAATGTGTGGAAGGCAGCTTGCTGAAAGAGAGAAATGTGCAGAAGGAATCTTGCTGAAAGAAAGAAATGCATGGAAGACCGCTTGTCGAAAGAAAGAAATGTGTGGAAGGGAGCTTGCTGAAAGAAAGAAATGCTTGGAAGGTAGTTGCTGAAAGAAAGAAATGCGTGGAAGGTAGCTTGCAGAAAGAAAAATTCGTGGAAGGGAGCTTTCTGAAAGAAAGAAATGCATGGAAGACTGTTTGCTGAAAAAAAGAAATGCGTGGAAGGTAGCTTGCTGAAAGAAAGAAATGCGTGGAAGACCGCTTGCTGAAAGATAGAAATGCGTGGAAGGCACCTTGCTGAAAGAAAGAAATGCGTGGAAGGCAGCTTGCAAAAAGAAAAAATGCGTGGAAGACCGCTTGCTGAAAGAAAGAAATGCGTGGAAGACCGCTTGTCAAAAGAAACAAATATGTGGAAGGGAGCTTGCTGAAAGAAAGAAATGCATGGAAGGCAGCTTGCTGAAAGAAAGAAATGCGTGGAAGACCACTTGTTGAAAAAAAGAAATGCGTGGAAGGCTTGCTGAAAGAAAGAAATGCCTGGAAGGCAGCTTGTTGAAAGAAAGAAATGTGTGGAAGGGAGCTTGCTCAAAAGAAATGCATGGAAGGTAGCTTGCTTAAATAAAGAAATGCGTGGAAGGCAGCTTGCTCAAAGAAAGAAATGCGTGGAAGACCGCTTGTCGAAAGAAAGAAATGTGTGGAAGGGAGCTTCCTGAAAGAAAAAAATGCATGGAAGACCACTTGTCGGAAGAAAGAAATCTGTGGAAGGGAGCTTGCTGAAAGAAAGAAATTCTTGGAAGGTAGTTGTTGAAAGAAAGAAATGCGTGGAAGGTAGCTTTCAGAAAGAAAGAAATTCATGGAAGGGAGCTCGCTGAAAGAAAGAAATGCATGGAAGACTGCTTGCTGAAAAAAAGAAATGCGTGGAAGGTAGCTTGCTGAAAGAAAGAAATGCGTGGAAGACCGCTTGCTGAAAGAAAGAAATGCGTGGAAGGGACCTTGCTGAAAGAAAGAAATACGTGGAAGGCAGCTTGCTGAAAGAAAAAATGCTTGGAAGACCGCTTGCTGAAAGAAAGAAATGCATGGAAGATCGCTTGTCAAAAGATACAAATGTGTGGAAGGGAGCTTGCTGAAAGAAAGAAATGCATGGAAGGCAGCTTGCTGAAAGAAAGAAATGCGTGGAAGGTAGCTTGTTGAAAGAAAGAAATGTGTGGAAGGGAGCTTGCTCAAAGAAAGAAATGCATGAAAGGTAGCTTGCTTAAATAATGAAATGCGTGGAAGGAAGCTTGCTGAAAGAAAGAATTCTTTGAAAGAAAGCTTGCTCATAGAAAGAAATGCGTGGAAGGCAGCTTGCTCAAAGAAAGAAATGCGTGGAAGGTAGCTTGCTCAAAGAACGAAATGCGTGGAAGAGAGCTTGTTGAAAGAAAGAAATGCATGGAAGACCACTTGTCGAAAGAAAGAAATGTGTGGAAGGGAGCTTGTTGAAAGAAAGAAATGTGTCAAAGGCAGCTTGCTGAAAGAGAGAAATGTGCGGAAGGAATCTTGCTGAAAGATAGAAATGCGTGGAAAACCGCTTTTCGAAAGAAAGAAATGTGTGGAAGGGAGCTTGCAGAAAGAAAGAAATGCGTGGAAGACCACTTGTCGAAAGAAAGAAATGTGTGGAAGGGAGCTTTTTGAAAGAAAGAAATGTGTGTAAGGCAGCTTGCTGAAAGAAAGAAATGTGTGGAAGGAATCTTGCTGAAAGAAAGAAATGCGTGGAAGACCGCTTGTCGAAAGAAAGAAATGTGTGGAAGGGAGCTTGCTGAAAGAAAGAAATGCGTGGAAGGTAGCTTGCTGAAAGAAAGAAATGTGTGAAAGAAAGCTTGCTCAAAGAAAGAAATGCATGGAAGGCAGCTTGCTCAAAGAAAGAAATGCCTGGAAGGTAGCTTGCTGAAAGAACGAAATGCGTGGAAGGCATCTTGCTGAAAGGAAGAAATGGGTGGAAGGCCCTAGCTGTAACAAAGAAATGCATGGAAGACCGCATGCTGAAAGAAAAAAATGCTTGGAAGGGAGCTTTCTGAAAGAAAGAAATGCGTGGAAGACTGCCTGCTGAAAAAAAGAAATGCGTGGAAGGTAGCTTGCAGAAAGAAAGACATTCGTGGAAGGGAGCTTGCTGAAAGAAAGAAATGCGTGGAAGACCGCTTGCTGAAAGAAAGAAATTTGTGAAAGGCACCTTGCTGAAACAAAGAAATGTGTGGAAGGCAGCTTGCTGAAAGAAAGAAATGCGTGGAAGACCGCTTTTCGAAAGAAACAAATGTGTGGAAGTGAGCTTGCTGAAAGAAAGAAATGTGTGGAAGGTAGCTTGCTGAAAGAAAGAAATGCGTGGAAGACCGCTTGTCGAAAGAAAGAAATGCGTGGAAGGCACCCTTCTGAAAGAAAGAAATGGGTGGAAGGTAGTTTGCTGAAAGAACGAAAATGTGTGGAAGACCGCTTCCTGAATGAAAGAAATGCATGGAAGGGAGCTTGCTCAAAGAAAGAAATGCGTGGAAGACCACTTGTCCAAAGAAAGAAATGTGTGGAAGCAAACTTGTTGAAAGAAAGAAATGCGTGGAAGACCGCTTGCTGAAAGAAAGAAATGTGTGGAAGGTAGCTTGCTCAAAGAAAGAACTGCGTGGAAGACTGCTTGCTGAAAAAAAGAAATGCGCGGAAGTGAGCTTGCTGAAAGAAAGAAATGCGTGGAAGACCGCTTGTCCAAAGAAAGAAATGTGTGGAAGCAAACTTGTTGAAAGAAAGAAATGCGTGGAAGACCACTTGTCGAAAGAACGAAATGTGTGGAAGGGAGCTTTCTGAAAGAACTAAATGTGTGGAAGGCAGCTTGTTGAAAGAAAGAAATGTGTGGAAGGGAGCTTGCTCAAAGAAAGAAATGCATGAAAGGTAGCTTGCTTAAATAATGAAATGCGTGGAAGGAAGCTTGCTGAAAGAAAGAATTCTTTGAAAGAAAGCTTGCTCATAGAAAGAAATGCGTGGAAGGCAGCTTGCTCAAAGAAAGAAATGCGTGGAAGGTAGCTTGCTCAAAGAACGAAATGCGTGGAAGAGAGCTTGTTGAAAGAAAGAAATGCATGGAAGACCACTTGTTGAAAGAAAAAAATGTGTGGAAGGGAGCTTGTTGAAAGAAAGAAATGTGTCAAAGGCAGCTTGCTGAAAGAGAGAAATGTGCGGAAGGAATCTTGCTGAAAGATAGAAATGCGTGGAAAACCGCTTTTCGAAAGAAAGAAATGTGTGGAAGGGAGCTTGCAGAAAGAAAGAAATGCGTGGAAGACCACTTGTCGAAAGAAAGAAATGTGTGGAAGGGAGCTTGTTGAAAGAAAGAAATGTGTGTAAGGCAGCTTGCTGAAAGAAAGAATTGTGTGGTAGGAATCTTGCTGAAAGAAAGAAATGCGTGGAAGACCGCTTGTCGAAAGAAAGAAATGTGTGGAAGGGAGCTTGCTGAAAGAAAGAAATGCGTGGAAGGTAGCTTGCTGAAAGAAAGAAATGTGTGAAAGAAAGCTTGCTCAAAGAAAGAAATGCATGGAAGGCAGCTTGCTCAAAGAAAGAAATGCCTGGAAGGTAGCTTGCTGAAAGAACGAAATGCGTGGAAGGCATCTTGCTGAAAGGAAGAAATGGGTGGAAGGCCCTAGCTGTAACAAAGAAATGCATGGAAGACCGCATGCTGAAAGAAAGAAATGCGTGGAAGGGAGCTTTCTGAAAGAAATAAATGCGTGGAAGACTGCCTGCTGAAAAAAAGAAATGCGTGGAAGGTAGCTTGCAGAAAGAAAGACATTCGTGGAAGGGAGCTTGCTGAAAGAAAGAAATGCGTGGAAGACCGCTTGCTGAAAGAAAGAAATTTGTGAAAGGCACCTTGCTGAAACAAAGAAATGTGTGGAAGGCAGCTTGCTGAAAGAAAGAAATGCGTGGAAGACTGCTTTTCGAAAGAAACAAATGTGTGGAAGTGAGCTTGCTGAAAGAAAGAAATGCGTGGAAGGCAGCTTGCTGAAAGAAAGAAATGCGTGGAAGACCGCTTGTCGAAAGAAAGAAATGCGTGGAAGGCACCCTGCTGAAAGAAAGAAATGGGTGGAAGGTAGTTTGCTGAAAGAACGAAAATGTGTGGAAGACCGCTTCCTGAATGAAAGAAATGCATGGAAGGGAGCTTGCTCAAAGAAAGAAATGCGTGGAAGACCACTTGTCCAAAGAAAGAAATGTGTGGAAGCAAACTTGTTGAAAGAAAGAAATGCGTGGAAAACCGCTTGCTGAAAGAAAGAATTCTTTGAAAGAAAGCTTGCTCATAGAAAGAAATGCGTGGAAGGCAGCTTGCTCAAAGAAAGAAATGCGTGGAAGGTAGCTTGCTCAAAGAACGAAATGCGTGGAAGAGAGCTTGTTGAAAGAAAGAAATGCATGGAAGACCACTTGTTGAAAGAAAAAAATGTGTGGAAGGGAGCTTGTTGAAAGAAAGAAATGTGTCAAAGGCAGCTTGCTGAAAGAGAGAAATGTGCGGAAGGAATCTTGCTGAAAGATAGAAATGCGTGGAAAACCGCTTTTCGAAAGAAAGAAATGTGTGGAAGGGAGCTTGCAGAAAGAAAGAAATGCGTGGAAGACCACTTGTCGAAAGAAAGAAATGTGTGGAAGGGAGCTTGTTGAAATAAAGAAATGTGTGTAAGGCAGCTTGCTGAAAGAAAGAATTGTGTGGTAGGAATCTTGCTGAAAGAAAGAAATGCGTGGAAGACCGCTTGTCGAAAGAAAGAAATGTGTGGAAGGGAGCTTGCTGAAAGAAAGAAATGCGTGGAAGGTAGCTTGCTGAAAGAAAGAAATGTGTGAAAGAAAGCTTGCTCAAAGAAAGAAATGCATGGAAGGCAGCTTGCTCAAAGAAAGAAATGCCTGGAAGGTAGCTTGCTGAAAGAACGAAATGCGTGGAAGGCATCTTGCTGAAAGGAAGAAATGGGTGGAAGGCCCTAGCTGTAACAAAGAAATGCATGGAAGACCGCATGCTGAAAGAAAGAAATGCGTGGAAGGGAGCTTTCTGAAAGAAATAAATGCGTGGAAGACTGCCTGCTGAAAAAAAGAAATGTGTGGAAGGTAGCTTGCAGAAAGAAAGACATTCGTGGAAGGGAGCTTGCTGAAAGAAAGAAATGCGTGGAAGACCGCTTGCTGAAAGAAAGAAATTTGTGAAAGGCACCTTGCTGAAACAAAGAAATGTGTGGAAGGCAGCTTGCTGAAAGAAAGAAATGCGTGGAAGACTGCTTTTCGAAAGAAACAAATGTGTGGAAGTGAGCTTGCTGAAAGAAAGAAATGCGTGGAAGGTAGCTTGCTGAAAGAAAGAAATGCGTGGAAGACCGCTTGTCGAAAGAAAGAAATGCGTGGAAGGCACCCTGCTGAAAGAAAGAAATGGGTGGAAGGTAGTTTGCTGAAAGAACGAAAATGTGTGGAAGACCGCTTCCTGAATGAAAGAAATGCATGGAAGGGAGCTTGCTCAAAGAAAGAAATGCGTGGAAGACCACTTGTCCAAAGAAAGAAATGTGTGGAAGCAAACTTGTTGAAAGAAAGAAATGCGTGGAAAACCGCTTGCTGAAAGAAAGAAATGTGTGGAAGGTAGCTTGCTCAAAGAAAGAACTGCGTGGAAGACTGCTTGCTGAAAAAAAGAAATGCGCGGAAGTGAGCTTGCTGAAAGAAAGAAATGCGTGGAAGACCGCTTGTCCAAAGAAAGAAATGTGTGGAAGCAAACTTGTTGAAAGAAAGAAATGCGTGGAAGACCACTTGTCGAAAGAAAGAAATGTGTGGAAGGGAGCTTTCTGAAAGAACTAAATGTGTGGAAGGCAGCTTGCTGAAAGAACGAAATGCGTGGAAGGCAGCTTGCTGAAAGAAAGATATGTGTGGAAGGTAGTTTGCTGAAAGAAAGAAATGCGTGAAAGGTAGTTTGCTGAAAGAACGAAATGCGTGGAAGGCATCTTGCTGAAAGGAAGAAATGGGTGGAAGGCCATTGGCTCAAAGAAAGAAATGCATGGAAGACTGCATGCTGTAAGAATGAAATGCATGGAAGGGAGCTTGCTGAAAGAAAGAAATGCGTGGAAGACTGCTTTCTGAAAGAAAGAAATGCGTGGAAGGTATCTTGCTGAAATAGAGAAATGCGTGGAAGACTGCTTGCTAAAAAAAGAAATGCGTGGAAGGTAGCTTGCTGAAAGAAAGAAATGCGTGGAAGGGAGCTTTCTGGAAGAAAGAAATGTGTGGAAGCAGCTTGCTGAAAGAAATGTGTGGAGGACTGCTTGCTGATAGAACAAAATGTGTGGAAGGTATCTTGCTGAAAGGAAGAAATGGGTTGAAGTCCGCTGGCTGAAAGAAAGAAATGCATGGAAGACCGCATGCTGAAAGAAAGAAATGCGTGGAAGGGAGCTTGCTGAAAGAAAGAAATGCGTGGAAGACTGCTGAAAAAATGAAATGCGTGGAAGGTAGCTTGCTGAAAGAAAGAAATGCTTGGAAGGGAGCTTGCTGAAAGAAAGAAATGCGTGGAAGACTGCTTGCTGAAAGAAATGTGTGGAGGACTGCTTGCTGATAGAACAAAATGTGTGGAAGGCATCTTGCTGAAAGGAAGAAATGGGTTGAAGGCCGCTGGCTGAAAGAAAGAAATGCGTGGAAGACTGCATGCTGAAAGAAAGAAATGCGTGGAAGGTAGCTTACTGAAAGAAATAAATGCGTGGAAGACTGCTGAAAAAATGAAATGCGTGGAAGGTAGCTTGCTGAAAGAAAGAAATGCTTGGAAGGGAGATTGCTGAAAGAAAGAAATGCTTGGAAGGGAGCTTGCTGAAAGAAAGAAATGCGTGGAAGACTGCTTGCTGAAAGAAAGAAATCAGTGGAAGGTAGCTTGCTGAAATAGAGAAATGCGTGGAAGACTGCTGGCTAAAAAAAGAAATGCGTGGAAGGTGGCTTGCTGAAAGAAAGAAATGCGTGGAAGGGAGCTTTCTGAAAGATAGAAATGTGTGGAAGACCGCTTGTCGAAAAAAAGAAATGTGCGGAAGGCATCTTGCTGAAAGGAAGAAATGGGTTTAAGGCCGCTGGCTGAAAGAAAGAAATGCGTTGAAGACCGCATGCTGAAAGAAAGAAATGCGTGGAAGGGAGCTTGCTGAAAGAAAGAAATGCGTGGAAGACTGCTGAAAAAATGAAATGCGTGGAAGGTAGCTTGCTGAAAGAAAGAAATGCTTGGAAGGGAGCTTGCTGAAAGAAAGAAATGCTTGGAAGGGAGCTTGCTGAAAGAAAGAAATGCGTGGAAGACTGCTTGCTGAAAGAAAGAAATCCGTGGAAGGCACCTTGCTGGAATAAAGAAATGCGTGGAAGGCAGCTTGCTGAAAGAAAGAAATGCGTGGAAGACCGCTTGTTGAAAGAAACAAATGTGTGGAAGGGAGATTGCTGAAAGAAAGAAATGCGTGTAAAGTAGCTTGCTGAAAGAAAGAAATGCATGGAAGACCGCTTGCTGAAAGAAAGAAATGCGTGGAAGCCTGCTTGCTGAAAAAAAGAAATGCGTGGAAGTGAGCTTGCTGAAAGAAAGAAATGCGTGGAAGACCGCTTGCTGAAAGAAAGAAATGCATGGAAGGGAGCTTGCTCAAAGAAAGAAATGCGTGGGAGATCACTTATCGAAAGAAAGAAATGCGTGGAAGGCATTTTGCTGAAAGGAAGAAATGGGTGGAAGGCCCTGGCTGTAACAAAGAAATGCATGGAAGACCGCATGCTGAAAGAAATGCGTGGAAGTGAGCTTTCTGAAAGAAAGAAATGCGTGGAAGACTGCTTGCTGAAAAAAGAAATGCGTGGAAGGTAGCTTGCAGAAAGAAAGAAATTTGTGGAAGGGAGCTTGCTGAAAGAAAGAAATGCGTGGAAGACTGCTTGCTGAAAAAAAGAAATGCGTGGAAGGTAGCTTGCTGAAAGAAAGAAATGCGTGGAAGACCGCTTGCTGAAAGAAAGAAATGTGTGTAAGGCACCTTGCTGAAAGAAAGAAATGCGTGGAAGGCAGCTTGCTGAAAGAAAAAATGCGTGGAAGACCGCTTGCTGAAAGAAAGAAATGCGTGGAAGACCGCATGTCAAAAGAAACAAATGTCTGGAAGGGAGCTTGCTGAAAGAAAAAATGCGTGGAAGACCGCTTGCTGAAAGAAAGAAATGCGTGGAAGACCGCTTGTCAAAAGAAACAAATGTCTGGAAGGGAGCTTGCTCAAAGAAAGAAATGCGTGGAAGGCAGCTTGCTGAAAGAAAGAAATGCGTGGAAGACCACTTGTCCAAAGAAAGAAATGCATGGAAGGTAGCTTGCTTAAATAAAGGAATGCGTGGAATGCAGCTTGCTGAAAGAAAGAATTGTTTGAAAGAAAGCTTGTTCATAGAAAGAAATGCGTGGAAGGCAGCGTGTTCAAAGAAAGAAATGCGTGGAAGACTGCTTGTCGAAAGAAAGAAATGTGTGGAAGGGAGCTTGCTGAAAGAAAGAAATGCATGGAAGACCACTTGTCGAAAGAAAGAAATGTGTGGAAGGCAGCTTGCTGAAAGAGAGAAATGTGCAGTGGGAATCTTGCTGAAAGAAAGAAATGCATGGAAGACCGCTTGTCGAAAGAAAGAAATGTGTGGAAGGGAGCTTGCTGAAAGAAAGAAATGCTTGGAAGGTAGTTGCTGAAAGAAAGAAATGCGTGGAAGGTAGCTTGCAGAAAGAAAGAAATTCGTGGAAGGGAGCTCGCTGAAAGAAAGAAATGCATGGAAGACTGCTTGTTGAAAAAAAGAAATGTGTGGAAGGTAGCTTGCTGAAAGATGGAAATGCGTGGAAGAGAGCTTGCTGAAAGAAAGAAATGCATGGAAGACCACTTGTCGAAAGAAAGAAATGTGTGGAAGGGAGTTGTTGAAAGAAAGAAATGTGTCGAAGGCAGCTTGCTGAAAGAGAGAGTAATGTGCGGAAGGAATCTTGCTGAAAGAAAGAAATGCATGGAAGACCGCTTGTCGAAAGAAAGAAATGTGTGGAAGGGAGCTTGCTGAAAGAAAGAAATGCTTGGAAGGTAGTTGCTGAAAGAAAGAAATGCGTGGAAGGGAGCTTGCTGAAAGAAAGAAATGCGTGGAAGACTGCTTGTTGAAAGAAAAAAATGTGTGGAAGGGAGCTTGCTGAAAGATAGAAATGCGTGGAAGACCGCTTGTCGAAAGAAAGAAATGTGTGGAAGGGAGCTTGCAGAAAGAAAGAAATGTGTGGAAGACTGCTTGTCGAAAGAAAGAAATGTGTGGAAGGGAGCTTGTTGAAAGAAATAAATGTGTGTAAGGCAGCTTGCTGAAAGAAAGAAATGTGTGGAAGGAATCTGGCTGAAAGAAAGAAATGCGCTGAAGAACGCTTGTCGAAAGAAAGAAATGTGTGAAAGAAAGCTTGCTCAAAGAAAGAAATGCAGAGAAGGCAGCTTGCTCAAAGAAAGAAATGCGTGGAAGGGAGCTTTCTCAAAGAAAGAAATGTGTGGAAGCAGCTTGCTGAAAGAAATGTGTGGAGGACTGATTGCTGATAGAACGAAATGTGTGGAAGGCATCTTGCTGAAACGAAGAAATGGGTTAAAGGCTGCTGGCTGAAAGAAAGAAATGCGTGGAAGACCACATGCTGAAAGAAAGAAATGCGTGGAAGGGAGCTTGCTGAAAGAAAGTAATGCGTGGAAGACTGCTGAAAAAATGTAATGCGTGGAAGGTAGCTTGCTGAAAGAAAGAAATGCTTGGAAGGGAGCTTGCTGAAAGAAAGAAATGCGTGGAAGACTGCTTGCTGAAAAAAAGAAATGCGTGGAAGGTAGCTTGCTGAAAGTGAGAAATGCGTGGAATACCGCTTGCTGAAAGAAAGAAATGTGTGGAAGACCGCTTGCTGAAGGAAAGAAATGCCTGGAAGGTAGCTTGCTCAAAGAAAGAAATGTGTGGAAGAGCACTTATCGAAAGAAAGAAATTTGTGGAAGGGAGCTTGCTGAAAGAAAGAAATGTGTGGAAGACCGCTTGTCGAGAGAAAGAAATGTGTGGAAGGGAGCTTTCTGAAAGAATTAAATGTGTGGAAGGCAGTTTGCTGAAAGAACGAAATGTGTGGAAGGCATCTTGCTGAAAGGAAGAAATGGGTGGAAGGCCCTGGCTGTAACAAAGAAATGCATGGAAGACCGCATGCTGAAAGAAAGAAATGCGTGCAAGGGAGCTTTCTGAAAGAAAGAAATGCGTGGAAGACTGCTTGCTGAAAAAAAGAAAAGCGTGGAAGGTAGCTTGCAGAAAGAAAGAAATTCGTGCAAGGGAGCTTGCTGAAAGAAAGAAATGCGTGGAAGACTGCTTGCTGAAAAAAAGAAATGCGTGGAAGGTAGCTTGCTGAAAGAAAGAAATGCGTGGAAGACCGCTTGCTGAAAGAAAGAAATGCGTGTAAGGCACCTTGCTGAAAGAAAGAAATGCGTGGAAGGCAGCTTGCTGAAAGAAAAAATGCGTGGAAGACCGCTTGCTGAAAGAAAGAAATGCGTGGAAGACCGCTTGTCAAAAGAAACAAATGTCTGGAAGGGAGCTTCCTGAAAGAAAGAAATGCGTGGAAGGCAGCTTGCTGAAAGAAAGAAATGCGTAGAAGACCACTTGTCGAAAGAAAGAAATGCGTGGAAGGTAGCTTGCTGAAAGAAAGAAATGTGTGGAAGGCAGCTTTTGAACGAAAGAAATGTGTGGAAGGGAGCTTGCTTAAATAAAGAAATGCGTGGAAGGCAGCTTGCTGAAAGAAAGAATTGTTTGAAAGAAAGCTTGCTCATAGAAAGAAATGCGTGGAAGACTGCTTGTCGAAAGAAAGAAATGTGTGGAAGGGAGCTTGCTGAAAGAAAGAAATGCATGGAAGACCACTTGTCGAAAGAAAGAAATGTGTGGAAGGCAGCTTGCTGAAAGAGAGAAATGTGCAGTGGGAATCTTGCTGAAAGAAAGAAATGCATTGAAGACCGCTTGTCGAAAGAAAGAAATGTGTGGAAGGGAGCTTGTTGAAAGAAAGAAATGCGTGGAAGACTGCTGAAAAAATGAAATGCGTGGAAGGTAGCTTGCTGAAAGAAAGAAATGCTTGGAAGGGAGCTTACTGAAAGAAAGAAATGTGTGGAAGGTAGCTTGCTGAAAGTAAGAAATGCGTGGAAGACTGCTTGCTGAAAAAAAGAAATGCGTGGAAGGTAGCTTGCTGAAAGTAAGAAATGCGTGGAAGACAGCTTGCTGAAAGAAAGAAATGCGTGGAAGACTGCTTGTCGAAAGAAACAAATGTGTGGAAGGGAGCTTGCTGAAAGAAAGAAATGAGTGGAAGACCGCTTGTCAAAAGAAAGAAATGTGTGGAAGAGAGCCTGCTGAAAGAAAGAAATGAGTGGAAGGTAGTTTGCTAAAAGAACAAAATGCGTTGAAGGCATCTTGCTGAAAGAAAGACATGGGTGGAAGGCCGCTGGCTGAAAGAAAGAAATGTGTGGAAGACCGCTTGCTGAAAGAAAGAAATGCATGGAAGGTAGCTTGCTGAAAGAAAGAAATGCGTGGAAGCCTGCTTGCTGAAAAAAAGAAATGCGTGGAAGTGAGCTTGCTGAAAGAAAGAAATGCGTGGAATACCGCCTGCTGAAAGAAAGAAATGCATCGAAGGGAGCTTGCTCAAAGAAAGAAATGCGTGGAAGATCACTTATCGAAAGAAAGACATTTGTGGAAGGGAGCTTGCTGAAAGAAAGAAATGTGTGGAAGACCGCTTGTCGAAAGAAAGAAATGTGTGGAAGGGAGCTTTCTGAAAGAATTAAATGTCTGGAAGGCAGTTTGCTGAAAGAACGAAATGCGTGGAAGGCATCTTCCTGAAAGGAAGAAATGGGTGGAAGGCCCTGGCTGTAACAAAGAAATGCATGGAAGACCGCATGCTGAAAGAAAGAAATGCGTGGAAGACTGCTTGCTGAAAAAAAGAAATGCGTGGAAGGTAGCTTGCAGAAAGAAAGAAATTCGTGGAAGGGAGCTTGCTGAAAGAAAGAAATGCGTGGAAGACTGCTTGCTGAAAAAAAGAAATTCGTGGAAGGTAGCTTGCTGAAAGAAAGAAATGCTTGGAAGACCGGTTGCTGAAAGAAAGAAATGTGTGGAAGGGAGCTTGCTGAAAGAAAGAAATGCTTGGAAAGTAGTTGCTGAAAGAAAGAAATGCGTGGAAGGTAGCTTGCAGAAAGAAAGAAATTCGTGGAAGGGAGCTCGCTGAAAGAAAGAAATGCATGGAAGACTGCTTGTTGAAAAAAAGAAATGTGTGGAAGGTAGCTTGCTGAAAGAAAGAAATGCTTGGAAGACCGGTTGCTGAAAGAAAGAAATGTGTGGAAGGCACCTTGCTGAAAGAAAACATGCGTGGAAGTCCGCTTGCTGAAAGAAAGAAATGCATGGAAGACCGCTTGTCAAAAGAAAAAAATGTGTGGAAGGGAGCTTGCTGAAAGAAAGAAATGCATGGAAGGCAGCTTGCTGAAAGAAAGAAATGTGTGGAAGACCACTTGTCGAAAGAAAGAAATGCGTGGAAGGGATCTTGCTGAAAGAAAGAAATGCGTGGAAGGTAGCTTGCTGAAAGAAAGAAATGCGTGGAAGGCAGCTTGCTGAAAGAAAGAATTGTTTGAAAGAAAGCTTGCTCATAGAAAGAAATGCGTGGAAGGCAGCTTGCTCAAAGAAAGAAATGCGTGGAAGGTAGCTTGCTGAAAGAAGGAAATGCGTGGAAGAGAGCTTGCTGAAAGAAAGAAATGCATGGAAGACCACTTGTCGAAAGAAAGAAATGTGCGGAAGGGAGTTTACTGAAAGAAAGAAATGCGTGGAAGGTAGCTTGCTGAAAGAAAGAAATGCATGGAAGGCAGCTTGCTGAAAGAAAGAAATGTGTGAAAGAAAGCTTGCTCAAAGAAAGAAATGCATAGAAGGCAGCTTGCTCAAAGAAAGAAATGCGTGGAAGGTAGCTTGCTGAAAGAAAGAAATGCGTGGAAGGGAGCTTTCTGAAAGAAAGAAATGTGTGGAAGCAGCTTGCTGAAAGAAATGTGTGGAGGACTGATTGCTGATAGAACGAAATGTGTGGAATGCATCTTGCTGAAAGGAAGAAATGGGTTAAAGGCCGCTGGCTGAAAGAAAGAAATGCGTGGAAGACCACATGCTGAAAGAAAGAAATGCGTGGAAGGGAGCTTTCTGAAAGAAAGAAATGCGTGGAAGACTGCTGAAAAAATGAAATGCGTGGGAGGTAGCTTGCTGAAAGAAAGAAATGCTTGAAAGGGAGCTTGCTGAAAGAAAGAAATGCGTGGAAGACTGCTTGCTGAAAAAAAGAAATTTGTGGAAGGTAGCTTGCTGAAAGTAAGAAATGCGTGGAAGACTGCTTGCTGAAAAAAAGAAATGCGTGGAAGGTAGCTTGCTGAAAGTAAGAAATGCGTGGAAGACAGCTTGCTGAAAGAAAGAAATGCGTGGAAGACCGCTTGTCGAAAGAAACAAATGTGTGGAAGGGAGCTTGCTGAAAGAAAGAAATGCGTGTAAAGTAGCTTGCTGAAAGAAAGAAATGCGTGGAAGACCGCTTGTCAAAAGAAAGAAATGTGTGGAAGAGAGCCTGCTGAAAGAAAGAAATGAGTGGAAGGTAGTTTGCTAAAAGAACAAAATGCGTTGAAGGCATCTTACTGAAAGAAAGACCTGGGTGGAAGGCCGCTGGCTGAAAGAAAGAAATGTGTGGAAGACCGCTTGCTGAAAGAAAGAAATGCATGGAAGGTAGCTTGCTGAAAGACAGAAATGCGTGGAAGCCTGCTTGCTGAAAAAAAGAAATGCGTGGAAGTGAGCTTGCTGAAAGAAAGAAATGCGTGGAATACCGCCTGCTGAAAGAAAGAAATGCATCGAATGGAGCTTGCTCAAAGAAAGAAATGCGTGGAAGATCACTTATCGAAAGAAAGACATTTGTGGAAGGGAGCTTGCTGAAAGAAAGAAATGTGTGGAAGACCGCTTGTCGAAAGAAAGAAATGTGTGGAAGGGAGCTTTCTGAAAGAATTAAATGTGTGGAAGGCAGTTTGCTGAAAGAACGAAATGCGTGGAAGGCATCTTCCTGAGAGAAAGAAATGGGTGGAAGGCCCTGGCTGTAACAAAGAAATGCATGGAAGACCGCATGCTGAAAGAAAGAAATGCGTGGAAGACTGCTTGCTGAAAAAAAGAAATGCGTGGAAGGTAGCTTGCAGAAAGAAAGAAATTCGTGGAAGGGAGCTTGCTGAAAGAAAGAAATGCGTGGAAGACTGCTTGCTGAAAAAAAGAAATTCGTGGAAGGTAGCTTGCTGAAAGAAAGAAATGCGTGGAAGACCGCTTGCTGAAAGAAAGAAATGCGTGTCAGGCACCTTGCTGAAAGAAAGAAATGCGTGGAAGACCGCTTGTCAAATGAAAAAAATGTCTGGAAGGGAGCTTGCTGAAAGAAAGAAATGCGTGGAAGGCAGCTTGCTGAAAGAAAAAATGCGTGGAAGACCGCTTGCTGAAAGAAAGAAATGCGTGGAAGACCGCTTGTCAAAAGAAACAAATGTCTGGAAGGGAGCTTGCTGAAAGAAAGAAATGCGTGGAAGGCAGCTTGCTGAAAGAAAGAAATGCGTGGAAGACCACTTGTCGAAAGAAAGAAATGCATGGAAGGTAGCTTGCTGAAAGAAAGAAATGTGTGGAAGGTAGCTTTTGAAAGAAAGAAATGTGTGGAAGGGAGCTTGCTCAAAGAAAGAAATGCATGGAAGGTAGCTTGCTTAAATAAAGAAATGCGTGGAAGGCAGCTTGCTGAAAGAAAGAATTGTTTGAAAGAAAGCTTGCTCATAGAAAGAAATGCGTGGAAGGCAGCGTGTTCAAAGAAAGAAATGCGTGGAAGACTGCTTGTCGAAAGAAAGAAATGTGTGGAAGGGAGCTTGCTGAAAGAAAGAAATGCATGGAAGACCACTTGTCGAAAGAAAGAAATGTGTGGAAGGCAGCTTGCTGAAAGAGAGAAATGTGCAGTGGGAATCTTGCTGAAAGAAAGAAATGCATGGAAGACCGCTTGTCGAAAGAAAGAAATGTGTGGAAGGGAGCTTGCTGAAAGAAAGAAATGCTTGGAAGGTAGTTGCTGAAAGAAAGAAATGCGTGGAAGGTAGCTTGCAGAAAGAAAGAAATTCGTGGAAGGGAGCTCGCTGAAAGAAAGAAATGCATGGAAGACTGCTTGTTGAAAAAAAGAAATGTGTGGAAGGTAGCTTGCTGAAAGAAAGAAATGCTTGGAAGACCGGTTGCTGAAAGAAAGAAATGTTTGGAAGGCACCTTGCTGAAAGAAAACATGCGTGGAAGACCGCTTGCTGAAAGAAAGAAATGCATGGAAGACCGCTTGTCAAAAGAAAAAAATGTGTGGAAGGGAGCTTGCTGAAAGAAAGAAATGCATGGAAGGCAGCTTGCTGAAAGAAAGAAATGTGTGGAAGACCACTTGTCGAAAGAAAGAAATGCGTGGAAGGGATCTTGCTGAAAGAAAGAAATGCGTGGAAGGTAGCTTGCTGAAAGAAAGCAATGCGTGGAAGGCAGCTTGCTGAAAGAAAGAATTGTTTGAAAGAAAGCTTGCTCATAGAAAGAAATGCGTGGAAGGCAGCTTGCTCAAAGAAAGAAATGCGTGGAAGGTAGCTTGCTGAAAGAAAGAAATGCATGGAAGACCACTTGTCGAAAGAAAGAAATGTGTGGAAGGGAGCTTGTTGAAAGAAAGAAATGTGTCGAAGGCAGCTTGCTGAAAGAAAGAAATGTGCGGAAGGAATATTGCTGAAAGAAAGAAATGCATGGAAGACCGCTTGTCGAAAGAAAGAAATGTGTGGAAGGGAGCTTGCTGAAAGAAAGAAATGCGTGGAAGGGAGCTTTCTGAAAGAAAGAAATGTGTGGAAGCAGCTTGCTGAAAGAAATGTGTGGAGGACTGATTGCTGATAGAACGAAATGTGTGGAATGCATCTTGCTGAAAGGAAGAAATGGGTTAAAGGCCGCTGGCTGAAAGAAAGAAATGCGTGGAAGACCACATGCTGAAAGAAAGAAATGCGTGGAAGGGAGCTTTCTGAAAGAAAGAAATGCGTGGAAGACTGCTGAAAAAATGAAATGCGTGGGAGGTAGCTTGCTGAAAGAAAGAAATGCTTGAAAGGGAGCTTGCTGAAAGAAAG
Source organism: Ambystoma mexicanum (assembly GCF_040938575.1). Classification (NCBI taxonomy): domain Eukaryota; kingdom Metazoa; phylum Chordata; class Amphibia; order Caudata; family Ambystomatidae; genus Ambystoma; species Ambystoma mexicanum. The sequence goes on from NC_090922.1 coordinate 605,944,329, forward strand.
AAATGCGTGGAAGACTGCTTGCTGAAAAAAAGAAATTTGTGGAAGGTAGCTTGCTGAAAGTAAGAAATGCGTGGAAGACTGCTTGCTGAAAAAAAGAAATGCGTGGAAGGTAGCTTGCTGAAAGTAAGAAATGCGTGGAAGACAGCTTGCTGAAAGAAAGAAATGCGTGGAAGACCGCTTGTCGAAAGAAACAAATGTGTGGAAGGGAGCTTGCTGAAAGAAAGAAATGCGTGTAAAGTAGCTTGCTGAAAGAAAGAAATGCGTGGAAGACCGCTTGTCAAAAGAAAGAAATGTGTGGAAGAGAGCCTGCTGAAAGAAAGAAATGAGTGGAAGGTAGTTTGCTAAAAGAACAAAATGCGTTGAAGGCATCTTACTGAAAGAAAGACCTGGGTGGAAGGCCGCTGGCTGAAAGAAAGAAATGTGTGGAAGACCGCTTGCTGAAAGAAAGAAATGCATGGAAGGTAGCTTGCTGAAAGACAGAAATGCGTGGAAGCCTGCTTGCTGAAAAAAAGAAATGCGTGGAAGTGAGCTTGCTGAAAGAAAGAAATGCGTGGAATACCGCCTGCTGAAAGAAAGAAATGCATCGAAGGGAGCTTGCTCAAAGAAAGAAATGCGTGGAAGATCACTTATCGAAAGAAAGACATTTGTGGAAGGGAGCTTGCTGAAAGAAAGAAATGTGTGGAAGACCGCTTGTCGAAAGAAAGAAATGTGTGGAAGGGAGCTTTCTGAAAGAATTAAATGTGTGGAAGGCAGTTTTTGCTGAAAGAACGAAATGCGTGGAAGGCATCTTCCTGAGAGAAAGAAATGGGTGGAAGGCCCTGGCTGTAACAAAGAAATGCATGGAAGACCGCATGCTGAAAGAAAGAAATGCGTGGAAGACTGCTTGCTGAAAAAAAGAAATGCGTGGAAGGTAGCTTGCAGAAAGAAAGAAATTCGTGGAAGGGAGCTTGCTGAAAGAAAGAAATGCGTGGAAGACTGCTTGCTGAAAAAAAGAAATTCGTGGAAGGTAGCTTGCTGAAAGAAAGAAATGCGTGGAAGACCGCTTGCTGAAAGAAAGAAATGCGTGTCAGGCACCTTGCTGAAAGAAAGAAATGCGTGGAAGACCGCTTGTCAAATGAAAAAAATGTCTGGAAGGGAGCTTGCTGAAAGAAAGAAATGCGTGGAAGGCAGCTTGCTGAAAGAAAAAATGCGTGGAAGACCGCTTGCTGAAAGAAAGAAATGCGTGGAAGACTGCTTGTCAAAAGAAACAAATGTCTGGAAGGGAGCTTGCTGAAAGAAAGAAATGCGTGGAAGGCAGCTTGCTGAAAGAAAGAAATGCGTGGAAGACCACTTGTCGAAAGAAAGAAATGCATGGAAGGTAGCTTGCTGAAAGAAAGAAATGTGTGGAAGGTAGCTTTTGAAAGAAAGAAATGTGTGGAAGGGAGCTTGCTCAAAGAAAGAAATGCATGGAAGGTAGCTTGCTTAAATAAAGAAATGCGTGGAAGGCAGCTTGCTGAAAGAAAGAATTGTTTGAAAGAAAGCTTGCTCATAGAAAGAAATGCGTGGAAGGCAGCGTGTTCAAAGAAAGAAATGCGTGGAAGACTGCTTGTCGAAAGAAAGAAATGTGTGGAAGGGAGCTTGCTGAAAGAAAGAAATGCATGGAAGACCACTTGTCGAAAGAAAGAAATGTGTGGAAGGCAGCTTGCTGAAAGAGAGAAATGTGCAGTGGGAATCTTGCTGAAAGAAAGAAATGCATGGAAGACCGCTTGTCGAAAGAAAGAAATGTGTGGAAGGGAGCTTGCTGAAAGAAAGAAATGCTTGGAAGGTAGTTGCTGAAAGAAAGAAATGCGTGGAAGGTAGCTTGCAGAAAGAAAGAAATTCGTGGAAGGGAGCTCGCTGAAAGAAAGAAATGCATGGAAGACTGCTTGTTGAAAAAAAGAAATGTGTGGAAGGTAGCTTGCTGAAAGAAAGAAATGCTTGGAAGACCGGTTGCTGAAAGAAAGAAATGTTTGGAAGGCACCTTGCTGAAAGAAAACATGCGTGGAAGACCGCTTGCTGAAAGAAAGAAATGCATGGAAGACCGCTTGTCAAAAGAAAAAAATGTGTGGAAGGGAGCTTGCTGAAAGAAAGAAATGCATGGAAGGCAGCTTGCTGAAAGAAAGAAATGTGTGGAAGACCACTTGTCGAAAGAAAGAAATGCGTGGAAGGGATCTTGCTGAAAGAAAGAAATGCGTGGAAGGTAGCTTGCTGAAAGAAAGCAATGCGTGGAAGGCAGCTTGCTGAAAGAAAGAATTGTTTGAAAGAAAGCTTGCTCATAGAAAGAAATGCGTGGAAGGCAGCTTGCTCAAAGAAAGAAATGCGTGGAAGGTAGCTTGCTGAAAGAAAGAAATGCATGGAAGACCACTTGTCGAAAGAAAGAAATGTGTGGAAGGGAGCTTGTTGAAAGAAAGAAATGTGTCGAAGGCAGCTTGCTGAAAGAAAGAAATGTGCGGAAGGAATATTGCTGAAAGAAAGAAATGCATGGAAGACCGCTTGTCGAAAGAAAGAAATGTGTGGAAGGGAGCTTGCTGAAAGAAAGAAATGCTTGGAAGGTAGTTGCTGAAAGAAAGAAATGCGTGGAAGGGAGCTTGCTGAAAGAAAGAAATGCGTGGAAGACTGCTTGTTGAAAGAAAGAAATGTGTGGAAGGGAGCTTGCTGAAAGATAGAAATGCGTGGAAGACCGCTTGTCGAAAGAAAGAAATGTGTGGAAGGGAGCTTGCAGAAAGAAAGAAATGTGTGGAAGACCGCTTGTCGAAAGAAAGAAATGTGTGGAAGGGAGCTTGTTGAAAGACATAAATGTGTGTAAGGCAGTTTGCTGAAAGAAAGGAATGTGTGGAAGGAATCTTGCTGAAAGAAAGAAATGCGCGGAAGAACGCTTGTCGAAAGAAAGAAATGTGCGGAAGGGAGCTTGCTGAAATAAAGAAATGCGTGGAAGGTAGCTTGCTGAAAGAAAGAAATGCATGGAAGGCAGCTTGCTGAAAGAAAGAAATGCGTAGAAGACCACTTGTCGAAAGAAAGAAATGCGTGGAAGGTAGCTTGCTGAAAGAAAGAAATGTGTGGAAGGCAGCTTTTGAAAGAAAGAAATGTGTGGAAGGGAGCTTGCTTAAATAAAGAAATGCGTGGAAGGCAGCTTGCTGAAAGAAAGAATTGTTTGAAAGAAAGCTTGCTCATAGAAAGAAATGCGTGGAAGACTGCTTGTCGAAAGAAAGAAATGTGTGGAAGGGAGCTTGCTGAAAGAAAGAAATGCATGGAAGACCACTTGTCGAAAGAAAGAAATGTGTGGAAGGCAGCTTGCTGAAAGAGAGAAATGTGCAGTGGGAATCTTGCTGAAAGAAAGAAATGCATTGAAGACCGCTTGTCGAAAGAAAGAAATGTGTGGAAGGGAGCTTGTTGAAAGAAAGAAATGCGTGGAAGACTGCTGAAAAAATGAAATGCGTGGAAGGTAGCTTGCTGAAAGAAAGAAAAGCTTGGAAGGGAGCTTGCTGAAAGAAAGAAATGCGTGGAAGACTGCTTGCTGAAAAAAAGAAATGCGTGGAAGGTAGCTTGCTGAAAGTAAGAAATGCGTGGAAGACTGCTTGCTGAAAAAAAGAAATGCGTGGAAGGTAGCTTGCTGAAAGAAAGAAATGCGTGTAAAGTAGCTTGCTGAAAGAAAGAAATGCGTGGAAGACCGCTTGTCAAAAGAAAGAAATGTGTGGAAGAGAGCCTGCTGAAAGAAAGAAATGAGTGGAAGGTAGTTTGCTAAAAGAACAAAATGCGTTGAAGGCATCTTGCTGAAAGAAAGACATGGGTGGAAGGCCGCTGGCTGAAAGAAAGAAATGTGTGGAAGACCGCTTGCTGAAAGAAAGAAATGCATGGAAGGTAGCTTGCTGAAAGAAAGAAATGCGTGGAAGCCTGCTTGCTGAAAAAAAGAAATGCGTGGAAGTGAGCTTGCTGAAAGAAAGAAATGCGTGGATTACCGCCTGCTGAAAGAAAGAAATGCATCGAAGGGAGCTTGCTCAAAGAAAGAAATGCGTGGAAGATCACTTATCGAAAGAAAGACATTTGTGGAAGGGAGCTTGCTGAAAGAAAGAAATGTGTGGAAGACCGCTTGTCGAAAGAAAGAAATGTGTGGAAGGGAGCTTTCTGAAAGAATTAAATGTGTGGAAGGCAGTTTGCTGAAAGAACGAAATGCGTGGAAGGCATCTTCCTGAAAGGAAGAAATGGGTGGAAGGCCCTGGCTGTAACAAAGAAATGCATGGAAGACCGCATGCTGAAAGAAAGAAATGCGTGGAAGACTGCTTGCTGAAAAAAAGAAATGCGTGGAAGGTAGCTTGCAGAAAGAAAGAAATTCGTGGAAGGGAGCTTGCTGAAAGAAAGAAATGCGTGGAAGACTGCTTGCTGAAAAAAAGAAATTCGTGGAAGGTAGCTTGCTGAAAGAAAGAAATGCGTGGAAGACCGCTTGCTGAAAGAAAGAAATGCGTGTCAGGCACCTTGCTGAAAGAAAGAAATGCGTGGAAGACCGCTTGTCAAAAGAAACAAATGTCTGGAAGGGAGCTTGCTGAAAGAAAGAAATGCGTGGAAGGCAGCTTGCTGAAAGAAAAAATGTGTGGAAGACCGCTTGCTGAAAGAAAGAAATGCGTGGAAGACCGCTTGTCAAAAGAAACAAATGTCTGGAAGGGAGCTTGCTGAAAGAAAGAAATGCGTGGAAGGCAGCTTGCTGAAAGAAAGAAATGTGTGGAAGACCACTTGTCGAAAGAAAGAAATGCGTGGAAGGTAGCTTGCTGAAAGAAAGAAATGTGTGGAAGGCAGCTTTTGAAAGAAAGAAATGCGTGGAAGGGAGCTTGCTCAAAGAAAGAAATGCATGGAAGGTAGCTTGCTTAAATAAAGAAATGCGTGGAAGGCAGCTTGCTGAAAGAAAGAATTGTTTGAAAGAAAGCTTGCTCATAGAAAGAAATGCGTGGAAGGCAGCGTGTTCAAAGAAAGAAATGCGTGGAAGACTGCTTGTCGAAAGAAAGAAATGTGTGGAAGGGAGCTTGCTGAAAGAAAGAAATGCATGGAAGACCACTTGTCGAAAGAAAGAAATGTGTGGAAGGCAGCTTACTGAAAGAGAGAAATGTGCAGTGGGAATCTTGCTGAAAGAAAGAAATGCATGGAAGACCGCTTGTCGAAAGAAAGAAATGTGTGGAAGGGAGCTTGCTGAAAGAAAGAAATGCTTGGAAGGTAGTTGCTGAAAGAAAGAAATGCGTGGAAGGTAGCTTGCAGAAAGAAAGAAATTCGTGGAAGGGAGCTCGCTGAAAGAAAGAAATGCATGGAAGACTGCTTGTTGAAAAAAAGAAATGTGTGGAAGGTAGCTTGCTGAAAGAAAGAAATGCTTGGAAGACCGGTTGCTGAAAGAAAGAAATGTGTGGAAGGCACCTTGCTGAAAGAAAACATGCGTGGAAGACCGCTTGCTGAAAGAAAGAAATGCATGGAAGACCGCTTGTCAAAAGAAAAAAATGTGTGGAAGGGAGCTTGCTGAAAGAAAGAAATGCATGGAAGGCAGCTTGCTGAAAGAAAGAAATGTGTGGAAGACCACTTGTCGAAAGAAAGAAATGCGTGGAAGGGATCTTGCTGAAAGAAAGAAATGCGTGGAAGGTAGCTTGCTGAAAGAAAGAAATGCGTGGAAGGCAGCTTGCTGAAAGAAAGAATTGTTTGAAAGAAAGCTTGCTCATAGAAAGAAATGCGTGGAAGGCAGCTTGTTCAAAGAAAGAAATGCGTGGAAGGTAGCTTGCTGAAAGAAGGAAATGCGTGGAAGAGAGCTTGCTGAAAGAAAGAAATGCATGGAAGACCACTTGTCGAACGAAAGAAATGTGCGGAAGGGAGTTTGCTGAAAGAAAGAAATGCGTGGAAGGTAGCTTGCTGAAAGAAAGAAATGCGTGGAAGGCAGCTTGCTGAAAGAAAGAAATGTGTGAAAGAAAGCTTGCTCAAAGAAAGAAATGCATAGAAGGCAGCTTGCTCAAAGAAAGAAATGCGTGGAAGGTAGCTTGCTGAAAGAAAGAAATGCGTGGAAGGGAGCTTTCTGAAAGAAAGAAATGTGTGGAAGCAGCTTGCTGAAAGAAATGTGTGGAGGACTGATTGCTGATAGAACGAAATGTGTGGAAGGCATCTTGCTGAAAGGAAGAAATGGGTTAAAGGCCGCTGGCTGAAAGAAAGAAATGCGTGGAAGACCACATGCTGAAAGAAAGAAATGCGTGGAAGGGAGCTTGCTGAAAGAAAGAAATGCGTGGAAGACTGCTGAAAAAATGAAATGCGTGGAAGGTAGCTTGCTGAAAGAAAGAAATGCTTGAAAGGGAGCTTGCTGAAAGAAAGAAATGCGTGGAAGACTGCTTGCTGAAAAAAAGAAATTTGTGGAAGGTAGCTTGCTGAAAGTAAGAAATGCGTGGAAGACTGCTTGCTGAAAAAAAGAAATGCGTGGAAGGTAGCTTGCTGAAAGTAAGAAATGCGTGGAAGACAGCTTGCTGAAAGAAAGAAATGCGTGGAAGACCGCTTGTCGAAAGAAACAAATGTGTGGAAGGGAGCTTGCTGAAAGAAAGAAATGCGTGTAAAGTAGCTTGCTGAAAGAAAGAAATGCGTGGAAGACCGCTTGTCAAAAGAAAGAAATGTGTGGAAGAGAGCCTGCTGAAAGAAAGAAATGAGTGGAAGGTAGTTTGCTAAAAGAACAAAATGCGTTGAAGGCATCTTGCTGAAAGAAAGACATGGGTGGAAGGCCGCTGGCTGAAAGAAAGAAATGTGTGGAAGACCGCTTGCTGAAAGAAAGAAATGCATGGAAGGTATCTTGCTGAAAGAAAGAAATGCGTGGAAGCCTGCTTGCTGAAAAAAAGAAATGCGTGGAAGTGAGCTTGCTGAAAGAAAGAAATGCGTGGAATACCGCCTGCTGAAAGAAAGAAATGCATCGAAGGGAGCTTGCTCAAAGAAAGAAATGCGTGGAAGATCATTTATCGAAAGAAAGACATTTGTGGAAGGGAGCTTGCTGAAAGAAAGAAATGTGTGGAAGACCGCTTGTCGAAAGAAAGAAATGTGTGGAAGGGAGCTTTCTGAAAGAATTAAATGTGTGGAAGGCAGTTTGCTGAAAGAACGAAATGCGTGGAAGGCATCTTCCTGAGAGGAAGAAATGGGTGGAAGGCCCTGGCTGTAACAAAGAAATGCATGGAAGACCGCATGCTGAAAGAAAGAAATGCGTGGAAGACTGCTTGCTGAAAAAAAGAAATGCGTGGAAGGTAGCTTGCAGAAAGTAAGAAATTCGTGGAAGGGAGCTTGCTGAAAGAAAGAAATGCGTGGAAGACTGCTTGCTGAAAAAAAGAAATTCGTGGAAGGTAGCTTGCTGAAAGAAAGAAATGCGTGGAAGACCGCTTGCTGAAAGAAAGAAATGCGTGTCAGGCACCTTGCTGAAAGAAAGAAATGCGTGGAAGACCGCTTGTCAAAAGAAACAAATGTCTGGAAGGGAGCTTGCTGAAAGAAAGAGATGCGTGGAAGGCAGCTTGCTGAAAGAAAAAATGCGTGGAAGACCGCTTGCTGAAAGAAAGAAATGCGTGGAAGACCGCTTGTCAAAAGAAACAAATGTCTGGAAGGGAGCTTGCTGAAAAAAAGAAATGCGTGGAAGGCAGCTTGCTGAAAGAAAGAAATGTGTGGAAGACCACTTGTCGAAAGAAAGAAATGCGTGGAAGGTAGCTTGCTGAAAGAAAGAAATGTGTGGAAGGTAGCTTTTGAAAGAAAGAAATGTGTGGAAGGGAGCTTGCTCAAAGAAAGAAATGCATGGAAGGTAGCTTGCTTAAATAAAGAAATGCGTGGAAGGCAGCTTGCTGAAAGAAAGAATTGTTTGAAAGAAAGCTTGCTCATAGAAAGAAATGCGTGGAAGGCAGCGTGTTCAAAGAAAGAAATGCGTGGAAGACTGCTTGTCGAAAGAAAGAAATGTGTGGAAGGGAGCTTGCTGAAAGAAAGAAATGCATGGAAGACCACTTGTCGAAAGAAAGAAATGTGTGGAAGGCAGCTTGCTGAAAGAGAGAAATGTGCAGTGGGAATCTTGCTGAAAGAAAGAAATGCATGGAAGACCGCTTGTCGAAAGAAAGAAATGTGTGGAAGGGAGCTTGCTGAAAGAAAGAAATGCTTGGAAGGTAGTTGCTGAAAGAAAGAAATGCGTGGAAGGTAGCTTGCAGAAAGAAAGAAATTCGTGGAAGGGAGCTCGCTGAAAGAAAGAAATGCATGGAAGACTGCTTGTTGAAAAAAAGAAATGTGTGGAAGGTAGCTTGCTGAAAGAAAGAAATGCTTGGAAGACCGGTTGCTGAAAGAAAGAAATGTTTGGAAGGCACCTTGCTGAAAGAAAACATGCGTGGAAGACCGCTTGCTGAAAGAAAGAAATGCATGGAAGACCGCTTGTCAAAAGAAAAAAATGTGTGGAAGGGAGCTTGCTGAAAGAAAGAAATGCATGGAAGGCAGCTTGCTGAAAGAAAGAAATGTGTGGAAGACCACTTGTCGAAAGAAAGAAATGCGTGGAAGGGATCTTGCTGAAAGAAAGAAATGCGTGGAAGGTAGCTTGCTGAAAGAAAGAAATGCGTGGAAGGCAGCTTGCTGAAAGAAAGAATTGTTTGAAAGAAAGCTTGCTCATAGAAAGAAATGCGTGGAAGGCAGCTTGCTCAAAGAAAGAAATGCGTGGAAGGTAGCTTGCTGAAAGAAAGAAATGCATGGAAGACCACTTGTCAAAAGAAAGAAATGTGTGGAAGGGAGCTTGTTGAAAGAAAGAAATGTGTCGAAGGCAGCTTGCTGAAAGAAAGAAATGTGCGGAAGGAATATTGCTGAAAGAAAGAAATGCATGGAAGACCGCTTGTCGAAAGAAAGAAATGTGTGGAAGGGAGCTTGCTGAAAGAAAGAAATGCTTGGAAGGTAGCTGCTGAAAGAAAGAAATGCGTGGAAGGGAGCTTGCTGAAAGAAAGAAATGCGTGGAAGACTGCTTGTTGAAAGAAAGAAATGTGTGGAAGGGAGCTTGCTGAAAGATAGAAATGCGTGGAAGACCGCTTGTCGAAAGAAAGAAATGTGTGGAAGGGAGCTTGCAGAAAGAAAGAAATGTGTGGAAGACCGCTTGTCGAAAGAAAGAAATGTGTGGAAGGGAGCTTGTTGAAAGACATAAATGTGTGTAAGGCAGTTTGCTGAAAGAAAGGAATGTGTGGAAGGAATCTTGCTGAAAGAAAGAAATGCACGGAAGAACGCTTGTCGAAAGAAAGAAATGTGCGGAAGGGAGCTTGCTGAAATAAAGAAATGCGTGGAAGGTAGCTTGCTGAAAGAAAGAAATGCATGGAAGGCAGCTTGCTGAAAGAAATAAATGTGTGAAAGAAAGCTTGCTCAAAGAAAGAAATGCATAGAAGGCAGCTTGCTCAAAGAAAGAAATGCGTGGAAGGTAGCTTGCTGAAAGAAAGAAATGCGTGGAAGGGAGCTTTCTGAAAGAAAGAAATGTGTGGAAGCAGCTTGCTGAAAGAAATGTGTGGAGGACTGATTGCTGATAGAACGAAATGTGTGGAAGGCATCTTGCTGAAAGGAAGAAATGGGTTAAAGGCCGCTGGCTGAAAGAAAGAAATGCGTGGAAGACCGCATGCTGAAAGAAAGAAATGCGTGGAAGGGAGCTTGCAGAAAGAAAGAAATGCGTGGAAGACTGCTGAAAAAATGAAATACGTGGAAAGTAGCTTGCTGAAAGAAAGAAATGCTTGGAAGGGAGCTTGCTGAAAGAAAGAAATGCGTGGAAGACTGCTTGCTGAAAAAAAGAAATGCGTGGAAGGTAGCTTGCTGAAAGTAAGAAATGCGTGGAAGACTGCTTGCTGAAAGTAAGAAATCCGTGCAAGGCACCTTGCTGAAAGAAAGAAATGCGTGGAAGACCGCTTGTCGAAAGAAACAAATGTGTGGAAGGGAGCTTGCTGAAAGAAAGAAATGCGTGTAAAGTAGCTTGCTGAAAGAAAGAAATGCGTGGAAGACCGCTTGTCAAAAGAAAGAAATGTGTGGAAGGGAGCCTGCTGAAAGAAAGAAATGAGTGGAAGGTAGTTTGCTAAAAGAACGAAATGCGTTGAAGGCATCTTGCTGAAAGTAAGAAATGCGTGGAAGACTGCTTGCTGAAAAAAAGAAATGCGTGGAAGGTAGCTTGCTGAAAGTAAGAAATGCGTGGAAGACAGCTTGCTGAAAGAAAGAAATGCGTGGAAGACCGCTTGTCAAAAGAAACAAATGTCTGGAAGGGAGCTTGCTGAAAGAAAGAAATGCGTGGAAGGCAGCTTGCTGAAAGAAAAAATGTGTGGAAGACCGCTTGCTGAAAGAAAGAAATGCGTGGAAGACCGCTTGTCAAAAGAAACAAATGTCTGGAAGGGATCTTGCTGAAAGAAAGAAATGCGTGGAAGGCAGCTTGCTGAAAGAAAGAAATGCGTGGAAGACCACTTGTCGAAAGAAAGAAATGCGTGGAAGGTAGCTTGCTGAAAGAAAGAAATGTGTGGAAGGCAGCTTTTGAAAGAAAGAAATTTGTGGAAGGGAGCTTGCTCAAAGAAAGAAATGCATGGAAGGTAGCTTGCTTAAATAAAGAAATGCGTGGAAGGCAGCTTGCTGAAAGAAAGAATTGTTTGAAAGAAAGCTTGCTCATAGAAAGAAATGCGTGGAAGGCAGCGTGTTCAAAGAAAGAAATGCGTGGAAGACTGCTTGTCGAAAGAAAGAAATGTGTGGAAGGGAGCTTGCTGAAAGAAAGAAATGCATGGAAGACCACTTGTCGAAAGAAAGAAATGTGTGGAAGGCAGCTTGCTGAAAGAGAGAAATGTGCAGTGGGAATCTTGCTGAAAGAAAGAAATGCATGGAAGACCGCTTGTCGAAAGAAAGAAATGTGTGGAAGGGAGCTTGCTGAAAGAAAGAAATGCTTGGAAGGTAGTTGCTGAAAGAAAGAAATGCGTGGAAGGTAGCTTGCAGAAAGAAAGAAATTCGTGGAAGGGAGCTCGCTGAAAGAAAGAAATGCATGGAAGACTGCTTGTTGAAAAAAAGAAATGTGTGGAAGGTAGCTTGCTGAAAGAAAGAAATGTGTGGAAGGCACCTTGCTGAAAGAAAACATGCGTGGAAGACCGCTTGCTGAAAGAAAGAAATGCATGGAAGACCGCTTGTCAAAAGAAAAAAATGTGTGGAAGGGAGCTTGCTGAAAGAAAGAAATGCATGGAAGGCAGCTTGCTGAAAGAAAGAAATGTGTGAAAGACCACTTGTTGAAAGAAAGAAATGCGTGGAAGGGATCTTGCTGAAAGAAAGAAATGCGTGGAAGGTAGCTTGCTGAAAGAAAGAAATGCGTGGAAGGCAGCTTGCTGAAAGAAAGAATTGTTTGAAAGAAAGCTTGCTCATAGAAAGAAATGCGTGGAAGGCAGTTTGCTCAAAGAAAGAAATGCGTGGAAGGTAGCTTGCTGAAAGAAGGAAATGCGTGGAAGAGAGCTTGCTGAAAGAAAGAAATGCATGGAAGACCACTTGTCGAAAGAAAGAAATGTGCGGAAGGGAGTTTGCTGAAAGAAAGAAATGCGTGGAAGGTAGCTTGCTGAAAGAAAGAAATGCATGGAAGGCAGCTTGCTGAAAGAAAGAAATGTGTGAAAGAAAGCTTGCTCAAAGAAAGAAATGCATAGAAGGCAGCTTGCTCAAAGAAAGAAATGCGTGGAAGGTAGCTTGCTGAAAGAAAGAAATGCGTGGAAGGGAGCTTTCTGAAAGAAAGAAATGTGTGGAAGCAGCTTGCTGAAAGAAATGTGTGGAGGACTGATTGCTGATAGAACGAAATGTGTGGAAGGCATCTTGCTGAAAGGAAGAAATGGGTTAAAGGCCGCTGGCTGAAAGAAAGAAATGCGTGGAAGACCACATGCTGAAAGAAAGAAATGCGTGGAAGGGAGCTTGCTGAAAGAAAGAAATGCGTGGAAGACTGCTGAAAAAATGAAATGCGTGGAAGGTAGCTTGCTGAAAGAAAGAAATGCTTGGAAGGGAGCTTGCTGAAAGAAAGAAATGCGTGGAAGACTGCTTGCTGAAAAAAAGAAATGCGTGGAAGGTAGCTTGCTGAAAGTAAGAAATGCGTGGAAGACTGCTTGCTGAAAAAAAGAAATGCGTGGAAGTTAGCTTGCTGAAAGTAAGAAATGCGTGGAAGACAGCTTGCTGAAAGAAAGAAATGCGTGGAAGACCGCTTGTCGAAAGAAACAAATGTGTGGAAGGGAGCTTGCTGAAAGAAAGAAATGCGTGTAAAGTAGCTTGCTGAAAGAAAGAAATGCGTGGAAGACCGCTTGTCAAAAGAAAGAAATGTGTGGAAGAGAGCCTGCTGAAAGAAAGAAATGAGTCGAAGGTAGTTTGCTAAAAGAACAAAATGCGTTGAAGGCATCTTGCTGAAAGAAAGACATGGGTGGAAGGCCGCTGGCTGAAAGAAAGAAATGTGTGGAAGACCGCTTGCTGAAAGAAAGAAATGCATGGAAGGTAGCTTGCTGAAAGAAAGAAATGCGTGGAAGCCTGCTTGCTGAAAAAAAGAAATGCGTGGAAGTGAGCTTGCTGAAAGAAAGAAATGCGTGGAATACCGCCTGCTGAAAGAAAGAAATGCATCGAAGGGAGCTTGCTCAAAGAAAGAAATGCGTGGAAGATCACTTATCGAAAGAAAGACATTTGTGGAAGGGAGCTTGCTGAAAGAAAGAAATGTGTGGAAGACCGCTTGTCGAAAGAAAGAAATGTGTGGAAGGGAGCTTTCTGAAGGAATTAAATGTGTGGAAGGCAGTTTGCTGAAAGAACGAAATGCGTGGAAGGCATCTTCCTGAAAGGAAGAAATGGGTGGAAGGCCCTGGCTGTAACAAAGAAATGCATGGAAGACCGCATGCTGAAAGAAAGAAATGCGTGGAAGACTGCTTGCTGAAAAAAAGAAATGCGTGGAAGGTAGCTTGCAGAAAGAAAGAAATTCGTGGAAGGGAGCTTGCTGAAAGAAAGAAATGCGTGGAGACTGCTTGCTGAAAAAAAGAAATTCGTGGAAGGTAGCTTGCTGAAAGAAAGAAATGCGTGGAAGACCGCTTGCTGAAAGAAAGAAATGAGTGTCAGGCACCTTGCTGAAAGAAAGAAATGCGTGGAAGACCGCTTGTCAAAAGAAACAAATGTCTGGAAGGGAGCTTGCTGAAAGAAAGAAATGCGTGGAAGGCAGCTTGCTGAAAGAAAAAATGCGTGGAAGACCGCTTGCTGAAAGAAAGAAATGCGTGGAAGACCGCTTGTCAAAAGAAACAAATGTCTGGAAGGGAGCTTGCTGAAAGAAAGAAATGCGTGGAAGGCAGCTTGCTGAAAGAAAGAAATGCGTGGAAGACCACTTGTCGAAAGAAAGAAATGCGTGGAAGGTAGCTTGCTGAAAGAAAGAAATGTGTGGAAGGTAGCTTTTGAAAGAAAGAAATGTGTGGAAGGGAGCTTGCTCAAAGAAAGAAATGCATGGAAGGTAGCTTGCTTAAATAAAGAAATGCGTGGAAGGCAGCTTGCTGAAAGAAAGAATTGTTTGAAAGAAAGCTTGCTCATAGAAAGAAATGCGTGGAAGGCAGCGTGTTCAAAGAAAGAAATGCGTGGAAGACTGCTTGTCGAAAGAAAGAAATGTGTGGAAGGGAGCTTGCTGAAAGATAGAAATGCGTGGAAGACCGCTTGTCGAAAGAAAGAAATGTGTGGAAGGGAGCTTGCAGAAAGAAAGAAATGTGTGGAAGACCGCTTGTTGAAAGAAAGAAATGCGTGGAAGATCGCTTGTCAAAAGAAACAAATGTCTGGAAGGGAGCTTGCTGAAAGAAAGAAATGCGAGGAAGGCAGCTTTTTGAAAGAAAAAATGCGTGGAAGGTAGCTTGCTTAAATAAAGAAATGCGTGGAAGGCAGCTTGCTGAAAGAATTGTTTGAAAGAAAGCTTGCTCATAGAAAGAAATGCGTGGAAGGCAGCGTGTTCAAAGAAAGATATGCGTGGAAGACTGCTTGTCGAAAGAAAGAAATGTGTGGAAGGGAGCTTGCTGAAAGAAAGAAATGCATGGAAGACCACTTGTCGAAAGAAAGAAATGTGTGGAAGGCAGCTTGCTGAAAGAGAGAAATGTGCAGTGGGAATCTTGCTGAAAGAAAGAAATGCATGGAAGACCGCTTGTCGAAAGAAAGAAATGTGTGGAAGGGAGCTTGCTGAAAGAAAGAAATGCTTGGAAGGTAGTTACTGAAAGAAAGAAATGCGTGGAAGGTAGCTTGCAGAAAGAAAGAAATTCGTGGAAGGGAGCTCGCTGAAAGAAAGAAATGCGTGGAAGACTGCTTGTTGAAAAAAAGAAATGTGTGGAAGGTAGCTTGCTGAAAGAAAGAAATGCTTGGAAGACCGGTTGCTGAAAGAAAGAAATGTTTGGAAGGCACCTTGCTGAAAGAAAACATGCGTGGAAGACCGCTTGCTGAAAGAAAGAAATGCATGGAAGATCGCTTGTCAAAAGAAAAAAATGTGTGGAAGGGAGCTTGCTGAAAGAAAGAAATGCATGGAAGGCAGCTTGCTGAAAGAAAGAAATGTGTGGAAGACCACTTGTCGAAAGAAAGAAATGCGTGGAAGGGATCTTGCTGAAAGAAAGAAATGCGTGGAAGGTAGCTTGCTGAAAGAAAGAAATGTGTGGAAGGCAGCTTGTTGAAAGAAAGAAATGTGTGGAAGGGAGCTTATTCAAAGAAAGAAATGCATGGAAGGTAGCTTGCTTAAATAAAGAAATGCGTGGAAGGCAGCTTGCTGAAAGAAAGAATTGTTTGAAAGAAAGCTTGCTCATAGAAGGAAATGCATGGAAGACTGCTTGTCGAAAGAAAGAAATGTGTGGAAGGGAGCTTGCTGAAAGAAAGAAATGCATGGAAGACCACTTGTCGAAAGAAAGAAATGTGTGGTAGGCAGCTTGCTGAAAGAGAGAAATGTGCAGTGGGAATCTTGCTGAAAGAAAGAAATGCATGGAAGACCACTTGTCGAAAGAAAGAAATGTGTGGAAGGGAGCTTGCTGAAAGAAAGAAATGCTTGGAAGGTAGTTGCTGAAAGAAAGAAATGCATGGAAGGTAGCTTGCAGAAAGAAAGAAATTCGTGGAAGGGAGCTCGCTGAAAGAAAGAAATGCATGGAAGACTGCTTGCTGAAAAAAAGAAATGTGTGAAAGGTAGCTTGCTGAAAGAAAGAAATGCGTGGAAGACCGGTTGCTGAAAGAAAGAAATGCGCGGAAGAACGCTTGTCGAAAGAAAGAAATGTGCGGAAGGGATCTTGCTGAAAGAAAGAAATGCGTGGAAGGTAGCTTGCTGAAAGAAAGAAATGCATGGAAGGCAGCTTGCTGAAAGAAAGAAATGTGTGAAAGAAAGCTTGCTCAAAGAAAGAAATGCATAGAAGGCAGCTTGCTCAAAGAAAGAAATGCGTGGAAGGTAGCTTGCTGAAAGAAAGAAATGCGTGGAAGGGAGCTTTCTGAAAGAAAGAAATGTGTGGAAGCAGCTTGCTGAAAGAAATGTGTGGAGCACTGATTGCTGATAGAACGAAATGTGTGGAAGGCATCTTGCTGAAAGGAAGAAATGGGTTAAAGGCCGCTGGCTGAAAGAAAGAAATGCGTGGAAGACCGCATGCTGAAAGAAAGAAATGCGTGGAAGGGAGCTTGCTGAAAGAAAGAAATGCGTGGAAGACTGCTGAAAAAATGAAATGCGTGGAAGGTAGCTTGCTGAAAGAAAGAAATGCTTGGAAGGGAGCTTGCTGAAAGAAAGAAATGTGTGGAAGCAGCTTACTGAAAGAAATGTGTGGAGCACTGATTGCTGATAGAACGAAATGTGTGGAAGGCATCTTGCTGAAAGGAAGAAATGGGTTAAAGGCCGCTGGCTGAAAGAAAGAAATGCGTGAAAGACCGCATGCTGAAAGAAAGAAATGCGTGGAAGGGAGCTTGCTGAAAGAAAGAAATGCGTGGAAGACTGCTGAAAAAATGAAATGCGTGGAAGGTAGCTTGCTGAAAGAAAGAAATGCTTGGAAGGGAGCTTGCTGAAAGAAAGAAATGCGTGGAAGACTGCTTGCTGAAAAAAAGAAATGCGTGGAAGGTAGCTTGCTGAAAGTAAGAAATGCGTGGAAGACTGCTTGCTGAAAGTAAGAAATCCGTGCAAGGCACCTTGCTGGAATAAAGAAATGCGTGGAAGGCAGCTTGCTGAAAGAAAGAAATGCGTGGAAGACTGCTTTTTTGAAAGAAACAAATGTGTGGAAGGGAGCTTGCTGAAAGAAAGAAATGCGTGTAAAGTAGCTTGCTGAAAGAAAGAAATGCGTGGAAGACCGCTTGTCAAAAGAAAGAAATGTGTGGAAGGGAGCCTGCTGAAAGAAAGAAATGAGTGGAAGGTAGTTTGCTAAAAGAACGAAATGCGTGGAATACCGCTTGCTGAAAGAAAGAAATGCATGGAAGGGAGCTTGCTCAAAGAAAGAAATGTGTGGAAGATCACTTATCGAAAGAAAGAAATTTGTGGAAGGGAGCTTGCTGAAAGAAAGAAATGTGTGGAAGACCGCTTGTCGAAAGAAAGAAATGTGTGGAAGGGAGCTTTCTGAAAGAATTAAATGTGTGGAAGGCAGTTTGCTGAAAGAACGAAATGCGTGGAAGGCATCTTGCTGAAAGGAAGAAATGGGTGGAAGGCCCTGGCTGTAACAAAGAAATGCATGGAAGACCGCATGCTGAAAGAAAGAAATGCGTGCAAGGGAGCTTTCTGAAAGAAAGAAATGCGTGGAAGACTGCTTGCTGAAAAAAAGAAATGCGTGGAAGGTAGCTTGCAGAAAGAAAGAAATTTGTGGAAGGGAGCTTGCTGAAAGAAAGAAATGCGTGGAAGACTGCTTGCTGAAAAAAAGAAATGCGTGGAAAGTAGCTTGCTGAAAGAAAGAAATGCGTGGAAGACCGCTTGCTGAAAGAAAGAAATGCGTGTAAGGCACCTTGCTGAAAGAAAGAAATGCGTGGAAGGCAGCTTGCTGACAGAAAAAATGCGTCGAAGACCGCTTGCTGAAAGAAAAAAAATGCGTGGAAGGTAGCTTGCTGAAAGAAAGAAATGTGTGGAAGGCAGCTTTTGAAAGAAAGAAATGTGTGGAAGGGAGCTTGCTCAAAGAAAGAAATGCATGGAAGGTAGCTTGCTTAAATAAAGAAATGCGTGGAAGGCAGCTTGCTGAAAGAAAGAATTGTTTGAAAGAAAGCTTGCTCATAGAAAGAAATGCGTGGAAGACTGCTTGTCGAAAGAAAGAAATGTGTGGAAGGGAGCTTGCTGAAAGAAAGAAATGCATGGAAGACCACTTGTCAAAGAAAGAAATGTGTGGAAGGCAGCTTGCTGAAAGAGAGAAATGTGCAGTGGGAATCTTGCTGAAAGAAAGAAATGCATGGAAGACCGCTTGTCGAAAGAAAGAAATGTGTGGAAGGGAGCTTGCTGAAAGAAAGAAATGCTTGGAAGGTAGTTGCTGAAAGAAAGAAATGCGTGGAAGGTAGCTTGCAGAAAGAAAGAAATTCGTGGAAAGGAGCTCGCTGAAAGAAAGAAATGCATGGAAGACTGCTTGCTGAAAAAAAGAAATGTGTGGAAGGTAGCTTGCTGAAAGAAAGAAATGCGTGGAAGATCGGTTGCTGAAAGAAAGAAATGCGTGGAAGGCACCTTGCTGAAAGAAAGAAATGCGTGGAAGGCAGCTTGCTGAAAGAAAAAATGCATGGAAGACTGCTTGCTGAAAGAAAGAAATGCGTGGAAGACCGCTTGTCAAAAGAAACAAATGTGTGGAAGGGAGCTTGCTGAAAGAAAGAAATGCATGGAAGGCAGCTTGCTGAAAGAAAGAAATGTGTGGAAGACCACTTGTCGAAAAAAAGAAATGCGTGGAAGGGATCTTGCTGAAAGAAAGATATGCGTGGAAGGTAGCATGCTCAAAGAAAGAAATGCGTGGAAGGCAACTTGTTGAAAGAAAGAAATGTGTGGAAGGGAGCTTGCTCAAAAAAGAAATGCATGGAAGGTAGCTTGCTTAAATAAAGAAATGCATGGAAGGCAGCTTGCTGAAAGAAAGAATTGTTTGAAAGAAAGCTTGCTCATAGAAAGAAATGCGTGGAAGGCAGCTTGCTCAAAGAAAGAAATGCGTGAAAGGTAGCTTGATGAAAGAACGAAATGCGTGGAAGAGAGCTTGCTGAAAGAAAGAAATGCATGGAAGACCACTTGTCGAAAGAAAGAAATGTGGGGAAGGGAGCTTGTTGAAAGAAAGAAATGTGTCGAAGGCAGCTTGCTGAAAGAGAGAAATGTGCGGAAGGAATCTTGCTAAAAGAAATGCATGGAAGACCGCTTGTCGAAAGAAAGAAATGTGTGGAAGGGAGCTTGCTGAAAGAAAGAAATGCTTGGAAGGTAGTTGCTGAAAGAAAGAAATGCGTGGAAGGGAGCTTGCTGAAAGAAAGAAATGCGTGGAAGACTGCTTGTTGAAAGAAAGAAATGTGTGGAAGGGAGCTTGCTGAAAGATAGAAATGCGTGGAAGACCGCTTGTCGAAAGAAAGAAATGTGAGGAAGGGAGCTTGCAGAAAGAAAGAAATGTGTGGAGGACCGCTTGTTGAAAGAAAGAAATGTGTCGAAGGGAGCTTGTTGAAAGAAAGAAATTTGTGTAAGGCAGCTTGCTGAAAGAAAGAAATGTGTGGAAGGAATCTTGCTGAAAGAAAGAAATGCGCGGAAGAACGCTTGTCGAAAGAAAGAAATGTGCGGAAGGGAGCTTGCTGAAAGAAAGAAATGCGTGGAAGGTAGCTTGCTGAAAGAAAGAAATGCATGGAAGGCAGCTTGCTGAAAGAAAGAAATGTGTGAAAGAAAGCTTGCTCAAAGAAAGAAATGCATGGAAGGCAGCTTGCTCAAAGAAAGAAATGCATGGAAGTTAGCTTGCTGAAAGAACCAAATGCGTCGAAGGGAGATTGCTCAAAGAAAGAAATGCATGGAAGACCGCTTATCGAAAGACAGAAATCTGTGTAAGGGATCTTGCTGAAAGAAAGAAATGCGTGGAAGATAGCTTGCTGAAAGAAAGAAATGCGTGGAAGGCAGGTTGTTGAAAGAAAGAAATGTGTGGAAGGGAGCTTGCTCAAAGAAAGAAATGCATGGAAGGTAGCTTGCATAAATAAAGAAATGCATGGGAGGCAGCTTGCTGAAAGAAAGAATTGTTTGAAAGAAAGCTTGCTCATAGAAAGAAATGCGTGGAAGGCAGCTTGCTCAAAGAAAGAAATGCGTGGAAGGTAGCTTGCTGAAAGAACGAAATGCGTGGATGAGAGCTTGCTGAAAGAAAGAAATGCATCGAAGACCACTTGTCGAAAGAAAGAAATGTGTGGAAGGGAGCTTGTTGAAAGAAAGAAATGTGTCGAAGGCAGCTTGCTGAAAGAGAGAAATGTGCGGAAGGAATCTTGCTGAAAGAAAGAAATGCATGAAAGACCGCTTGTCGAAAGAAAGAAATGTGTGGAAGGGAGCTTGCTGAAAGAAAGAAATACTTGGAAGGTAGTTGCTGAAAGAAAGAAATGCGTGGAAGGGAGCTTGCTGAAAGAAAGAAATGCGTGGAAGACTGCTTGTTGAAAGAAAGAAATGTGTGGAAGGGAGCTTGCTGAAAGATAGAAATGCGTGGAAGACCGCTTGTCGAAAGAAAGAAATGTGTGGAAGGGAGCTTGCAGAAAGAAAGAAATGTGTGGAAGACCGCTTGTTGAAAGAAAGAAATGTGTGGAAGGGAGCTTGTTGAAAGAAATAAATGTGTGTAAGGCAGCTTGCTGAAAGAAAGAAATGTGTGGAAGGAATCTTGCTGAAAGAAAGAAATGCGCGGAAGAACGCTTGTCGAAAGAAAGAAATGTGCGGAAGGGAGCTTGCTGAAAGAAAGAAATGCGTGGAAGGTAGCTTGCTGAAAGAAAGAAATGCATGGAAGGCAGCTTGCTGAAAGAAAGAAATGTGTGAAAGAAAGCTTGCTCAAAGAAAGAAATGCATAGAAGGCAGCTTGCTCAAAGAAAGAAATGCGTGGAAGGTAGGTTGCTGAAAGAAAGAAATGCGTGGAAGGGAGCTTTTTGAAAGAAAGAAATGTGTGGAAGCAGCTTGCTGAAAGAAATGTGTGGAGGACTGATTGCTGATAGAATGAAATGTGTGGAAGGCATCTTGCTGAAAGGAAGAAATGGGTTAAAGGCCGCTGGCTGAAAGAAAGAAATGCGTGGAAGACCGCATGCTGAAAGAAAGAAATGCGTGGAAGGGAGCTTGCTGAAAGAATTAAATGTGTGGAAGGCTGTTTGCTGAAAGAACGAAATGCGTGGAAGGCATCTTGCTGAAACGAAGAAATGGGTGGAAGGCCCTGGCTGTAACAAAGAAATGCATGGAAGACCGCATGCTGAAAGAAAGAAATGCGTGGAAGACTGCTCGCTGAAAAAAAGAAATGCGTGGAAGGTAGCTTGCAGAAAGAAAGAAATTCGTGGAAGGGAGCTTGCTGAAAGAAAGAAATGCGTGGAAGACTGCTTGCTGAAAAAAAGAAATTCGTGGAAGGTAGCTTGCTGAAAGAAAGAAATGCGTGGAAGACCGCTTGCTGAAAGAAAGAAATGCGTGTAAGGCACCTTGCTGAAAGAAAGAAATGCGTGGAAGATCGCTTGTCAAAAGAAACAAATGTCTGGAAGGGAGCTTGCTGAAAGAAAGAAATGCGAGGAAGGCAGCTTGCTGAAAGAAAAAATGCGTGGAAGACCGCTTGCTGAAAGAAAGAAATGCGTGGAAGACCGCTTGTCAAAAGAAACAAATGTCTGGAAGGGAGCTTGCTGAAAGAAAGAAATGCGTGGAAGGCAGCTTGCTGAAAGAAAGAAATGCGTGAAAGACCACTTGTCGAAAGAAAGAAATGCGTGGAAGGTAGCTTGCTGAAAGAAAGAAATGTGTGGAAGGCAGGTTGTTGAAAGAAAGAAATGTGTGGAAGGGAGCTTGCTCAAAGAAAGAAATGCATGGAAGGTAGCTTGCATAAATAAAGAAATGCATGGAAGGCAGCTTGCTGAAAGAAAGAATTGTTTGAAAGAAAGCTTGCTCATAGAAAGAAATGCGTGGAAGGCAGCTTGCTCAAAGAAAGAAATGCGTGGAAGGTAGCTTGCTGAAAGAACGAAATGCGTGGAAGAGAGCTTGCTGAAAGAAAGAAATGCATGGAAGACCACTTGTCGAAAGAAAGAAATGTGTGGAAGGGAGCTTGTTGAAAGAAAGAAATGTGTCGAAGGCAGCTTGCTGAAAGAGAGAAATGTGCGGAAGGAATCTTGCTGAAAGAAAGAAATGCATGGAAGACCGCTTGTCGAAAGAAAGAAATGTGTGGAAGGGAGCTTGCTGAAAGAAAGAAATACTTGGAAGGTAGTTGCTGAAAGAAAGAAATGCGTGGAAGGGAGCTTGCTGAAAGAAAGAAATGCGTGGAAGACTGCTTGTTGAAAGAAAGAAATGTGTGGAAGGGAGCTTGCTGAAAGATAGAAATGCGTGGAAGACCGCTTATCGAAAGAAAGAAATGTGTGGAAGGGAGCTTGCAGAAAGAAAGAAATGTGTGGAAGACCGCTTGTTGAAAGAAAGAAATGTGTGGAAGGGAGCTTGTTGAAAGAAATAAATGTGTGTAAGGCAGCTTGCTGAAAGAAAGAAATGTGTGGAAGGAATCTTGCTGAAAGAAAGAAATGCGCGGAAGAACGCTTGTCGAAAGAAAGAAATGTGCGGAAGGGAGCTTGCTGAAAGAAAGAAATGCGTGGAAGGTAGCTTGCTGAAAGAAAGAAATGCATGGAAGGCAGCTTGCTGAAAGAAAGAAATGTGTGAAAGAAAGCTTGCTCAAAGAAAGAAATGCATAGAAGGCAGCTTGCTCAAAGAAAGAAATGCGTGGAAGGTAGGTTGCTGAAAGAAAGAAATGCGTGGAAGGGAGCTTTTTGAAAGAAAGAAATGTGTGGAAGCAGCTTGCTGAAAGAAATGTGTGGAGGACTGATTGCTGATAGAATGAAATGTGTGGAAGGCATCTTGCTGAAAGGAAGAAATGGGTTAAAGGCCGCTGGCTGAAAGAAAGAAATGCGTGGAAGACCGCATGCTGAAAGAAAGAAATGCGTGGAAGGGAGCTTGCTGAAAGAATTAAATGTGTGGAAGGCTGTTTGCTGAAAGAGCGAAATGCGTGGAAGGCATCTTGCTGAAACGAAGAAATGGGTGGAAGGCCCTGGCTGTAACAAAGAAATGCATGGAAGACCGCATGCTGAAAGAAAGAAATGCGTGGAAGACTGCTCGCTGAAAAAAAGAAATGCGTGGAAGGTAGCTTGCAGAAAGAAAGAAATTTGTGGAAGGGAGCTTGCTGAAAGAAAGAAATGCGTGGAAGACTGCTTGCTGAAAAAAAGAAATTCGTGGAAGGTAGCTTGCTGAAAGAAAGAAATGCGTGGAAGACCGCTTGCTGAAAGAAAGAAATGCGTGTAAGGCACCTTGCTGAAAGAAAGAAATGCGATGAAGATCGCTTGTCAAAAGAAACAAATGTCTGGAAGGGAGCTTGCTGAAAGAAAGAAATGCGAGGAAGGCAGCTTGTTGAAAGAAAAAATGCGTGGAAGGTAGCTTGCTTAAATAAAGAAATGCGTGGAAGGCAGCTTGCTGAAAGAATTGTTTGAAAGAAAGCTTGCTCATAGAAAGAAATGCGTGGAAGGCAGCGTGTTCAAAGAAAGATATGCGTGGAAGACTGCTTGTCGAAAGAAAGAAATGTGTGGAAGGGAGCTTGCTGAAAGAAAGAAATGCATGGAAGACCACTTGTTGAAAGAAAGAAATGTGTGGAAGGCAGCTTGCTGAAAGAGAGAAATGTGCAGTGGGAATCTTGCTGAAAGAAAGAAATGCATGGAAGACCGCTTGTCGAAAGAAAGAAATGTGTGGAAGGGAGCTTGCTGAAAGAAAGAAATGCTTGGAAGGTAGTTGCTGAAAGAAAGAAATGTGTGGAAGGTAGCTTGCTGAAAGAAAACATGCGTGGAAGACCGCTTGCTGAAAGAAAGAAATGCGTGGAAGACTGCTTGTCAAAAGAAAAAAATGTGTGGAAGGGAGCTTGCTGAAAGAAAGAAATGCATGGAAGGCAGCTTGCTGAAAGAAAGAAATGTGTGGAAGACCACTTGTCGAAAGAAAGAAATGCGTGGAAGGGATCTTGCTGAAAGAAAGAAATGCGTGGAAGGTAGCTTGCTGAAAGAAAGAAATGTGTGGAAGGCAGCTTGTTGAAAGAAAGAAATGTGTGGAAGGGAGCTTATTCAAAGAAAGAAATGCATGGAAGGTAGCTTGCTTAAATAAAGAAATGCGTGGAAGGCAGCTTGCTGAAAGAAAGAATTGTTTGAAAGAAAGCTTGCTCATAGAAAGAAATGCATGGAAGACTGCTTGTCGAAAGAAAGAAATGTGTGGAAGGGAGCTTGCTGAAAGAGAGAAATGCATGGAAGACCACTTGTCGAAAGAAAGAAATGTGTGGAAGGCAGCTTGCTGAAAGAGAGAAATGTGCAGTGGGAATCTTGCTGAAAGAAAGAAATGCATGGAAGACCGCTTGTCGAAAGAAAGAAATGTGTGGAAGGGAGCTTGCTGAAAGAAAGAAATGCTTGGAAGGTAGTTGCTGAAAGAAAGAAATGCATGGAAGGTAGCTTGCAGAAAGAAAGAAATTCGTGGAAGGGAGCTCGCTGAAAGAAAGAAATGCATGGAAGACTGCTTGCTGAAAAAAAGAAATGTGTGAAAGGTAGCTTGCTGAAAGAAAGAAATGCGTGGAAGACCGGTTGCTGAAAGAAAGAAATGCGTGGAAGGCACCTTGCTGAAAGAAAGAAATGTGTGGAAGGGAGCTTGCTGAAAGAAAGAAATGCTTGGAAGGTAGTTGCTGAAAGAAAGAAATGCGTGGAAGGGAGCTTGCTAAAACAAAGAAAGAAATGCGTGGAAGACTGCTTGCTGAAAGAAAGAAATGTGTGGAAGGAATCTTGCTGAAAGAAAGAAATGCGCTGAAGAACGCTTGTCGAAAGAAAGAAATGTGTGGAAGGGAGCTTGCTGAAAGAAAGAAATGCGTGGAAGGTAGCTTGCTGAAAGAAAGAAATGCATGGAAGGCAGCTTGCTGAAAGAAAGAAATGTGTGAAAGAAAGCTTGCTCAAAGAAAGAAATGCATAGAAGGCAGCTTGCTCAAAGAAAGAAATGCGTGGAAGGTAGCTTGCTGAAAGAAAGAAATGTGTGGAAGGGAGCTTTCTGAAAGAAAGAAATGTGTGGAAGCAGCTTGCTGAAAGAAATGTGTGGAGCACTGATTGCTGATAGAACGAAATGTGTGGAAGGCATCTTGCTGAAAGGAAGAAATGGGTTAAAGGCCGCTGGCTGAAAGAAATGCGTGGAAGACCGCATGCTGAAAGAAAGAAATGCATGGAAGGGAGCTTGCTGAAAGAAAGAAATGCGTGGAAGACTGCTGAAAAAATGAAATGCGTGGAAGGTAGCTTGCTGAAAGAAAGAAATGCTTGGAAGGGAGCTTGCTGAAAGAAAGAAATGTGTGGAAGCAGCTTGCTGAAAGAAATGTGTGGAGCACTGATTGCTGATAGAACGAAATGTGTGGAAGGCATCTTGCTGAAAGGAAGAAATGGGTTAAAGGCCGCTGGCTGAAAGAAAGAAATGTGTGGGAGACCGCATGCTGAAAGAAAGAAATGCATGGAAGGGAGCTTGCTGAAAGAAAGAAATGCGTGGAAGACTGCTGAAAAAATGAAATGCGTGGAAGGTAGCTTGCTGAAAGAAAGAAATGCTTGGAAGGGAGCTTGCTGAAAGAAAGAAATGCGTGGAAGACTGCTTGCTGAAAAAAAGAAATGTGTGGAAGGTAGCTTGCTGAAAGTAAGAAATGCGTGGAAGACTGCTTGCTGAAAGTAAGAAATCCGTGCAAGGCACCTTGCTGGAATAAAGAAATGCGTGGAAGGCAGCTTGCTGAAAGAAAGAAATGCGTGGAAGACTGCTTGTTGAAAGAAACAAATGTGTGGAAGGGAGCTTGCTGAAAGAAAGAAATGCGTGTAAAGTAGCTTGCCGAAAGAAAGAAATGCGTGGAAGACCGCTTGTCAAAAGAAAGAAATGTGTGGAAGGGAGCCTGCTGAAAGAAAGAAATGAGTGGAAGGTAGTTTGCTAAAAGAACGAAATGCGTGGAATACCGCTTGCTGAAATAAAGAAATGCATGGAAGGGAGCTTGCTCAAAGAAAGAAATGTGTGGAAGATCACTTATCGAAAGAAAGAAATTTGTGGAAGGGAGCTTGCTGAAAGAAAGAAATGTGTGGAAGACCGCTTGTCGAAAGAAAGAAATGTGTGGAAGGGAGCTTTCTGAAAGAATTAAATGTGTGGAAGGCAGTTTGCTGAAAGAACGAAATGTGTGGAAGGCATCTTGCTGAAAGGAAGAAATGGGTGGAAGGCCCTGGCTGTAACAAAGAAATGCATGGAAGACCGCATGCTGAAAGAAAGAAATACGTGCAAGGGAGCTTTCTGAAAGAAAGAAATGCGTGGAAGACTGCTTGCTGAAAAAAAGAAATGCGTGGAAGGTAGCTTGCAGAAAGAAAGAAATTCGTGGAAGGGAGCTTGCTGAAAGAAAGAAATGCGTGGAAGACTGCTTGCTGAAAAAAAGAAATGCGTGGAAGGTAGCTTGCTGAAAGAAAGAAATGCGTGGAAGACCGCTTGCTGAAAGAAAGAAATGCGTGTAAGGCACCTTGCTGAAAGAAAGAAATGCGTGGAAGGCAGCTTGCTGACAGAAAAAATGCGACGAAGACCGCTTGCTGAAAGAAAAAAATGCATGGAAGACCGCTTGTCAAAAGAAACAAATGTCTGGAAGGGAGCTTGCTGAAAGAAAGAAATGCGTGGAAGGCAGCTTGCTGAAAGAAAGAAATGCGTGGAAGACCACTTGTCGAAAGAAAGAAATGCGTGGAAGGTAGCTTGCTGAAGGAAAGAAATGTGTGGAAGGCAGCTTTTGAAAGAAAGAAATGTGTGGAAGGGAGCTTGCTCAAAGAAAGAAATGCATGGAAGGTAGCTTGCTTAAATAAAGAAATGCGTGGAAGGCAGCTTGCTGAAAGAAAGAATTGTTTGAAAGAAAGCTTGCTCATAGAAAGAAATGCGTGGAAGACTGCTTGTCGAAAGAAAGAAATGTGTGGAAGGGAGCTTGCTGAAAGAAAGAAATGCATGGAAGACCACTTGTCGAAAGAAAGAAATGTGTGGAAGGCAGCTTGCTGAAAGAGAGAAATGTGCAGTGGGAATCTTGCTGAAAGAAAGAAATGCATGGAAGACCGCTTGTCGAAAGAAAGAAATGTGTGGAAGGGAGCTTGCTGAAAGAAAGAAATGCTTGGAAGGTAGTTGCTGAAAGAAAGAAATGCGTGGAAGGTAGCTTGCAGAAAGAAAGAAATTCGTGGAAAGGAGCTCGCTGAAAGAAAGAAATGCATGGAAGACTGCTTGCTGAAAAAAGAAATGTGTGGAAGGTAGCTTGCTGAAAGAAAGAAATGCGTGGAAGATCGGTTGCTGAAAGAAAGAAATGCGTGGAAGGCACCTTGCTGAAAGAAAGAAATGCGTGGAAGGCAGCTTGCTGAAAGAAAAAATGCGTGGAAGACCGCTTGCTGAAAGAAAGAAATGCGTGGAAGACCGCTTGTCAAAAGAAACAAATGTGTGGAAGGGAGCTTGCTGAAAGAAAGAAATGCATGGAAGGCAGCTTGCTGAAAGAAAGAAATGTGTGGAAGACAACTTGTCGAAAAAAAGAAATACGTGGAAGGGATCTTGCTGAAAGAAAGATATGCGTGGAAGGTAGCATGCTGAAAGAAAGAAATGCGTGGAAGGCAGCTTGTTGAAAGAAAGAAATGTGTGGAAGGGAGCTTGCTCAAAGAAACAAATGCATGGAAGGTAGCTTGCTTAAATAAAGAAATGCATGGAAGGCAGCTTGCTGAAAGAAAGAATTGTTTGAAAGAAAGCTTGCTCATAGAAAGAAATGCATGGAAGGCAGCTTGCTCAAAGAAAGAAATGCGTGAAAGGTAGCTTGCTGAAAGAACGAAATGCGTGGAAGAGAGCTTGCTGAAAGAAAGAAATGCATGGAAGACCACTTGTCGAAAGAAAGAAATGTGGGGAATGGAGCTTGTTGAAAGAAAGAAATGTGTCGAAGGCAGCTTGCTGAAAGAGAGAAATGTGCGGAAGGAATCTTGCTGAAAGAAAGAAATGCATGGAAGACCGCTTGTCGAAAGAAAGAAATGTGTGGAAGGGAGCTTGCTGAAAGAAAGAAATGCTTGGAAGGTAGTTGCTGAAAGAAAGAAATGCGTGGAAGGGAGCTTGCTGAAAGAAAGAAATGCGTGGAAGACTGCTTGTTGAAAGAAAGAAATGTGTGGAAGGGAGCTTGCTGAAAGATAGAAATGCCTGGAAGACCGCTTGTCGAAAGAAAGAAATGTGAGGAAGGGAGCTTGCAGAAAGAAAGAAATGTGTGGAGGACCGCTTGTTGAAAGAAAGAAATGTGTGGAAGGGAGCTTGTTGAAAGAAAGAAATGTGTGTAAGGCAGCTTGCTGAAAGAAAGAAATGTGTGGAAGGAATCTTGCTGAAAGAAAGAAATGCGCGGAAGAACGCTTGTCGAAAGAAAGAAATGTGCGGAAGGGAGCTTGCTGAAAGAAAGAAATGCGTGGAAGGTAGCTTGCTGAAAGAAAGAAATGCATGGAAGGCAGCTTGCTGAAAGAAAGAAATGTGTGAAAGAAAGCTTGCTCAAAGAAAGAAATGCATGGAAGGCAGCTTGCTCAAAGAAAGAAATGCATGGAAGTTAGCTTGCTGAAAGAACCAAATGCGTCGAAGGGAGATTGCTCAAAGAAAGAAATGCATGGAAGACCGCTTATCGAAAGACAGAAATCTGTGTAAGGGATCTTGCTGAAAGAAAGAAATGCGTGGAAGATAGCTTGCTGAAAGAAAGAAATGCGTGGAAGGCAGGTTGTTGAAAGAAAGAAATGTGTGGAAGGGAGCTTGCTCAAAGAAAGAAATGCATGGAAGGTAGCTTGCATAAATAAAGAAATGCATGGAAGGCAGCTTGCTGAAAGAAAGAATTGTTTGAAAGAAAGCTTGCTCATAGAAAGAAATGCGTGGAAGGCAGCTTGCTCAAAGAAAGAAATGCGTGGAAGGTAGCTTGCTGAAAGAACGAAATGCGTGGAAGAGAGTTTGCTGAAAGAAAGAAATGCATGGAAGACCACTTGTCGAAAGAAAGAAATGTGTGGAAGGGAGCTTGTTGAAAGAAAGAAATGTGTCGAAGGCAGCTTGCTGAAAGAGAGAAATGTGCGGAAGGAATCTTGCTGAAAGAAAGAAATGCATGGAAGACCGCTTGTCGAAAGAAAGAAATGTGTGGAAGGGAGCTTGCTGAAAGAAAGAAATACTTGGAAGGTAGTTGCTGAAAGAAAGAAATGCGTGGAAGGGAGCTTGCTGAAAGAAAGAAATGCGTGGAAGACCGCTTGTAGAAAGAAAGAAATGTGTGGAAGGGAGCTTGCTGAAAGAAAGAAATACTTGGAAGGTAGTTGCTGAAAGAAAGAAATGCGTGGAAGGGAGCTTGCTGAAAGAAAGAAATGCGTGGAAGACTGCTTGTTGAAAGAAAGAAACATGTGGAAGGGAGCTTGCTGAAAGATAGAAATGCGTGGAAGACCGCTTGTCGAAAGAAAGAAATGTGTGGAAGGGAGCTTGCAGAAAGAAAGAAATGTGTGGAAGGGAGCTTGTTGAAAGAAAGAAATGTGTGGAAGGGAGCTTGTTGAAAGAACGAAATGTGTGTAAGGCAGCTTGCTGAAAGAAATAAATGTGTGGAAGGAATCTTGCTGAAAGAAAGAAATGCGCGGAAGAACGCTTGTCGAAAGAAAGAAATGTGCAGAAGGGAGCTTGCTGAAAGAAAGAAATGCGTGGAAGGTAGCTTGCTGAAAGAAAGAAATGCATAGAAGGCAGCTTGCTGAAAGAAAGAAATGTGTGAAAGAAAGCTTGCTCAAAGAAAGAAATGCATGGAAGGCAGCTTGCTCAAAGAAAGAAATGCATGGAAGGTAGCTTGCTGAAAGAACCAAATGCGTCGAAGGGAGATTGCTCAAAGAACGAAATGCATGGAAGACCGCTTATCGAAAGACAGAAATGTGTGGAAGGGAGCTTGCTGAAAGAAAGAAATGTGTGGAAGGGAGCTTGTTCAAAGAAAGAAATGTGTCGAAGGGAGCTTGTTGAAAGAAATAAATGCGTGGAAGGCAGCTTGCTGAAAGAAAGAAATGTGTGGAAGGAATCTTGCTGAAAGAAAGAAATGTGTGGAAGACCGCTTGTCGAAAGAAAGAAATGTGTGGAAGGGAGCTTGCTGAAAGAAAGAAATGCATGGAAGGTAGCTTGTCAAAGAAAGAAATGCGTGGAAGGGAGTTTGCTGAAAGAAAGAAATGCGTGGAAGGTAGCTTGCTGAAAGAAAGAAATGCGTGGAATGGAGCTTGCTCAAAGAAAGAAATGCGTGGAAGGTAGCTTGCTGAAAGAAAGAAATGTGTGGAAGGCAGCTTGCTGAAAGAAAGAAATGTGTGAAAGAAAGCTTGCTCAAAGAAAGAAATGCGTGGAAGGCAGTTGCTCAAAGAAAGAATTGCGTGGAATGTAGCTTTCTGAAAGAACGAAAGGCGTGGAAGGGAGCTTGCTCAAAGAAAGAAATGCGTGGAAGACTGCTTGTCGAAAGAAAGAAATGTGTGGAAGGGAGCTTGCTGAAAGAAAGAAATGCATGGAAGGCAGCTTGCTGAAAGAAAGAAATGCGTGGAATGGAGCTTGCTCAAAGAACGAAATGCGTGGAAGGTAGCTTGCTCAAAGAAAGAAATGCATGGAAGGCAACTTGTTCAAAGAAAGAAATTTGTGGAAGGAAGCTTTCTGAAAGAACGAAATGCGTGGAAGGGAGCTTGCTCAAAGAAAGAAATGCGTGGAAGACTGCTTGTCGAAAGAACGAAATGTGTGGAAGGGAGCTTGCTGAAAGAAAGAAATACGTGGAAGGCAGCTTGCTGAAAGAAAGAAATGCGGGGAAGACCGCTTGTCGAAAGAAAGAAAAGTGTGGAAGGCAGCTTGCTGAAAGAAAGAAATGCATGGAATGGAGCTTGCTCAAAGAAAGAAATGCGTGGAGGGTAGCTTGCTCAAAGAAAGAAATGTGTGGAAGGCAACTTGCTCAAAGAAAGAAATGCGTGGAAGGTAGCTTTCTGAAAGAACGAAATGCGTGGAAGGGAGCTTGCAGAAAGAAAGAAATGTGTGGAAGGCAGCTTGCTCAAAGAAAGAAATGCGTGGAAGGCAGCTTGCTCAAAGAAAGAAATGCGTGGAAGGTAGCTTGCTGAATCACAGGGTATGGCATGGTTGTAAAGCATAAAACACATGCCAGGGACTATCACACATGACGTTGACAAGTATCTCTCTTCATAATGATCTTTGGAGGTCAGCAATCTAGGGGGACCCAAGCTCAGAATAGGTCTGGCAGTGGAGGATACTATTATTCCACTTCACAGCATGTTTAGTGGGTTTTTTGGTCAAATCTAGTGTAAAGTGACTGCCCTCTTTTGATTTACCAGAAGTGTGACCCCCACCACTATTGCTTACATAGAGAAAACAGACAACATTGCAGAAACAGCGTTTTATGTTTCATGTAAGCCTTCTTGACACAGAAAGGGGTAATTATTGTGGCATAATAGCCCTCCTCCAATGTATTGCTTGAGGGCAAGCCAAGGTCCAGCATTTAGGCAAGGGGTATTATCCCAAGTGATATGACCCCTCTTCAGGATCCATATGGATATTAGCACAAGAAGATGTGCAACTAAAAAGGAACCTGTTTTTTGTGAGGGAAAAATTAGCCCACTGTGACGAATCAACTTCCGGGGCACCAGTGGTGCAGGGATGAATATCGGTTTCTAAACCATCAATCAGCTCCACACCTCTAGTACACTAGTAGGGATCCAAACAGATTGGAACACAAGCAAATTATGAACCTCCTTGTCCAATTTTGGTAATGTGTTCGGAACGGCAGGCTTATCTCTGAAAGGTCGTGGATCATTGGTTAGTTGCAACACAGCGAAAATACAATTATTATCCTATGATAAAAGGGACTGTCCAGTCAAGGTTGTATACAAATATCTACCTTATAATTACCACAACAGACAGTTCTAGCACACTACAATTACAACCCACACTTTAAAGGAACACAGAGGATAGACAGTTTCACAAAGGAAAAGGATGCACCCTGGATACTAACAGGAGGGTAGTTGGTAAAGTAATCAGTCTTATAGTTCAAGATTATTTGGTTTCAACACCAAAGGTGCAAAGGGTCATAACTGTCTCTAGGGGCCTTCACAGAAGGACCAGGGCGGCAGACACACAATGAACCTGGTGCTGAGGAAGTTCTTGGGGCTCAACAGTGTCAAGGCGGTTCCAGAGCGCTTCTCAGCCCGTGAGACAGAGTTAGTGACAGGAGACAGCTGCGGGTACCAGGCAGCAAGCAATTCGGCAAGCAAGGCTGTCTGGATGCCTGCAGGCTTTCCGGCATACCGGCTCGGGGTCCAGGTACGTTGTCTCTGTGCTGGTTGGCGGATCTAGTGTGCTGGTCGAGGCATCTCAGGCAGCTCTGGTGACTGCGGCGTGACAATAGTCAGCGGTGCACCCGGATGCGGTTTGAGGACTCAACTGTCTCGAAATTGTCCTCGAAAAGATGGATGCTGGATGATGCCTGTATGGCACTCCTCTTAGCTTCTTTGCCGGGCTTGTGTCCTTTCAAGGTGGATGGGCCGAAGCTCAGGAGGGTGTTAGTAGGCAACAGCATTGTCCTTTGTCCAGAGACTCTCCAGCACTTCCAACCTAGGAAGCTTACTGTCAGAACCTAGCAGGGCATGCTGTGTGCTGGCTGGGTACCGGTTCTGGAGCTGGAGCTGCTGGATGGGTCCTCTGAGTATCTCCCTCAGTTCCCTGAGAGATGTTTAGGGGAGGGATCTTGCTTCCCTCTTGGAGCTCCTAGCCGTCCTTCACTGGCGGAAGATGTAAGGTAGACTGTACCTTCAGTTCAGGTCCAAATGTGTCCTTCTTCTTACTCCTTGCAAAGTCTTCAGATCAACTGATCAGTGAGGAGCTCAGCCCTCTTTTAAAGACAAACGGGCCCCAGTGATTGGTGCAGGCTAAGCCCACCTTATTGAACCAATCTTGGGTCCCCACCAACAATCTTCAGTGATGCTTCAGGTCAGAATTAGTCCCACCCATCTTCCTGTCTCCTGTACATCAAAGTGGCTCCTTAATTAACTGAGCCCTATGCGTTGCTTGGACATAACATGGGCCTCCTTTGAAGTGGGGGTTGCAGGCAGTCTTTCGTCTCCTACAATGCACATAGTTCCCTGCTCTGAAAGGAGTGGTTCCAGACAGGACATTCACTGCCCTTTCATACCAAGGAGGGGTGTTAGTACCAAGTTGACACATTGCATTACATAGAGGTGTTGGTCCCTGGTCTCCATTGTCACTTCCTGCACCCAGGCCTACCTGAGGCATGCTAATTAACATTGATCAGTGTTAACCACCACAAGCAAGGTGTAACAATGGAGATGCAAATCCATGGGGCCTTGAAATGCTAATCAGGCTGCCCATGGTCAGAGACTTTTGATGTGCCCACAGCTGGCAGGTGTCAGCTACACAGGACAGGTGAGGGTGGTGCTAGTAAGCTGCGTCCTCCCAGTGTACATGACAATTTTTCTGCTGTGCGGTGAGCGTGGAAAATATGAGCAGGAATGGCCCCACATATTTTCCAGAGGTTGTTCTCCCATCATTCATTCTTTTAAATAAATGAATTAAAAAATCGAAAATCCCAGGCGAGCACACCCCGCCTGTGATGATGGTCGAATTCCTCACACCCACACAAGTAACCGTAATTTAATAAACATGAAACTAGTAACAATTACACTGTACATGCAACCCATGGCCCCATGGGGCCTGGCTGGTAGGGGCTGCATATTTGTCCCCTAAGGGAACATCTATAAATAAAGACGCAGACACCAGGGTAATTAAGGTATTTTATTTAGCGTGCAGTGTGTATTATTTATGTCTGTGCTGTGTTTCTCTCAGATCAAACCACCCAGCCCATCATGGGGCTGGTTGGTATGTTTACAAAGAAAGAAAAAGAAAAGAACAATAAAACAGGACTCCCCTGCCCAAGAATGCGCTGGGCAGGGAAGAAAATAATCCATGAGTATTTTAAAACACAAAACAGATGAGAAAAGTCAGTAGACAGTTCAGCGAGAGAAAAAGTAAGAAGGGAAGGAGAGAGACTTACCTCGGGTGGGAGTCGCTGCCTCGAGCGGTCCCCCAGGGCCTAATCCAGAAATGGCACCATGCTGCACGTGGGGGAGCCCCACCAGTGAATAAACTAGCAGCCGAGCTGCTGATGCTCGGGGCAGCTCCGCTTCCCCAGGGCCATGGCAGGCGTCAATCCGCCCAGTGGCTAGACCAAATAGGTCTAGAATTTTCAAGGGCTCAGGCAGCATGCCAGGTGCTGCCTAGGCCGAAAAAGAGCAGTGCTGCCCGGGCCGCGTATGCAAGGCACACCCCAGGAGTTAAATAGTGGAGAAGAAGAAGCCCGCTCCAGCCAGCAGGGTGGAGTGATGAAGTGAAGTCCAACCCAGGTGAAGAGGAGGAGGGAGGAAAACCCGCTGCTGCGCTTGGTGGAGCAGGTGAAGCAAAGTCCATGGTTGCCCAGCAGAGTAGCCCATGTGAATACAGCAGCCCTACCCTTGTGTCTAATGACGTATTGCTGAGGGGGCAGGCCAGGAGTAACAGAAGGCTTCTGCGTGTGATGGTGATCCGTGGTGGCGTCGCTTGTTGCCATGGGGATGCCGGCTGACTTTACTATGGCCATGGGTGTGGCGGTAATCACCTGGAGACCCACCCTTGTTCAGCGCCATGTCCCGCAGCCCTTTAGAATCTTCAGTGTTGGCCCTGTTAGTGTGGGGACCACCACCATCACTGCATAGGTCAACCAGAAAGGACAAGTCCCCAGGCATCAAAGCACAGCTAACAGCGTTATCAACAGCACAGAGACAGACCTGAAACCAACCAGCCCATGGACAGTGTCACCACCAGAGACAGACCTTAAGGTACGGAAAGGGGGTAACTGACTGCAGCAGTCACCCCATTTTGACATAGATTTTTTGTGTGTGTTATATGCCGCATGTAAATATACATATGTATGTATGTATACTTCTGTGTATATATTTCATTAATTTTATGTAGGGTCATTGTTAAGTAGGGGGAAGTGTAACCTATGGGGCAAGTGTTAGGGGAACTGTTAAGTTGGCTCAAAGGTTAAGTAGGGGTAGGATATTAAATATAAGAAGGTTATGTAGAGAAAGGGTGCTGAGTGGAGGCACGCTGGCATGAGAGAGAGGGGTAGTGTGGCGGCTTGAGGTCGTCTAGCAAGATGGGATCACCCTCAGAGGCCATCCCCTGGCCTCACATTCCATGTGGGAGGTACCTGCATTCAGGTGGGGGGGGGGGGGTACCAGACTCCTGTAAGGGACACCAAGATACTTCTGAGGTAGGGTGAGCTGACGTAGCAGGTCCCCCTTAGTGGGTGCCCATGCTGGGAGAATCGTAGGGTTAAAGTTAAAAAAAGATAAAAGTGTTTTTTTATAAACGGGGGTCCCCTTTGGGATCCCTATATAATGCACTCTGGTGTCTGGGTTCATTAGTGATCTAAGAACTCAGGGTGTAGCCCGTCTCCCAACAGCATTTTTATTTTGGCTGGTGCAGCGCCCCTCCCTTTCCAGGAGGACTAGTGGGTGGGGGTGATGGTATCCAAGGGACTGTCCCTGCTCCGGGGAAGGGAAGTGTACACCTTGCACAGACCAGGGCCGGAAATCAGTCGCCACATATACATTTTGTATTTTATTGTAATTTTTTTGTATTGGAAATTGAACTACACCTCCCCTCTGTGCCTTTACACAGCTGGAAACAACGGTTCCTCTGCTGCTTATCAGGCTGCTGCTCAGACCAGGATGTATAGAGAAAGCCCTATACTATAGGTTATAGAATGCATTCAGAGCATTACGATTGGCTAAGAGGACTTCTATAATGGAATATGTGCTCTAATATTGCATTAATCGCTGTGATCTGGGATGGGGTTGGCCGGTAACGGCTCTTCAGCCTGAGCCATTGGTGAGGTCTCATGCCACCCAAATGGAGGTCCCTTTGATGAAAGAGGATGCACGGTGCTGCATACATCACCAAAGCGAAGCAGGGCCAACTGAAGATGGCCACCACACAATAGCGAGAGGGAGCTTGGGAGCAAGTCCCTTTTTGCTTTCCAGAGTGGTTGAAGTTTGTGGAATGATGAAAGAAGGTGCAACATGAGTCAAGTTGTGACAGAGGATAGCACAGGGGAAACACGCTGGTCTTGGAAGCAAGACCATGCAGAGCAAAAGAGGTTTGAATCCCGGATCTGCGGTTAGAAACCAAATTCAGGTATGTTATTAGGCGCGTTAAGAAAACATTTATATAAAATTAATAAGTCAGGAGGAAGGGAGAGTACATGACAGGGCGGGCAGGCAATAGTGGGAAATAGATTTGTGATGGGCTGAGAGAACCAAAGAATAACCAACGAGAGCCTGACACAGAAGTGATCAGCAGCTAGATCCAGTATACTGGTGATTCCAGGCCAGCTTTGGAGGGTGCTGATTGGCTGTCTTCATGTTGCTGGGTGCTTATTCCACTGATGGGCTCTACATGAATTACTTAACAGATGCCTATATGAATAAATACATGACTGTACATTTAGACATTGCTGCACAATAGCTTCTCACGGTAGGGTCTTTAGCCCGGGGGTGTGTGCTAGTTGTGCAGGAGCAGTACATTCAGGGGAGAAAGGGACAGATGTTGTAGGTTGGGGACCTGTTTGTTGGGGGAGATGGATAGATCTATTGCATTAGAGTACAGATAGGGAGAAAGGGCATATGAGGAGGGACACACCGCTTTAAGCTGTTGTTTGGTTATTTGCACAGCCATTGACTGCCCATGCCATGCTAATCCCTATGGTCATTGCCATCCAGTTCCTGCCCCTCCCCGCCCAAAACACCTCCTCCTGGGAACTCTTTGTGCTAACATCAAGGAAGCCTTACCTTCAAACATTGCACTCGAAGTGCCTGCAGGTGTTTTTTCAAAGCAGTCTTCTCAGAGTTAATGATTCAATTGGAGCTGTAAACACGCTGCTGGTGTAATAACAATGTCTTACCAGGTCTGCTTTCCATCATTGATGTATACGCACTATGCTTGTCCTTCACTGATGCCCTGTTCAAAACAAGCATTGTCAAAGCCAACCATCTTGGCTTCTGTATAAGTATTCGGCATTTTCCAGGCACTGCTATTAAATGCCCAGGTACTTACACCATTTTGCACCTGCTACCATCGAAAGGCCAGTTTATACCTCCATGGCAGAGCTTGGCAGTGCCATTCCCATGCCTACACAAAAGCCCACACTGTTGGCATTGCTAATGCTTGTTTTTACTCTAGGGCAGCAACACTCAGCTTGGAAGGAGATGTGGTCTGGTGCTACGTTGGTGACTTTGGTTTCAATTCTGGGTTCTCACTTGAACTGGGGTGTGGAAAGTTAAAGTGACATGCAATATTGAAGAACATGATGTGCTTTTAAAAGTGCTGGAAACAAAGACATGTCTCTGCCTCTTTTTGGAACAGGGGCAGAGGAATGAGTTTTGCATGACAGGTAATTCCTGCCCTTGACAGCAGCGGTATGAACTGTTGGTGTTCTATTTGCCTTTCTATCCCTCAAAGTGGGATTCTAATTATAATTGTTCTTTTATAACCTCTAAACACAGACCAGGTTTGAACCTGTGCTGCTATGCTGTTGTCCTGTTTCTGAGACAAACACATTGCCCCTGGGCTATGCTCCCGGCATAGCATTTTATTCTCCCCTTTTTAGCATGTCAAAATGACAGTGAAATGCACTCCCAGTACCCACGTGGTTGCAGGGAGCCAGGCAAACCTTCCAACACGAGTGTGTGCACGGGGGCTGTCCAGCACCCCCGATGCACTGTTGTCCAGCCCTAGAACACAATCAGAAAGAAAATGGTCACTTGCCAGGGCCTCAGTGCGCATAGGTTCCTAGGGATTTGTATATATTTGAGGTTTTAGGGCCAGCCAGTGTTGCTCGTGTTTCAGTGCCAGCATACAGCACCAGGCTGCCTTACATAAATACAACATGCAGAGCAGGGTCCATATTCATACAGCCACTGTACTTCTCAGTGGTGCACACAAAGCAGCCTAGGCTCTAACAAGATGCCAATCTGCGTCTATTGTCTTTTCTTTTATCAGTGTATTTTTCTACATGCATAAAACACAATTCAAAACTTTATTTTTTTTTACAATTTGAAGCTCCTGGACTGTGGCCAATGCCATGTGCCTCTTTGTTTTTACAGTGGCTGAATTTCTTGTTCAGGCTTCTTTAAAAAAAAACAGTTGGTTCCACAAGGTTAACACTTTGAGCAGTGACCCTAAAGAGGAAAGAATAGGAATAACAAATAATTTGTCTTTCTGGAATTCTATACAATACTTGCTAGACGCATTAAAGGTTTATTTTAGGGACGCTTCAGGGGGCGAGTCATTGGTTTAGTCTATCTTAAACACCTCAAATTCACAATGCTGGCAAAATACTCCAAAAAGCATTTAGAGTAGAATAAGCATCCATTTCGGACTATGGGCCTCATTACACGGTAGGAGGTAACCATGCCGATATTAGCGGCATGGCTACTCCCTTACAGCATACCGGGTCCGGGTAGGCGGTATGGGGACTTACCAGGTCATTCTGACCCTGGAGGACCCGGTAAGTCCCCATGCCAAATACCATTCCCCATTCCCATTAGAGCCTCTATAGGGCTCAATGGGAATGGGGAAGGAGCTAATAACGGTACCGCAATTTACGGTACCGTTATTAGCTCTGAAGTCCCTTAGCGGGTCCCGTCCTTAACATCTGGTCAGACCAGGCGTTAAGGACGGGACCCGCTGAGGGACCTGGTAGTAGGGCGTTAAGGGATTACCGGCACCGGTGCCTTTACTGGTGCCGGTAATCCCTTAGCGCCTAATGTGTAATGAGGCCCAATGTATTTTGCTTTTTGCAAGTTACAGTTATAGCATGTTTTTTTCTGCCGATACATATGGTGATCCATTCTTGTATGATATGTTTATCAAGTTACAGTGATGTTGTAAACATATTTTTCATAGTGTACTTTGGAACAATATTATGTGTTGCCACTTCCTGTTTTGTCAACGGTAAAAGGTCCTGTTCCATCGCTTCCCGTGATGTCACTTCGGGTGGGGGTCAAATGACATCACTTCCTGTGAGGTCATCAGAGATCAAGGGTCGTGTGATTTCACTTCCCTACCCCTGGCATTTTGGTGAAATTATGTCTCTGAAGAAGGACAGGAGATACTAGGACGGTGACTGCTTGTCACACAGACAATTGTTTGTAAATTGTGGGCTATGCATTATAAAAGTAAATTAATTACAGGGAATAAAAGTGGAATTAAATTGTCATGACCTTATCCTGGCCCATTGTGCACGGTCCCATTAAAGGGCAGATTGGAGGGGGGTTCTGATTCTCCTGACAAGTTTGGAGGGTATTGCCGAGGCATAGAGGAAGGTTTTGTTGTTGGCAGGACAGCGGTCAAAATGGGGGAAGTTGGTGCAGAGGGGAATGTTTGCTGGAGAACATCCTGCCAGATACTGAAGGCAATCGGCAAGGAAGTGAGTTAGAGACAGAATGGCTCTTGACAAAACTGCGTTAAGCATCCAGGTGTGTGGAGCTTGTGTCCTTGTGCTACAGGGCCCAAAGGAGTGAACATCGCCTTCTTTGCCAGTTCCGACAGTTGGCTGATCTAACTCTACTGGCTCCAGCAGCCACTATGGGAGATGGGGCTGAAAGGACAGACACGTAGGACAATGGGCCTCATTACGAGGTAGGTGGTAAGGGATTACTGGCACTGGTAAGGACACTGGTGCCGGTAATCCCTTACCACCCTATTCTGAGGTCCCTTAGCGGGTCCCTTCCTTAACGCTTGGTTACCGGGTCCTCCAAGGTTGGAATGACCCGGTAAGTTCCTATTCCGGGAACCCGGACCCGGAATGCGGTAAGGGGGTAGCCATGGTGCTCATAGCACCATGGCTACCTCCTACCTCGTAATGAGGCCCAATGTTTCTTGATGGCCCCCTTTGACTGTTCTGTGTGCACCCCAACACAGTAACACACTGTAATGCATTCCCAGCACTGCAGTAAAGTTAGGGAGCCTCAGTGCAACTAAAGGATATGCACTGTGGTTCTGGGGCCAAGGCCCCTGAGGGCCCTGAAACCCTGAGAGCTCACGAACACCCTTTGGGTGGGATATTTCAATGGCACTGGGGACGCTTTCAAGTGAGGGTGGGAAATTGTTAGTAAATGGTCAGCTTCCTACCGGCCTGTGTGCACGCTCCTGTGGAAACCCCTCAGCCAAATGCACTACAGTTTTAGGGTGCTTGTGCCTTTGCTTACTCTAGAAATAGGCTCTCTGGGAGGCATCTGCATACACCACACCTCCCAAAAATTCACTTCCAAAGATACATTTTCTCTTTGTGTCAGCAGGGTGCACCCCAATATCAGCATGGGTAGGACACAGGTAGCATTAACCGAGAAACAGGTGGGTGAGCGGAAACATAAAGCAGGCACAATCAAGCAGTTTGACACTTTACCCTACTTACATGTCATCTCCTGTTACTTGATATTTGTAAAGTACCACAATGCCAGGGGTAGAAGTGTATACAAAATAGCAGTGGACCTGTGACACCTGCAGGGGACAGAGTGGGCAGGAAGGGACATTGCGCAACACATTTTTCAAGGTTGGCAGCCATGCTGGGTGACAGCCAATTGACTTGAAAAAGATCTAACTTTAACTAGAACTGCTATTTGATGTGAAAGTGGAGAAGTGCGAAAAAAGTAGTGGAACTGTTAACAGTAGAAAATAAAAGTAGTGGAACGCCGCCGCTCCCGACTGTTC
Organism: Ambystoma mexicanum; assembly: GCF_040938575.1. NCBI lineage: Eukaryota > Metazoa > Chordata > Amphibia > Caudata > Ambystomatidae > Ambystoma > Ambystoma mexicanum. Next base: position 605,984,302 of record NC_090922.1, read on the forward strand.
CCTCTCACTTCGACCATTGAAATATTCCATGGGTGTCCCAGATCTGAATAATGATAATTGTCCAGTTTGGGGTCATTGGTGATGGTGAAATATCAAAGAAACAAATGAATATTTCAAAGGTGCTTGGTGCCAAACTTTGTGAACATATAGAGTTTTGCTTTGAATTCCATGCTGTGCCTATTGCCCATTGGCATTGATGTGCTCTAAAGTTTGAGAGGCAGCTGGGAAAATAGACTTAACCATCCATTAGGACCCTTTTACCGGATGTTCTGGTTGGCAGAATGACATTATTAACAAGGATTCAATGTAAATTACTGGCACTATTTCCCGCTACTTGCTTGCAATCTTCGCTCGCGCTTGGCTGGGCCAACCAGAAGACTCAGTGGCAGAGGCGTAGCCAGGATTGTCTAACAAGTGGGGCATGAAGCTAATGTAGTTGGGCCCACCGTAGCGACATTAACATTTAAGAATTCTTACACAGTGCTGCTGAGTGGGCATCTACAGATTTTGGATGGGCCTTGCCCGCTCAGGCCCTACCCTGTCTACGCCTCTGCTCAGTGGTGAGGCACAGGCCCGGCTCAAGATGTGTGGGGGCACATTTCAACATGATGGTTGCCACCCGTGCATACATTTTAATGGAGATGAAGAAATACAGCCGGGGATTAATAGCTGCTGATTATCAAGAGACAGCCAGCCAGCAGGGAGCTGAAACACTAAATACTGGTGTTATAAGGCAACGAGGTGATAGCCAATGAAGGAAAGGAATATACAACGGAATATATTGCCATGTTATAAGACTGTTGACTGGCAACATGGGGTCAGTTTCTGAGGGCCCCCCTCCGGTTCGAGTCCCCTTTCAGCTGAAGAGTATGAAAGTCCCTGACGCCGTCCCTAATGAGCCAGCTCCATTCGCCCCATCACATACCTGATCAGTGCTCCTTTGCTGCTTGAATGCCAGGTCGCCTGCACACCCTTCTTCCTGCTTCCTCAGTGTGCAGGCGCCAGGTCATCACACATTGAGCGGCACAACCAAAGCGGCATCCCCAGCACGGCTATGTTTCCATGGCTGCGCACCACAACAGGTAAGTGCCTCACTGGTTTTTGATGGAAGGGGGCCCTCCTAAACCTGGGTGTCAAAAGTCTTAGAACCCGACCCGGGGAGGGGGTTGGCATTCCGAGGCACTAGGTGCCCAATGCCCTCCTGACTGCCCTCGCTTCGCTTGGGACGTTAAATTAGGTCTTCAGGAAGACAAAGGAGCATAGGCTTTATTGACACCCGCGGCACTCCACACATTGTACATACCTGGAGAAAGAGGACTCTCTAACCACGAACTAAACTATCGACAGCATTTTACCAGTTACCTAAGTCCAGGATCCATGTTTATGGGGTTTCAACATGGATGTTGGATGCACCTAAACATGGCACCACATGTTTTTGTGTAATCTGGCGCTCGGTTATCTAATGAATGCCCCGATGCCAACAATTCGGCAAATGCTCTTTGCACCGTTTTGCCACTTGTGTAATATGGAATGGGGCCAACAGTTTTGGCTGCTGTAAATGGCGCTGTACACCTTGCATAACCCGGCCCAGCTCTTGATATTTTAAGGCCGGAATTAAACTGTATTAGCACCTTTCTTTCCCACCCTCATTGATGTAGCCACAGGGTTAACAGGGGCCCAGGCAGCCCCCGCGGTGCGCTGCGCCCCACCAGCACATGTCCTGGGAGGGGATCCCACTTGAAGTAAAAAAATGCAAAACTTTTTTTTTTTTTTTAATTGTTCTTTTTGAATTCACTCTGCATTTATAAAGACATTCTGTAACAGAAAAGAAACATTATTTTTGAAGTCCGGGACCCGGGGCTACCCCAACCCCATGACATGGAAGACCCTAGTCTGGAGGCCTCCATGTCACGGGGTGGGGGAGCCCCATGACTTCAAAAAGAAATAGTTTATTTTTTAAGTCACTCCGCCTTCATAAAGAAATGATTTCCGTTATGGTTTGGTCCTTGGGAATCATTTCTTTATGAAGTCAGAGTGACTTCAAAAAGAAACAATTTCTTTTTGAAGTAATATTGCTCCCCTAAACCCCATAACGTTTGCGTGTGTGAGTGTATGGTGAAAGGGTGCACACAAATGTATGGGTGGCTGGGTGTCCGTGGGTGCATGTACAGTGAAAGGGTGCACACTTAAATGTATAGGTGGCTGCCTGTGTGAGTGTATGGTGAAAGGGGCACACTTAAATGTATGGGTGGGTGCCTGGGTGTGTGTGCCTGTATGGTGAAAGGGTGCACACTTAAATGTATGGGTGGCTGGGTGGCTGGGTGTCCGTGTGTGCATGTACAGTGAAAGGGTGCACACTTAAATGTATAGGTGGCTGCCTCTGTGAGTGTATGGTGAAAGGGTGCACACTTAAATGTATGGATGGCTGCCTGGGTGTGCCTGTATGGTGAAAGAGTGCACACTTAAATGTATGCATGGCTGGTTGTGTGTGTGTGTATATGGTGAATGGTGTATATGCTTGTGTTCAGGGGTGCAACAAAACCTACATTTCGGGGGGATAACCCTTCAAATGTTGGGGGAGGCGCTAACTTCACAGGTTGTGGCAGAGGAACAAACCTATTTATGTGGAGGCATCTAACATCTTTACACATCTTTACACATTTTAATGAGACTATTCTAGTGCAGCTTCAATGTTACAAGCAGTTAACACTATCCTTAAAGTCTGAAAACACCCACTTATGGACTGCTGTGAGAATGAGCGATCTTCTGTTCCCTCTCTACCCTTCCAATCACTCCCCTGGCATGCAAGTACTAAATCCACATCGCAAGTTCAATTGCCTAAAAAAATTGGCATTTGAATGCAGGTACGTTAAACAGTGAAATGCTGCACATTAAAAATTGCTGGGTCCAGCCATTGTTAACAGCGATGCCTTTTAACATTGGTGTCCTTTTCTGTCCGGCAACTGCTCTGTAGGTCAGCCAGGTTGAGTCAACATAGTCCAAAATGTCAGAAGGGGTGCTGAACCCAGTCAGCTCAATGGTGTTGCACCACTACTTGTGTTTATTGCCTTGATTTTGATTACTTATTGCCGTATTCCTACTACTACTTCCTAATACTCCTAGCCGTATTCTTCCTTGTCCCAGTACTTGTGTACGAGGCAGTACTTGTGTATGAGGCACTGTGCCTAATACACAAGTACTGGGATGAGGTAGAGGTACATGGAGGTAATGCATGTTGCCTGACTTAGCTACCTGTAATCTTCATTACTCCTAGTTCCACTCTTCCTCATCCCAGTACTTACCTATGAGGCAAGGAGCCTCATACGTAAGCACTGGGACATGGAAGAGAGACGTGGAGGTAGTTCTGGGCCAAGGAGCTGATTTTGGAGGTTGGGGTAGGGCATGGGAGGGAGAGGTGATGTGTGGGGGGTGGGGTTGTGTGATAAATCATAATGGTCATCCATGTCCAGGCTAAGCAGGCATGATATGTGGTATTAGTGGCTAGAGAGGCATTTTGGTGCAGCCAGTCTAGTCATTCTTCAGTTTGGTATGACTTTTTTTATAACTGTGCATTTCTGATAAAGCAGTCCTGCTAAGTACATTTACCTGGCTAGATAGGCATTTGGGAGCTGCCAGTCTAGCCGTTTCTTTCTGCGGCATTGTATATTTTTCTGGGCATCTGTGATAAAATTATATGATATGATAAGTCGTTTGTAATGCGCCTGTACACAAATGTTTCTAGGCGCGACAAGACAAGGGAGGGAAAACAGAGGGAGGACAAGAAAATTGATCTTACTAGGCCTTGTGACATTCAGATCGTGCAAGTGCCAGAACGAGAAGTGCAAGGGAAAAAGGAGGGAGGAAGTGCAAGGTGGAGGGGAGGGGAAAACTGGACTGCAATGCTGAGTAAGTGCAGCAAGGGCAGCACGGCTTTGGGTAGTGCAAGGAGAACAAGGGACTGTAGGGTTACAGTTACAGCCCCTAAGTGTGTGGTAGGCCCGGAGGCAGTGCAAGGGTGACTGATCAAGAAAGAGCCTGGACTCATTGAGACTCTGAGGGTAGCAAAGCAACCAATCGTAAGAGCAGACAGGTACATCAGGTAGGTCAGCAGGGGAGGGAGAGAGAGAAAGCAGAGGTGAAGAGGAAGGTTTTGAGCTGCTTCTGGAACTTCATGTGGTCTGGCTCAGGTTTGGGAGGGGCAGGGAGGCCATTCCAGAGGGAGGCACCTGCAGAGGAGTGAGATCTAACCCCCACTCTGTGCCTGGAGAAGCCTCATAGGGCCCAAGGCGGGTGGCCAGAGTGAGAGAGGGAAATCAGGGGCAGGAGTCCCAATGAGAAGGATCTCCATCTTACTGCATTAAGGCAGAGATCTTTGGAGGCGCACCAATCCTGAATGGCGGAGAGACAGTCAGGAATGAGCGAGTGAGGAGAAAAGGCTGAGGGGAGCCCGAAGGAAAGCTGAGTGTCATCCACATAATACTGAAAGTTAGAGGAGAAGGTAGAGATCAGGTGGGCTAAAGTGGCCAAGTAGAGGTTGAAAAACCAGGGTGAGAGGATAGAGCCCTGGAGAATGGCACAGGTAGAAAGAGAGGTGGCAGAGAGAAAGGGACCGAGTTGGACCTGGGAGGGGCGGTCCAAGAGGAAGGAGGTCAGCCACTCCAGGGCCTGAGCCGTGATGCCCAGGTCACAGAGTCGATTTATCAGGATGGCGTGGTTGACCATGTCAAAGGCAGAGGAAATTATGGAGGAGGAGGATAGAAGGAATGCTGGAATCAAGGTTAGAGAGCAGATCTTTACAGGTGTTCAGGAGAGCAGTTTATGTGCCTCTGGCAGCTCTGAAGCCAGACTGATGGTCATGGAGACAACCAACAGATTCAGTGTGGAGTGTAAGCTGGGAGATGGCCAGCTTTTCCAAGAGTTTGCAGAGGAAAGGCATGATGGAGATTTTACAATCATTTGCCGGGCAGGTAGGATTGACAGATGACTTCTTGAGGACTGGGTGCAAAAGGGAGTGCTTAAGGGGAGAGCGGAAAGTTCCAGTGGCGAAAGAGTGATTACAGAAATCGGATGAGACTGGAGTGAGGGTATCAATATGGTCCTTGATGGTTCTGAAGGAGCAGGTGAGCACCTGTTTGGATGACCCTTTCATAGATGGGACTTTTTCTAGAAACCTTGTCATGTGTTATCAGAGAGAAAGAGGAGAAAGGAGTAGGAGAGGATAGATGGGCAAACGGGGGCCAAGCGAGGAAGAGGGAGTGGAAGAGGAGATAGAGGACAGGATGTCCTGAGTTTTAGGAGAGAAGTGAGAGGCCAAAGTCGTACAGAGGGCCTGTTGAGGGAACAGGAGAAGTAGAGACTGCAACCGGATTGGCAAGTTCCTTGCAGATTTTAAAGAGTTTGTGTTGTTAGAGGCTGCAGAGACGTGGGCTTGAATGTCTGCTCTCTTCTTGATGAGTGTTATTGCTTTGACTGACATTTTGGTGCAACCAGTCTAGGTATGTCTAAACGTGGCCTGGCATGCTTTACTGTAATGTTATTACGTGTCTACACTGGTCTACACTGTGCAGCCAGTTGAACATGTTTTTATTGTGGCATGGCATTTTTAATAGCAAAGCATTAATGTTCCTGTGCACTGTTGATGACTTGCATGCATTGGATTGGTTTCCCCTATAAAACATTTGCAAACACTGTGGCTTTTTAGGCAGTTTTTCTCAAAAAAAGTGTGCTGTATAGTGCATTAAAACACACATTGATATCTTTCTCCTAGTGCAGTGTGCGGCATGCCCCTTCAGCAGCATGTTTGTGCGTATTGTGCAAGCGTGGTAATCTAGGTCAGCCCAGAGTGTGGCGCGACCCGTGATTTGGTACTGAGTTGGGGGTCCCTCAAATTTCATGTTAGGCCACTGGCTGTAGCGGATGTGTGTAGTGGTTGCATGTAGCGGTTGTGTGCAAGGGTAGTGTGTCCGGCTGCTTCAGGCTGGCTTAATCACATAGCGTAGTCAACCTCCCCCATATTTTGGTGGACATTGCAAACTCGCTTTACCTTTATTATAAATGCATAAATAAAAACTGTGGGAGTGGTCGGCAAGTCACCTTCACTGTATTGTTGAGAGATCTAAAGACGCCATGTTACACAACACCATGGTTTAATTTGTGAACATTTATTTAACAAAGCATTCTGAAATTGGTACTTTTGATTAACTTTATTTTCATTTAACCAGTTTGTCTAAAGTACCAGATTATAAAGACAGGGACCTTCATGAAGAGTCTGGTGGTAGTAGTGGGTGGTGTTTGGAACTACTATAGGGCCTAATTCACAGAAGCGTTTTATAATGGCAACCCCCCCCCAATTGGAAAACGATCTGTGAATCAGGGGCTACGTGTTTTAACGCGCAAACAATTTGGGGTTTGGGAACACAAAGTCAGTGAAATCGCGTGCTTCAAGCAGAGGTAAAACAGGCAGCATTTGTGGCGGTCATGGTGGCAGTAAGACCTAGCAGTTTCACCACATGCAGTAATAGCGCCTATACCCAATGTAATCCAATGGGACTGCAAAAATGGGGAGTAACCCTTATTCTAAATAAGGCACTCGTCTGTGTTTACCACCTGCGGTAACCGTAATCGTGTTTGACCGTATTTTCTGAGGTGATCTCGCCTTTGGAGGCCGGTTGTGTCCCTGACGGCAGGAAACCAAACAGGCAGTGAGCTATATAATTCTGCACACTACTCGCATATGTACCTCTTAGTTTTGTTTATCAGGTGGGTGAAGCCCGTGGATAATACATCCTGTGTTCCTCTGTGAGTCAGTGAAAGGAAGCGAGGAAAGGGGGGCGCTGCTGCTGCGGCACCTGGCCAGCAGAGCCTCGGCTACGCAGTGAACGCGGGCTTCAGAGCGCGCTGGGCGTGGGGACTGCGTCCATTGGGGCTGTGGGTTTTGTGTACAGGGCAGGATTGTGGCGCTCTGGGTTCATGGGGCGGCCGCCGCTCCCCAGCATGGAGAATTGAATCCAGGCCAGCACCGGGACTTGGCAGCGCCCCCTGCCTGCTCTGGACCAGGCTTCTGTATTGCTTGCCCACTGCTAGCATGTGCATGGCGGTGTGCGGGCGAGCTATGCCAGCGGCTTCGCATCAGGCCTCTCTGTACTGCCTGCCAGGTGGGAAGGGGGGTGGTCTACTGCTGCCTTGCATTAGGGATTGATATGCACCTCTGGAAACCGGTCTCTTTGCACATCTGGTTCCCCTCTTCTCTTTCTGTTTCCCCCTCCAGTGGCGTGGGTCCTTCATATTCCAAACACTCTGAGACACATACGATTCCTGCGTCAATCTGCAGCTCCTACATAGTTTGGGCTGCCTTGGACCAGGCGCTCCATGGTGCCACTCGCGATCATGCTCTTGACAACCCTATTAGGCTACTTGTCTGTATCCATTCGTGTAGCAAAGCATTGGCTATCATTTCACTGTCTTGCCACCTAGAGTCCACCTGGAGTCCCAGTTATGATATGATATGATAGGTTATTTATAACGCGCTTAATATCCAGAGGTTTCCAAACCTGTGTTCCTCCGTGTAGTCTTGCTTCCGAGGCGAGCACGTTGCCCCTGAGCTATCCTCCCGAGATAAGGTCCTCCCAGGTCCTCTCTAACATAGGGAGACTGCAATTGTGGCCTTGGCTGACCTGGAAAAGGAAACCGGGACTTTACATCATCCGGTTATCAAGAGATGATAAGCCCCGCACCCCCATCATAGGGACAGGAGATCTGACTTCTTTTGGACACTATACAGAATAGAGGTTTTGTGTCAGGGAAACAATTGTCCTGCTGTTGGGCACTTTTGTTGCCCTTTTTGTTAAATAATGGAGTCTTCCCTTAGGGGTCCACTTTACCCAGCTGTTTCCTACTCCCATCTGCTAGCTAGGCCAGTAGGGTCCACAAACAGGCAAATAAACCAGAACAGTCTAATGAAGGTGCATACTACACCAAAATAATACGGGCATCCTTCCAGGTTACTTATTAGATGGCCCACTAGATGTTTTGGACTTCAACTCCCATCAGCCCTAGCCAGCAGAGTCAGTGGTGAAGAATCTTGGGAGTTGTAGGCCAACACATATGGAGAGTCACATATTGAGTAACCACGTCAGCCCTATATGCCCCACGTTCAACCTCATCCTTCTGACAGTGCAGAATCCCCAAGAAATAGCCCAACCGCCAAGGCATTTCCTGAAAATCTATGCGACATGGATATAATGCGCAGCGGCATTGCATATCCACAGCAAGCAAGTTTTAGCGAATGAGACAAACATGTGTGGATAATTCAGGCAAAATGTCCATGCATGTTAGAGACATTCCGCAACGGGGTTGGTAAGATACACTCCATTACTATGGGGCTCGTGTGCAAATGGGCGGCAGGCATAGAGATCACCCAAGAGAGGACCGAGACACAAAAAGCCGCAGAGCACCACTGGAGACCTATTGCTGCCCCTTAGCCTCACATACAGCCCCACCTGTGCCCCCTGCTCATATACAGCCCAATCTGTGCCCCCTGCTCCTATACATCCCAATCTGTGCCCCCTGCTCCTATACAGCCCCACCTGTGCCCCCTGCTCCTATACATCCCAATCTGTGCCCCCTGCTCCTATAAATCCCCATCTGTGCCCCCTGCTCTTATACAGCCCCACCTGTGCCCCCTGCTCATATACAGTCCCATCTGTGCCCCCTGCTCCTATACAGTCCCATCCGTGTCCCCTGCTCCTATACAGCCCCACCTGTGCCCCCTACTCATATACAACCCCACCTGTGCTCCCTGCTCCTATTGACGAGAACTACCTGCCCCTGTAGTCTGCCTGACCTTAGCCCCGCCCAGCCACCCGCTGCCTCTCCAATTTGCCGTATCCAACTTCAGCAACTCCTAGCTCCTGTGACCATACCCATCCTATGTTGGCAGAAGCTTGCACCCGCTTGCTCCTCCTTTTCCCTCTCCAACAATTGCTTTCCCGGGACGAGATTGTACGTGAAGAACGCAGCTCCTACGGTCACGTCAGACCAAAACGGAAGCTTTCATTGGCGGCGGCTTCCACACAGACGCGGGCAGGACCTTGCAGTGCCGAGGGTATTAAACAGTGGTTTTGTAGCAAGGTGAAGGAACATCAGGGAGTTGCTTGCCTGCAAAGTTGGGCCCCTACCTGACTAGAGCTTAGGCCAGGAGAAGACAGTGACCTGTGGATCATTGACCCGGCGTGCCTAGAGGAAGGTGGGGATCCAGAGGCAAGAGAAGGTGACTGAAATAGAACATTGACACCACACATTCACATTATGCAATGTCTGTAACTGCCATGTGAACATATGTGCAACATAGCGGTGCCATCCCCCATTGCCCCCGCTCCCCCTTTCCGGGAGGGGAGTAAGGCAACATACTATAACCATTACTATCCTACTAATGAAACTAAATTCGGAATGTTCCAGTATACACTTGCCGCCTCAGGCTTAGCAAGGTAGCACCCCCTTTTCTCCGCAGGGGGAAAGGTGGGGGTTCCCTGCAAGGGGGGGTGGCCAGAGGGGTGGCCCGCTCTGCAGGCAGTCCCTCGAGCGCCCCCTTTGGGGGAAGGACATCTCCTGAGCACACAGACACCCGGCTCCATCTTACAGTTGCTATTCAGGACACAGCCACAGATGCTTTTTGCAGTGGTAACGTGCTCAGCTTCTTGTTGTAAAGTGCTGTGCCGCCAGTGCAAATAGCGTTACCGCTGCCCGGTCCGGCGGAATTAGAGCCGAATCACGAGTAGCAATACAGCAGTAAGTTTCGATTCCCCATTGGGTCCAATAGACCCAATGGGATTGGGGGGCACTATTGCCACCGCCGGTAATTGCACCAGTGGTAATAGCACCCAAAATGTCAGAAAACGGGCAGTAAGGGTACCTTTCTACCTCCAGCAAAAAGGTGGAGGTAAAACTCCCACTTACCGCTTGACTCATGATTGGGCCATCCCTTAAATGCAGCGGTAATAGCGTTACCGCCGCCTTTAAGTGCTAAGGCCCAACTCATGATGAGGCTCTAAGTAGGAGCAGAACGACCAGGGGCAGACGTGCTGGAAAACTGCCAGAAGACAGGTACCAAGCCCAGTGTCATCCAACCCATGAACGTACCCGCAGCACTATCAGGCACCAAACAGCAGGGATTACAGTGGTTGCCCCTCAGGTGCTTTAATGTCTGAGGGGAAAGGAGCTGCTGATGGTGGTTCAGATACATGACAAATGAGAGGGCAACGTTGCAAACCAGCTTTGAAAGGCCAAAGGGGCATGGAACTGGGTAGTCAGCATATACAATCCCTGTGCCACACCAGCCCACCAGTCCTCTGCCTGTTCAGCAACTTAACCCCACGGGAGTGGCACTGGTGGTATCCATGACTGTCTGTTGAGGCATGGATTTCAGGGGAGGGGGGCGCAGGTGGCCAGGAATTGACCAAGATAGTGGAGGCTGCATAAACCTCTTCTGCTAGTGGAAGTGTGGGGGGGACCTAGCGGCAGTGTACATCATTGCAGGGGGCTCTTCAGGCTGCATGGAGGTTACAGAGGTGAGGGAGGAAGTAGGGGTGAGGAAGTAAGCAGCAGCTACACAGGGAATGGCAGGAGCCGTGCATCTCCATTCTTTCCCAAGCGTAAGGGACCGCTCCACCACCTCTGCTGTACTGATTCCTCCCAGAAGTGCTTTAAGTGGGCCGGGGCTAGCCAGGGCAGCCCCAAGGCAGTCTTCAAAAACTGATCTCGAGTCTGGGCGCTGCCCAGGGCTCCTGTTAAGCAGCCCATGCATTTTTGTCGATATGTGCAAGTTCAGAGTGGCTGTGCCGGGGCTCCCTGGCACCTCCCCCATTAGCAGCTGCCCCCGAACCCCGCGCAAGTTCAAAGAAGTGCGCAAGGGACAAAACAGAGCCGACACGAGCGATTACGATGACATTTTAAATAGTGGCACCTCCTGTCTGCTTCTTGAAAGTGTCAACAACCCCCGAAGATGTCAGGTCGAGAAAGATCCAGAAACATGAACACCAGGGCCCAGGGCTTCGTTTGAAATCAAAATATTCTTTCTTACACATAAGAGCGGGTCAACATTACATACCACCCCTGTGTTCCTGCGGTGAAACAATAATGTCCCACTTATAGAGCCCGTGTTCTAGAGCAGTTAGTGGGCACCGCCCGCATGCAATATACTCACACAATAGTGCCCTGGGCATTGGTGTACATTTGCTTTAGAGGAATGCACCTTTACATGTTGTGGTTCACGCACAGCCAAACTCTTTGGACTAGCCCATTGCACAATGAAACACCAAACACTAGAGACTGCAACAGTTTCAGGAAACCCGCGAGCAGGGCACACTGAGTAAAAAGGTCATCACTTTCTAAAGAACTGATCGTTTTACATTCAAATCAAGCCTTTCATATCCGTGCAATGACTTTACTGAGGTCTGATTGTGTCAGTGACAAAGCTTTGATCTCTTGTAACGACCTAAATGTGCAGATTTCGCAGCCCAGAAGTGTATAGCCTTGCCGACACATCTTCACAAAACACATGTTCAAGTGCTTTGGGGTTAGGTGCGCAAGTTACTGGTAGGGTTGGGTTGAAACAATGCACATTTGTGATTTCTGAAAATAAATCATGCACTTATATACAAGTGTTTATAATTGGGTTAATTTTAAGTTCAGATAATGGTGTTTGTCCCATAACTACATATATTAATTAGTGATGTTTCAATGTGTTCAAAAAGTCACTGCTAGTGAACCCACCTTCTCAGAACAATTTTGCGCAAGATCACAAGGCACTTCAGTGCAATCCCATTTCTTCTGAATATCTATTAAAGGGTAACTCAAAAGTACAATGCAGTGCACGCTTTTGCTGAGTGATGCAAATAAGCAGTGGTCGAAGTGTAAGAAAGGAAGTAGTGGAACTAAGTTCCCTGCTGGTCAGGATCCACTTCCCACAAACCCCGTCACCACGCCCCTCCCACACACAATACAAACCCCCAACCACTTGCACCTGCTGTTTAAGGGGAAGTTCAGTGCAGTGCACTGAAAGTGCAAGTTTCATCTTCTTCCTACACTTTTATTTTAACATGAAACCATTCCGGAACGGTTTCTTTTAAAAATAAAACTATAGGAACAGTAAAACTTAATTTAAACAGGTAGAGGAGCACCACTCCCGACCGCTCCCGCTCTCTTCGACCGCTGCAAATAAGATGACGTGCTTGTCTGTCAAATTAGTCACAAATCACAGCCAGCTGAGAAGCTGTCACCTCTATTGGGGCAAAGACACTTATCTGTGCTACCACACACTATTACAAAAAGGTAGGGAACTCTGCCTTGTTTATAATTTGAATGGAATTGTCCACAATGTGCTAGGTTCCTTTTAGTGAGGTGGACGGGGCTATGCAAATTATGCAAATGTTTGGCGTGCGGGCCATGGGAGTGTGAGCAACACATAAGCGACCCCCAAATTCACTGTGAAAAGTTGGCATCTATGGAAATGAGAACATGTAGGAAGTGGAATTGCAGAAAACACAGCGCCCCCTGCCGGGTCCATTCAGCAGATGCAGATACACCGAAATGTGGTTAGTTTGGCGCCTCCCCTTTGCATCGTGCCCTTTCAAAGTGCCAGCGCTTTACTCGATTTTCACAAGGAAGGGAGCAAGTAAGAAGCTAGGACCTTGTGTAAAGGGAGCGCTCCGGGGCCTGTGCTGTAGCCCTTGCTGCATAGGTAGGCTGAATACGCAGATTTACCCACAGACATTCACCAACTACCGGCGCTTTAAGTGGGCAGAGGCTAGTGGTGTGAGTGCAAAGCGCGCTTCGGTCACCGTAAGCGAGAGGGACTGAGAGTGCCCTCACGAGGCATGGGCATGACGTCACCCTTCATTGATTTGCAGAAACCCATGAACTCATCTTTCATATGCTTGCTTTTCGTGCCTTGAAACACTTGTGTATAGGCGCATTATAAATGCCATATCATATCATATCACACATTATCCGTGCAGCTCTGCTGTGCTCTGCACACTGAGATCACTGCTGTGCCACCTTGCATTAGTATTGATGGAGGCAGAATCGAGCCCCAAAGTATTTATTGCAGTGTGCCTCAGCTGCTGCCCACAACTATGCTCAGATCTGATCAATTGATCCAATACGGCATTCCGTGCTGACTGCAGTCCATCCGCTTTCTGCATTCACTGTAGCGCAACTTGTGTAGCACTGCAGCACAACTTGTGTAGCGCAACTTGTGAAACAGTGTTATCTTCCTCTCTGGGGATTATGTTAATCAAATGCAATAATCAAATTTAAAATGCATACTGAGAAGTGTGAGTGCCGCAGGGGTCAATACGATAGCGCAGTGTGTTTAACACATGCTGCGTTAATGGCAACAAACCGTAGATACATGAATTTGCAATCCGCAGGCTGGATGCAATCAATATCACCTGAGACCAGGCTGAGTGCCCCCAAGTGCATGTTTGCAGGGTCTCGTGGTGCATTGCTTGGGTCTAGCGGCACCACTTTTAGGCCACGACCATTCCTATTTAGGGCACACACAACATTTAGGCCACACACCCTTTTTAGAGCCACCCTGGATATTGCATCCCATGTAAAGCGATGCCTCACTCCCAGTCCTCCAAATATTAATCCCATTGCAGATGAGAGGCAGTCAACTCTCTCAACCCAGCAAGAGAAGGAGTGTGGTGGGGTTTGGGTGGAGAGAAGGCCTGTGGACATTGGGGAAAGAATGAGATTGCTCTGGCTTGGGTGGGTGCAAGCATTCTGACTTTGTGGCAGTACGTGGATGACCGGGACTTGGCATGGGTGTTGGGTATTTCATTGTAGGTCACGATGTCATCTGAAAGGGCTTGGGTGGTGGTAGGCATTTTACATTTGGGTCACACAGGAGTTGTTGGGGATAGGCCTTCAGACTTTGGGCCACAAAGGGGATTGTTGGGGCTAGGTCTTTAGACTTATGGAGACAAAGGGCATGGTTGGTTCGAGGGCGGGGTAGAAAGGATTCGAAGACACACTATTTCACGACACTGGCATATGTCACGTGATCCAATGATGCGCTGTGTCCTCTCTGGTCCCTTCAGCCTACGCATCATGAGGCATACTCGCCATCCTCATCCCTCTCAGCATCCTTTTCGTTCCCATAGGGACGGGCGCGCCCATTGTGCTGCATGGCTATGTTGCGCAACATGCAACACAGTGCTGAAATGTTGCACACGTTTTCAGGTTCAGTCCCTGCTCCATGCCCGGTCATGTTTTGAGGATGCCCACGCCCCACTCAGTGTTATTGTTGGTCAGTGTTATTGTTGGTCTGTATGCCGGCAGTGTTGCATTGTCTTGTTTGTCTTACCTGTGCGCTCTGAGGCCTATGGGCGAGAGGAGCATTAGAAAAATTAAAATATAAAATATATATATATTGCTGCCGGAGGGTGCAGACAGGTTGTCACAATGGGGTCATCAGCCAGAGACCCTGTGGGTATTCTGAGTCACGTGCTACACGGAGAGTGGGCCATTTCACCCTGGGCTCTGATGCGTTGTGATCATTAAGTAACATTTCTCGGGTCTTTCTACATGCCACGCAGACATCCTCATTGCGATTCACTCGATGTCGGCAGTGCCCAATGGGAATGAAGGGCTGCGTCCTATTACCAGCCTTCTCGGTGCATGAACATGGTGCCAAAGTGATGTTACTGTGCATAGGACAGTGTGGCATTGGGTTGTTCAGGGGTGTCTGTGGTACAGGACAAAGTGGTGGGGGGTAGGGGTGGTGGTATGTTACTATTAGCCTGCCTGTGCACATGGTCCTACCACGCTATCAATGCATGTGCCAGTTAAGCACCAATAAGCCGTGTCCTGCGTGCTCCTTGTTTCTCCTGGGTCATTGGCAGGGCAGCGTCGCCTCCTGATCATGGCACTGATTTGGGAGTCAGGCCAGGCAATCTTGAACAGAACTGGGCCCCATCACACACCATACTTTAACTTCATGTTGCACGTCTATGCTGACATAAGGAAAAAAGAAAACACAGAGGCCGAAAACAACGAACTTTTAAAATCGAATTTCTAAACTTTTTTTTGCAAATGTTCTGTATTTTAATTTGGGGCAGATCCCCGCCCCTCATACCCTTCAGATTAATTTATAACCTAACCCAAACCCCACTTTATTTTTTCAAAAAGATATGCACAAATCCTGCTAAAATTCGGATTAAAAAATCCTTGTTTTCGGCCTCAGTGTTTTGCAATTGGTTGTTGTTTCCGATGACCTACTCACTGGCCTTTGGCGTTATGAGGGCCACGTGGATGCAAACACACCCCCAATGTCGGGGGCGATCTCCACTGACACACAGCATCGCCTTAGCACTGGGAACAGAGCTCTGATCGATGGGGAAGAAAATGCGGCTGTCCACGGGAACTAGAGTGGCATTCCGATCCTGGGGAGGGGCTGTGTGTATGTGGTGAGCTGCGTGATGGCCTGTGCAAGGTGACTTCAGTGCTTTGGATGGAGTAACACCAGAAGGGGGTAGCATTAGGGGCTTCTGCGCAGGGTTAGGGGGTAGGGGGTGATGAGTGCACATAACGAGTGATTGGGCTCAAGATAATCCTGCATTTCCAGCAGGTCCTGTATGAATTCCATGGCCAGCCTATATGTCACACACACCTGCAGCTCAGCGACCCGATGTGTGGTTATACTGGGGCTGTAAAGCTTTTGTGGTTCCCTAACTCGAGGCTGCATGGTCCTCTCCCTCCTCCTAGCCCCCATGTGGGGACTTGAAGGGCTCATAATATTCTGGTGTTTGCGTTAATGCTATTTCCTGCTTTTACAGTGGCGGAACAGGTTATTTCTACAATGTATAATGTGCCGTCTTTCTTCAAAGCTCAGAGACCTCCCTGCTATCTGTCAAGGCTACCTACAGGATGCACACGCTGAACCAAAAGGGCGACGCTCCACATCCCATCGTGCATCAAAGTTGAACTGGAGCATCCGACCCAGTCCTTTAAGGCGAGGTAGCAATACTTACAGACAGATGGAGATGCAGAATATTACTCAAACATCAATAATCAAAACTGACTCAGGAAGTTGGCAGAGTGCGACTGTTTTAATATCAATTATCTAAAACAGGGAGTTACAACGAACATCAAAGCATTTGCTCAATCTTCACACTCAATGCAACACATCAAAACAGCTTTTATACTAAAAACTCGTCATCATTGACGTCTACCTACATTGCAAACTACAAAAACCTATTTGGAATGTGATAGGCTTACAAGGAACATCTAGGTATACGTTCCATACTGGTCAGAGAAGGTGATTGGGTCTCTAACATCAGGTGGGGCAACTAAACCCTCCTCTAGTGCAGGTCACTACGGATGTCATCAAATACACAACGTCCCATTGGTTACACAAACTATAGGGCTCTCTATTACGTGTCCCTCTATAATTAATTCCCTTGTACCCCTCAGTAATATTCCACCTACGCAAGCAGCATTCAGGCTGGCACACAGGTGCTAGTGGGCTGGTCATAACCATAGCTTCCCACCAATTAGCCCTGGCATCCATCATCGCACTTGCAACCTACTAGTCAATTAAAGCTTTGAACTCGGCCTTGGAAATGTTCTCTGGGCTGGAGAATATGAGGGAGTATAGCATACTCTTTGTTTTGATACAGTTCATCACAGTGTCTATTTTCATCTGACCATGTGACTGTAGACCATGTTTTCGAGTCTTACTGCATTTGAAAAAATACTACTATTTGATGAACCTCTGGCGTCTTCAATGACTTTGCCCTTCCCTTAAGACAGAATGCTTGTTATTTTTACACGTTCTGTAATTGTTTGTACGCACATCCAGGTCCATGATGGCCTTGACTTCTTGGTGTTGATCCAACCAAGCCTTTCTTTGATCCACCTTCATGTTGAGTTTACGATTTCTAACTGCGACACACTGAAAACGTCTTTCTGCTTTCGGAATCCAGCTCTGCTAAAGTGCGTTGTGGAATCATCCATAGTCCTTACATTTCCTATGTGTATATGTTGGTACATCACTGCAATCTGTTCACTACATAGCCAGCCTTAAAGAATACTTTGTCTACTTGCGTTGCCGCGTCTGTTCACTTGTAAAATGACTTGATAGCTTCTTTATTATTTCTGTAGCATGAACATCTTCATTTCGAGCCTGAAATGTTGCTCATCTTTAACACCTCCTCCGTAGCTTCCATGGAGTGCTTATGTTCACTCGTCTCTGCATCTCTTCTGGGTGCGTCAATTCTGCTAGTCACCAGTCTGCTTTCTCGCTTACCATTCCCACGTCCTCCGGGATTTCATTTAAATGGCCATCATATTGTTGTGTATTCATGTATGGCTTTCTCAATGGGAATCTTACTTCCAGGATTCTCTTCGGTATAGGTATTCTCACTGGCAATGCAGATGTTTCACATTCTGGCTCCCAACATATAGGCAGCATGGGGGAGGAGCTTTGGTTGGGGTACTTGACCCCATCTCTACAAAGGGATCCAGTTCCTGCCCCTGAAGATCAAGCTGCTTAGGGCTTGTGATTTCCTTGCATTGTTCTCATGGGGTATGCAGACCTCCTGTGATGAGGCGTAGGCACCATATGCTGATCCCGGCACTACCCAAACCACTTCATTAGCCTCCCTACCCAGCCCTTTGCATCGCAAAGGAGCTGCTGAACTTCACACTTTTAAACACACATCCCAATATACACAGTTGAGCATGCTTACCCCAAATATTCCAGGTTTACTCTAAAACTTTGTGGTGCTGTGGGATGTTTTTACCCATGCATCCAAGCCCTACCATAAAACAAACTGTACATTACTGGCATTGAAAACATCATGATGGCCAGAACTCCCCAGAGAGTGCACAGGGAAAACATGAAGAATAGGCTGCCACCCATTTTTGCCTATGTTGTGAGCACAGGAGGGCACTGCCTAAAACCACCATTGGGCTACCCACACAGTAGCATGAAACCATTGGGAATGGCAATGCTGATTGCCAAAAGCAACCCAGAACTGTGGGGAATTCATTTTCTTAATGTCAAAAATGGATGCAATACGGTGCTCACCACTATCAGAAAGCTGGCGTTTTAAAACCACCAGACTTTTGTGTACAACTGAACAAATGAACCCAAACCAGGCCAAGGAAAGACTTGCTAAGAGGTGGATACAATGTAAAACTATATTCTGAAATGACTTGAAGGAAGTAATTATTTAATGTATATATAAAAAATAGCTCGGGATGTCAGCAGCTTAAGTGAATTTGGGTTTAAAGCCACTAAAATCGAAATGTTTAGAATAAATGAGTGACCTACTTGTGAGTGTCACATAGGTTGCAATTGTGTAAATGTCATAGTTTTGAACTTAGAATCAGCATTCTAGCTCCATGTGCAAAAATTGTAAGTTGGATTTGAATGTAGAAAACTGGGAACTAAAGTGACATTTAGCTGAATTCTGCCTGACAACTACCCCCGACAGGAGTTGAACTGGCTCAACAACTCTTCCCAGGCCTGGCTGCATCCTGCTGCCCCTGCCAAAAGGAGATGACACCTCTCTGATTGAATTAGGGGAGTGGCACCTGGGGACTACAGGAAACTAAACAAAGCACTGTCCCTGGCTCAGGCAAATGTTATATTGGGGGGGTTGTAAAATGGCTTCCTCTTGGGAGAAACTGGGAGGGGCAGTGCCTGTGAGAGCAAGCTGAGCTTGGGGGAAGTGGATAAACCAGAAATTCCACCATGTGCTTTGAAAAACCACACCCCTTTGGGGCCAGAGCATGATTTTAAAAAGATAGATAATTCATAGTGCGGACTTGTAAAAATTATATAAATAACATCCTCATTCTTGTGATTTTTCTGTGCACATTTTAAGAGGTGTTAGGACCCTGTGGTATGTTCTTGGGGATAGTAGCGGAAAAAAAGGTTGTTACTCCAAATGTATGCATGTTAAAAATCTGACACTTTATCATCTGAAACCCATATCCCTGGTGCACATTTGTGTAAAATCTGGAAAGGTTTAGAGGTCGTTATCTGGATGAAAAGGGGAGAATTCTGTCATTAGTGGACACGACATCGTACAAAGACAGGGATCGGATGGTTTGGTGCTACAGAAAATATGTTAACTGGACCTATAATATTAGGAAAATGGTACATAGATAAATATGTATTTGGATCAGAAATAGATTTGTGTGCAATTTGACAAGGGGAGGATCCTCTGACCATTAACCTACAGCATCACTTTGACACTCCATTTCTTTCCCCCAATCAAGGGAGAGAGGAAAGCTTGGCCAATGATAAGTGAGAGGGGCAGGCTTAGCTAGGCCCAGGCACACACCCATTTTCAAAACACATAAAAGGATCATTAGCCGGAGATTCTGGATTAGATGTACCACTTGTGCAGCTTAATACAGTGTGCCAACTGACCGGATACACATATCCGGTTAGATCACCACGCTGTTTTACACTGTGAAAGCACTCCTCAAAGGAACGCTCTAAGGAAACGGTCTGTTTTGCAAAATAAAATACAAACTTCTGTAAGTCAGGAAGGAACTCAAATTCCAGAATGATGACACTGGTAGACATCAAAATAGCCAGAGAGCACTTCTTACATAAGCTATTTGTGAGAGGTGAATGGACTGAGCAGGGCCAGGATGCGTGGTTGCAGGCAATCACACAACAGGTCACGGCAACTGGGTTAGATATCTGGAGAGATCAGGGTCCCTTACATGTGGCCCTGAGAGAACTATACATGGCTCCTAAAGCTAAAGATGAACACGACAAGATGGTTAGGATAGCGGCATATTTGTATCTATATATGGGAGCCATGCAGGACAAATGTGCAGAAGGCCAAGATCTGGCAAGTAGGCAACTGTTGGCATTAGAGAAGGCCCAATCTGACCTGGTCTCTTCTGTGCAGAGGAGCCAGGAGTCAGAAAATTATAGTAGCCAGTATATCATTAAAATAAAAGAGGACATGGATATACTGCAACAGGAAAAGACAGATCAGGATACCAGAATTATGGCTTTGCAGAAGGAGCACCAAGACAGTTTGGACTCCTTACTGCAGAGCCAGAAAAAGCTGGAGCAACAGATCAATTTCAACAGGGCATGCACAGAGCAGGTTGCCACCCTGCAAATCCAACTAGGACCCTGTGGTATGTTCTTGGGGATAGTAGCGAAAAAAAAGGTTGTTGAATTCTGTCATAAGTGGACACAACATCGTACAAAGACAGGGATCGGATGGTTTGGTGCTACAGAAAACATGTTAACTGGACCTATAATATTAGGAAAATGGTACATAGATAAATATGTATTTGGATCAGAAATAGATTTGTGTGCAATTTGACAAGGGGAGGATCCTCTGACCATTAACCTACAGCATCACTTTGACACTCCATTTCTTTCCCCCAATCAAGGGAGAGAGGAAAGCTTGGCCAATGATAAGTGAGAGGGGCAGGCTTAGCTAGGCCCAGGCACACACCCATTTTCAAAACACATAAAAGGATCATTGAAATCCAGGTAGAGACATTCACTTTCCACTTTCTTGCGGGACGCTTTGCCGGGAGACTTCAGACTTCACATCCAGAGATCCAGACTTCAAATCCATCAATCTCCAGAGACCAGAAATTAACTCCAGAATTTGTAGCAGAGAGGCCTGAATCCACAAGCTGAATCCTCTTCAGGAGGCCTCAAAACCAACCAAACTATTCAACAGCCGGGCGAGCTGTTTGAATTCTTTGCCAAGAACTTTTGCAAGAACCTGTAGCAGTAACCAGAGAGACCGCTGTATGCGGAACCACTAGCAGAACCGATAACTGAACCGGAGACCCAGAGACCAGATCGCTGTGAAGAACCGTTAGCAGAAGTCCAGCCAATCCTGACCCGATCGGTGACGAAGTCGCATTCCTGTCCAAAATCTAGTGTGAGTACCCAGCTAGCACTGTGCCAAAACCAATCTCTTAGTTTAAAATAATCTAATCCAAACTATTGTAGCCTATTAGAACTGCCTCCTAGAATCGTGTCATTCTGTCATCTTTAAAACTGAAAACTGTCATCTGTCATTCTGAGCTTTGAAATTTAAAATCCGAAAAACTACCTTTACTAAATCGGCCGTACCTCCGGAACCGTTTGTGCTAGGAGCAAGTTCTAACTGTCATCTTAAAGTTAAGATTCTAAGCTTATAGTGCCTCCGTAATTGTGCTCAACGCACGTGACTAAATTTGCCGCGATTTGACATTTTGCTTAATTTCAGCCACGTGTAAAAAGATTTGTCCTTGCTTTCCTTGTTGAAATTCGTGCGCAACCTGACAATCATTCATAGAGCATTGCTAAAGTGATCCTGAATTAATTTGACTATCTCTCACTCACCCTGATCCTCCTATAGGGAAATAAAAGCAATTTGAGCATATTTCTCACTTCTTTGCATACCACATCAAAGTATATTGCCTATGTTTAAAACTCCTACCTGTTTTCCTCTGAGCTTGCTAGGGGGAACTGAATTATATTTGATTGCATTCCTGAGAACTGTGTGCTTTCTTCCATCTCTTTACATTGCATAAGGGGGGGGGGTGAATTGCTACCAGGGGGAAAAGTGATTACATTGTTTTGGTTGAAATCATATCAAGTTTATTTTCTTTACTGCATTTCATTCATCATTGCATTGTCTTTGAAGCCATAAAAGCATTCTCAGCTACTTTATCCTCTCTATATCACTTCTAAGCCATCAAAAGAGTGTACCACTGTAACATTATCCATTGTTGATCACTATCATCTTCACAAGTGTGCTATCAAACATTAGTTTATTATAAAAGTGTGATATATATATTTCTGAGGCTTGTGGAATCTGCTTAGATCACATGCTGTGCATAGGCCGACATCTAGTGGAAGCTGCGGAGTATTACAGTTTGTTTTTCGAAGTCGAAAAATGGGCGTCGACACAGGGCGTGCCAGTAATACTATCCCTAGTGTGACGTCCCCTGTACCCATGATCCCTCACGCGTCTAGGATCCCCAGATTGTTTTTTTCCGCCATTCTGGTCGGAAGCACTTCATCGGAGTTCCCTGGCTTTGCCATATTTTCACTCTAAACTAATTCTAATTTGCCCCGTTTGGCCAACCTTTCGTCGATCAACATCTCGACGCCGAACCGGGGAGGAGATCAACGTCGAATACCCGACGGATTGGGCCTTGAGGCTTCCGCCTCGGCTCGGGCCTGGGCCGCTGGCCTCGGCCCTACAAGTAGGGAGAGTGGGGGTGGTACACTTCCACACTCGACACCTTATTACCTACACACACTTGCCCGCTGCCCAGAGGCGCGTATGGAGGGTACGCCCTTTCAGTTTTGCCCCAAGTGTAATAAGAAATACCCTTGGGTAGATAAGCACGCTACGTGCAACCTTTGCCTACCCAGAGACCACCCCGAGACGGGTTGCAGGGCCTGTAGCAGGTTTAAGGCAAAAACTCTTAAGGACCGCTCCACCAAGCGTTGGGCCCACCACGCCAAGCTAGCAGCTATGGAGGCGGAGGGTACCTTCAGCGACGGCAGCGACGCCGAACTTTCGGACGGCGAGGGCACCAAGGCGTCGAAGGACAGCCGAACGCACGTCCCCGGCCTCGGAAGGTCGTCCGTCCTGGCGACTATGGGGAAGTCCCCCGGCGACAAAAGCGTTACACATACACACGCTAAACACAAAAAATCCACCCGAGATTCGACGTCGTCGAAACCTCGGAAAGAGGCACAGAAGGAGCGGTCCGAAAGGACGTCCTCTGGGCGGTCCCGGTCGAGGTCGCCGCACGCCGTCAGGCAAGCCTCCACACTTGCACAGAGTGCCTCGACCATTAATATCCCGGAAGATCAATCGTCCGGAGACGAACACGACTTCCACCCCCAGACTGCACCCCAGGAAAAGGGTACATCACTTGGGAGTAAAGAGGGGCCAGTTTCGAAGGCTAGTTCGAAAGACAGGGATTCCACCTCCGATCCTCGACGCCAGGCGTCGAAAGATAAGGGAAAGGGGAAACACACTTCCACCCACGGGGAAGGGGGTAAACAGCAAAGGAAACAACCCTGGCAGTCCTCCACTACAAAAGAACTGACCAAGTCTTCTCAGGGCCAATCCATAGAAAGTCCCAGCAAGGTCACCCCAAGCTCAAAACTCTGGTCATGCGAGGACATTGACAGAGTAATGTCAAGGATGTCTTCCTTGGCGAATTTTTTCGAAAGACACCCTGAACAACTCCTAGCTTTAAACCCTCAGGAAGATTCTCCCTCAGGGTCAAGGGACCCTATCACCTCAAATAAAAGACCCCGGGTCGAGACACCATTTAGGCCTTTAGACCCCATCGAGGTCCAACCCTATTCTTACCTCTTCCCTACAGACCAAGGAAACTCTTCCCTTATAGAAGGTCAGGAAATTGACACGCCAGAAGATCCTGCAGGATCAGATTATTACGGCGAAGACGAAGACGAGGATGAGCCAGAAAATAGCCCAGATATTTTCAGAATGGACTCACCAGTCGAAAGGGAAGCCCCAGTGTCCGGCTCCCCAATAGATAATCAGCCCCTCCTGAATGAACTGCTCTTTCGGGCAGCTAACCACTTCCACATAGACACACAAGGTGTCCAGGAAGAAAGGGACTTTGCGGAAGAACTAATAGGGGAAAGGAAGCCAGTAGCCCAGACCATTCCCATCCTAAAATCTGTTCAACGCAGAATAGCACCATCCCTTGTCAACCCAAACCTGACAAGACCTGTAAATCCGAGAGTGGAGAAGCTGTTTAAAGCAGCCCAGTCGGACCCCCTATATATTAGAGGTCAACTTAAGCCAGACTCTCTAGTAGTAACCAACACCCGCAAAAGAGCTGGTACACCATTATCTTCCTCTGAGGCTCCCCCCGACAAAGAAAGTAAAAAACTTTATGGTTTTGGCAGGAAAGTAGCTTCCACGGCAGCCTACCAAGCCAGAATCGCGAATTCCACCACACTGTTGGCTAGCTACAACTGTCACCAGTGGGAAGAAGTGGCAGCACTAATAGACTCTGCTCCCGAACCCCTTAAAAGCCAGCTAGCTCGCATTTGTGCGGAAGGAAGGAACGTGTCAGGCTGCACTGTAAAAGCAACTCTGGACGCCGCTGACAATGCGGGTAGACTTATAGCAGAGGGGTCTGTCATCAAAAGGCATGCTTGGTTGAGGCAGTCGGGATTCAAAGCAGAAACACAAGCTGCGCTCTTAGACAAACCAGTGGAAAGTGATCTCCTGTTTGGGAAGGCAGTCGAGGACGCTCTAAAAAACGCTAAGGAAGAATTCGACACCCTCAAATCCCTTTGCCAGTTAACTACCAAACCACCTAACCAAAGAGGGAATGGCAATTTTCGTCGCCCCCGCGGCCAAAATTCCAATAGAGGAAATAGCTACTCCCACACCCAGGGGACACAGTGGAACACCAGCTCACAACAGTCTACCCAGGCGTATGGTAGGGGTAGTAAAAGAGGACGTGGTAGAGGCAGAGGCAGCCCCAGTAGAGGAGGAGGCACGCCTCCACCAAAGCAGTGACGCTCAGTTCAGGGTCCCTTCCCATGCAACCCCAGTAGGGGGACGAATATCAAGTTTCACCCAGGCATGGGAAGGGATAACATCCGACAGATGGGTGCTGTCAACAGTATCCAATGGGTACTGCATAGAACTACTGCAACGTCCCCTAAACCATCCTCCAAGACAAAAAGTCCACTCTTTACAACATCAGAAGATCCTCCTCGAGGAGATCGCCATTCTGCTAGAAAAGGACGCGATAGAACTCGTCCCGGGACACCAGGTAAACAAGGGTATCTATTCAACTTACTTCCTTGTGCCAAAGAAAGATTTAACAATGCGCCCAGTTTTAGACTTAAGGCCTGCCAACAAGTATGTCAAGCCCCAAAAATTCCGTATGACCACACTACAAGAGGTAATCCCACTCCTAAAAAAGGGGGATTACATGGCAACCTTGGATATGAAAGATGCCTATTTTCATATTTCCATGCTCCCGGCGCACAGAAAATACTTGCGCTTCAAGGTGGACAGTCGCCACTACCAATTCAAGGTACTGCCCTTCGGGATAGCTTCTGCACCAAGGGTATTCACCAAGGTACTGGCGGTGGCAGCTGCACACCTACGCAGGGAGGCAATCCCAGTGTACCCTTATCTGGACGACTGGCTCATAACGGGGGAAACACCAGGAATCTGCAGGTCAAACATTCAGAGGACCATCGACCTCCTCCACAAATTAGGCTTCTCCATCAACGAGAAAAAGTCAAGTCTGGTGCCAAGCACCTCAAAACAGTTTCTAGGAGCTATCCTAGATACTCAGAAAGGATTGACCTTCCCTTCGGAAGAAAGAATTCGGAACATACTTCTGCAAATTCCGCATTATCAGTCAGGTCAACAGATAACAGTACGCAAAGCTATGCGGTTACTCGGCATGATGGCGTCATGCATTTACCTGGTCCCCCACGCGCGTCTGCGCAGGCGTCCCATGCAGGAATGGTTGGCGAAACAGTGGTCTCAGGCAAGTGGTCAGTGGGACGATCTAGTGGTCGTTTCGCCAACACTCGTACAGAACCTACACTGGTGGACAAGAGAGAATCTCGCAAAGGGGAAACCCTTTTACGATCCCGAAGTACAGGCAGTGGTAACTACAGATGCATGCCTGACGGGGTGGGGAGCTCACCATCTCCACCACACAGCTCAGGGTCTCTGGTCTCACTCAGTAGCCAAGAACCACATCAATCTGCTAGAGCTTCTGGCAGTATTCCGAGCGCTGCAGGCGTTCGAGCCCCATCTACTAAACTTGTCGGTGCAGATCAGGACGGACAGCACGACAGCCATGTTCTATCTGAACAAGCAAGGAGGGACTCGTTCGCCAAATCTGTCCAAGCTTGCCCAGAAAATATGGAGATGGGCACTCAGACGGAACATCTTCCTGTCATCGCAACATGTTCCAGGGGAGCTCAATTCCCTAGCGGATGCTCTAAGCAGAGACTCCCTCCCAGAAGAACACGAATGGGTCCTTCACAAAGACGTAGTAGAAGATCTCTTCTCTCAGTGGGGTTTCCCCACTATAGACCTATTCGCCACAAGCGAAAACAAACAATGCCCAGGATTTGCATCCAGGTTCCCACAACCGGACTCCCAGGGGAATGCCCTGTGGATGAACTGGTCAGGGATGTTTGCGTACGCTTTCCCACCAACTCCTCTCATCAGGAAGGTGGTGTACAAAATGAACAAGGAATCGATGACGCTCATCCTAGTTGCTCCCATGTGGGCGAGACAACCATGGTTTCCACACCTACGCAGGATGGCGGTATGCGAACCCATCAGACTCCCAGCCTGGTACAACCTTCTGTCCCAGCAACAAGGTCAAACAGTGCATCAGGAACCCAACTCTATGAACCTAGCAGCATGGCTCCTGAAGTCATAGAGTTTGGACATCTCAAATTACCACAGAGGTGTATGGACATTCTAAAAGAATCTAGGAAACCAAATACAAGGCACTGTTACTTTGACAAGTGGAAAAGATTCGTTATCTGGTGCCAGAGTAAACAAATCAACCCGGTTGATTGCACTCCTTCCAACGTTGTAACATACATGCTCCACCTGCTGGATGCAGGGTTGGTTTTTAACTCTCTGAAAGTACACCTGGCAGCCCTCTCAGCCTACACCACATCCCATAACAAGGTTTCGTGGTGGAAAGTACCAGTGGTTAAAGCCTTCATGGAAGGAGTAAAGAGACTTCACCCTCCTATCTCGAACCCACCGCCAGGATGGGATCTCAATGTGGTGCTATCTAAGCTCATGGGGCCCCCCTTCGAACCCATGCATAAAAATAGTCTCAAACACCTGACTTATAAAACGGCCTTCTTAGTAGCCATTACCTCCATAAGAAGGGTCAGTGAAATTCAGGCTCTGTCAGTGCAAGATCCTTTCTTTACTATCCACAAGGACAAACTGGTTTTACGCACACACCCTAGATTCTCACCAAAATTCATATCCAAGTTCCATGTAAACCAGTCCATCGAGCTTCCGGCTTTCTTCCAAAACCCACAAAGCTCAGCTGAGGTGAAACTACACACCCTAGATGTGCGTAGGGCGGTCTTATACTATGTAAATAAAACCAGACCGCTAAGGAAAACAGATCAACTGTTTGTCTCCGTAGCTACAGGCAGAGAGGGGGATCGCGTCTCTAAGGGCGCTATCTCAAAGTGGATTATCAACTGTATACAGCTGTGTTACTCTCTTTCTGAAAAAACTCTGCCTTTTACGCCAAGGGCCCACTCTACCAGAGGCATTGGGGCCACTCTGGCTTTCATTGCAAATGTTCCCCTTGACACCATTTGCAAAGCAGCTACTTGGAGCTCTATTCACACTTTTACTCAGCATTACTGCATTGACACTCATTCCAAGGCAGATACACAAGTGGGACAAGCGGTTCTAAGACACCTGTTTGCTCATGACCCTTCTCACATCCCACCTCCTTCTTCTGGTACTGCTCGCTAATCTATGCACAGCATGTGATCTAAGCAGATTCCACAAGCCTCAGAAGGGATACATTACTCACCGTAATCGTATTTCTGATGCTTGTATCTGCTTAGATTCACATGCGACCCACCCTTCCTCCCCTCCGAGAGAAGGCGCATGGTTGCTTGTAGTCTTACCTTTCTGTCTATCTGCTTGGACTATCTGTACTCACGCTACTCCTCATGCTACCTCATGTCAGGAAAAACACAATCTGGGGATCCTAGACGCGTGAGGGATCATGGGTACAGGGGACGTCACACTAGGGATAGTATTACTGGCACGCCCTGTGTCGACGCCCATTTTTCGACTTCGAAAAACAAACTGTAATACTCCGCAGCTTCCACTAGATGTCGGCCTATGCACAGCATGTGAATCTAAGCAGATACAAGCATCAGAAATACGATTACGGTGAGTAATGTATCCCATATATATATATATATATATATATATATATAT
Organism: Ambystoma mexicanum; assembly: GCF_040938575.1. Lineage (NCBI taxonomy): Eukaryota > Metazoa > Chordata > Amphibia > Caudata > Ambystomatidae > Ambystoma > Ambystoma mexicanum. The sequence goes on from NC_090922.1 coordinate 606,012,333, forward strand.
ATATATATATATATATATATATATATATAGTTTAATTTTCAAATAAACCTTTTAATTTGCAAACCTTCTTCGCTCAGTGGGGTCAGGGGGATTCTAAGAGAGGGGTGTTATATAAGGGTTGTCATCCAGAGTAAACAAACTGGACATAAAAATATATCAATAAGGGTTTCCCTCAGCATCCCAGACTAGGCTTTGACTAAGCTGTAGTGTTGAATTGAATCCGCTTACAAAGTGGGGGCTCGTAGCCGGAGATTCTGGATTAGATGTACCACTTGTGCAGCTTAATACAGTGTGCCAACTGACCGGATACACATATCCAGTTAGATCACCACGCTGTTTTACACTGTGAAAGCACTCCTCAAAGGAACGCTCTAAGGAAACGGTCTGTTTTGCAAAATGAAATACAAACTTCTGTAAGTCAGGAAGGAACTCAAATTCCAGAATGATGACACTGGTAGACATCAAAATAGCCAGAGAGCACTTCTTACATAAGCTATTTGTGAGAGGTGAATGGACTGAGCAGGGCCAGGATGCGTGGTTGCAGGCAATCACACAACAGGTCACGGCAACTGGGTTAGATATCTGGAGAGATCAGGGTCCCTTACATGTGGCCCTGAGAGAACTATACATGGCTCCTAAAGCTAAAGATGAACACGACAAGATGGTTAGGATAGCGGCATATTTGTATCTATATATGGGAGCCATGCAGGACAAATGTGCAGAAGGCCAAGATCTGGCAAGTAGGCAACTGTTGGCATTAGAGAAGGCCCAATCTGACCTGGTCTCTTCTGTGCAGAGGAGCCAGGAGTCAGAAAATGATAGTAGCCAGTATATCATTAAAATAAAAGAGGACATGGATATACTGCCACAGGAAAAGACAGATCAGGATACCAGAATTCTGGCTTTGCAGAAGGAGCACCAAGACAGTTTGGACTCCTTACTGCAGAGCCAGAAAAAGCTGGAGCAACAGATCAATTTCAACAGGGCATGCACAGAGCAGGTAGCCACCCTGCAAATCCAACTAGGCAGAGAGAAAGAGGAAAGCAATAAATTGATTTTGAAAGACCTGGATACCCAGGCAGAGTTTGATGAAGAACGCCAGAAAGCTGGTGCCTTTCAAAGGCAGAGGGACGACCTAGCGTCACAAATGCAGGCTCTTGGTCAGGAAAGGGATACCTTAGGCCAGGAAGTATGCCATTTAAAAAGAAAAATTGAAGAAAATCACTTGGCCCTCCAGGGGCTGGGTGACCTCCAATTAGGGCTTGCTAGATCACACCAGGAGGGTGGAGGAGGCTCTGGCGAGAAAGGAGCAGGCCAGTAGGGATGGGGCTCAGGAGGTAACCCTCCTGCAGCAGAGACTGGCCCAGTACTCCAGGACCAATCAGGAGGCACAGAGAGAAAATGAGGCTCTCTGTCAGCACAATGATAGGCTCCAGCAACAGGTAGCCATGCAGGGGAGACTGATAGAGTCTAGTAAGGTCTTAACTGAGGAACTGAAAGCGCAGGCTCTTGCATTGCAACAGAGAGCAGGGGCTGACAGAGATGAAGTTTGCTGGGAAAGGGAAACACCTGAGCATAACCTCAGAAGCCCTAGTACCAGAGGCCTTCATCTCTCTCAGTCCCTGGACTCTTCCACCCCCATGTCCCCTGGCGTGCATGAGCAAGGGCCACAGGAATGGCAGATTACTATCCAGCCAAAAGTATGGGGCTCATAGGCCAGTACCACCCAGGAATTGATGGGCGGGCACCCGGGTATGGGCACCTAAGTACAGTGCAATTTAGTGGGGAACCCCAGGAAATTAGGCCCACTAAGGGCATCCTGAAAACCTCTGCCCAGTTAGGTCACTGCGGGGGGGTACCCATCAAATCCTGGTAGCAAAGAGGGATCTGAAGACTCCTCTGAGCGTCACAGAACACCAGAGACCAGGTCCCCACATTCTGCCAGCTATTCCCAGGCTCGCAGAATCCGGGAAATCCTGGAAGATCAGACGGACACCTCTGGGAGCAGTGCTTCTGAATCAGAGGATGAATGGACCAGGGTTACCCAAACCAAAAAGGCCAATAAGGTGAAAAGGGCCTTGTTTAAGGACCCCTTAAAACAGATTAAGGCAATCAGGAGTGTCATCACGCCTTATCATAAGAACGCCAAGTATTCTGTTTGGGAACACTTGGAGCTCTATGAGCAAATGATGCAGACTTTCCATTTGAAGGACAGCAGTAGCTGCATCCAGTACGTCAAATGGACATTCTCCCCTGAATACTCCAGTTTCTTTGCGGGCCTGGGGGACCAAAACCATTCAAGATGGTCCACATATAGGGGGGCCATCTTGAAACATTTTTCTTTACATAGAAATCCCCAAGAGACTCGCAAGGCAGCCTACAATTTGCAATATGGGGAGGATCAGGCCCCACAAGAATTCATGCAAGAATTGAAGCGTGCCTTTGCGCAGACCACCAGAAGGGTGCGCACGGACAGCAGAGAATTCATCAACACATTTTTCCATGCTCTTCCCAAGTACATAATGACCCAGCTCGTGAGAGATTTTCACGAGATAAGATCTTTAGACTGGGTCATTGAGCAAGCCACCCGGATCTATGAGGTGCAGAAGCCCATAGAAAATAAAAGTAATGCGCAGAAAAACCAAGCCAAGGTGGCAGAGGTAAAGGTTGCCCCCGTTTTAGATTTGGAGATGGGGGGGCCTAAAAACCTGCCTGCGCCAAATAATTCACAGCCCAGAAGGCCCTCGGGCCAATCACAGACAGGGAGTCGAGGAGGTAGTCCCACAAATGGGGTCCCTCGCTCCCCTGATTATGTAAGTCCCCGCTACAAGGGAAACCGACCCATCCTGGGTTATGTGTGGACTCCTCCAGCCCAAGGGGGGATCCAGTCAAGCACCTAACCGAGAGAACTTCCCTCCAACATGAATACGTGTTGTAGGCGAGCGTGTAAAACTTCCTGCGCAGCCCTGGAATACCCGCACCCAGCCCAATCGCGTGTGGAACTTCTCACGCACCCCTGAAATACACGTACCCCGCTCCGCCAGGCCCGATCGCGTGTAAAACCACCCGCGAGCCCCAGAAATACACGTACCCCGCTCTCGCAGGCCCGATCGCGTGTGGAACTTCTCGCGCACCTCTGAAATACAAAAACGCACACGCTCCCCCAGGCCCGATCGCGTGTGGAACTTCTCGCGCACCTCTGAAATACATGCGCACAGGCCAATCGCATGTGGAACTTCTCGCGCACCCCTGAAATACACGCGCCCAGATCAATCGCGTGTGGAACTTCTCGCGCACCCCTGGAATACACGCACACGCTCCCCCAGGCCCGATCGCGTGTGGTACTTCTCACGCACCCCTGAAATACACGCACACGCTCCCCCAGGCCTGATCGCGTGTGGAACTTCTCGCGCACCTCTGGACTACACTCGCCCAGACCAATCGCGTGTGGAACTTCTCGCGGACCCCTGAAATACACGCGCCCAGGCCATTCGCGTGTGGGACTTCTCGCGCACCCCTGAAATACACGCACCCAGGCCATTCGCATATTGAACTTCTCGCGCACCCCTGAAATACACGCACACGCTCCCCCAGGCCAGATCGCATGTGAAAATTCTAGCGCACGCGTGTTCCCGAAACCCGTAATACGCGTTCTCCGCTTTGCGTTTGCTGTTTGCCAGTCCGGTAAACTGGTACAGGGTTGGCACGGCCCTTTGCGATGGTTTTGCGATCTTGATGGCTTTTCCTTGCGCAAGGGCGTTCTTGGGGGCGTAACTGGCGCTGCTGCAGGGTCGCTGCGCCACGTCTGCTTTTGGAGGCGAGAATCCATGAATACGCTGTGCGCGGAAATTGATTTTATCGCACGCGGCTGGCGCAGACATTCACACGGGCACGCTGTGCGCCAGCCGCGTGCGACACTTTTGTGAGGAATTCCATGAATCGGCCTGTTTATTTTTTCGAATTTCGAAAATGTGTTTGTTTTTTTGCACTTTATTTCCTTTTTTAATGAGGTTGGAGACCACCTGCAACCCCCACCCCCAGATCCACCCACCATTTTTTTTTATTCCCTAACCCAAACCCCCATCTATTTATTTTGAAAAAAGTGAAACAATACCACAAAATTAGATTACAAAAATTCAGTGTTTTCAGCCTCGTTGTTTTGCCATTTGTTTTTTGCATGCGATACCAACAGTACAGTTGCAACAGTACAGTGTTGGGGGATGGAGGGGAAGAACAGCAAATACCATGTATGGGGCTTGTATTGAGGGTCTGAGGGGGTATGTGTGTCTGTCGGGAGAAGAGGGTAGAGGGGCGGAGAGGAAAATAGTTCCACTACTTTTTTTGTGTACTCTTGAACTTCCGTTGGGAAGGATCAATTGAATGAAATGTGCATATTTCATTTTAACATCTGTTCACTTCCTGTGACGTCACTTGCCATTACACATGTCAGGGGTCTACAACTTGCAGCTCGCCAGATGTTTTGGTCTACAAACCCCAGGAGAGACAAAGTTTGCAGGCTCCTCACATATGTTACACTTTTTTTTAAGGACTTGGGCCCTGCTGCTAACCAGGGCACCGCACACGAGCCCAAGAATGAGACACCACATCCTTACTTTGAGTGTAGATCGAAAACGCTGCCATTCTCACTCATCTGGAATAACTCTTGTGTCAAAATAGATGAAACATATCTGACAAGTGATTGAACCTGTGTTTTTGAAGCGTCCGCTTTCCCACGGCGAGCACTTAGTTATATTGTTGGTCTGAAACCATTGAGCAACTCTAGGATTTATAGCCACTATTTGTCTTAAACAGATGTTTGTTCGCCTGACGTCAAGTGGACACAGGCAGCACATTGTTATTCCTTATATTTTACTGTTTAAATGTGTTGTCACATCTCAGCCCATGTGTTTAAAAACGTGTGTGCTTTAGAACCTGTCCCAACTTTGGGATTGTTTTTACAGCTATGCTGGCTTCAGCAGTCAGCTGGTCTTCCAGTTTCATAAATCAGAATGATTATGGCTGCTCCTGGAACCAAAAAAGAGGCTTTCACTTCAGAGATGCTCCTGTGGCCAATAGATATCGACTCATTTAAAGTGAACGTCACAGGTCACTGGCCACAGAGGCAGTGAGGGCGCAGGGCATGGATGGATGGATGGATGGATGGATGGATGGATGGATGGATGGATGGATGGATGGATGGATGGATGGATGGATGGATGGATGGATGGATGGATGGATGGATGGATGGATGGATGGATGGATGGATGGATGGATGGATGGATGGATGGATGGATGGATGGATGGATGGATGGATGGATGGATGGATGGATGGATGGATGGATGGATGGATGGATGGATGGATGGATGGATGGATGGATGGATGGATGGATGGATGGATGGATGGATGGATGGATGGATGGATGGATGGATGGATGGATGGATGGATGGATGGATGGATGGATGGATGGATGGATGGATGGAGATGGATGGATGGAGATGGATGGATGGATGGATTAGTGGGTTATGGATGGGTTGGTGGGTTTAGGTTGGATGGGTGGATGGGAGGTGGCTGGATGTATGGGTGGGTGTGTGGTTTGGGGTTGGATGGGTGGATGGGTGTAGCTGGGTGGCTGGATGGATGGATGGGTGGGTGTGTGGGTGGAAGAATGGATGGATGGATGGATGGATGGATGGATGGGTGGATAGATGGATAGATGGGTGGATAGATGGCTAGATGGCTGGGTTTGGCTTTGATGGGTAAATGGGTGGGTGGTGGATGGATGGATGGGTGGGTGGATGGATTGGTAGATGGGTGGGTGAATTGATGTATAGGTAGGTGGTTTTGGGTTGGATGGGTGGGTGGCTGGAGGGATAGGTGTGTAGTTTTGGGTTGGGTTGAAATCCCTTGGGACCCATTTTTCCTTGGGAGGAGTTCCCCCATCTCTGAAGGAGAAGATCCTTTTCCCAGGATCCTCTGAGGATCCCTCTCCCTCAAATTGGAAGACCTGTACCTCCTCCACAAAGTGGGTCTGTTTGGGTCCTTTGTTTCTCCTACCTCCTCTCTGCTCCTTAGGTGGCAGACTTTCAGGGGTAGGAGATTTTGTTTCCGGTTCCTGGTTTTCCAGGAGCTGTTTACAAGTTGGGAAGGAAGCTTCCTCCAAGGCTTTAAACCCCCCTTCCCCTTGTGCCTCCTCCCTGGGAACCGGTGGGTTATCGGGGTGCTGCCCCTGTCATTGTCCTGGAGCACCAGGCCCAGAGTTTGGGGCATTCTGTGCCGGCATGCCCATCTGAGGATCCTGTTGCACCCTCAGCATGTGACCCAGATCCCGTGCCATGTTTTGGACCTGGCGCTCAAGTTGGGAAACCCGCTCTGGTTGATACAGGGTTCTGTTTTCTCCACTTGGCTGATCCCGGGAAGGGTAGCTATCCCTTCTTTGGTAATACCCTGGGTTGGGAAGATTTGGGTACCCCTCCACCCTTGGCCTCCCCTCTCCCGGATTAGGTTGTCTGGGCTCAGGGAATTGGGGAAAGAAGGATGGATGAGTTTGGGGCTGGAAACCTTGTGGATGCCTGGGGAAAAAGTTCGGCCCAGGGTTTGGTGAATTTCTGCCCTGGAATCGAACGTGGCCAATCCGGAAACACGTACGCCAGCAGGAAGTAGGCGTACGTCCACCCGCACAGCATAAAAGTGCACGCAAACAACAAACAGGCTCAGACGCCAGGATGAACATACCGTTCCTAGCAGCAGTGGCCGTGGGATACCGCAGGAGGAGGAGGAGGATAGTCCGGGCCAGAATTTTTACGCCCAGAACCAGCCTTTTTGGGATGCCTGATGACCATGTGTATGGGAGGTACAGGTTTCCACCTCACATAATACTCGACCTGGTCAGTGAGTGGGAGGATGACCTCACATCAACCACCCTGTGCTCCCAAGCACTCAGCCCCCTGGAGAAGGTCCTCAATGTACTGCACTTCCTGGCCACTGGATCATTTCAGCGGACAAGTGCCATAGTGGGGGGGGGTGTCACAGGCCACGCAGTCACGCTGCCTACACCAGGTCTTGGCCATCATCACTGCACGCCCATCAGTCTGCAGGCACATATACCTGCCCAGAACACCTGCAGAAAGGCAGGCTGTTGGCCAGGATTTCTACAGGGTGGCACAATTCCCCAAAGTGCTAGGTGCCATTGATTGCACCCATGTGGCTCTACGTCCCCCCAGGGCAACTGAGCACATCTATAGAAACCGCAAGCACTGGCATTCCATCAACGCCCAGGTAGTATGTGATGCCAAAGGAATCATCACCTCAGTATACGCCAACTATCCAGGCTCCACCCGCGACAGTTTCATCTACAGAATGTCTACCCTAAACCGGGACATAGAAGCTGGGCGGCATGGCGATGCATGGCTGCTCGGTGAGTATAAATGCCACTGCGCATGCATGCATGTCAGATACTGAGTAATGTCACAACCCCACTAATGATACCCATCACCACCTCCCCAGGGGACAGTGCCTACCCTCTCAGCACCCACATGATGACGCCAATTCGGAACCCCACCACGCCACCCCAGGTAAGATACAACACAGCCCACATTGCAATCCGGGGCATCGTGGAGAGCACATTCGGAGTGCTCAAGTCACGCTTCCGCTCCCTTGACCGTTCTGGCGGGCAGCTGTTATACGCTCCCCCAGTAGTGTGCAGGATAATAGAGGCAGCATGTGTCCTGCACAACGTTGCAACACGCCGGGGCCTGGCCGTGGACATGGTGGTGCCCCCACATCCCCAACCACATGCATGCCCACTGCGCATGGGAGGGGAAAGGGCACGGGTGAGGCAGCCCGTACGCAGCTCGTGGCTAATTACTTCACATAAAATCACACCCCTGTGGAGTGCACACAGCCCTGGCACATACCAGCTGACAATCAATGATGATTGTAACTGACAATTATGATGTGTCAATGGACAGTCAACTGTCACAACCATACCAGCCTGAGATTGTACATCTGGAAGTGTTCCATTGTGTGCTTCCCTACCTACACAAACACCACCAATGCTGTGTTCAAAAGACACACTTCTATGCTGCTAAAATCATTACCCCCTTGCAAGACACAACATGACAAAAGTGCCATGTCACCCAACCCCTCCCCAGCACCGCCACTCAAACACACCATGGCATGGCATGCCATGTGAGAGCAAACAAAGTCATCCCCCAAACATGACACGTGTCACAAAGTACAGTGTCCCTAATGGAAACTGGCCACACACAATATGCCCACATAAATGTAGAAACAACAACACACATGACCAAATACTTACCACAATACAATCGACATAGCATAAACATGACAGTACTAAGGCAAAGGATACGTAGTCTTACAACATGAGAATGCCAGCACATCCACCACCTCCAACTGTACAGTGTTGTTGCCACGCACATCTGGAAGTCCACTGCTCACAACATGAGCTCCATCTCCAAAGTGGACGGCCTTGTGAAGACATGAGGAATGAACCTGCAAATTAGGAGGGAGACATGGATGCACAAGCACACATCAATACTCCATGCAGTGCACACTACAACAACAATATGCACTAGGAATGTATACACAGCATTGACTACAGACTGCCCACACATGTCGTGGAAGTCCAACGTCACTGTGTAAGTCACTGTCACTTGGGCACACCCTTTGCAAGCCCATGGAAACGGGAAGCAGGAGGGGTGTGTGTCTCACAAACCCAAGTATCTAACCCAAACCAGGACAAGCCTGCATGTGCCCAGCCGGAATACAGTGGATGCCCACGGGAGGCACACAAGGCAACGCACTGCAACAAAAAATCAAAAATCAAAAATCATAAATGGCCATGTGTGGGCCAGGGGGGTGGGGGAGGCCACCCAGGAGGTCCGAGGACAGGGTGCCCACCAACAGCCACCTGCGTGAATGTTGCAAAAACAAAACACCTCCATGGGCTCATGGCCTGCACGGCTACTAAATTGTGGGAGATTCACTGCTGGATTCGCTCTCCTCAACCTCTGCTGCTGCTGCCACAGGAGGTGGTGGTGCTATGGGAGGCAGCCCACGCAAAGCCCTAGTTTGGTCCTCCATGGCAGCAAGCATGCGGGTGTGGAAGGCCTCGTTCTGGAGGGATATGGTGCGGAGATCCCCATGCAACATCTGACGTGTTGCCCGGACCTCCGCCCGAGTTGCCTGCATCTCTGCTGAGAGCGTACGGGTGACGCGCTCCAGCAGCTGTTCGGTCCTGGTGACAGTGGAAGCCTCAAGGTCCACAAGAGTCTGCCTGAGGTGCCGGACCTCTCCCCTCAGGGCTTCCCTCTGTCCCTGGGCATCTATAGAAATTGATTCCTTCAGATTGTCCAGGGCCGCCTGTCTGTCCCTGTTGGACGCCAACATGTCCTCCCTGACTGATTGGCAAATGGAGTCTGTTGCCTGCTGTAGTAGCTCCATCTGCCTTTCTGGGGGGACAATGGAAGTGGACACCCTCTCCATGGCTTGAGCTATCATTTCTGATGATGCTGCATGTTGGTTGGCCATACCGTAAATGGATTGCTCCCATGCAGTATTGCCCGGTGGCGGACGGCCACCGCATTGGCGGGCACCACACCTGTCTGGGGCAAGGCGAACTGCGCCTTGCTGTGTCGGCACTGCCTGAGGCTGCAGGACTGCATTTCCCCTCTGAACTGCTGCCCCAGGAACATGATCAGATGTTGCGGAGTGTGGCCCTGCATCCATAACCACCACAGGCGCACCTACCAACACTGACATCCCCATAGTGGGCTCTACCCCTGGTGCAGGTGGGTCGGACAGAACAGTATCCCTTCCATGAACACATACCTGCGAATCCACATAGGCCTCATCCGAATCAACACCTGAAAAGAGTTCTGGGGAGGTGCAGCCAGGGACACCCCTGGACAGTATGGCCTGCAGCAAGAGAGGGTTCTCCCCCACCACCAAACCACGTCCCCCACTGGTGCCTGGTCGTGCTTCAGATCCCTCCTGGGCCTGCACCATCTCCTATCCCTCAACAGCATCAGGTGCGTCATCCTCTGCAAAAACACGAAAGACAAAAAATGGAAACAGGCATTAGCACCATGGCACGCTATTAGGCCAGACAAGCTACAGTACCAGTACTTGATTTACACATGTCCCACATGACTATAACCCTCCCATGCATGCACTGTCCATGAGTTGGAAGGGGAGGAAAATGTCAGACACTGATGACACCAAGATAGGAGAGCAACACATCAGCTGCATGCCGGCTAGCAGTGCCATCACACATTGGCCTGTGAGTGGCATGTCCAATACACATACATGACACATGCCATCACACAGATGGCATGTACCATAGGCATGTCATACATGTGACAATAGGGCAGAGTGATGCGCAGTAGAAGCAGGTGAATTTCTACAATCAGCCTGAATGAACACAGCTAAATACGGAACAATGTTGTAGCAAGATGCCACTTCAAGGGCAACTGGCGCGATGTAGTGCAAAACGCCTACTGTGGCCAGACGGGATACTGTAATACCCAAATCCCAGTGCGCCGAATGCATTGGATGAAGCACATGGGTGGCCCAAAACACTCAGGCACACACACCCTGACCTGGCACTCAACCAGAACCCATCCCACAAACAACATACACATGGATCACACACACATGCATGTGCACTCACCGGACAATGCGTCGTAATCTGGCAGTTCTCCCACACCTTGGATCTGCTCCTCTGTGACGTAGGTCCCAGCAACATGCTCATGTAGAGTGAGTTCAATGTCCTCTTGTGGAGACCCACCTCCAGTCACCACAGTTGCGGCATGACTTGAGGCCAGCTTTTTCTTTGCCCTACGCTTAAGGTCGTTCCAGCGCTTGTAGCACTCAACAGCTGGGCGCCTCATAAACCCAAGGGCACTTATGCTGTCCGCGATGGCCTGCCAGTGTGCCTGACGTCGAGCAGATGTAATCCTACACCCTGAAGTGACCAACATTTCGGCGTCATGTTCGGACACATACTGCACAAGTGCATCCAGTTCGGCATCATTGAAGCTTGGCTTCCTTGGCGTGCCGGACCGTGTAGCCGTGTCGGGGTCATCAGCCTGTACTGGACGAGCACTCTTCCTCTTTCTTTTTGTGGGTGGTGGGGATCCGGAGTGCCCTACGCCGCTCTGGACACTAGAGGCAGGAGCACCGGTGGACTGTGTAGTAGCAGTGTGCGATGGCACACTGACCACATGACTTTCTGCAGGCATTTGCTGAAGTGTGATGATGGCAGGGGGAACCTCAGTCTGATGTACCGGGACCAACACTGTCCTTGCTGGGAGAGTCAGAGCTGGGGTGGACGGAGCTGCAGCTGCCCCTGCAGCCTCCCCACCCCGCCTACTCGGGGCTGCAGATGACATGGCTGCTCCTGTACCACGTGGCCTGGTGACAATGGCTTGCGCCGCCACCCATGGCCTAGACTTGGCGACCTGGAAGTCAGCCTGGGAGTCACCCTGTGCTAGGTCAGGTGCCACAACGGGCCGGTCCAACAAGGGCTGAGCAGGGATGGTGTCAGCCACGTTTCCCTCAACCATGGGGGGGGGTGTGTGTCCCTGACTGGTCCTCCACACATGGGGGGCTAGGGGGAGTCTGCAAATCCTGGCCATGTCCCCTACCGCGCCCACCACGCCCACCTCTTGAGGCTCGGCCACCTTGGCCACCCTTACCACTTGCTCGCCTCCCAGCCATGGCACTGATGGAGTTGTGCGAATGGGAGTTGCAGTGGACAATTGTCCTGGGCAATTGGGGGTCAAAGGGGTAGGGTACTAGATGGAATTCGTACCCAAGTGCTCTAGCAAGACTGTATGGAACCCCTGGGGAAAGATGACGGGTCACGCAACGCACAGGCACCCCTAAAACAGAAAATGATGTGCACGCGACCCCTCGTAGACCACGTGCGTGGGAAAAGGAACCTGCACTACGCTGTGGCACCCAGAAACACAAAAATGAACGTATGCGTGTCACACGCAGCCTACAATGACCTCTGAAGGGGTACGCTACACACGGGGCTAGCACAGTTGGTAAATACGTGCGCGACTCACCGTCTGCCTGGGAAAAGAGCGTGAAAAATACGCGCGTGTGCGCATTTGCAACACCCCCGCCAAAAGAAGAATTGTACACTGTCTGAGGAGACAGGACAAAAGGAGAAGTCAACGCTGTTTGAGGAAACAGGTCGAAGAGAAAATCAGAGAAATACTGACAGAGGTAACAGGGAGTACGAACTAGAAACGCTGTGAAGTAAATCGCGTGTGAACCGACAAGAAGTACAGATTTCACCCACTCGCTCTCCACGGGAAGCACGTACAAGGAAATGACGTACTGCACGCACCTTTTAAACCACACCACATGTCCTATGTCACTTCCGCGTATACGCACTGAGGCACTATCCTCCAATTACGCGGGCTGACACTCGGACGTGCAGTTTTTGGTCTTGTAACATTCCCCTGGGTACAGGGACACACCCGCGCGTGTCACGTCACAGACGCGCCTGCGCTGTCAGGGCCTTTGGTTCAATGGAATCGCGTACACAGGCCAATCGCGTGTGGAACTTCTCGCGCACCTCTGAAATACACGCGCCTAGGCCAATCGCGTGTGAAACTTCTCACGCACCTCTGAAATACACGCACACACTCCCCCGGGCCCGATCGCGTGTGGAACTTCTCGCGCACCTCTGAAATACACGCGCCCAGGCCAATCGCGTGTGGAACTTCTCGCGCACCCCTGAAATACACACGGCCAGGCCAATCGCGTGTGAAACTTCTCGCGCACCTCTGAAATACACGTACACGCTCCCCCAGGCCCGATCGCGAGAGGAACTTCTCGCGCACCTCCGAAATACACGCGCCCAGGCCAATCGCATGTGGAACTTCTCGTGCACCCCTGAAATACACGCGCCCAGGCCAATCGCGTGTGGAACTTCTCGCGCACCCCTGAAATACACGCGCCCAGGCCAATTGCGTGTGTAACTTCTCGCGCACCTCTGAAATACACGCGCCCAGGCCAATCGCGTGTGAAACTTCTTGCGCACCTCTGAAATACACGCACACGCTCCCCCAGGCCCGATCGCGTGTGGAACTTCTCGCGCATCTCTGAAATACATGCACCCAGGCCAATCGCGTGTGAAACTTCTCACGCACCTCTGAAATACACGCGCCCAGGCCAATCGCGTGTGAAACTTCTCGCGCACCTCTGAAATACACACACACGCTCCCCCAGGCCCTATCGCATGTGAAGCTTCTCGCGCACCTCTGAGATACACGCACACACTCCCCCAGGCCCGATCGCGTGTGGGCCTTCTCGCGCATGTAGAACTTTGGCACACATTTTTTTCCTGCGCAGGGACGCTACCGCCTGCTTTCGTGTGGCGGACATGTATGGGCCTGTGCGCGTCTTTGGCCGTGCGCTGTTTTTCCCTATTCGATTCCATGAATACGTGTTGTAGGCGAGCGTGTGGGCGTTCTGCGCACTTGCCTCCTGTACTTCCCCCGTGACGCCCACATTTTCACGAGTTGTTCCCCATTCTGCGTGTGACGCCCCGTGTTACGCCTACTTTTGTTATGTGCGCCGCGCTATGTGCGAATTCGCTGTGGCCTTATCGCACGGCGTTCGATGACCTGTGCGCCAGTGTGCGCCAGCGTGCGCCGCGCACTTTTTTAGCGCACATCCCACATTTTGCGCGTGCACGGACTTCCATGAATAGATGTGCGATGTTTTCTGTGCGATAATCGCACTTGCACTGCGATTTTCGCTATTTCACTGCGAATCGCACGTTTTCGCACGCGTGCGCCGTTTTTTCGGCACACATTAATTCCATGAATCGGCCTGAAATTGTTTTCAGCCTTGTTTTTTCCCAGTTATTTTAACGTAGATCCGTACTGTCAGAAGTGAAAGAAAGACAGTAAAAGAAAATGACCCCCATTACTTTCAGTCATTGTCCCCAACAACTTGAAGATTTTTGGCAGTCTCTCCTTTCAAGTTTCCCACCATCCAAACCACCATTGGCCCCTCATAAGGGACATGCTCAGGTCTATAACCACCCCCGATGCCCCCATCAATTGCACACAATACTGTGTCTGCAGCAATTCCCAGGTAATCATGCGTAATTGCAGGCCACAAATTTGTGCAGCGCAGTGACCAGAGTTTGTTTTCTGCAATCAAGCAGGCCTATTCGGCGGCTTAGGAATGGGAATCATGTCCTAAGCAGGCTTGTCAGATAAATAGAAAAAAGCCTTCCTGCAGGCCTCAGGTTCGAATCCCCAGTAGGGAGGAAGCAAAACAAAAAGGGTCCCTCCCCTACTGTCCAGAAGCAGTGCTCCCCCGGCAAAACCTAAGGGAACGATGCAGAATTATCCCAAAAGGTAGAGGAGCATTGTACCCATTAGTTCCTGCCCACATTGACCCCTGTTTCCCAATCAAAAACAATGCAAAGTACAAATGAGCATTTAGCTCTCTGAAGACTAATCATGAACACTATAAAAGTGATCAACGAGGAGAGCGTTTCCTATAATGCTGCTGGCAAAGTATAAAAGGTGGGCACCTTTTAGAGGTTTCCTGCAGTATGTAAATATTCTGTGTAGAGTAAAATCCTACTAGGATGTTTCACGGATGTGGTGAGCAGACCTTACTGTGGTCTTGTTGGTAAGTGCCTTGGCCGCTAGTCATGATGACTGGCTGCCAACCATACCATTCTCTGGAAAGGAATCCGAAAACAATACACATCATCGGAAACCATCAATAACTTTACCCACTTAGCATTTACCAAGCACATAACACATTCACGTCGTAGATATATAAGGAAGAATGTTGATGAAACCTGTAAGGTGTTCATGAATACACATGTTTAAATTAGTTTGTAACTACTCAAGATATATTTATTTATGTATTTATTTATTTATTTATTTATTACATTTGTGTTACACCCACATTCAGAGGCATCACAGCATTTGGACAGTGGAAGGAAAACAGTAGATACAGAAATTGAGACATTAATCATATTTGTTGAAAAACCAAGTTTTCACAAGATTTCCGATGGTTGGGTAGGAGATATTGTTTCTGATGTTGGATGGCAGAGAGTTCCAAAGTGAGCGCTGTGATGCCTCCTGTTCTATTAATTTTGTATTGAGCTGTGAGCAGGGTGAGGCTAGCGGATGATCGTAGAGGGCGCTCATGGTTTTTCTGAGCAATGCTGTAGTTCAGGTAGAGGGGGGCCTCTTTCTAGATGTTATCTTTGATGTCCCTGGTGTTAGTCTTACTAGTGCACGGTGGTGGCACAAGTTATGGTTGCTTAGCTTACCTTAACTGGAGAATTTCTGAGGATTTTCAGTTTTACTTGTAACCATAACGTCCCTTTAACAACGTTTTTACACTGAATTTCATAGGTTTTTATTAGTGCAACTTAACCATAACGTACCTTTAACAATGTTTTTTCAGTGAATTTCATAGATTTTTATTAGTGCAACGTAACCATGCGTGTGGCATGATGACGTGTCTGAGAATGTATCCACGCTTCATGATCTGGTCTGTGCTTCGTGAACAGTTTGGAACTGCATTTTCTATTGATCTAGGAACTTTCAACATTTAACCCTGCACAGCTCCTACACCTATTCTTACGCATTATCCATTAGCAATTTAGTACAGAGCAAATACTTGAAAGAATATTAGCAAAACTGCTATTTATCTTAAACATGACATCAGATATTGCCATCCCTCCTCCCGAAGAGCCACCACCACCACCAGTTAGAGGACCTACAAAACAAAAAATGTGCAGTACTTCCAAAGACAATGAAGAGGACCAAGAAGATGAGGTAGAGGAAGTGCCTACCTCTAGCACCCAGAGAGAATCATGGGTGTGGCAGTTCTTTACCACTGTTGGAAATGTACCAAAGTCTAAAGCCACCAAAGTGAAATGCACTCAGTGCAACGTTGTGCTCAGTCGTGGACTACCTGGAGAGTACTATGGGACCACCTGCATGCGCCACCACACCAAATCCAACCACTGCAATGCTCTCAGAAAGATTGTTCCTTTCTCAGCAAGTAGTAGGCTGTCTTTCTCCACCTCATCTTCCTCAACCAATACTGTAACCACACAGCCTACTTCTGTGGGACACAGAATCCCACCAGCTACCGTGCAAGAGATGACAGAGGCTTTTGATCCATATCTTTCGAAGACAACAGTACTCTGTATATACTCCAACACACCACTCTGCAGGGGGGATTGGGAGTGCTTTTGAAGCTGTAATCAAGGAGCATGAGAAACACCGCCCCCTACTTTAGATGTAACACATGTGCAATATCTTCCCCTGTCCACCTGTATCTCCATATTAGTGCTTGGTGCCTCTTCCCTCATTTCCCTTCCCACCTTACTTTCAGACCTCTCCTGCAAAAGAATAATCTAAAAAAAACAAAAAAAGGTTCATTTAGGAACCACCTTTCACAGTTATAAAATAGAACTAAAAACAATAATCTTAAAGACTCCACCTACTTTACATTTTTCAGTAAAATAGATAGACTCAATAAGATTTTCCAACATTGCCATTAGCATTTTGTGTTATGCTAATGGTATAATGTGTAGTTTATCCCCTGTTCCAGGGGCAGCCCAAGTTATCGGCTCAAGCAAAGCCATTACCACCCGGGTTGCCAAAGAGGTAACCTGGGGTGCTAAAAAAAGGATTTTCCAAGATGGCCACCATTGAAAGGGAAGGTGGGGCTGAAATAAGGGAAGTAGAGGGACTGGGGGGGGGGGGTGAAAACAAATGGGACGGAGAACGGAGAGTAAGATGGCGGCTGAGAGAGTTGGCCGTCAGGCGGCTTGGAATGCGGGCTTGTACCGGCGGTTCAAGTCCACGTTCCTAGCCACCTGTTTGGCTGCGTCCCCCACCCAGAGTGCTAATGTACAATTGTATATTAGAGAAAAATATAAAAGGACAGAAACAGTTTTCTGTCCCAAATACTTTTCACTAGCATACAATAAAGACCATAATCGATGGACCTTTATAACTATCCACGTTGTCCACAGTCCCATTCCACACAATGGATCATAAACTGATCCGGATGGCATGTGCAAACCATCGCACAGGGCAGCGCTTCTACCCTTTTTAATTTTATATTTGTAACACTCCATCAATGCCTGTTTTCAAATAGTCACACATCCATCCACCAATCACTTCCAAAAACTGTACATAGAACCCTATGACCATATTAAGCTTCCACACACCAACTACCACTCAACAATCTTTTACAAATCTTTTGTATCTGCATTTCCCTTACCTATACAAATGAATTGTACACAGTGATATGATATGACAGGTTATTTATAACGCGCTTAATACCCAGAGGTTTCTAAGCATGGACCCGGGGAATCGAACCTGTGCTGCTTTGTGTCGTCTTGCTTCCAATGCGAGCACGTTGCCGCTGAGCTATCCTCCTGGAACAGTGCTCCTGTACATGCACATATGCATTGTGCAGTGAGAGAAGTGCAGAAATAGAAGGGGCAGTACAGATGGGAAAGTGCTTATGACAAGACAGGAGGGAAATGCCATGGTATGGCAAGGTGAGACGACACTGGCTAACTACAGGAGCAGAGGAGTCGCAAGTGTGGGCTGCATCTTAAGCATGACCTCCCTTTAACAAAGTGTTTTCTGTCAATTTAATACGTTTTTATATGTGAAAATGTTTCATAGTGTTGCATCACCTTATATACGTTATTAATCATTATTCTTTTCATATATTTAAAAGAACTATAAACCTCCTTTAAAAAACATATTTGTTGCAACATAAATTTATGTCTGTTGTTATCAGCAGCATATGCTGGGGATGGCAATTATCAATCAATTGCCTATGGCATAAGACTCCACCATGACCCCAGACAAACCAAACTACCCCTTCTATTTACTGCAGCTACTCTGCATCCTACCTCATTGTCCACTACACCCTAATCATGTAACCAATGGCCAGTGCTCATAGCTTGCAGCCATGACAACTCCGCTCTCCAAATCCATGGGGCATGGGCTTTGGCCATGCTGCATTCCCCAATAAGCAAATCAGAGTACACATTTACATTTGCCGAGGGACAGGACTACTACTCAGACACCAAATGCATATAATTTGTTTTTCAACTTACATTTCTACACTTTCAAAAAATAAAACACAAGACATATTTCCCAAAACATGCTTTCAGGTCCTTGCTAATGCTCATCACGCAGGTTTGTTGTAATCGAGTCCACCACTTCAAGCTACAAGCGCAAGCAGAATATTTGTTCCCATTCAAACGTACCCTTCGGCCATGCTACATGCCCCACAAGCAAATTACAGTACACATTTCTCCGTGCTGATGGGCAGGCCCATTGCCCAGACACCAATGTTATATCACTGTGTTGTGTATTTACACTGAACACTTAAAAAAACACTGTATATATTTGCAAAACCATGCTTCCCAGGTCTTGCTGTCCCTCCTCATGTATATTTGCTGCAACCCCATTCAGCACTTCAACCTGTACCCACAAGCACATTTTCTTCCCTTTCATACCCATTTCAACTTCGAAAAGGTTTACCACATAGGCGGTCCCTGGTGGCCATGCCGACTTTAACCCCATTGGTGGTCGCTAGTGGTTATGGCAAGCAGCCAGATTGTCCGGGTAATGTCCTTATGCCATAGCCCGGACAATATGGCCACTGCCCATGGCCACAGGCTATAAGTCAGTCACCAAAGGTAGATCACTATTTCCTGTACCTACATTATGACACTTAAAAAAAAAAAAACATGCACACATTTCCAAAACCATGCTTTCAGGTCCTTGTCAATGCTCCTTAAATGAGTTTGTTGCAAATCCACCCATGTTTTGTGTGTCAAAATGTACATATATACAATAGTCATATGCACACGTGCAAGTACACGAACAAGTACCGCTTTGCCGCTGTTTCCCTGCTGGATTGATCGTACTACTGCCTGCGTACCGAAGATTGCAAAGGTGACTTTGTGTGATTGACGGTATAGTGGAATCATAGACGGAGCAATACGTCTGATCACTGCAGTCTTCAGCAGACTAATTGTTGACGCCCATTTGATGCTGTGTTTCTCCCTTTTTAGTGATTGACAAGCATTTGTATGCTACTCTTGGTCCCGCCCTGACAACACTGGGATTGGCTCTTGTTTGAAATCATAACTTCCTATTTAAACATGCCTGCACACGCACAGCACACGTGCACATGCGCAAGTACACAAACAAGTTCCGATTTGCCGCATCGCCGCGGCGGTGCGGCTGGTGGCTCTTGAGGTCTGGCTGATGTTTTCATTTGACTCAAAGCAGGTTTTGTATTAACCATTCGTATAACCTGTATGCTCTTGGGTCTTATATCTACAAATGTATACCTTGAAATCGAATATGTCGGCGAGTTTAGAACAGGTGAATACACCTGTTGCCCCAATGGCGTTATACTCAAAACCTGTTCATTCTTCCTGTACTGCAATTATGTTAACGCCAGTAAACACACGGCCATTAACTGAAGGGCAAAAGATGGCCAAAAGCAATTTGAATCCAATCAATCCCCCATTATGTGTAAAGCCTTGTTCTGTATTCAGATCGGGTATAGACATTGTAAATCTGACTAACATGGTACGTCAAGCACCCTTGTTTACGCAGCAGCATTATGGGCGTACCATGTCTGACCATACCCTACTTGAATCAGTCAGGCTCAAAGATGTGAACAATGTTGTTCCTGTTCCTTTGACATTGTCGCATATTCCTTACCATAAGCAGACGGAAGACAGCTCGGGTATTTCAATTTATGCGAGTCAATGTGCGTCTCCGATCTCTATCATGGAGGATTTAGAAGTGATTGAGGACTCTGCAAGTGTACTTGCATCTACGCTTTCACTCTCACGTTCTGCATTGCCGTCTTTTGCACAGCCTATGCCTAGTGCCTCTAGGAATATGCTAGAGACACAAGTAACTCAAACACATGGTCCAGTCAACTCGGCCATATAACACGGAGGATTGGCTCTAATTATGAAATTTTAATTGAGTATAATACAAGACAATTGTTAGCGAATCAAGATCTTCCAGTTACAATGCTTACAGTACTTCCAAAGCTAGCTTTGAGACCTCAATATAATGCTGCGGTGGAGACATACACACCATCCTTACCAACAATTTTGGACATTATTTGTCCAGCTGCCTTGGAACCTCTAGATGAGCCTTTACTTGTGACCCAAGATGCCTCCGATAGTGATCTGTCGTCAGATGGTGAACAGATGGGGGGTGACGATGTAGCACTAGTAAATCCTCCTAGCACTGCCAATGCTCGCCAAGCAGCAAAAAAGAAAAAATCCATATGTGTACATACACAAGGTCCAAAAAAATCTAAGAACATATCAGGAATCAGAGGCCCCAAACACACATTGAATGCATTTTTCCGGGCTATTGGTGGTACAGTCCTGCCAGCTGATACATGTAAGCTCCCTATTAGTGAGCCGTCTTGTAATGAAAGACCAAAGTTGATTGAGGCAAGAGCGACAACTCACAATCGGCATATCCCTAAAGATATTAGTGAGCCAGTCATTTGACCTATCCCTCCGCTTCTCATTCACCATTAAACAATTTAGTTGCTTCTCTTGAAGCCATGCAAGTACCAAATACAAAAAGTTTGAGTGGAAACCTTACTAAAACTTTGAACGCTTCAAATTTGTCTCGAGTGCCTCTTACCACTCAAGGTGAGGGGCAGTCACAGGCTATTACTGCAACAATTAAACACATGATTGATGCTTACTTAGCAGAACATACAGTGGCCCAAGTACCATCTATGATCCCTGTGACAGTGGCGCATCAACATGGGCAAGCAGCAAATAATTCAGTCGAGGCTGTTTCCTCTCGTATTATGGTAAATAATTCTGAACGCGGTTCTATGCCCAACTTCATACCTTCCACTATGCCAGTGCAACAACTGAATAATGATTTTGGAACAAGTGTACCTATCTCTAGTCAAGCCATGCAACATAGGTCTGGAAACTTCCATTCCCTCATCCTGAAATGTAGGGAGGGCAATTTTCCGAGCTATGTACTAAATCGCAGAAGTGTGCTCAACATCCTTAATGATGTGAGTACCCTTTGCGATGTAGCCTCACATGACATAGTGCAAATTGAATTTATTTCGGACTCCTCAAATTTGATTATCAGGCTATGGATCCCGTCTGGTGTGGTGGTCAATCTATTATGGAAAGAAAGAATGAGGCTATTTGATATGGGTTTTCTGCTGGCGGAAGATCCTGAGCATAATACTCCACAGTTGCAAAGTTCCACTCCAAAACCAAATATATATCAAAGCATTCACGCTCTTGAGACGAGAGGGGGTGCTACTCTTCTAGAGAAGCGTTCGTAACCATCATCGTCAGCTACCATTCCAACGTTGAATATTGCAAGTTGGAACTCTAGGGGACATTCTCATTTACACACCTCGTTATCTAATCTGCAACAAACATTCCACATAGTTTCTTTACAAGAAATGTGGCTGTTGGAGCCACCAGTATGGGATGGTTTTGATGTGATTTTGCTACCCGCTGTACCTACTGGTGGTAGACCATCTTCAGGACTGCTGGTGGAGTTTAACTTACAAATGGGGCTTACAATTACTGAGCGGGCAGCGGAAAGTGCCTACATTCCTCTGGTAAACATTATGCCCTTGTTAACATATACCACAACCCGGTAGCGATGACAGACCAGGCCTTCTATTCTAGCCTAGGACGCATTCTACATAAAATTAACATCACTGACAACATAACCCATACTATCACCCTAGGCGACCTGAATTTATATTGCTGGAATAAAAAATAAAAAAAGATTCTAAGGAGGTTCGCCAATGGATGACTTTTATGTCAGATAGACAATTCCAGATGGTTAATGGGGCAGTTTGTGGGGATATTCCTGCACACTTCACATGGTCCCGTCAGTCGAGTACCAGTACCATCGATTATATTTATGTATATAGACTGCTGTTCCAACAGGTACAGAGGTTGGAGATGATCGATTTACAATATAGTGATCACAAGATTTTATCCCTTACAATTGCAGGAACCTTTGATCAGAATCACAGATCAATCTTCAACCAAAATTTGGTTATTAATCCCTCAAAAACTCGTCTTAAATGGAATGATACAACATTGTCAGCCTATCGTCATAGCCTAGAAAAGAATGCAAGAGCTGCCAATCCAGTCCAGTATACAGAGTTATTACTACCATTTACCAACACAGTTACTATTCCTTTTAAAGGTCAGATAAAACACAAACATATTTTTGACCACGAGGTCCAACGACAACATGCGGCATATAGGTGAGCAAGAAGAGCCATCATATCAATGGCTGGTCCAACATGTCTGGAAAATTTGAAGCACGCCAAATGTTAATATAAAAATTGGATTAAATCCAAGAAACATATCATGTTCCAACAAGATAGTGAGCATATGGGACACAGGATGGCAAACAAAAACTCAGCACAAATGTGGATCCTATTAAATAATCAAGTCCACAATCTGCAAGCCAGTGCACAACTTATGGCCGTAAAGGAACATATATGGATTGAATACTTCACCAACTTGTATGCTGATCCACATTTTATAAATAAACAGATACATCAATCTGCAATAGGAACATGGTCCCTGACATTTTCACCACAAATCATTGAGGATCTCATACGGAGCGCTAGTACCTCGAGGGCAGCTGGCCCTGACGGCATTTCAAATGTCACATTAAAGTCCAACATTGTTGATTGGGCCCTATTTCTGGATAAAATCTTTAGAATGGTAATATGCACTCGAACTATTCCATTGTCTTGGAAAACTTTGGCGATTAAACCAATCTTCAAAAAGGGGGATCGCTCGCTTCCGCAAAGCTATCGGCCCATAGCTCTGTTAGACACGCCAGGCAAAATCTTCACTAAATTGGTGCTGCAAGAGTTCAATTAATGGACTTAAAACAACAGATTGCAAGACCCGTCACAAACAGGGTTCGTGCCCGGTATGGGCACGCAAATCAACTTGTTATGCTTGAATGCAATTAAAGCGCAGTGCCAGCCCACTAAACTAGCAATATTTTTGCATTTGTGGACTTGCACTCTGCTTTCGATTCCATCTCCCGTGTTCTCCTCATGGAAAAATGTATGAGAGACCAGTGCCCACCTACATTATCTGAAATGATCTATGCTCTTCATTATGATACGTCCATCCGTGTCCGTCTCAACTTAGATGGCGTTCTTTCTGCTCCCATAAAGACGGCATGCAGATTTAAACAGGGATGCCTCATGGAATAATAATAATAATAATCTTCTGTATTCAACTATTTTGTACATGATCTTAAAGATGTATTCCTTAAAGTAATTTCTGACTCTCCAAAATTAGGAAGTCTTGAGGTCAAAGCTGTCATGTATGCAGATAACCTCATGCTCATTTCAAAAACCCAGATGGGTTTACAAAGGCTCCTGACAGCCGTCCAACTATATATCTACCAAAATGAACTTAAAGTAAATACACAAAAAACACAGATTGTTAGATACGTGCCAGTGAGGGCCACCATGCAATGTTTTAAATGGTCAATTAATCAAATACCTTAAAAAATAGTAACACAATACACATATCTGGGCATGTGCTTTGAGGGCATTCTTAATCCAAAAGGTCAACTTGAGGCAGTGCGGAGGAAACTGGACACTGCTAAGGCACAAACTAAAGTAATTATGTTCAAATATGGTAAATTCTCAATTAGACCAGTGTGGTTATATTGGACCCAGAAAGCAACACCAACCTTATTATATGGACTTGAAACATTAGCAAGCAAAACTTGCTTCCAATTCGATCAATGGGAAGCGAGATTCTGGTGTCAAGTCCTCCATTTGCCTATTTGTGTACCTATCTCTTGGTTGAGGTATGAGCTGGGCCTAGTTTCCCTTACCGCACTGTACAAGTAGAGACTTTGCTCTCTCTTTAGGAAATGTTTAATTTCTACAGGTAATGACATTATTTTGAAATCATTGTCTGCTTATAAGTTTTCAACTAAACATTCTTTCATGGCTAATTGGGTTAATAGAATTTCCCAAATCCTTGAGTCTTATGATATTTCTATCGAATTGTTGCTATTCCATCTGAACAAGGCCAAAGAGAAATTATATCAGGCTGACTGGATATCCACCCATGACCTTTGTCGGAGTTATCAAGGGGGCGACAGTCTCAGGTTTCCACCAAGGAAAGTATGCACTCTACCTTGTTATTTAGAGAGAGCTCCTACAGCAAAATATAGACTGGCAATTCTACGCCTACGCTTCAATCTATGGTACACAAAGGAGACTTTGATAAAGCGACACCTTCTACAACTACGAGATAACATCTGCTGCTATTGCACTAATTCAGAGTTTATAGAGACATTAGAACATCTGTTAACTGAGTGTCCTGCATTGCGAACGCGTAGGCAAACACATTTTCCTAAATATTGCAAGTACTTAGGTAATCTTGAGGAGACAATGTGTTGGTCATTTTTGCCAACACAAATAGCTACTGACAGTTTTCTGCAAAGTTTGCAATTGGAAATTAATATGGTATAAATGCAATCAGATCGACTGTCTTCTTCTAAGGCAGTAGTTCATAAACAAGAGAAGACATGTATGTTGAAATTTATGTTGATCAGATGTGATATAATGTTTGTATTGTGTTATATATTTATCATTTTTTTACCTTTTGCTTGTATAGGTTTTGACTTAATTCGGTGGTCATGAATTAGCTCTAAGTAGCAGAGATATAAGATCTGTATCATCATTTTACTTCACCTTATGTTTATATAGAGTTAATATATTTTATTCATGCATTGTATTGTATTTTATAATGTTTTTTAATAATGTCATCACATTGAAAGGTTGATTAATTTCAACTAAATCAATCAATAAAAAAAATAATCATATATCTTAGCCCCCACTTGACAAAAGCCATTCAGACTTTGCACACATATTCAAGGTTGGGGCTATAATCTTTCTTAGGTGGAACTCTTTAATCTTTTGCAATTCTGACCTAAATTATGATAATTATATGCCATAGGATGCTTGGTAGCAAGGAAATCTGTAAATATAAGCTGACAACTAAGTCATAAAAAATTACTCTGGGTATGTTAATAATATTAATTTGGATTAACTGGTGATGATGCAATTAATGCTGAATTGCCTTAGTTATATATAATAATGCAGCATGTTGATGTGTGATCACTTAGAGCAGTTTATTCATCCAGTAATTATTTAACAATTCACTTGAATACATTAACAGGCCGATTCATGTAATTCCTCTCAAAAGTGTTGCACGCGGCAGGCGCACAGCGTGCCCGTGCGAATGTCTGCGCCAGCCGCGTGCGATAAAATCAATTTCCGCGCACAGCGTATTCATGGATTCCCACCTCCAAAAGCAGACGTGGCGCAGAGTGGCGCTGCGACCCTGCAGCAGCGCCAGTTACGCCCCCAAGAACACCGTCGCGCAAGGAAAAGCCATCAAGATCGCAAAACCATCGCAAAGGGCTGCGCCAACCCTGTACCAGTTTACCGGACTGGCAAACAGCAAACGCAAAGCGGGGAACGCGTATTACGGGTGTCGGGAACACGCGTGCCTGAGAAGTTTCACACGCGACCTGGCCTGGGGGAGCGTGTGCGTGTATTTCAGGGGTGCGCGAGAAGCATTACACGCGAATGGCCTGGGTGCGTGTATTTCAGGGGTGCGCGAGAAGTTCCACACGCGATTGGCCTGGGCGCGTGTATTTCAGGGGCTCGCGGGTGGTTTCACACGCGATCAGGCCTGGGGGAGCGTGTGCGTGTATTTCAGGGGTGCGCGAGAAGTATTACACGCGAATGGCCTGGGTGCGTGTATTTCAGGGGTGCGCGAGAAGTTCCGCACGCGATTGGCCTGGGTGTGTGTATTTCAGGGGCTCGTGGGTGGTTTCACACGCGATCGGGCCTGGGGGAGCGTGTGCGTGTATTTCAGGGGTGCGCGAGAAGTTCCACACGCGATTGGCCTGGGCGCGTGTATTTCAGGGGCTCGCGGGTGGTTTCACACGCGATCGGGCCTGGGGGAGCGTGTGCGTGTATTTCAAGGGTGCGCGAGAAGTATTACACGCGAATGGCCTGGGTGCGTGTATTTCAGGGGTGCGCGAGAAGGTCCACACGCGATTGGCCTGGGTGCGTGTATTTCAGGGGCTCGCGGGTGGTTTCACACGCGATCGGGCCTTGGGGAGCCTGTGCGTGTATTTCAGGGGTGCGCGAGAAGTTCCACACGCGATTGGCCTGGGTGCGTGTATTTCAGGGGCTTGCGGGTGGTTTCACATGCGATCGGGCCTGGGGGAGCGTGTGCGTGTATTTCAGGGGTGCGCGAGAAGTATTACACGCAAATGGCCTGGGTGCGTGTATTTCAGGGGCTCGCGGGTGGTTTCACACGCGATCGGGCCTGGCGGAGCGTGTGCGTGTATATCAGGGGTGCGCGAGAAGTATTACACACGAATGGCCTGGGTGCGTGTATTTCAGGGGTGCGCGAGAAGTTCCACATGCGATTGGCCTGGGCGCGTGTATTTCAGGGGCTCGGGGGTGGTTTCACACGCGATCGGCCTGGGGGAGCGTGTGCGTGTATTTCAGGGGTGCGCGAGAAGTATTACACACGAATGGCCTGGGTGCTTGTATTTCAGGGGTGCGCGAGAAGTTCCACACGCGATTGGCCTGGGTGCGTGTATTTCAGGGGCTCGCGGGTGGTTTCACACGCGATTGGGCCTGGGGGAGAGTGTGCGTGTATTTCAGGGGTGTGCGAGAAGTTCCACACGCGATTGGCCTGGGCGCGTGTATTTCAGGGGCTCGCGGGTGGTTTCACACGCGATCGGGCCTGGGGGAGCGTGTGCGTGTATTTCAGGGGTGCGCGAGAAGTATTACACGCAAATGGCCTCGGTGCGTATATTTCAGGGGTGCGCGAGAGGTTCCACACGCGATTGGCCTGGGCGCGTGTATTGCAGGGGCTCGCGGGTGGTTTTACACGCGATCGGGCCTGGGGGAGCGGGGTACGTGTATTTCAGGGGTGCGTGAGAAGTACCACACGCGATTGGGCTGGGTGCGGGTATTCCAGGGCTGCGCGGGAAGTTTTACACGCTCGCCTACAACACGTATTCATGGAAACGAACGTGGCCAATCCGGAAACACGTACGCCAGCAGGAAGTAGGCGTACGTCCACCCGCACAGCATAAAAGTGCACGCAAACAACAAACAAGCTCAGACGCCAGGATGAACATCCCGTTCCTAGCAGCAGTGGCCATGGGATACCGCAGGAGGAGGAGGAGGATAGTCCGGGCCAGAATTTTTACACCCAGAACCAGCCTTTTTGGGATGCCTGATGACCATGTGTATGGGAGGTACAGGTTTCCACCTCACATAATACTCGACCTGGTCAGTGAGGGGGAGGATGACCTCACATCAACCACCCTGTGCTCCCAAGCACTCAGCCCCCTGGAGAAGGTCCTCAATGTACTGCACTTCCTGGCCACTGGATCATTTCAGCAGACAAGTGCCATAGTGGGGGGGGTGTCACAGGCCACGCAGTCACGCTGCCTACACCAGGTCTTGGCCATCATCACTGCACGCCCATCAGTCCGCAGGCACATATACCAGCCCAGAACACCTGCAGAAAGGCAAGCTGTTGCCCAGGACTTCTACAGGGTGGCACAATTCCCCAAAGTGCTAGGTGCCATTGATTGCACCCATGTGGCTCTACGTCCCCCCAGGGCAACTGAGCACATCTATAGAAACCGCAAGCACTGGCATTCCATCAACGCCCAGGTAGTATGTGATGCCAAGGGAATCATCACCTCAATATACGCCAACTATCCAGGCTTCACCCACGACAGTTTCATCTACAGAATGTCTACCCTAAACCGAGACATAGAAGCTGGGCGGCATGGCGATACATGGCTGCTCGTTGAGTATAAATGCCACTGCGCATGCATGCATGTCAGATACTGAGTAATGTCACAACCCCACTGATGATACCCATCACCACCTCCCCAGGGGACAGTGCCTACCCTCTCAGCACCCACATGATGATGCCAATTCGGAACCCCACCACGCCACCCCAGGTAAGATACAACACAGCCCACATTGCAACCCAGGGCATCGTGGAGCGCACATTCGGAGTGCTCAAGTCACGCTTCCGCTCCCTTGACCGTTCTGAGCGGGCAGCTGTTATACGCTCCCCCAGTAGTGTGCAGGATTATAGTGGCAGCATGTGTCCTGCACAACGTTGCAACACGCCGGGGCCTGGCCGTGGACATGGTGGTGCCCCCACATCCCCAACCACATGCATGCCCACTGCGCATGGGAGGGGAAAGCGCACGGGGTGAGGCAGCCAGTACGCAGCTCGTGGCTAATTACTTCACATAAAATCACACCCCTGTGGAGTGCACACAGCCCTGGCACATACCAGCTGACAATCAATGATGATTGTTACTGACAATTATGATGTGTCAATGGACAGTCAACTGTCACAACCATACCAGCCTGAGATTGTACATCTGGAAGTGTTCCATTGTGTGCTTCCCAACCTACACAAACAGCACCAATGCTGTGTTCAAAAGACACACTTCTATGCTGCTAAAATCATTACCCCCTTGCAAGACACAACATGACAACAGTGCCATGTCACCGAACCCCTCCCCAGCACCGCCACCCAACACACCATGGCATGACATGCCATGTGAGAGCAAACAAAGTCATCCCCCAAACATGACACGTGTCACAAAGTACAGTGTCCCTAATGGAAACTGGCCACACACAATATGCCCACATGAATGTAGAAACAACAACACACTGGACCAAATACTTACCACAATACAATCGACATAGCATAAACATGACAGTACTAAGGCAAAGGATACGTAGTCTTACAACATGAGAATGCCAACACATCCACCACCTCCAACTGTACAGTGTTGTTGCCACGCACATCTGGAAGTCCACTGCTCACAACATGAGCTCCATCTCCAAAGTGGACGGCCTTGTGAAGACATGAGGAATGAACCTGCAAATCAGGAGGGAGGCATGGATGCACAAGCACACATCAATACACCATGCAGTGCACAATACAACAACAATATGCACTAGGAATGTATACACAGTATTGACTACAGACTGCCCACACAGCTCATGGGAGTCCAACGTCACTGTGTAATTCACTGTCACTTGGGCACACCCTTTGCAAGCCCATGGAAACGGGAAGCAGGAGGGGTGTGTGTCTCACTGACCCAAGCATCTAACCCAAACTCAGGACAAGCCTGCATGTGCCCAGCCGGAATACAGTGGATGCCCACGGGAGCCACACAAGGCAACACACTGCAACAAAAAATCAAAAATCCAAAAATCAAAAATGGCCATGTGTGGGCCAGGGGGGTGGGGGAGGCCACCCAGGAGGTCCGAGGACAGGGTGCCCACCAACAGCCACCTGCGTGAATGTTGCGAAAAAAAAACACCTCCATGGGCTCATGGCCTGCACGGCTACTAAATAGTGGGGGATTCACTGCTGGATTCGCTCTCCTCAACCTCTGCTGCTGCTGCCACAGGAGGTGGTGGTGCCATGGGAGGCAGCCCACACAATGCCCTAGTTTGGTCCTCCATGGCAGCAAGCATGCGGGCCTGGAAGGCCTCGTTCTGTAGGGATATGGTGCGGAGATCCCCATGCAACACCCGACGTATTGCCCGGACCTCCGCCCGAGTTGCCTGCATCTCCGCTGAGAGCGTACGGGCGACGCGCTCCAGCTCCAGCAGCTGTTCGGTCCTGGTGACAGTGGAAGCCTCAAGGTCCACAAGAGTCTGCCTGAGGTGCCGGACCTCTCCCCTCAGGGCTTCCCTCTGTCCCTGGGCATCTATAGAAATTGATTCCCTCAGATTGTCCAGGGCCGCCTGTCTGTCCCTGTTGGACGCCAACATGTCCTCCCTGACTGATTGGCAAATGGAGTCTGTTGCCTGCTGTAGTAGCTCCATCTGCCTTTCTGGGGGGAAAATGGAAGTGGCCACCCTCTCCATGGCTTGAGCAATCATTTCGGATGATGCTGCCTGTTGGTTGGCCATACCGTAAATGGATAGCTCCCATGCAGTATTGCCTGGTGGCGGACGGCCACCGCGTTGGCGGGCACCACACCTGTCTGGGGCAAGGCGAACTGCGCCTTGCTGTGTCGGCACTGCCTGAGGCTGCAGGACTGCATTTCCCCTCTGAACTGCTGGCCCAGGAACAGGATCAGATGTTGCGGAGTGTGGCCCTGCATCCGTAACCACCACAGGCGCACCTACCAACACTGACATCCCCATAGTGGGCTCTACCCCTGGTGCAGGTGGGTCGGACAGAACAGTATCCCTTCCATGAACACATACCTGCGAATCCACATAGGCCTCATCGGAATCAACACCTGAAAAGAGTTCTGGGGAGGTGCAGCCAGGGACACCCCGGGACAGTATGGCCTGCAGCAAGAGAGGGTTCTCCCCCACCACCAAACCACGTCCCCCACTGGTGCCTGGTCGTGCTTCAGATCCCTCCTGGGCCTGCACCATCTCCTCTCCCTCAACAGCATCAGTTGCGTCATCCTCTGCAGAAACAAGAAAGACAAAAAATGGAAACAGGCATTAGCACCATGGCACGCTATTAGGCCAGACAAGCTACAGTACCAGTACTTGATTTACACATGTCCCACGTGACTATAACCCTCCCATGCATGCACTGTCCATGAGTTGGAAGGGGAGGAA
Organism: Ambystoma mexicanum; assembly: GCF_040938575.1. Taxonomy (NCBI): domain Eukaryota; kingdom Metazoa; phylum Chordata; class Amphibia; order Caudata; family Ambystomatidae; genus Ambystoma; species Ambystoma mexicanum. Next base: position 606,043,156 of record NC_090922.1, read on the forward strand.
AATGTCAGACACTGATGACACCAAGATGGGAGAGCAACACATCAGCTGCATGCTGGCTAGCAGTGCCATCACACATTGGCCTGTGAGTGGCATGTCCAATACACATACATGACACATGCCATCACACAGATGGCATGTACCATGGGCATGTCATATATGTGACAATAGGGCAGAGTGATGCGCAGTAGAACCAGGTGAATTCCTACAATCATCCTGAATGAACACAGCTAAATACGGAACAATGTGGTAGCAAGATGCCACTTCAAGGGCAACTGGCGCAATGTAGTGCAAAACGCCTACTGTGGCCAGAAGGGATACTGTAATACCCAAATCCCGGGGCGCAGTATGCATTGGATGAAGCACATGGGTGGGACTAAACACTCAGGCACACACACCCTGACCTGGCACTCAACCAGAAACCCTCCCACAAACTACATACACATGGATCACACACACATGCATGTGCACTCACCAGACAATGCCTCGTAATCTGGCAGTTCTCCCACACCTTGGATCTGCTCCTCTGTGACGTAGGTCCCAGCAACATGCTCATGTAGAGTGAGTTCTATGTCCTCTTGTGGAGACCCACCTCCAGTCACCAGAGTTGCGGCATGACTTGAGGCCAGCTTTTTCTTTGCCCTACGCTTAAGGTCGTTCCATCGCTTGTAGCACTCAACAGCTGTGCGCCTCATAAACCCAAGGGCACTTATGCTGTCTGCGATGGACTGCCAGTGTGCCTGACGTCGAGCAGGTGTAATCCTACACCCTGAAGTGACCAACATTTCGGCGTCATGTTCGGACACATACTGCACAAGTGCATCCAGTTCGGCATCATTGAAGCCAGGCTTCCTTGGCGTGCCGGACCGTGTAGCCGTGTCGGGGTCATCAGCCTGTACTGGACGAGCACTCTTCCTCTTTCTTTTTGTGGGTGGTGGGGATCCGGAGTGCCCTACGCCGCTCTGGACACTAGAGGCAGGAGCACCGGTGGACTGTGTAGTAGTAGTGTGCGATGCCACACTGACCACATGACTTTCTGCAGGCATTAGCTGAAGTGTGATGATGGCAGGGGGAACCTCAGTCTGATGTACCGGGACCAACACTGTCCTTGCTGGGGGAGTCAGAGCTGGGGTGGACGGAGCTGCAGCTGCCCCTGCAGCCTCCCCACCCCGCCTACTCAGGGCAGCAGATGACATGGCTGCCCCTGTACCACGTGGCCTGGTGACACTGGCTTGCGCCGCCAACCGTGGCCTAGACTTGGCGACCTGGAAGTCAGCCTGGGAGTCACCCTGTGCTAGGTCAGGTGCCACAACGGGCCGGTCCTACAAGGGCTGAGCAGGGATTCCCTCAACCATGGGGGTGGGGGAGGGATGTGTGTCCCTGACTGGTCCTCCACATGTGGGGGGCTTGGGGGAGTCTGCAAATCCTGCCCACATCCCCTACCGCGCCCACCACGCCCACCTCTTGAGGCTCGGCCACCTTTGCCACCCTTACCACTTGCTCGCCTCCCAGCCATGGCACTGATGGAGTTGTGCGTATGGGAGTTGCAGTGGACAATTGTCCTGGGCAATTGGGGGTCAAAGGGGTAGGGTACTAGATGGAATTCTTACCCAAGTGCTCTAGCAAGGCTGTATGTAACCTCTGGGGCACTACGCTGTGACACCCAGAAACACAAAAATGAACGTATGCTTGTCACACGCAGCCTACAATGACCTCTGAAGGGGTACGCTACACACAGGGCTAGCACAGTTGGTAAATACGTGCGCGACTCACCGTCTGCCTGGGAAAAGAGCGTGAAAAATACGCGCGTGTGCGCGTTGGCAACACCCCCGCCAAAAGAAGAATTGTACACTGTCTGAGGAGACAGGACAAAAGGAGAAGTCAACGCTGTTTGAGGAAACAGGTTGAAGAGAAAATCAGAAAAATACTGACAGAGGTAACAGGGAGTACGAACTAGAAACGCTGTGAAGTAAATCGCGTGTGAACCGACAAGAAGTACAGATTTCACCCACTCGCTCTCCACGGTAAGCACGTACAAGGAAATGACGTACTACACGCACCTTTTAAACCGCACCACACGTCCAACGTCACTTCCGCGTATTGAACTTCTCATGCACCCCTGGAATACATGCGCCCAGGCCAATCGCGTGTGAAACTTCTGGCGCACCCCTGAAATACACGTGCCCAGGACAATCGCGTGTGAAAACACCCGCGAGCCCCTGAAATACTCGCACACGCTCCCCCAGGCCCGATCGCGTGTGGAACTTCTCGCAAGCCCCTGAAATACACGCGCCCAGGACAATCGCGTGTGAAACTTCTTGCGGACCCCTGAAATACACTCACACGCTCCCCCAGGACCGATCGCGTGTGGAACTTCTCGCACACCCCTGAAATACACGCGCCCAGGACATTCACGTGTGAAAACACCCGCGAGCCCCTGAAATACACGCACCCAGGCCAATCACGTGTGAAACTTCTCGCGCACCCCTGAAATACATGCACACGCTCCCCCAGGCCTGATCGCGTGTGGAACTTCTTGCGCACCCCTGAAATACACACGCCCAGGACAATCGCTTGTGAAAACACCCGCGAGCCCCTGAAATACACGCACCCAGGCCAATCGCGTGTGAGACTTCTCGCGCACCCCTGAAATACACGCACACGCTCCCCCAGGCCCGATCGCATGTGGAACTTCTCGCGCACCCCTGAAATACACGCGCACAGGATATTCGCGTGTGGAACTTCTCGCGCACCCCTGAAATACACGCACATGCTCCCCCAGGCCCGATCGCGTGTGGAACTTCTCGCGCACCCCTGAAATACACGCACCCAGGCCAATCGCGTGTGAAACTTCTCGCGCACCCCTGAAATACACTAACACGCTCCCCCGGGCCCGATCGCGTGTGGTACTTCTCGCGCGTGTAGAACTTTGGCACACATTTTTTTCCTGCACAGGGACGCTACCGCCTGCTTTCGTGTGGCGGACATGTATGGGCCTGTGCACGTCTTTGGCCGTGTGCTGTTTTTCCCTATTCGATTCCATGAATACGTGTTGTAGGCGAGTGTGTGGGCGTTCTGTGCACTTGCCTCCTGTACTTCCCCCGTGACGCCCACATTTTCACGAGTTGTTCCCCATTCTGCATGTAACGCCCCGTGTTACGCCTACTTTTGTTATGTGCGCCGCGCTATGTGCGAATTCGCTGTGGCCTTATCGCATGGCGTTCGATGACCTGTGCGCCAGCGTGCGCCAGCGTGCGCCCGCACTTTTTCAGCGCACATCCCACATTTTGCGCGTGCACGGACTCCCATGAATAGATGTGTGATGTTTTCTGTGCGATAATCGCACTTGCACTGCGATAATCGCACTTGCACTGCGATTTTTGCTATTTCACTGTGAATCGCACGTTTTTGCACGCGTGCGCCGTTTTTTCGGCGCACGTTGATTCCATGAATCGGCCTATAAATATATTGGTTCCCACAAAATATCACATTTTAATCAAAAGAACATATACATTGTGACGCATAACAATCAAAAGAAAACTTAGAATATTAAGGAAGAAAGCAGCTGCCTGTCTAAGATTTCATAACCTGCCCAAATATCACCATTTGATCAGAACAACATACGAATTAGAGTGCATAACAATCAAAAGAAAATTATAATCATAAAAAAAACTAAATAATTGTGCATCTGTAATTGCACCATCTGTGCCAAGGAACAGTCTGCAATTAATTTTACTCGATACCACCAAATACCACAATCTACCACCAAATGCCACCATTTATCAACAACTGTTTCGATGTGCAGGAGTTGTGGAGATAAAGTGGTTCCACTTAAATCCTCTATTGACTTTAATTTCCAAAAGGAAGAATCTGTTTACGTCTCCACCCTCCTTCGTCTTCTTCAGGGTATTTGTTGGGCTATTGCTGTCCCAAAATGAATGCAGAAACATAATCTGTGATGCAGCCAGATCTGTTTGTGGCCCTTGGTCTCACATCTCCCTGTGGTTCGTTAGAGTTGTGTTAATGCACAACCATCAGACTAGGATGGTTCCTTTCACTCATCAAAGGTCTGAACGCCACGCAGGTGCATTACACAGTGGCAGTCCCCTGTCCTGACTGCCAGTGGTGTCTACAATGTATGCATTCTGTTAGTGCAACTGAAAGCCAGAATGCTTCCTGATTTATTTCCTAAATGTATTTGTTCAAAACCATACTAAAAGCCTACCTCTCGCGTCTCAGTTGCCATTAACCTACCTCTCATCTGCTTTCTAGCTAACTTCTTTCCCTCGCCTCTAACCTGCCTATGCCCCTCACTTTCTCTGCCTCCACTCTAGCACTTCATCCATCTTGGTGACATCCCTAACACAGCTAGCTGTACCGCCTACCTGGACTTAAAAATGTCTAATGATGATTTTCCTTAATCTATGTTAGTCCACCCAGGTATTGTCACCAGTGACTGTTCCATTTACTTCCCCCCACCACAACCTGGTCAGATTGTCACTCAAACTCACCCCATTGAAAGAAGCTCACTACGTTCAAGCAAATCTTATTTCTTATCTATTGTATGTTCTTTTGTGTTCAAGTATTGTTCCTTCCTGAAAATAAATAAATAAATAAATAAATAAATAACAATTGTTTGTTCCACAATAAGTGCATTTCAGTCGTTTTAGAGAGTTACATAGTCCATTGACAGGTCACTGATGCTAACTTTCTATCACTCAGCCTAGAAGCATCTAGTTAGGTCACGTTCCAGTACTTTGCACTCTTCCCTGAGGTCCATTTCCTCTGTGAGCCTTCTTTTTTCCCTTTGAGGAATAATACTATAAACGTACCTCTTATCGCAGCTTTCATTGCATCCCGTACTCTGGTCCATCCCCCATTTCTTGGCTATATCAGGCCGGGCCACAGCAGGAGTCACTTCACTGCCTTCCTGCCCCCTCTTAGTCCATTATTTGGCACTCTTGAGTTCTCCCAAGGTCTTTCACCCAAGCGGTTTGAAATGTGGGAGCGGAACAGCGGTGTAATGTTGGGCAATCTCTATGATGAGGGGGAAAGTGAGTATTTAAATGACTGTGAAAAAAGAGCATAAGCTCGAGGATCATTTAGCTTAACCAACTGCGGCAGTAAAATGGCTGCTCTTCCCATTACACAGAGGACCCAAGAAAGGCTGGGACCTCGAGTACAGAGCTAGAGGGAAAGGCAGAGGGAGGTCTTCCACGCCCCTATTTTCCAGGAACAGTAGAGCTATATGAATGGAATCGCAAATTCCTTTTGGAGAATCCAGGCTATGGAACTTCAATCAATATTGCTGTATGCATAGCATTGCACAGCAGATAACTGCGGGTTCTTCCAGGCTGGGCCGGTAGGAATGGAGGGGTGCGATTAGGGAAGCGCTGCATTACGTATGGTGGGAATGCCTTCTGTTATGGCGTTAACATCCGTGGGTACATTTGTCCGTCAAGGTGCATTTCCTACCCCAATTCGCCAGATACACGCGCTTCTTGGGTTGCCACACAAGCTTGAGCCTCCCAAGAGTCTTCTTCTCGTCTTTGAATTTTTTCTATATGTGATTATGAATTGGTCATCTTTCGCATGCGTTTTTTAAGCCAGTTAACCTTTATACCTACCTAAGTTCAGTTAGAGGTATGTTTCCACTCATGGAACTCCTTTTCACCTGGCCCGCCCTCTACCTCCCTCACCGGCATCCCCCTTTTAGTCCCTGCATTACATTGAAAGAATGTCACCGGTTAGAGAGAGGGTAGTAATTGTACGTAGGAATGAGGTGACGCTGCTACAGTCCCGGCGTGCCCATCTTCCTGGACGTTTCCTGGTAGTTAGAAACGGTCAATGGGTTTCGATCCTGATCTGGTCTTGTCCATGCAAGAGTGGAGCTGCACCCCACGATTCCAAGGCTTTTTAAAATAATATCTTTATTTAGTAATTAGATCGTTGTGGAACCTAGAGACCAGAAGACTTATCCTGGCGTTCCACCAAACACAATAATGTGTTGTGTGATCCTGGCTAAATCACTTTATATATGTTCCTTAGTTCTTATTCTCCACAGATATTGAGAATGTTTAGGAACAGGTAAATCCCCAGTACTAAGTGGGACTCGCTGGTAACTTCCAACTATCTCCCGCCACTTTTTAAAATCTTTCAAAACTGGGCCACTAACTGGTTCACCACGATTTTCAACCACCCTGACATCTCACCCTACCACACACACATCACCACACGCGTTTAAATAAGTGGACACAGCACTTGCCACAGATCACAGTGTTCCCCACCTGCCCCACATCATTATTTTAGCAACAGGAAAGTTATTCCCCTCCTGCTGGCCCACTAAGCCAGGGGTCTCAAACCTGTGGCTCTCCCGATGTTTTGGACTATGAATTCCATGATCCCTCCCTTTCACTCTTCTGGGTAGGGATGATGGGATCTGTAGTCCAAAACACCTGGAGAGCCAAAGGTTGCAGACCCCTGCTTACATACACACTCCCACCCTCTCTCACTGGACACAAGTGCCACGAATGTATGAACGTTTCCGAAACTAAGTTATACGAAACATAATAGGCCTGCTTCATGGAATTTATAGCGCAGTGCAATGTGACTTTTCACTGCCAACAAACACGCATAGTCACAGAGCGTTGCAAAGTGTATTTTTGCAGTGCAAAGTGACTGCACTTTGCCCTGCAAAAATACACTTTGCACCGATCTGTGAATCAGGGTGTTGGTTGGCAACGCAACGTCACTTTGCACCGCGCTAGAAATTCCCTGAAGCAGGCCCAGCAGCTTTTGATTTTGTCAGTTATGACACCTGACACTTGCCACCTTGTTTTCTTCCCCAGTACTCTGCATGCCGCTGGAACAGGCCAATCAGGAACGTGCGCCGGGGAAGGTAAACAGAGCCGTCGGCCTCGCACCGAGGCACTGTCCTACGCCGCCCTCCATTTTCCAGATAAATGAATCAGGGGGTGCGCGAGGCCCATTAGCGCAACGAGTAGCATTAGCCTGAAGGACTTCGCGCCGCTGTCCCCCATGAATCATACTGCCGGTGAATGGCAGCCTCTTCTCTGCCCACCTAGTGGCCCCTTGTAGCGCATCACGACGCCCACTCAGCAGGAAAGGCTTCCGGCAAAACAAAGGTGTCATCCGGACCTCGAGCTCGCGTTCACCGCAGCGGCAGCACTCAGCACAAACCTACAGATTTATTCTCCATTTTTTTTAAATCAATATATTCATTTTTTGTGGATTTCATAGGTAAACGATACTTACAGAAGTACGATACTTGTCGACTGATTGTCGTGTATGCAAAAAAAAAAACAAATGCTATTCTCTTTTTTAATTGGGATTTTTAGTATCAAATCTGAAAAATATGTTGCATCTATAACACACTACAGTGCAAATTCAATATTAAAAATATATTTCGTTGCCATACACCATACACAAGTGTCACATTCAAAGAAAAGCAAGAGAACGAAAAATAGCCAACACCATACCAGCGCTGTTTAGTTTAGAAAAGATGGCCCAGAAAACCCTTTAGAAATAAAAACATTTGTTTAAGCATCACAATTATTTCACATGATATTCGGCATATTACTAAGTTCATATATCAATTTGATCGTCCAACCTATTTCTGTCACCAAGCTATTAATGCGGACATTCTTCAGGGAACATTAAAGATTCTATAGTTGAGCAACTGAATTGAAATGTAGAGGTGCAATCTTGGTGGATAACTTCATTAGTTCACAAACTCAGGACAGATCTTCATAGCCCAGAAATTGACCATCTTGTGCTATCTTTTTTTAAAAACTTTTTTTATTAAACAGCTTGGCAGCAGAACACTGACGAACAATACACAAGGTAAGCACAAGGTAGGAACAGTTAAACCAGTACAGGCATACAGACAGTGCATATAGCATTAACATTTTCCATACAGTGTAAACGCAGTATAAGAGAGCCCTTGGCCCGGGATGGATCACCCGCATGAGTGGGTGTAGTAGTTGGGGAGGTTGTATCAGGTGTTGCATTTAAATCTGACATATAGGAGCGAAACTGGATCCAGACATCTCTAGGCCTCGAGTGGGCTCGTTGTAGACAGGTCCACGCTTCCTCAGTGTCTGAGGCCCATGTGAGAGCCCTGAGCCATTGCGCATACGTGGGGGGGTGTGGGGCGAAGCCAGCAAAGCAGAATGGCTCATACCGCAAGGAGCATGCAAAGGCCGGCCAGTTTCTTGGAATTTCGGGGTAGCTCTGGAAAGTCATGAAATAGGCCCTTCATTGGGGAGGGGTCGATAGATTGATCAAGTATAGCAGATACGGTTGTGAACACCGTCTCCCAGAATTGGGAGAGGCGGGGGCAGTCCCAGATCATGTGCATATAGTCGGCGCCATCCTGCCCACACCTGAGGCATCTTGGGGAGTGATCACTAAGCATACGATGCAACCTGCTCGGGGTATAATGAAACCTATGCAACACCTTTAGTTGAATCAATTTAAAACGGGAATTGAAAGATACATGGTGTATACGGGCGCACATGTGGGTCCAGCGCTCGTCCGTCACCTCCACCCCGAGGTCCTCCTCCCACGCCCGCCTCAGCCCAGTGAATTTCGGAATGGTTCTGGATTGCATCATTGTGTATAGCCTAGATATTTTCCCTCTGGTAGGTGTGGGGGAAGTCAGTTCCTCGATAGTGGGATCATCCGGTGGCATTGCTGGAAACATGGGGTAGTTTCTTTTAAGGGTTTTACGTAGAGCTGAATACTGAAGCCATGCAATCGGACCACCCCTCAAGGGCAGCGGCAGGTCAGGCCACTCAACAAAGCTACCCTGCTCGAATACGTCACGGAGCAACTTGTATGCCGCCTCAGCCCATCTGCGTGCAGTCAACGGCGGTACTCGTGGGATCCCGGGAAGAAAGTTCCACAGTGGGAGATTGCCATGAAATGGATGAGGAGTATCTAGCAATTTCCACGTTTTTGTTAGCGCCAGGGAGGTGCAAGCCACCGGATTCAGTGTATCCCGTGCAAAAGGAATGGGCTGTATCACCAGGGAGCGGATGTCTCGGTCGCTGACCGCCAGCCTTTCAAGTCTAACATGTGGAGGAGGGTCTGCTGTGTTAAACCAGTAGGACGTGTATTGGATTTGAGAGACCAACCAGTATTTAAGAAAATCGGGGGCACCAAAGCCGCCGTCAGCCATCGGGGTGGACAAGGTCCCGAGCTTGAGCCTGACCGCGCCCGAATGCCACAGAAAAGAGTTGATGCTCCGTGTCAATGCTTGGAAGAAACCCTCGCCCGGCCACAGGGGGACGTTGGTGAACCATGCCAAAGTCTTAGTCGCCAGATGCGCGAGGTAGTTTTGGTAGTTCTCCTCGAGGGTCGTCTCAAACTGACGTGTTATTTCAATGCACAGATATGTGAACTTCGACTGCGCCCACAAGAACCCCATGGTGTCGGGGGGGGGGAAGTGCATTCCGTGAGCGGAAAGAGCGTAGATTTTGTGCAGTTCACCTTGAGGCCTGAGATGTACCCGAAGTGGATAACATCTTTCAATATTGGAGGTAAATTAGTGGAGGGGGACCGCACAAGAAGGAGTGCATCATCAGCGTAGAGGGATACAATATCGGCTTGACCCGCCGAGCTAAGCCCGCTGTCCGAGTGAAGTTGACGAAGCATGTCAGCAAAAGGTTCTATCGCTAAAGCGAAGATCAGAGGAGAGAATGGACAGCCCTGTCTCGTTCCCCTGGCAATATTAAAGAATGGGGAGCATCTGTCCTCCGTGCGGACACAGGCCACAGGCCCTGAGTAAAGTACCTTGACCCAGGAGCGAAAAGCCGGCCCGAATTTGCATTGTTCGAGCACCCGCCAGAGGTATCTCCAAGAAACCGAATTGAACGCCTTCTGCATGTCGAGGGTTGCAGTGACCGCCTGCACATTTGGGCTGATCCTGCTGATTATATTATAGAGCCGTCTAATGTTCAGAGCGGTGGAGCGGCCTGGAATGAACCCCGCCTGGTCCGGGTGTATGATGGATGGCATACAGGGAGCAAGCCTGGTCGCTAACATTTTGGCAAAAAATTTTGTGTCACAGTTTATGAGGGAAAGTGGGCGATATGAGCTGCACTGGGTTGCAGGTTTACCAGGTTTAAGCAGTACCGTAATTGTGGCTTCGCGGAGTGATGAGGGGAGTGT